>NC_135379.1:38592500-39192500 GCF_049243985.1 Paroedura picta
TCCTCTCCAATCCAGAAACTGACTGTAAGCAAAATGAAGAAAGACTGTTGGCTGGCGGGAAGGCTGGGGACAGAAGAGTGCTTTCCACCAGGATTGGAAGTATCCTGATTGGGGGTGGGCAGCCAGTTTCCTTTCTGAAAAGGCTATTTCCTTTCAACTACCTCCTAGGCTTACTTTCCTTTCAGCATCTTAGCCTCAAGACTTGCCAACAATGACCCATTCTCCTCTCCCCCGTCTGAAGGTTACATACAAGGTTTTTAGGCAACATGAGATAGATTTCCTAGCAATTCCTTTCATGGCAACACTGTTGCTAGGCATACTCTAAGGCAGGGGTAGTCAAACTGTGGCCCTCCAGATGTCTGGAGGGCTGCAGTTTGACTACCCCTGCTCTAAGGATTACTCTTGTAGTCCTTGGACATCTGGAGAGCCATAGTTTAGCCACCCCTGTTCTAGAGCTATCTGAAGGACACATGTGGCATGCAGAAGTTTGTTTTGTTTTACTTGTTCTCTTTTTCTCTTGTATTCGCATAGGGTTTCCCCCCCTCCCCTGCTGTAAGCTGCTTTAAGTCGCATGGTGGGCGGGGGAGTAGGAATAAATATTCTAACAAATGTAAGAAGCAAGTGTGATTTATGGAACAGAATTAAGGATGCTTGTCAATGGGAAGAAGCCCAGATCACTGAGTCCTTAGCCAAGAGGGTCTCAAGGGCAAACTAGGTGTTACCTTTCTAACAGGTTGGGGGGCAGCTGCTGAGATATAAGTTCCCAAGCACCACTGGGCCTCAGCGATGGCACAGGGGAGGAGGGGCTTCAGCCTCCTGATCGGAAATAGCACATTGAGGTGGGGGAACCATATTGGTCTGAAGAAACAGAACAAAGTTTGAATCCACCTTTAAGACTCTTTACTGAAGATGTAAGAAGTGTGCATGTCACAAACGCTTATACCTTGAATAAAACTTGATGTAGTGGTTAGGAGTGCGGACTTCTAATCTGGCGAGTCGGGTTTGATTCCCCACTCCCCCACATGCAGCCAGCTCGGTGACCTTGGGCTTTCCACAGTGCTGATAAAGCTGTTCTGACTGAGCAATAATATCAGGGCTCACTCAGCCTCACCTCCCTCACAGGGTGTCTGTTGTGGGGAGAATAAAGGGAAGGTGAATGTAAGCCGCTTTGAGACTCCTTCAGGTATTGAAATTGGCATATAAGAACCAACTCTTTTTCTTTTTAAAGGAGCCACTGGACTGACATTTGGAAATTGCACATGTGTCTGCTGCTTCTCCAGTTAGGCTGCTGCATGAAGCAGAACTATGCTCACTAAAAAAGCCAGTTTCTTGCTTGGCCCTAAACTGTGGGCTATTCTGGGGAATGACAGATGGGCAGTTGAGAAAGCAGCAGGCCCAGAGAGCTAAGGGACAGAGGGTCCAGAAGGATGGCAGTTGATGGAAGGAAACCAAAATAAAAAGAGGGCCCAGAAGCAAGGCCTGAGAGGAGATTGTGTAGCTGAGACTTGTGTCTGACACACAAGAATACAAGGACGTTGGTGCAGTCAAGGCAGTTCTGTAGCCCACAGGATTGGGGGGGGGGGGGGGGGATGGCAAGAGGCTCAGCAAAAGAACAATTTGCAAAGCAGAGCTGGATTAATTTACACCTATACATTATTAATAAACTTGTTGTCATTAACACACACACCCTCCCATAACTGGGCTTTTTCAAGAAGTTGCATCGGGAGTCAGGAAACCTAGATGGAGTTGCAAAGATGAAAGGACTTGACTGTTTTCTGTCCCAGAATCTATTCCAACATTGTCCTGTTTTGTAAACTGAGGCCTGTCAACACATGCAGCGGAATGAGGTAGCAGAACGGAAGCCGCAAGCAGAAATTGCCTTCATAATTAGTGCTGAATTCACACGCATTCTTTTTAAGCAGCCCTGAATTCAGTACTTGAATATTTCAAAGAAATGTAAGTTCATATTTAATGAAATGTTAGTTCATATTTAATCCCATAACTGTATGGGAAGTGGTCTCCTTGTGTGCAAGGGGTGGATTTTGTTTTACAATCAATTTATAGACTATATTAAAAAGATGCTAAGGGGGGAAAAAGCTAACTTGGGCAATAGGATACAGCATATTCAGCATCTGGCTACATATAGCTTGCGTATGACAATTGAATTTATTGCAGAGAAAGAGCTGGGCTATAGCAAATACCGCCTTGGTAAAAAATTAATGGGTTTATGAATCTCCCTCCAGCTTTTAAAAACATTAAAGCCTGTTTTTATTTGTATTCCCTCCACTTAATGATTATACCCATATATACGAACTGTCCATAAAGAAAATCTTGCCAGATGCCCACTTGCTTCTTTACTGAAAATGTAATATATCTTGAGTCTATATCCGATGAACTCTTGGTCTGATTCCCCCTTCCCCCACCATATTTGTGCATTGTGCAATTAGGGTTTAAAAATTGTAGTAATTATCTGTATTCAGTGAAACTTAATAGAGCTTTCCCAGCTCAGATGGGTTAGCATGAAATTTAATTTACCCTAATCTGTCAGAGACCAGGGAAGCGTGAAATATATTGTACAGGGGAATTACCTGTTTTGCAAGATTTTAGGTCAGGAAACATTTCTGTTTGTTATTTTAAAAGTGGAGAAGGGGGGAAGGGAATGTTTTAATACCAAATTCTCTGAACTCAGGAGCATATATACACATTGAGCAAGATTCTTTCTTGTAAACAGGGCAGAGAATAGCCTTTCGTAGGTCTCTTATTAAGAAGATATATTGAGCTGATAATACCTAATTAAGAACAATTGCACTGAAATAAGCAAGAATCAGAATCTTCACTGAATATACTTTGCAATAAGGGCACCAGTGCCAGTTCAAATAAGAGAACATTTACAAGCATAAGGTGCTTGTTTTCCAAAGAGCATCTTCCAAAACAGAATCCTACAGGAATTCCAGTTTCCTCTCCTAGTCTCCTGTTACGATTTGTCCTACAATTTATTATTATGTTATTTGGTTTATTTTAAAATTTGGACCCTGCTTTTCAGGAGAACCCCCTAAACCATCACAAAATGCTACTGTACAATAAATGTTCAGATTCAAAAATATGTTTCAAAAAACAGGAAAACAGGATAATCTTAGAATAGGAGGTAATATTTAAAGGGATGTATCAGTTGCAATGAGAAGCACATTTGCATGAGACTAAGCCCCGTTCCATTTAGCAAGAAATTTCAGAGCCAGCATGCATAGGATTGGGTTGTACCTTCCTTAGATGATAACCTTTCTTTCTCAGTCCTTAACAGAGAAGCCCAACTTGTAATCTGATCCTGTCTTGGCATAGTACATATTATGTCTCTGCTGGAGCCTGGAGGATCCCCAATTTTTCTTGAAGAACTTGTGTGGAATTCTTATGGTACTCAGATCACAAAGATGAGAGCAGACAGAGTGCTATTAGGCATTAAAATCAATTTCTGCAATACCGCTCGGACAAGAATTAGGATGACAACTGCAGACATGCCCAAATTGGAATGATCGTGATGTCTAACGACACAGGTACTGTGCATTGCATATCTGAGTGAAGATGTAGGCCATATCTGTAAGGGGAGGGGGCAGGTATAGTGTACATACTAAGTAAAATACAGAATGCAAGGGTGGTAATATCGAGGCTCTCTGATTTACATAAAATCAGGTGGTTTTGAGGACTGGAGAAGGAAAGGTTTTTAGATGGACTGCAAAAGAACTTCTAACATAATCCACATGAACAGGCACAGGTATATGCTACAATTAGATAAACCTTGCTCATTAATGGCCAAATTCTATGTGTTATGGTTGTTAAACCATGATTATAGGATTTTGCATACCAGTTGTCCTTTGTGTAACAAGTTTGAGATCAGGTATGGATTACAGTCTCCCAGTGGGACCTGGGCATTCTCCAGAATTACAGCTCATCTCCAGACTACAGAGATAAATCTTCCTGGAGAGAATTGATAGTTTGGAGGATGGATTCTATGACATTCTGCTCCACTGAAGCCCCTGTGTTCCCTAAGCTCCATCCCTATATCTCCAAGAGTTTCCCCACCTGGATCTGGCCACCCTCCCCTCCATCCTCCCCTGCTGGTGGCTGGCGGGGACATGGCAACCCTAGTCCTGGGTATTTCATAGTATAAAAATAGTTGCAGTGTTGGTTTCCTTTTCTTTAAAAAAGCATTCTTTTTTTAATGCATTGAGACAGATCACGGTAGTTGGGTTAGCAAGTTCAGACTGTGTATAGCAGCTGTAAGAAGATGCTAGATCTGTGTTAGAAGTTATATTAGGCCAGATGGGGCTGGGATCTTATTGGCTCTTCAAGTCACCTGATCTGACTGAACCCAAAAAGAAGCAGCACACTGTCCAGCCATCAACAGGATGGTACTATAAATCAGAGAAATCAAGAATTCTCTTTACCTCCAAACTATGTTGGTGATGCAGGATGAAGCATTTGTAGAATCTTGCAACAGAGTACTCAAAATCATGATTCAGTAACCACGATTCAGTAACTGATGTGCAAAACCAGATACCTCAACTCCTGCCCTTTAACAAGAAGTCTTGCTTCAATGACATGTGTTACCACATCTTTAAAAAGGTTATGATCCTGTGCTTATATAAAATGCACAAGATCACGTTTGGAATCCTTTCTGATTTACACTCTTGCACCATTTCCTGATTTACACATTCGTAATCAAGTGGATTAACATCCCAATTTCTCCCATAAATTAAGGGAAAGCTATAAATAGAGGGTTTTGTAAGACAAAGAGGATGAGTCCACACATTAGGAGACGAATCATAAACAGGTCTACTCAGAATTCTACTCCTGTTTTGGTGTTTAATCAAAAAAAAAAGTGCTTTCAGGATTATTCTGCAAGCGACCTTGAAAATTCACTTTAAAAAAGCAATGCAGTGTCTTACTTTAATTTAAAACCACTTATTTCAATAAGACAATCGTTCACGAAGTGTGATTATTCCCTGAAGCGCAGTCTTGAGTTTTTCCTATTAGCAAGGAGTCATGGAAGTATAAAGGAAAACAATCAACAGAATGTTATGGTTTTACAATGCATATCATGAATACAGACTGGACTCTATTTCTATATGTCCAGATGGCGAAATGTTGAACAGGCAATCAGATCCTCTTATTTTATGGATCTCCCATTCTCCCTATGCATTGTTTGTTTCACTTTGTTTAGAATTCTTCAATACAGACCATCCTTGTATTGTTCTATGTAAACCACCCTGAGCCTCAGGGGTGGTTGGCAAATAAATAAATAAATAAATAAATAAATAAATAAATAAATAAATAAATAAATAAATAAATAAATAAATAAATAAATAAATAAATAAAATGTCATCTTGTATTAATCCCTCGTTTCATTTCTTTTATATCGCATCCCCAGCTAACATAATTGCAGGGATGCACAGAAAATTAAAAATCTTTAAAAGTAGTTACATTTAATTAAAAGGATGTGGTTTAAGTGGTTAATTACATATGATGTAGGTTTACAATATGGGACGTAATATTAAATTTGAGCAAAATCAGAGCATGAAGTGTATATAAATAAATGCTTGCAAATCGGCAACCTTGCTAAAAGGTACAGATCCTATGCCAGCTTCATTTTGAATATTCCAAAGAAGAAGAAACCAACATTGGCGGGTTTCTCTATTGGTGGAGCCAAGTTGTAGTGGAACTCACCTTTTCTTCTGGGTAAAGTTTCATTGCAGTGGAGAAAGACTCCACTGTTTGATTCCTACCTAATATGTACAGATACAGCCAGTCAACTTTTCTGACGTGCTAAAATCATGAGAACTGCCTTTACCAAAAAGAAAAATACATGGGATGGGGAATGTTTTGGATGAGACTGAGTAGCAAAGGCAGCTGGACCTACCTGATTATTTTTAGTGGTATGTACTAATGATACTGATCTATATCAGTTAAAACTGTAATTTCCACTCTAGAGATATATACTTTACAAATATACTACTGCCGCTATTTCCCTACCATCTGTGGTTGCTTTGTGCATATTGTGCATTTAAGTCCCTAATTCTGGTGCTAAAGTATATGTATCTAAGGCTTGGTTTCATGTGGTTTCCTAAGGTCTCGACAGCACAGAATGCCTTCAGTGTGCTCTAGGTTAGAACAATTCTTTATTTCTGGAAAGGAAGCCTCTGAAACAATCCCATAATGCCTCATCGGTCATCACAGTGGAAGCTGGTAGATAGGTTTTGTGTAGACAGGCTTGTAAAACACGGCATCATTTCTCGGCCAATGCAATATTCATGACTACGTCAGGACAAGTGTGTCTCCCTCTGCTCTGCCCCCAAATGAAACGATTACAGCGAGCAGGAGGGGAAGGGAGGAGGAGGCAGGAAGAAATCGAATCTCATTTCTTACAGCTCGGCAGCGTTGTCACAATGCTCCGGGATGCCAGAATTGCAAAAGCCTTACTGTTCGGGTACCCCAGAGATAGTTGCAAAGTGTGTGTGTGTTTGTGTATGTTTGTGTGTGGGCAGGCGGGCAGGAAATCAATATCCATGCCAATTACAGCTACAGCCATGCTGGTGGAAAACTGCAAAGGGCTTTTAACTATTGTTTTGCCAATAGTTGTGGCTGGCGGAACCTGCAGCAGCAGCAGCTGCAAAAGCAGACAGGGCCACACGGTCTGGGGACGTCCCTCAAGAGCACTTTCATCACAAAGGTAACCTGTGAGACTCCCAGCAGCGTGTCTGGGGGGGGGGGGGCAGTGTGTCTCCTCTGTGATCTCCGATGAAGTAGCCAGTGTTGCCGTAATGCCGTGGAACTGAACTGTATGAAATGACACCACACAACGCAGTAGTGTCCGTCACTGTCACCCACCCATCTTTAAAGTGCTCAGCAAGCCCTCCGTGTCCCTCATTTCACAGACATCTAAACGTTTGCCGTCATTTTGTAAAAGGAGAAGAATTGTTTAAACGTTTAACGTGAAGCTCTTCGTGAACTGTTGTGTAAAAGAACAGCGCATGCATATTGTCAGTACATAATAAAGGAAAATATCGTGAGAGCTTAAAAAATCAAGGGGAAGGGAACTCAAATGTACCCAGACGTTAATCCGAAGGTGTGATCTTATCCCTAGCTATTCGTTATTGTAGAGACCTTGGGCATGTTGCCTCATCATCTTCCATTGAAACAAAAAGCCTTTTCCACATAGATGCTCCCCCCAATCAGAGCTGACCATTTTAACTCAGGTTTGTTTGTTTTTTTGCCTTGTCCAATGCTGTCTTTTAACTAAAATGTTTTGAAACTGCCCATACAGTATTCAAACACAGTTGCATCAAGAATATGATGAGCCACAGTGCTGATTTTAATCAATAGTTGGTTGTGTAGTCACCTTAAAAAAAAAAAAAAAACTTCAGGGAGTGCCAGTCACCCAACAGCTCGTCTAGTTTGACCCTAACTTAACTTTTCCATTTTCTCTATCCTAAGTAGTCGCAACCAGATCAGACCCAGTTGGAGGTCACTGGCCCATTTTAAGAGGGGTCTCTTGCGTTCTTCTCAGGCTGTTTCAGAATTCATCTCCCTGAATTGTTTGGTACCATTTGCCACTCTGGCTCCTTCACTGGTTACCCCAGAAGCAAAGGAACAGTTTTCATAATGGAAGGAAACAAACAGTGGGGGCGACATTGGAACCAGCCCTTGGGCTGATCCCAATATCATCCCACTTTTTATTTCTTTCTATTATAAAAACTGTTCCTTTGCTTCTTAACTGGTTACTAATTCATAAAAGGACCTGTCCTCTTGTCCTGAGATTGCTATGGGTACTTAGTAAAGGATGTTGTAAAGAACTTCAGACATCTGATTATATAGTGTCTATTGAGTCACCAATAGCTAAATGTGTGTTGACATTATTTCAAAGCATTTTAAGAGACTGGGGAAACAGCACCTTGACTGGGAAAAGTCATGCTGATTTGTCCTTATCTACACTTGTTCTCTTGGGTGTCAGCTACAGTTTAAATATTTTCTGCCATTTAACCTGGGACAGATGTTAGCTCACTGCTTCAATCCCGTTTTTTTTTAAAGATTGTTTATTGGGTAGTAGCTCTTCGCCTTCTGGATACGTTGCATGCTTCTGCTGAATGATCAGAGTTTTCACATTTGCATTTTAAAGAGCTCTCAGACGAAAGCCATCTGGCCTGGTAACTTGTTAACTTCGTCATCTCTAAAATTTTGTGTTTGGGTAACCTCTTTTTCCTGGCCTTTCTGAAAATGACGGTTCTGATCTGGGTTTCTGTCCAGCGTCTTCCAAAATGGAGGCGGATGTCAGGAATTGACTGGACCTCTTCACGTTCTCCCTCAGTCCTCCTCTGCTGTCCAGAGGAGTGAATGACTTCTGGACTGGCTTTCTGTCGCCAGTGCAATGATAGAAATGTGTGAGCCAGTTTGGTGTAGTGGTTAGGAGTGCGGACTTCTAATCTGGCATGCCGTGTGCAATTCTGCACTCCCCCACATGCAGCCAGCTGGGTGACCTTGGGCTCGCCACGACACTGATAAAGCTGTTCTGACCAAGCAGTGATATCAGGGCTCTCTCAGCCTCACCCACCTCACAGGGTGCCTGTTCTTCTTCTTCTTCTTCTTCTTCTTCTTCTTCTTCTTCTTCTTCTTCTTCTTCTTCTTCTTCTTCTTCTATTTGTTCCCACATTCCTCACAGCAACACCATGGAGGGCTAACATTCTCTATTAGCTGCAGTGGTTGCCAGTTGAATTCCTGAGGGCGGATAACATGAGGGAACCACAGGGTGGTCTGTTTTGAAGAATACTCTTGAACTGAAATGCTATGGACATTTTTGAACTTATTTGTAAGCTGAACCTATGAGCCTCTTGTGGCGCAGGGTGGTAAGGCAGCTGACATGCTGTCTGAAGCTCTGACCATGAGGCTGGGAGTTCGATCCCAGCAGCCGGCTCAAGGTTGACTCAGCCTTCCATCCTTCCAAGGTAAATAAAATGAGTACCCAGCTTGCTGGGAGGTAAAACGCTAATGACTGGGGAAGGCACTGGCAAACCACCCCGTATTGAGTCTGCCAAGAAAATGCTAGAGGGCGTCAACCCAGGGGTCAGACATGACTCGGTGCTTGCACAGGGGATACCTTTACCTTAAGCTGAAGCCACAACTCTTACAACTCAAGATGACCCTGGGAGCAGAGATGCCGTTGACACAGAAGGTAGTTGTGATGCTGGTCTGATGCTCGGCCTATATGTTGCCATTCCTAAATCTAATCCCCACCTCTGTTTTGCAGGCAGGTGGCTGCACTCCACTTCTTTTTGCATGATTCCTCAGCCCTCAGGGACCCTACTTAGACCTGAGAATGTTTCTGAGCAGTACATCCCACAGTTCGTTAACATGTAAACAGAAAGGCTTTCACATTACGGAGCTGAATCGTTCCATCTTTGATCCATCCGATTTTTTAAAAAGAAAATTGCCCACTGAATCATTGCAAAGAATGGTTCCGGAGCCTCCTATTCTACTGCCCCCACCCCCTGCAAAAACAGTGTCAGATCACTTTCCGCATGTGGAATTACGTGGTCAAATAGCCAAAGGGAAATACAGTTTCTTACCTGCATCAGTTCCATTTCACTTTGCCGACCCCTTTGCCGAGTGGAATAGGAAGCAGCCGTGTCCGGAGTGCCAATTCTCTCCATTTCTCGTCATTAGGAGGATAATACACTCCACCCTCATTATTATTCTATCACTAGACTCCAAGCATTTTGACTTCAAGCACTAAAGTGCCTGTTTTTATCTTCAGAGGTAAATGAGACGCTGCGTCTCAGCAAGCTCGGCTGGAAAAACCGCTCTTAATGAAGAAGTGATCGAGAAGTTTAAGTACGGCAAAGCATCGAAAGCCGAGAAACATTATCACAGAATGAGCTCAAAATAGACTCACACCAGATGTCATTAGAAACGGCAGTGCTTCGTTCTGATGCTATCTAGGAGGCCTCCTTCTGTTCATACATCGCTCCCTTTTCAGGATCTTAAATGAGGTGTGCTCTGCAGTCTCTTCTCATCTCCTTCAGAGGAGATTAAGTTGAGGGTGGTACGATTAAGGCACTTTTGCCTTTAGTGCAGTGGTAGTCAACCTGTGGTCCTCTAGATGTCTATCGACTATAATTCCCATGATCCCCTGTCAGTGTTTGCTGGCAGAGGCTCATGGGAATTGTAGTCCATGGACATCTGGAGGACCACAGGTTGAATACCCCTGACATGGTCATATATTGTGGTCCACTGTTATTTCTGATTGATTGATTGATTGAAAGTGAAACCTCACTTTTCTCACCAGTGGGGACCCAAGGCAGCTTATCCCATCGTTCTCCACTCATCCATTTTGTTTTCAAGATAATCCAGTGAGGTAGACTAGACTGAATGCAATTGGTCTAAGGTCACCTGATCAAATTCCATGGGAGAGCGGGGATTCAAACCTGAGTCTCACAGATCCCTGTTTGATACTTTAACCCAGGGGTAGTCAAACTGCGGCCCTCCAGATGTCCATGGACTACAATTCCCAGGAGCCCCTGCCAGCGAATGCTGGCAGGGGCTCCTGGGAATTGTAGTCCATGGACATCTGGAGGGCCGCAGTTTGACTACCCCTGCTTTAACCACTATTCCAGGGGTGGCCAAACTGCAGTTCTGCAGATATCCATGGACTACAATTCCCAGGAGCCCCTGCCAGTATGTGCATATATGTGCTGGCAGGGGCTCCTGGGAATTGTAGTCGTTGGATGTCTGGAGAGCCAGTTTGGCCACCCCTGCACTATATTATACTGACTGTTTAATATGTTTAATAATAGTTTAACTGTTTAATAATAGTTTAATATGGCTATTTTGTCTCCCCCTCACACCCATGCACACATTTATCCCTCAGGGCAGTAAAATCCTGCCTTGCTTCTCTCTCTCTTTCCTCTTTCAGAATATTGGAGACTATTTCCCAGGATAAAGATGGAACAAGAAGGCATACGGATCAGACAAGATTATAATAGCTTTGTGATTCGTGAGGATCTTCCAGAGGTCTTCCAGCCACCTTCTCCACAGAGTGGAAAGAAGAACAATCAATATCTGCATCCAGATCAGAGAAGACTAGACCTGGAAAAATCCCTATGTAATAAGATCAGGAAGAAACATATTTGGACAATAACATTATAATGGCGGGGGTATTCCAAAATTTGTAATTTGAGGAAATAACAAATATCTTATTTGTACAATTCCTAAAAAACAAAAATAAAACCTTACAAACAAAAAAAGAAATCCCGAGGTTTCACGAAATCCTGGTTGAGAAAACCTGCAATAGAAAATAAACCTGCTGATATTCCCGATATCAAGCGGATACTAACAGCTCCAAAACTTCTGTGAAGAAAAAGTGTGATTATTCCATGAGAATTAGTCACTTCTTTTTGTAAAGGGTAGCAGAGGTGGGGCTATGGCCAGTTCCTCCACCACATCACATTGACAATGAGGCCCTTGTTCTACAATGAAACAAAACTTGGGACATTCTGTTGTTTTAAGATGCACAAAAGGTAAGGACAGAGAATTCCATGTTCTTTACTGCTTGAATCCTACTTCCCTCAACTCCCTACTTCCCTAACTCTTGCCTGTTCTGCAGGGCAAAACAGATATTACCAAAAGCACAATGCAGTTCTTGCAATTTGCATTCACTCTTCTCTTTCTTGAAAGAGAATGGAAACCGGGACATGGTGTGCTCATTTCGTTTTGTGTTGTTCTGGCACAAAGATATGCTCATCACAAAATCACCCTCATTGTTATTTCCACTGATTCTTGAACATTCTTGTGTGGGCAAAGCACAACCAGGACAAGGGGCGGGGGGTGGATAGGTTGAGGCATCATACTTTCGTAGCAACACCTTTGCACTGGCAGCCAGCAGCCATCAGGAGTCCACCAAAAACTGGGCAGAGTTGGGGGTGAGGTTAAGAAGAGCAAGTCAGGTGGGATCCTGTGCTTACCTGAGGGTGAATCCTTCCCTGGAGAGGATGTTTGCTCTGCAAAAGTGATGGCCTAACTTAACGATTCCCATCGACAACTTAGCAGAATCCCATCTTCCTCCCCAGCTCCACATTCATAATGGCAGGCAGTAAGTTCCCACTCGAAACATAAAACATTGTGCACACAAGGCCCAATAAGGGAACAGGGTCCCTCTATCCAAACCACACACGGTTTGTTCCCCCTATTTCCCCCCATGCTTTTAGAACTAGGCAGTCAGTGGTGCTACAGCATGCTTGGAGGACTGTCACGGCACTGGGGCAGAGCATCTGCTTACCCTGCAGAAGGTCTCATAGTCTGTCCTCAGGATCTCCAGTTAAAAGGATGAGGGAGTGGGTAATGTGAAAAGCCTCTGCCTGAGAGCCCTGCCCGTCAGAGGGGACAATATTGATAGACACAGCATCTGACACTATAAGGTGGCTTCATCTGTTCATTAAAATAATATAAGAGATGATGTTCATATGCGGCTCCTTAGGATGTTGTTCTGCTCCTGGCGTGATGGATGCTGCCAGATTGGTGTTGTGTATAAGAGTGAAAGCCTCTAATCTGGAGAGACGGGTTTGATTCCCCGCTCCTCCTTGGGCCAGTCACAGTCCTGTTAGAGCTGTTCTCACAGAAGAAGAAGAGAAGAAGAAGAGTTGGTTTTTATATGCCACTTTTCTCTACCTGAAGGAGGCTCAAAGCAGCTTACATTCGCCTTCCCTTTTCTCTCCCCACCACAGACACCCTGTGAGGGAGGTGAGGCTGAGAGAGCTCTGATATTCCTGCTTGGTCAGAGCAGTTTTCTCAGTGCTGTGGCAAGCCCAAGGCCACCCAGCTGGCTGCATGTGGGGTGTGTGTGTGTGTGTGTGCAGAATCGAACCCAGCATGCCAGATTAGAAGTCCACACTCCTAACCCCTACACCAAACTGAAAGAGCTGTCTCAGCCCCACCTCCCTCACAGGATGTCTGTTGTGGGGGGAGGAAGGGAAGGTGATGGTAAGTGGCATTGAGACTCCTTCTGCTTGTGGAAAGCGGGGCATAAAAATCAACTCTTCCTCTTCATATTGGGGAAAGGGTTCTGTTTAATAAGGAGTGATTCATATAAAGCAGAGCTCTTCTCAAACAAAGGGAGGAAGTAGAAAGCTTCTCTTCCTGCTAAACTTGTGGGTGTGACAAACCTGAGCCAGGTAATGGCCCCAGCAAGACAAATCTGCCTATCTAAACAGACCTGTCCCCACTAGCAGCAACTGTAAACAAACTAACTCTCTGAATGACAGTCTGTGGCTGGCTCTTGCTAAGAGACAAAGTCTAACAAAATGGCCTCAGCTTTCTCAAGGTCTGTAGCCTCAGGAAGCTCAGAAAGTTGCACATTGATCAGCTCGGCCACTATTTTTGTTGGCTGTGTGGCATGCGATGTAAAGGTCACTAGGTAGGAAAGTTTCCCAAGTCTTTAGAACTGAGCTATTTCAGCGCATCCGGTCTCCAAGGTACGCTCAGGCAAGCCTGCACAGAGGGCTGGCAGGTGCTATCGCTGGACCCTCGTGGCCTTGCATTCTCTGGATGGCTGACTGCGGGGGCAGTTTCCGAGGGAAAGGAGCGTTTCCTTTTCCCAGGGATGCTGTGCTCCAGTACCAATCGAGGAGCACAGGGAAGCTGCCATCTGGGAGTGCCCTAAGAGAATCCCTGCTTTATTATTGCAATCTCTGTCAAAAGAGGAGACGCCAACGATGTGTATCCTATCCTTGTGGCACTGACAGATGGAGAGAGCCAAAGGCAGCCAGGCTGTTATTAATGCCGTCCACATGTGATCCCACATGCAGCTTTGCACCTCGGCGCCCTCGTTCCGGCCGCTCGGCCTGGTCGCTCAGACGTTGGGCTGGAGGCAACACCATCAGAGTTTCCCCCCAAAGTAAGGAGTAAACATCCACGGCTGCACAGCGCTGTGGTTCGCAGCTGCCCTGAGCTTCTTCTGGGAAGGGCAGGGTATAAATGTACTTTAAAAAGATACTTTAGTGCCCAGTTTTAAAAGCAAAATGTGAAACTCATCTCACTGAATAACACAAGTGTTCCAGTGGAGAGAAGACCATGCTCAACTTCCACCGCTTCTGCAAAGGGCAACTGGATGGAGAAGATGTGGAAGGCCCAGAGTGTTAGGGCCCATTCCAAACCAGCACCCCCGGAATGAAATGCAGCGATGAGAACGTTTAAAAAATGAATATGCTGCATAGCAGACTCAGCCTTATCGAAGCTTGGAAGCTGCCATTTAATTAAGAGATATATATAATTAAAGTAAAGTAATTAACTGTTCTATAATTAAATACCCAAATAATTACACTGAAAATAAACATGATAACATCCCGTTTGCCAAGGAAGGATTTATATATACTTCCATTTGATGAATTTTTGCTATTGTTCTGCTGAGGAAGAAAGAAACAGAATCTTTTGCACTTCTACAAAAAGATTGTACAGCGAATTAAATAGGCAGAATTACCACATAAACCTGGGTTCTGTTGGGTGGCCATGGAAGTAAGGCAGAGAGCCAGATGAAAACAAAGATCTACATGGTCAAGAAAGGGAGCAATGCAGAAAAGTTCTGTGATTACAATGAAAAGTGAGGCCTTAGGCCAACTTTTCTTGAAAGTATGCAAACAGCTTAATAAACAGCAGGAGATCTTCAGGCCCCACCTAGCCAGGCAAGCCTAGCCAGGCACATGGTGACCAAGCTCAGATCCAAAAGCACAGCTGGTGCCCCAGGAGCTCCTCTTAGGCTTATGAGCAGAAATCTGACTCTGCAGACCAAGCCACATGGTGTGGAGTTCCAATGCATGGTGCACATGATGAAGGTTGCTAACCACTAGGCCACATGCCTGTACATAGCTGTTTCTCTTCTGAATAAAAACGATTTTATTCTTTAGACAGTGTGGTGCACCAGTCTCTGCATATTCAAACTCTGCCAGCAGTAGGGACCTCACTACAGGACTGCCATGAATCTCGGCACAGAAGAAGAAGAAGAAGAAGAAGAAGAAGAAAAAGAAGAAGAAGAAGAAGAAGAAGAAGAAGAAGAAGAAGAGTTGGTTCTTATATGCTGCTTTTCCCTACCCAAAGGAGGCTCAAAGTGGCTTACAATCGCCTTCCCATTCCTCTCCCCACAACAGACACCCTGTGAGGGAGGTGAGGCTGAGAGAGCCCTGATATTACTGCTCAGTCAGAACAGCTTTATCAGAGCTGTGGCAAGCCCAAGGTCACCCAGCTGGTTGCATGTGGAGGAGTGCAGAATCGAACCCGGCATGCCAGATTAGAAGTCTGCATTCCTAACCACTACACCAAACTGGCTCTCAAAGCACACATAAAGCACACAGGAGTGTACTGAGAGTCCTCCAGGATCCCTGCAGCATTCAAGTCCTCCTTTTTACACACAAAAGCAGAAAGATGCTTTCTTTTTCCTTTCTTAGTTTGCTAGTATCCAAAAGTTGACATGAGTGTAAATGCATTTGGCTGGTTTCCATACGCAGATGCTAGTGCAAGATGGAAAAAAACAAGCGTAATCTGGAAATAAAGTGAAGGAATTTCAGTATAGGCCACTCAGATGTATTGTTTGGGGAGAGGGTTGTTGTTCATACAAAGAAATCTCCAAATATAACCAATACATTTTTATTGAAATTGTTTCCATGCCGCTTGAGAAAAGAACCCTGTATTAGCAGTAGCTATTTCTACATCCTTTTAAAATGTCACTTCTGTGATTTTATGAAGCAGTAGCGCCTCTCAAAATGGATCTTGGCTGCTTGTGCCTGCATGTCCATTTCTCCTCGCTGACAGCAGTGTACGGATATTCTGTATTTAGCAGCATTTACAATCTAATGCTGCAGATTCAGGGCTCTGACACAGCATTTTGCAGGTGTTGAGTCAAGTCCGACCACTGGCTTATTCTGTGCCATGATAGGGTGACATATCCACCCACTCTGTGCAGCAGTGGGAAGTGGGGCCTCCAAATTGTGCTTTTATCTTCTCACATAGTCTTGCTGCCATCAATGAGAAGATCTAGTGACTTCCCATAGGCCAGCATTGCCAGGTGAGAGTCTGAGGCATGCCCTCCTCACCAAGGATGACAATTATGATCTTGAACTCTGAAGATTGACAGCCCAGACTCATTTCATCAGGAGTAAGTCCCAGTACAGCAGAGGTCACCAAACTTTTTGAGCCTCAGGGCAACTTTGGAATTCTAACATGGGATGGGGAGCACAGTGGCAAAATGCCAAAGGAGATGGAGCCAACCACAAAATGGCTGCCATGAAAGGTGGAGTCAACCACAGAATGGCTGTTGCAGGAGGTGGAGCCAACTACAAAATGGCTGCCATGGAAGGTGGAGTCAACCACAGAATGGCTGCTGCAGGCTGTTGCAGCAAACCATATTATGGCTGCCAAAGGAAGTGGAACCAACTATGGAATGTCAGGGAGTGAGAGTACTCATAGCTCTAATAGTAACCCTTCAATGTTTCAGGAAGAAGCCCTACTTAACAGGATGCCTTTTGAAATTAAGATACTATTCTAAACTCTTACTTATTTTATTTATTTTTGAATTTCTATCCCATCTCTGTCAGCGAACTGGCTTGTGGTGAGTTACATATAAAATCCCACAGTACAATAACATAAGACCATCCCCCATACAATTTAATCCATAACATGGCAGCAGGTGAATCCATCTCAACCTCCCTCCCCCAAAGTCCTGGCAGGTCTCAATCTAAATGGTACTGAGGCAGATCTGCTGTACATCCATTGAACCCACCATGGAAAGAGGGGGGAGGGGCCTGGGCCTTGACCAAAAACCTAGTGGAAGAGCTCCATTTTGCAGGCCCTGCGGAACTGTGACAGCTTCAACAGGGCCCTTAGCTCTTCTGGAAGCTCATTCCACCAGGTAGGGGCCAGGACCAAAAAAGGCCCTGACCCGGGTGAGGCCAAATGCACCTCCCATGGGTCAGGAACCACCAGCAAGTTCATACATGCCAAGCGTAAACCCCTGCAGGGGGGGCATAAGGAGATAGGTGGAAGACAGTTGTGTATAAACCACATTGCTCTTTTCCGCCATTTCAAGCAAGCAATGTGGAAGGTGAGAAGCGCAAAAAGGTAAGGAGGGGTCGGGAGTTGCTATTATATTTAGCGTTATGCCATTCAGCTGTCATAACTCTATTTTTACAGATGTGCGGAAAGAGTTGGTTCTTATATGTCACTTTTCTCTACCTGAAGGAGTCTCAAGGTGGCTTATAATCACCTTCCCTTTCCTCTCCCTACAAGAGACACCCTGTGAAGTAGATGAGGCTTTATCAGTGGTGTGGGGAGCCCAAGGTCACCCAGCTGGCTGCATGTGGAGGAGGAGCGGGAAATCAAATTCGACTTCCCAGATTAGAAGTCCGCACTCCTAACCACTCTGCCAAGCTGAGTGAGATGTACCTAGGCCAATACTTTAACCACTGCACCTCCGTGGCGAAAATCCTCCTCTTCTATTCCTCCACAGGTACCCCACAACTGGGCTATGTTGTGATACAGCCTTATAATGCAGATTCTCTTGAGCAATCCACAAATTGGAAGTTTTCCAGGAAGTGGTATATCATCATTGCATGAACATTTATGTGAAGATCAATGTGATTTTAAGAAGCAAAGAAGAATGAGGGAAATCATCCTTGTACTTCCAATAGAGATAGAGAGGATATTAGACATTTGGAAGGATACTCACGTTGCAGTGATTGATTTAGGAGAGAAAACAAGTTATATGAAAACAAGATAAAAGGGATACAAAAGGGAAAAGGGGATTATATAATGTATTATACATATCAAAGATTATTTATTTCTTGGATTCCTGAGCTGCCCCTCTCCATAGCAGTCTTGGGGCAGCTGATTATACTTTACAGGATATATAATACGAACAAAATCCCCTTAATTTATTAAGACATTTTTCTATAGAATATTATAATTCTTACTGGGAAATCTTGGAAGAATCCAGGCATATGGGAAGACCTTCCAAGCCCAGCTCCTCCTCCCCACCTACAGTGTCCCCACAGGGACACAAAATTCCCCGTTGGCTTCATGGTGCTGCAGAGCCGAATTGGGCATTTTCACAGCCCTCATGATGGTGGGATAGCGGCATGCCACTGTGCTACCTGACCCCTCCCCCCAGTGCCACTGGCACAGGATGCAGTAGAACCTTTAAGCCACAGAGTTGTGTTTGCACACATTACTCCAGGACAGACCATGTGTGCTGGGGGATTTCATCCCCCGGCCATACACGGGAAGTGGTGAGGCCCCGCCACAAGAAACTGATGGTGGCCTGGTGTGGTTGCCACTGTGCATAATTGGTCTGTACATGTTAAGTGCTATCAAGTCACTTCTAATTTAAAGTGACCCTATGAATTAGACCACCAAAACATCCTATGGTTAAAAGGTCTGTGGCTTCCTTGACTTCCCAGATTCAATTCATCTCATGTTGGGTCTTCCTCTTTTTCTGCTGCCTTCCACTTTTCCTAGTACTAGTCTTTTTTCCCCAGTGATCCTTGCCTTTTCATAATGTGACCAAGGTGTGATAGCCTCCGTTTTGTCATCTTACCCTCTAGGGGGGCTCAATTTGATCTAGAACCCACTTATTTGTATTTTTGATGATCATCTATGCTATCCATAAAACTCCACTTCAAAGATTCCTTTTAAGACCTAGTACACCACGTGAACTTAGCCCAAAGGCTGAGAGGCGATAGACTTGGTAATAAAATATATATATTTGCAGTTGGGTTGGGACTGCAAAATAGGCTGGAAAAAACAATCCGTGATTTTAACCCGAATAAAACTTATGTCCTGAGTTGAAGAAAAAGCACCCCGGGAACAATTCTGTTTTGTATATTTTGCAGATCAAGTCCCCAATATTTTTTGAGAGGAGGGGAGAAACCAATGAATTAATTAGGAACGAATTGCAAAGTAGGTTTAGGGAGAATCTCAAGTTCCAGTTGCCCCTAGCTTCCTGTTTTTAATTTGTCTCCAACATTTCTCGAGGGCCAGACAGGAGAAGTGCAGTATCGATTCAGTTTGTAGATATCGTTGCATATTACATATTCATCGGACTGTCTTATCACTAATGTATTAAGGATCTGAACAACCAGTAAGGCCAAATGGAATTAAAAATAGAGCAAACTGCCTGCGTGGAGTTTTACCCTGATTTAAAGCTATTATGCCCTGGTAGCATCACTGGGCCTATTAAGGACTCTGCTCACACTGGCAGCTTGTGCATTATTTTGTTCCACAGTGGAGCTGGCTATCTGTCATGGTGGCAGCAGCCTCCACTCATCCTCACGATGGAAGTCAATATGTAGAATAAATGGGAGTGGATCAAAGAGGCCGGCAGACTATACAATAGAAATTGATCTCAGCTTAAGGATAGGCATTATTGCAGACACAAAAGTGCTCCGTTCTGGCTTCTTCCAATAGTATTGGTATCCCAAAAAAGTCTCCAAACCTCCCCTGTCTCTATTTATCTTCTGGGAAAGATACATTTCTACCCAGGTTTTCCAGGTTAGCTTAGATTCACAGTTTAAAATGACGATACAGTACAAACAGAAACTAGCAAAAATCCACAGTAGAATAGGATGTACAATAACAAGAGGCAGGGGAGTCCATGAATAGTCCTCTTGGCATCTAAAGATAGCAAAATGGCCATTTAGGAAGTCTTGCTTCTCTTCAGCACCTAAAGCAGGGTCTGTTTGCACGCCGTCACCTTTTTGAGAGCCGGTTTGAATATTTCAGCCTTTAAAAATTATTTGTAATGCTCTTGCTCTACTGGATACCTAAACGGTTGAGAATAAAAGCATGTATAAAAATATGAAACAAAATATACCTTTATTATGATGCATTTAAAAAGAAAATAGGCCTTTAGGCCATACAGATCACACACTGTGCAGTACATGTTACATACTATGCGGCATACGCTTATTAGTACTGATTGGAAAAAATATCATTGTATATTACGTAAGACACAACAAAAGATAAATGCAAACAAATGCGGTTGCACACATGCTGGAAAATGTCATTGTGTTGTTTTCTTCTGCATGGGGCAGGCACATGTAATGCTCACAAATGTTCTGCACATGGATAGCCTGATTGCTGGTGAGTTCTCAGCTCACAGCCATCCGTGTGATCGGAGCTGCCTGTAAATGAGACATCTGTGTACAGAGCTAATGCACACAGAGTGGCAGTGGGAATTACTACTCTGGCTTCACTCCCATGTTTTCACATCCACTCGAACCCTGGCACAGTGCCTACATGCCACTGGGTACAAACTGTACACTTGTTGGCTCTGTCCCTCTAATCAGGAGCACATGTTCCCAGCATTGGGGATGGTGCCAACCACTTGCATTGGAGAAGTCTGATCCAGGACTCACGGTCCCATTCCTCCTCTATGTATACTCTTTTCAAATGCTACGAGTCCATATGGAGTCTTGCTAACAGAACTAACAATTAACCCCGCCAATTAATCAGGCAAGGCATGAAGGACTCCGTTTACAGATTTACTCATCCATTAAGAATCCTAGGGAGTGGCCAGGGCTCAGTGAGAGCCCCTGCTTTGCATGCTGAAGGTCCCAGGTTCGTTCCCCAGCAGCTGTAACAGCAGCCACAAAATCAGGTGATAGAAAAGCTCCCCCTGTGTCTGAGACCCTGGGGAGCCGACAAAACCGACCTTGCTAGACTAAGGAACTGACTCGGTATAAAGCAGCTTCGTGAATGTTCATTTCCATCTCTGTATTCTGCTTTTCCCCCCAAGAGTTCAGAGCAGCTGACATATAGTTCCCAGGCACATGTGAACAACTCTGCTTGTCCTTAGTTACTGAATGATGTCATACATTCTCTGGTCTTTAAATTTATTTAAGGCTTGTGTTCTCATGGAGGTTGTTATTCATTGGAATGCTAGTTTGGACATGCATGCTCGAAAAAATGTACAGAAAGGCCGACAGCTCAAAGACCAGAAGTCTTCGTGCGAGTGGGTGGATCAATAATCTCCTCAACAGGTGATCTTCGGAGGCACATTAACAGACCTTGCAACCTGTGCGTTCCCGTACTGAGCCATTACATACTATGAAGACATCGGCTGGCGTGAGTGGAAAGGAAAGATATATTACTATGGGTCTTGACCTATTAAGCACCCTGATCATGTTGGAAGACAGAGTGGGTAATACGGTGCCTCTGTCTTCTGCAGGGAATACTTGTCAGCATTTACTTTACATTGACCTTTAACATCAAGGTCATGCATCACTTTGCGGTGAGTGTGCAGGCGTGTGAGAGAGGCAGAGCTATACCGTGCTTTGACATACACAGAACTCGATTGTGTGCTTGCCTGACAATAAGCAGATTTCGATGACTAACAACATTTTCATAATAAGCTGCAGAGGATAAGAAACACCGTGTTAAGTTAAACAGTGAGATAGTTGTGAGGTTGAGAGTTGGAGAACCAGGAAGAGGTGACTGTAACCAAAGAGGAAGAACTAGATACAGGGCTGTAGACCTGGTTTATAGCTCCGAAGGCTAGATTTGACTGTTCCATTGGTTCAGATCCAATTCATGGTCCAGTGGCCACTGGCAAGGACTGGGAAGGAAGCTTTGCCAGGTCCAGGTTGGGAAATTCCTGGGGATTTGGGGGCTGAGCCTGTGGAAACCAGAGATCTCAGTGGGGAACAATGTCAGAGAGTCCATCCTCCGAAGCACCCATTTTGTACAAGGGAACGGATCTCCGTAGTCTGGAGATGAGCTGTAATTCCAGGGGATCCCACCTGGAGGCTGGCATGCCTACAACGCACTGAATGGCCTACCTGAGCACGTGACCTTAGGGAAGATCTTCAAATGGAGACTTTAGACTTTAACACTATATGTTCTGGCACAACACTCCCCATTGTTTCTAGGCTTCTTCATATACCTGAGGAGGCCTGATTGGACTGGAAGTGATTAAATGTGCAGTGAGCTTCGTAGGCTTTTCTAAGTGCCTGGTGATGTATGTATGTTTGTTTGTTTGTTTGTTTGTTTGTTTTGGAGGGGGGGCAGCATCTTGGCAAGGGACCCAGCTGATTTATAATTCATTTGGGCAAAACTTAATTATGAATCAGATTAGGGACAGTCCCGTCAAGAAAAGTTTCTAAGATGCACAATAGAAGGTGTGTTTAATATTTCAAACTGTGGCCTGGCTATGAGGTCTCTCCTAATCCTTTTTATGCCAGAAAGAGAAACAGTGGAGATTCCAGCAGGAATCCCCCCTTCTGGGCCTGGTCCATTGTTCTGGACTTGCTCCTTCCATTAGGCCCCCATCTTCAAGTAGAAGGAGAACTGCGTGGGGTGCAATTTTTTATTAAACAACAAATTATACTTTATCCATCCAGTCAGTCCCACTCAAAAATGTTGATCTTTCCGTAATTTTGTCTGCGTTTAATTATCTGCAATGAGAGGGACCTCAGAGACCTGTCTTCTGAAGCTGGATCCTGCTCCTCCGTGAGTTAGCTAAGAAACACAACCATTTCCTTTATTACCTGCTCTGTGGGTTGCCTTGGCAGAAAATGTCAATAATTTTGTT
This sequence comes from Paroedura picta, assembly GCF_049243985.1. Taxonomy (NCBI): domain Eukaryota; kingdom Metazoa; phylum Chordata; class Lepidosauria; order Squamata; family Gekkonidae; genus Paroedura; species Paroedura picta. The sequence continues at coordinate 38,615,113 of NC_135379.1, forward strand.
TAAAGCACAGAAAACATAACGTCTTGCTTTTACGTTGCTGTCCAGTAGCCTGTTCCTTCTTCAACGTTCGGTACAACGCCCAGCCCAGTAGATTTGTAAGTTGCTTTGAAAGTAGATTTTTGAGTTGCTCTTTAGTTAAAAGGCAAAATCTAAATGCTAGGAAAGAGGCGTAACAGTTAACGGCGATATAAAAGCGTGTAAATCCGTGGGTCAGTTTTACATCGGGTACAGATCAATGTGCAGGTGAGCTGTGAAATACGTGTTGTGGCAGGTGGATCGCTTGAATGCTGGCTGCGGGCCAAAGTGCTTCAGTTTGCTATGCAGAGGTTGGTACTCAATGCTGGGGCTGATAGATGGCTCATACTAGCAATGCAATGCAAGCGCCTTGATTTCAATAGACTCAGGACATCGCTTGGTTTAGGATTGCACTGAAGGTGCCGGGGTGGTGTGGGGAGCACACATTCTCTCAAGCATGCAGGTCTATCCCCTGACAGGGCCTAATCTGCACATGTTGGATAATGCACTTCCAGTATGCTTTTGCAGCTGGATTTTCTTGTGCAGAACAGGAAAATCTGCTTCTAAAGGGCATTGAAAGCACATTATCCAATGTGTGCGGAATGGGTCCTGGAGAGGCAGCAAATACCTGGAGCAGATGGAACAGCGGCCAGGTTGTTCACAGGCAATGCTAAAGACCTAACCATCCAGACTCATCAGCACCACCAGCAGGCAGTGACCTGTTATTGGCTGTCTGGGATCACATGATTCCCAGGAGCACGGAGGCTCTGAACAGCTGAGTTTGTATTTCAGGTTTCCTTTTCTTTGACAAGCAGCCTGGAGAAAGAGAAACTCCCAACCCTGTCCCTTTCATAGTGAGAAGTTTTTTCTTTCGCCAGACAATGTCATTTTATTTACAATATCCCATGAAAAGCTTCAGCTGCTCATTTCTGCACATTAAGTGGCAGGACATTTTTTTTCCTCCAGGCTGTTGACAAACTGATGCTGACAAACCAAGCTGCTTAAAAGAACAAAATCATTTTATTTAGAAGAGAAACAACTCTGTATAGAAAGTGAGGAGTGAGGGAGTCCTAACTATCTAACTGTTGTTCTGCATTCATTCTGTTTGTTGTGGAGGCAAGCAGGGGGATGTGTGCTCAAAAGAGCAGGAAGTCTCCCAACGAGCCAATCAGGACATAGAAGGAGACAGTTTAAAAAATATCAGGAAGTTCCTGGTCTAACTGTGCTAAATACACCTCTCCTCCAATGCTCCCTGCAGGACATTCTTCACATGTTTTTGAATCATGCACTCTACAGATCTTGCACATTCCATCAGGTTGGTTGCTGCTGTTTGGATCTCAAACAGATGGTGGTGAAACCCTTAATAGCAGACTCTCCCCAAGGTTTTCAAAGAGAGGCAGACAGGCCACATACCATGCCTGGAAAGTTCCTGGTGGGCCCCTGCATGGGCAGGTGAGCAGGAGCAAGCCAATCCAAGCCTCAGAAGCTCTGCCTATGCTGCAGGGACCGCTCAGCTCAGATCTGGCTGTGACACCAGGGTTGGGTGTCAGCTCACTTGGCTGGCCACAGGGCAGGAGGACAGAGGCAACAGGTGACAAGAATGACTCAGCATTGAGATCACTGGCCAGGCCCCTGCAGAGCTGGCTCGTAGCCCTGTAGTGGGTGGCTACTCAGCCTGGCTCACTCACTGCTGGGCCCTTTTATCTTGCCTGTCTGCTCCTGCATGCAACGTGGGGCTAGTGCCCCTACCCTGATCTGTTCCAAAACATGGTCTGTGACTGACAAGCTGAGGTCTTTAATGGACTGCTGATTACTCTGATTACAGCGCCCGACCAAAAAGGAAATGTCAACTTCCTGGCAGACAAGAGAGGAAAAACCAGCAACTACGGTTGTTTTAATGAATAATTCAAGGAGCAGAAACGGTCAATGAACGTTGCCTTTTCCACTGAAGGCAAATGAAAGGGAAGCAAAGCCTTCCATTTGCAGCTTTCCCCTTTCAGAATGCAAAACGAGGTTGTCCTCTGGATGGCCGGCTGAGAAGAATGCTTCTCGGAATCTGTTGTTTACATACAATATTTAGTAATGATTAGCATTTCGGCGCACGGGGGGCGGGGGGGGTTTACTATGAATCCCTTTAAGCCAGGGGTAGTTAGCTGTCAGGGGCTCATGGGAACTGTAGTCCATGGACATCTGGAGGGCCGCAGTTAGACTACCCCTGCTTTAACCCAACTAATAGAACTTTTGAATTCTGCAAGACCATTGGGAGGAGGGCTGTTACCGTCAGAAGACCCCTGCAGCTCCATACAAGCACAGAGGGCCCAACAAGATATTCCCATGACCCCAAGTCCAGCACGGATATACGACATGATGGGAAAGCTTCTGTTTTTAATGTTAAAAAATGGTTTTTTTAAATGTTTTTAATGTTAAAAATTTTGAAAACAAATTTGAAATTTTTTTTTTAATGGCACACAGAGGAGACAAGGGCCATTCATCCTGCCAGTCCCCAGTAGGACAGCAGGTTTGCCATTGCCTGCCTCCACATCATGACTCTAGTGCTCCTTGGAGGTCTCCCATCCAAATACTTGCCAGGGTCCACCCTGTGTCGCTTCCGAGACCTGATGGGATCAGGCTAGCCAGGGCTATCCAATGTAGAGCCCGCAGCTGCCTGGGGTGTGGGTGTAGCTGGTGTTCCAACTGGGAACTTTTGTATCCGTGCCCTGCTGCTGCCTGCGGTGAATGGGAGCAATGCAGGAGTGCATGAAAACAATATACGAGCGAAAAGAGCCAACGATCTGTGCATGGCCAATATCTGTTTACGCAATAAAACATAAGTAATTTTTTTAAAGTCTTGTTTGAATCTTGATGCGAAACGGGGATAATCCAGAGATCATTATTCAGATAAATATATTTCCAGCACCCAAGCAGTGCTGGACAAGGCTCTGGTTTCCCCGGAGGATTTTTTCAACAGCAAAGCCTCCAAGCGATATGAAGACTATAAAGCAGGGGTAGTCAAACTGCAGCCCTCCAGATGTCCATGGACTACAATTCCCAGGAGCCCCCTGCCAGTGAACGCTGGCAGGGGGCTCCTGGGAATTGTAGTCCATGGACATCTGGAGGGCCGCAGTTTGACTACCCCTGCTATAAAGAGTGACTAGCTCTGAAATGGAACCAGGCTTAAGTGGCTGTATTTTGATTCTTCCTTACGAAGGTGACCCAACGGAGGTGCTACTGCCCATGGTGCATCCGTCCTGAGTGACGGTGCATCATCATGGCTCCAAGCAGAGGATGCTCACGGCCTTCCCCAGACCCGAGAGATTTTATAAAATCTTTGAGCCAAGGCTCGGTCAACAAGTGACATAGAGAGTTAGGCATGTTAGAGTCCCCTCAGGTTTCTAGTCCCTAACTCTCACATCCTTCCTCCTTTTCTGCTAGTTGTTTTTCAGTCCCTGCTGCCCAAATTAGTTTTCTGTTTATTAATCGTGTTTTTTAGCCTGCTGTTCTTTCATGAATGGCTACATCGTTCTTCTCTCCCCAACCCACCCGCACCAGGCTTTATCCTCTCAGCCTCACTGTGTAGGTTGGATTGATCAGGAATAACAACCCCAAGGTCACCCAACACATTTCACTGCAAATAGGGATTGGAATTTAGGCCTCCCCACGACTCCACCTGTGCTAGCCATCTTTTAAAAATATTTGTATTTAGATATTTCTATTCCATCTAGCTCCAGTTTACTTATTTGAGTCCAAAAGGGGCTCCCTCATTGTCTCTGTTAGGGACATGCTGGTGGGCTTCTCTGTAATTGTGCCTTCTTTCTGGAATAGAGAAGGAACTGACCAAATGCTGAAACTCATTCTTTATCAGCTCTTTAGCAAAAGGGTTTGTTCCCTTTGTTCAAGTGGGTAGCCGTGTTGGTCTGAAGCAGCACAATGAAATTGAATCCAATGGCACCTTTAAGATCAACAAAGATTTATTCAAGGTGTGAGCTTTTGTGGAATCCCTGTTCAATTGTCCGAGGAAGAGTGCCTGCACACGAAAGCTCACACCTTGAATAAGCCTGTGTTGGTCTTAAAGGTGCCATCAGACTCAAATTTTGTTATTCCCTTTGTGTTAAGCATTCAACTGAAGTCACCCTTTTGGAAATTTCCCCACATGACAGCAGTCTTCAGACTCCACCCCTTTGCAAGCCTTCTCCCCACCCATTTTGGAAAAGGCATCAAGTTTTAGCATTTGTGTTGTTTTTATATTCTGTAGATTTTAAGGGAAAGGTGTATTTTAGGTTGTGCGTGGTGGCGTCCAAATCAGCCACTCCAGGCTGCTGCAGCCAGTGCTGCACAGTGGGGGGGGGAGAGGAGTGTGCGCAGCCGTACACACTCTCCCTCCCCCTCCCCTGCTGTGTAGCGCCGGCTGTGGCGGCATGGAGAGGCCAATTCAGACACCGCCGCGCACAACCCTAATGTATTTATTTAGTTAGTTAGCTTATGTATACCCCACCTTTCTCCCCACTGAGGACCCAAAGCAGCCTCATCATTCTCCTCTCCTCCATTTTATCCTAACACGAACCCTGCGAGGTAGAGCAGACTGAGAGAGTGTGATGAGTCCAAAGTCACCCAGCAAGCTTCCCTGGAACCAGCAGGGGTTCAGACCTGGGTCTTCGAGATAGTATTCTTGCACTCTTAACCCCTACGCCACGCCGGTAATTAATTTTTTCTCTTTCAAAAGGCCATTGTGTCTTGCACATTTCCAAGCCTCCTTTCAAAATAATTACAATGGAATATTGGAAATTGTACTCCGCCCCCCAAAGAAAGCTGCATTGCGGGTCATATTTCCTTCTTATAATTTCTAACATCTTTCTGAAAAGCAGCAGAGCCAAGTATCTAGAGGACAGATCAGTCTCGTGCTTTTTATGGCTTAGTTCCATCATGAAACACGGCCTCTGGGGCCTCTTGTGGCTGCCCTTCCCTTCAAAAGAGTGACCCTGGTCAAATCCCCCTCTCCTGCCCCCAAGATTTCATGGAGTTTCATGCGAGGGGAGACAAAGATAATGGAGATGGCTATCTAGCCCTATAGGAAACCTGGGCCGGCCTTACAGCTGAAGGAAATAAACGTTATTTGTAATACTATACATGACTCAGAAAGTTCAGGATAACCGTGCTATGTGTTCTTCTTCATCCTCTGGGATGTTTGGGTTGGAATTTGCAAGATCTGTAGAGTGCATGATTCAAAGGCATATGAAGAATATCCAACAGGAGGCATCATCATCATCATCATCATCATCATCATCATCATCATCATCATCATCATCATTTCAATTTGTATGACTGCCGCTCTCGGAAACTGGTTCGCAGCGGTTCACAATATTTCGGTACAAATCAATACTTTAAAAACCATTAAAATTCCCCAATAAAAACCTCATAAACATTGACTCGCTCACAATGATGGGGATTGAATAAAACTATTCCCACACAGGCCCACTGGATGGGCAGAAGGGAGCAGATGGATAATTGGGGGTAGGATGGAACAATCTGGGGAACTAGGCCAGTCTAATACTGGCCTCCCCCCGCCCCGCCCCTAGGGAGAGGGGCCCAATCTTAGGAGGAGATGTGCATTTAACATAGTTAGATTAGGAACTTCCTGAATTTTTTTTTCAGATACTCTCTTCTTATTTCCTGATTAGCTCCATTGGAGACTTCCTGTTCCTCGGAGCACATGTCTCCCTGTTGTCTCTGCAACAAACAGGATCTGGAGAGCCGGGTTGGATTCCCCATTTCTTCTCCACATGCAGCTAGCTGGGTGACCTTGGGTGAGCCATGATTCTCAGCCCCACCTACCTCACAGGGTGTCTGTTTTGGGGAGAGGAAAGGGAAGGCAACTGTAAGCTGCTTTGAGACTCCTTTGGGGAGAGAAAAGCGGCATAAATGAACCAATTCTTCTTCTTCTTCTTCTTCATCATCATGGGAGAAGGATGAACAGGAAAGTGGGGGACATAGAGGTGTGGGGGGGGGCTGGTGAGAGGCAAATGAGGGCCTCAAGGGTCTCCAAAAACCTGGAACTGGCCTTGGTGACAGTGCTTTAGATCTCTGCAAAACTGTGAGGAGAAGCCAGCGGAGAGCTGGTATTCTCACTTCCAGCTCTATGAAACTTAACTGCTAGCAATAGCATCCAACAGACCAAACATTTTAATACCTTCGGATTCATGCCAGTCAGCGTGTGTTCTGACTTTATATTGTGGCTACAACCTCCTACATGAGCTCTGAGTCAGATCTGTATTGTTTGTTTTTTAAAATGAAAGAAATCCACTCTGATTAAAAAAAAAAAAAAACCTCAACAACACTCTACTGAAAGCTTAGGTAGAAGGACGAAAGCTGGAGAGATGTTCAAGATGCAAATCAACCTGCCAAACGGTGCCCATCTGCTCTGCTTCAGTACTCTCCTGACGGTTCTGTACATCTTTTCGGGAGGGGGAGGGGGAGTGTTCAATATTATTCTGACCTTCCTGTGCCTTGGCAAGCCCAAAGGGGCAAGCTCGACCTTGTGGACTGGGAAGAAATGGCCCAAAGACTTCTTGAGAAAGCGACAGGGAAGGAAAACATATTGGGTTTCTCTTCTAATGGCATTTGTCACTGTGAAGGAACAGACGAAAGGCTTGTGGCATGCAGAGCATCTCTCCGTTGGGGATGGGATCTTCTGGGCAATATGGGAGGTGGAAGGAACCAGGACACAACCAGGTCTATAAATAACTCAGAGCTACAGAGGGACTTCCCCTGAGCCTCCCAGGTTTCCCCATTGGCCCAGCAACAAAGAGCAAGTTTCTGGCGTTCCGTTGTGCTAAGGGCGAGGTTAGAAAAGGCTTGTCATCATTCAGAGCATAATGTCCCTGTCTTCCTGTCGCAGTCCCAGGTAGCTGGGATGAGCAAATGGCACACTGCAGAGCCAAAGGATGCACTGATACCTGAAAGAATAAGGATCCCACATGAATTGTTGGTTTTTTTTAAATAAAGGTTCATGGAGCAGGAGCTCTGAAGGGAGGGAACTGGGGGGTGGTTTGTGTTGCAGAGCTGAAGAATCCACTGAGTGTCAACGAGCCCAAACCTCCCAGGGATTATAAAATCAGAGTCCAGTAGCACCTTTAAGACCAACACTCACGCCTTAAATAAATCTTTGTTGGTCTTAAAGTTGCTACTGGACTCTGATTTTATTGTGCTACTTCAGACCAACACGGCTACTTATTTGAATCCTCCCAGGGATTGTTGCGGATCTTAAGTGGGACGCAAAGGGTAGACACCGGGCTATAAAAGGAAATGAGTTACTTGCAATGAGAGCAATGTGTCCTAGTTATTGTAAGGGGAAGCAAGGCTGGAGGGCGGCAGAAAGCATGTTCATTTTTGCAGCTGATTTCAGCCACACTTTCAACTGTATAGCACTGATTTCATCCCCTCCTGGATGCCTTTGCTGACCAACAGGTGCAAATTGGCAGCCTAGGCCTAGTCTGCACACAATAGATAATGCACTTTCAATGCACTTTAGAAGTAGATTTTCCTGTTCTGCACCGGACAATCCAGCTGCCAAAGCGCATTGAAAGTGCATTATCCTTTGTGTGCAGACTAGGCCTAGGCTGCCAATTTGCACCTGTTAGTCTGGGTTTGAGAACTAACTTTCTAGAGAATACAAGCCATTTCTGTCTTGGCACTGCTTCTATGCCTGCCTGCTATTTATCAAGCACATTGGAAATGTGACCTCTTTTGCAGTTTTGATCTCATCTGTTTTCACAGCAGCCTGTTAAGGACCTTGGCAGAGTCTGCACTTACTTTTTTTTATTCCATTGTCAATCCTGTTGAATTCAGATCGCTTTGAACTTGGGTCTTCCTCTCCCCCCCCCCCATTGAAACAGGAAAGTCTTCTGCACATGGTTAGGGAGGCTCAGAAGAGGGGGGGGCAAATGGAGACTCTTTCTTTTTTTTCTTGAAGGGGGGGGAGAGGATCCAAGAAGTCAGAGGAGGGAGGAAAAAAATCCTTTCTTTTCTTGAAGGTGGGGGGGACGGGACGGACGAAGAAGGCACAAAAAAAAATCCAAGGCCGACAGAAGTTGAGAGAACTTAGGGGCTTCTCCTTTAAGGCAGTCTTTTCACATGACCACCTGTAGCCAATCACAGGTCCTCTACCACGGAGGAGAGCCCAGATTCAAAACAATGCGATTTTCTGAATATATTCAGGATTAAAAGCAGTCTAAAATATCACACAATAAAGGTAGGGTCACTCCGGATCAGTCCTTCTTTCTGCAGAAGGAAAATTTAAATTGCCCAAAATCCAAACGGAAATCGCATTCTGTGTAGAGGGCAGGGACTGAATCGATCTGGGGTTGGAATAAAAGCTCCGTTCAGTTTACACCCTTGCTGTAGGAAGGTCCCAATTTGTACACCCAAGGTTTGCCAGGCCATGCATGGAAGCCCTGGGAGCATTTGGGAGATAAGGAAAGGCACGTCAGCATCACACTGATGCGTGACATCACTTCCTGTGAAAAGCAAAAGTAACATCCTGATGTGGGAGACAGTTTATTGTTACACCATAGAGTTTTGCCAGCTTTCTAGAGCCTTCCAAAATCATGTTCTGGTTTTTGCTCAAAGTGACGCCACATACTGATGCGATACTGACATGCACCACAGTGTGCCAATGTGCCACCCATGTAAGGTCAATAAAAAATGTTGTTTGCCACATCTTCTTACTATATTCCTTTATTATTGGATGTATACAAAACAATATTTCAGTACCAATGTACCGGTATAAATATTGGTTTTGCAAATTTTGGCTGAAAAATAAAGAAGCATTTTTACTAAATATAAATTTACATTCACAAGTGTATAATATACACCAATATTAAATATTACATATTAACACAAAGCTAGCTAAATACATTTCATCATTATTGTATTGCATCATCATAATGTTTAAACTATTACTCTGCCATTATTTTACTAACATGCAAAAATAAGCTCTGAAAGAGGAGCATCTTGCCCAAATATAATGTGATTTAAGTGCATCAAAGTGGTAAACACCCTCTAGTGTGCACAAATCATTACAACAACTCAGAATGTAACCAAATTTAAGAATGTTCACAGCTAGATCCCATTAAATAAATGCAGCTAATTCATTATCATGAGTGAGGCCATGAGGTGTTAAAGATCAATTTTATAGATATATATGCAGCTTCTCTTTGTTTCTTTTTGATACATCTGTACAATTATACTTATGCTACTATACTCCTTTCAAAACTACAAAATGTCAGAAAAAGACATTTTTCTGTGTGTGATTGTGTAACAGAATCTTTTTATCAATGGGGTCTCAAGATTACTATTTTGGAATCCTAGATTTGTGCTCTGATATTCTAATGTTTAATTTTCTAGTAGTGGGTCCAATATAAACTTTATTGCATTTGCATTCCAACAAATGTATAACATTTTGGCTGTTGCAATTACTAAAGGATCTTAATTTCTGACTATAGGCATATTCTTGTACTTTTATTTGTGTGGTGGTCCAAAACTGTGTACAGAACACACATCCTTCAGATGGGAAATGTCCCACAGCACTTGCTTCTTTGTGATCATGACTAGTTAAGTCAATATGTATAATGTAGTCACCTAAACGAGGGATAGTCAACCTGTGGTCCTCCAGATATTTATGTACTACAATTCCCATGAGCTCCTGTCAGCGTTTGTTGGCAGGGGCTCATGGGAATTGTAGTCCATGAACATGTGAAGGACCACAGGTTGACTACCCCTGAAATGTCCTCCACTAAATGGCAATTCCTCTTAATTATTTTTTTTAAATCATCCTGAGCTGTTGTGATGATTTGTGCATACTGGAGGGCATTTACCACTTTGATGCACTTAAAATCACATTGTATTTGGGTAAGATTCTCCTCTTGCAGAGCTTATTTTTGAATGTCAGTAAAATGATGGTAAATAGTAAAAACATGATGATGATGTAATACAATTACGATGACCTGCATTTAGCACAGGAAAAGTATGTCAGCTTTGTGTTACTATATAATATTAAATATTACTGTATATTATAAATTTGTGTGTATAAATTTCTGTTTAGTAAAAATGCTACTTCATTTTTCAGCTGAGGAAGCCAAAATTTGCGAAACCATGAACTGTTATTGGTACTGAAATATTGTTTTGTATACATCTAATGATAAAGGAATATAGTAAGAAGACGTGGCAAACATTTTTTATTGACCTTACATGGGGGTTTTCCCTTTGTTTTATTGTTACCATGTATTCCTTTTCTCTTTTTTGCTTGCACTGTTTTCTTTCCCTCCCACTAGACATTTTATAAATAACGGAATGGTCAGAAGGATCACAAGATCCAGCCCTCCTGGTAAAGTACCAGTTCAGAATGTGCAAAGGGTATGACATGGTTTTATATTCTTTGTGTGAAAAAATTCTTTGCCTGTGGGATGCTAGCAGTGTTCAAATCAGCCTTACGTTCTCCTTGACATTCTAGATAACTGTGTGCAAAGATATATTTTTTTAACATAAAGCTTTCAGTTGACAGGTGGGTAAGAAAGTCTGGATTTCTTTGTCCCCACCTACACAGCAGCTGGTTCTCCTGCTTCTTTCTCCATAGCAGTCATTTCCTTCCCCTGTCATTGGGAAGAGGCATTTTTGCTTTGTTATCACCAGTAGACACTTGTTATATCATTGTAACAAATGGTGGGTTGGATTCTCTGGATTCCCAGCTTCCAGTTTATATCAAAAAGTAAGTCTCTACCCCCTTCTCATAGAAACACAGAGTTGGAAGGGACCTCTAGGGTCATCTGGTCCAACCCCTTGCAAAATGCAGGAAATCCACAGTGACTTCAGTTCCATGCCTAGATGATGCCCCCCCCCCCAGTCTGTTTCTGGATCAAGTTCAAGGTATTGGTACTAACCTTTAAGGCTATACACGGCTTGGGCCCTACTTATCTGCGGGACCGCCTATCTCATGCCCCCTGCAGGGTCCTATGCTCTGTGGATATGAAAATGCTGGCAGTTCTGGGCCACTGGGACATTTGCTTGGCCTCAACCAGTGCCGGGGCCTTTTTGGCCCTGGTGCCAACCTGGTGTAATGAGCTCCTGGAAGAGCTGAGGACCCAGTCAGAACTGTCAGCTTTCTCCAGGGCCTGAAAGATGGAGCTCTTCCACCGGTTGAGGCCATGGTGAGTCCTGGAGTTTCTATTGTTGGATCCCTTCACACTGGTAAATCAGGACCCTCGCTCTCAATGAGAAAGCGCTCTTGGCCCCCTATAGTTGGACAGAGGGAGAGCGTGGGGAGTTAGAACTCTGTATCGCCATGTTTTGAATGTCCATTGTTTAATGTTAATTTTTAACAGGTTTTAATGGGGTTATACTGGGTTTTATTGTTTTATTGTGAACCACCCTGAGTCTGAATGGAATGTGGCGGTATATAAATACAAAAATTAAAATAAAAAAAACCCAATAGAATCCCTAGCCAATTTAGCCTGGAGGAAATTCACCTCCTGACCCCAAAGTGGCAATTTGCATTTCCCTGGGCCTGCAAAAAATGGCCACAAGATCCAAGCATGGACACAATCCCTTCTCCCAACCCATTTACAATCTGCCTAAATTCACAGAATCAGCATTTCTCTGAGCATTTACTGCAGAGACATAAAGGAAAAGGAATATCTCTGTAATAAAAGGGGCAAGAGATTTACTTAAGAAGAAAAGGAAGTCATAGAACCTGATACAAGGATTGTTATGATAATATACAGTACGAATTTTTAAAAGCCCTGAAAAAGCCCTGGTGGGACAGGGCAGGGAGGTAGCCATGCCAGGAGACCGGGGCAGGGACACTAAGGGGAAAAGTGCCATGTGGAAGTCCTCTTGCTGCTGCCACACAGTATCAGTAACTGCAGCTCCGACAGGGGAGCTCCACAAGCCTGTCCTGATGTGGAAAACACACTGTCAAAAACACTGACAGCTTTTTAATTGGATATGGGATGCACAGAGAACCGAGTGTAAATTTATTCTATATCGGCAGCTTTCTGGAGCAGCCTGGAGCAAAGTACTGTGCCAAATACTGATACAGAACACATGAAAAAACACACTGTGACGGTTTGTTGTCTGTGTGTTTGTGTTTCATGCTACCTTTCTTCTCCATCAGAGTCCCCCAAAGCGATGCACATAAAACAAACCAAAACATTTGGACAATTAAAAATACATGTAAATGATAAAATGATGGAATAAAACACAGAAGGAAACAGCACCAGAACAAGGAAGGAGGGCCACGAACTGTTATTTGGTACATGCCAGGCAAAGCAAAAAGGTTATCACTTGCCTACGGAAGACCCCAATAGAGGGAGGCCGCTGAATCTCCCTGGGCAGGGAGATCTAAAGTCTTGGTGCCATGACCAAGGAGGTCCCGTCTTGCATTGCCACCCACCTAGCCTCAGATTGCGGAGCAACCAAAGCATTTTCTCCAAAGAGCTATATACTTGGGGACTTCCCCTAGAAACAAGCTCCCTGAAAACTGCATTTTTTTCTTATTCTGTAAATCTAAGTCTCTTGTCATTATTATCAGAGGAGACAATTTAAAAATCTAGAAGTGGTAGCTTCTGACTCTGAAATCAAAGGACTAGGCTTCCACCCCTCCCAAGTTCTGGCATTCCGTGTCTATAGAATCCTTTGACTGGAAAGATTAATTTTAAAAAATATATAGGTAAAGGTAAAGGTATACCCTGTGCAAGCACCGAGTCATGTCTGACCCTTGGGATGACGCCCTCCAGCGTTTTCATGGCAGACTCAATACGTGGTGGTTTGCCAGTGCCTTCCCCAGTAATTACCGTTTTACCCCCCAGCAAGCTGGGTACTCATTTTACCAACCTCAGAAGGATGGAAGGCTAAGTCAACCTTGAGCCGGCTGCTGGGATTGAACTCCCAGCCTCATGGGCAGACAGCTTCAAAAAGCATTTCTGCTGCCCTACCACTCGGTGCCATAAGAGGCTCTTACCCAGACATGCCTCCAAACCTGGGATTTCCTAAAACTCACCAAGGAAGTGGCACCATCAAATAATTGTCTGGTTTTACCTTGTGCTGTTTGTACTCCAGGTGGGTCATGTTCTGCTTTTGCCAGTTCCTCCATCCCTGTTTTGGAGAGGGGCCCCACTCTACTGTTTTATGTGCAGAACCCCTGACATCTCTAGTTCTAAAAGGATCAGGTCAGAGGTGATGTGCAAGACCCCTGCTTGAGGCCCTGGAGAGCTACTGGCAGTCTAAGTAAGCAATACAGACCTTGAGGGACTGATGATCTGCATAAAGCAGCTTCCAGTGTCCCTGTCATGCTGCACCCCACACCTTGATCCCTGGGCTCTTCCAGAGGTCCCCCTGATCCTAAGGAGGACGGAGAAATCCCCGTCCAAGAGCAGCATTCGACTTACACTTTAAGGAGCACTATTGCGTCGCACAAGTCTACATACAGAGAGTGATTAACCTGTTAATGGCAACTTGCATATGATTCATTAGCTAAGATTTCTTCCACTGTGTGACAGCAAATTTTATAAGTCTCTTTTTCTTTTTGTGGCGGCCCCGCGCACAAGCCCTCCTGACTACTGAAGCATCCTTGGTTTCTGCACAGTGTGGAGAGGCTTGTTCTCCTTCCTTTGGGACCTACCTGGCTGGCTGTGCTGGGAGTAATTCTGTGCTCTATCCCTGTGAATAGCCCACGTTGCAATTATGGCGTATTAAAATTTGATATCTAACGATAGGCGGCTGAAATGCTCCTGCTTTCCCCCGTGGATTCCTTACCGTAGCTAAAGTGGGAAGAAGCATGCCTGATTCCATCTGCAGAAGAAAACAAATTAGGAAATTGCCCCTCCCTGCTTAAAAGGGTTGCTCCTTATCGATACGTCCAGGGAAGCACAGGGATGGAGTGCCAAGTCCTTAATGCTCTAAATAAGGGATGAGCCTCAAAAGAGAAGGAAACCTTCTCCACAGACAACGTAGAATCGATTCTGAAGAGTTTAATGGCATCTAAAATGTTTGTTGCAGATTCTGGATTCCATATGAATAGGTCATGAGAATTCAGATTCAATTCAGACCCCTGAGAATGCTTTCCTAGGAACAAACCCCATGGAATGGCTCTTTGTAGGACAATTGAGGGCTGCTCTTTGTAACAGTTAAGCTAGCCAACTTCAGAGAAGAGAAATCCTAGGGTTGTTTATTTTTTTAATCTGATGTTTTAGCAGAAGAAAAAGAAAAGTTGGTCTTGATGCCACATTTTTTTTTACTATCCCAAGGAGTCTCAAAGACCAGATTAATTGTCATGTTGAGTAATCTACCAACTGGGGACAAAATGACTCTCAGGTGGGAGGAAGTCTAGAAGAAGTAGAAGAATTGTTTTTTATACCTTGCTTTTCACTACCAAATGGAGTCTCAAAAACAGCTTACAAACATATTTTTCTTCCTCTCCCCAGAACAGACACCTTGTGAGGTAGGTGGGGCTGAGAGAACCCTGACAGAACTGCTCTGCAAGAACAGCCCAGAGTCACCCAACTGGATGCTTGTGAAGGATGAATGGAGAATCAAACCCACTTCTCCAGATTACCACACTGTAACTCAGTATAACTTGCTGTAGATGAGCCATTTCCCTTCTCTTGTTCCTAAAAGTATCCAAAGAATTTTTGACTGGCCTGCTTGACGGATTCAGGTATGTTTGTTAGTTTTCTCCAGGGACAGGTACACATTCCTCTCCTCAAACTGCAGTGCACCCCTCAAGCATTGGAAAAATGTTTACTGTTTTAATCAAACACTCAAGGAATGCTTGAATTGTACTTCTCCCAATCATATAGGGGTCTGAGCGGTCTATTTTAAAGCCAACCATTAGCACAAAATGTCTTTTTGAGCTCCAGGGACCATGTTCAGCATCTCAGAAATCCACCCAGACAGAAGGAAACTGCAAAAAAACATGAATTCCAGGAAAAAAGTAGGGAATGCTGTATCATTCTGGTGCTTCTCCATAACAATGGGTCAGTGTTGATTTCTATTAAAAATACATCTATGTTACGGCATTACCACATAGCAATACAAATATTTTAGGGGTGGGGGGAAAAAGTTTCAGTCCACAAGAGAACTGCTGTGCTGTGATTGGTGACTTGCTGTATCTGACAAGCCAAGGAGCGGAGGGAGAAGTTCAGCTTGTTTTCCCTTGCAGCCTCATCTGGAGGTAAAAAGCCTTGATGGGACAGAGGGAAAATGCGGAAGGGGTCTACCGTGAGGAGGGCTGCAAACGCAAGGTTTACCATCCTGTGTTTGCAATCAGGAAGCCATTCGTATTTTACCCCTCCGTGTGGAAATGGCCAGACTATCATCACAATGATAGTAGTGAAAAGCAACACAAGTATACCTTCTTGGTGAAAACTATCACGCTTTGAGAGGGATTGGGGAAAGCGGGTTATTTATCTCTTACCTGCAGACCTATTTAACTTGTGAAGTTCTGTGTACAGTTTTCTGTATATCCTGGCTCTGCAATACACTTAGTAAAATAAACTCCTCTTACCTACAGGAAATCTTATTCAGCCTACTGAAATTTTGGCAGATACCACCCACACACTTATAAACACAGCTCTGCAGTCCTAATGGCTGGACGCTTGCTCCTTAAAGGACCAGACACTTGCTTTTTTAAATAGTTGCCAATTCCATCTTCTGTGCCCCCCCTCCCCGGCCCCCAGGGCTCACAGCACACGCCAAGCCCCAAACACACATTCAGAGCAGAAGGCAACTGACTGACCTCTGACTGTGAGGTACAAGCACTCACTACTTCCCTTCTCAGAACAGCCAAGGCAGCAGCACAGACTGCAGGGTGTCACAAGAAAAAAAGCTGTCATACTTTTGAAGCAAATTATCTCAAATGACACATTGCCCGTTACAGGCAGTGGCCTTTCACTCCCATCCCTTGGTTTTATTACTGAAAAGCAGAATGAGGGGAGGGTTGTTTTATTCATTTTCTGTCATTTTCCAGAGAAATCACAAAATATTTTATCTTGCTTTCAACCAAGATTAGTTCAAGATAATTCCTTATCCAAAGCAAGGTAAACCCACCACTTTATTTATTTAGATACTTATTACCCACTTGTCTTCCCAGTAGGGACTCAAAGGAATTACCACATTGTTCTCCCATTTTATCTTTACATCCACCTGGTGAGGTAAGTTAGGATGAGGAAGGGTAATCACCCAACAAGCTTCCACAGCAGAGGAGGGGTTTGAATCTGGGTCTCCCAGATCCTAGTGTAGGTCTCTGAGAAGTCTAAACACCACCTTCACTGATGCCAGCCAGAAGGTCATGGTAGAGGCTCAGACCCATGTGATGAGATGTCCTTCAAGGGTGAAGAAAAGCATTATATACATATATATTAATAGAATATGCCTGTGCGGTTGCACCGTTAGCCAATTTTAGACTCTGGAGTTATGTTCTTATGGCTCCCTGAGAGTAATTTATTGTAATTTGTTCTGCCAGCTGCACAGACTGCACAAACCCAGTTCACAAGTGACAAGGACTGCATGTACCATTCCTGCATGCATGTGCTGAGATGTATAAGGAACAGTTGGGCACTTTACAAATGAAACCAGGGGCCAGCACTTGGATAAATGTGGTGTCTGAATCGCACATTCAGTGATATATTTGCTGAACGTGACAGGAAAATTGCCTGACACATGCATGAGGGAAGAAAATCAAATGTAGGCTGTACACAAATGCTAGGTTGGTTCCCCGTATTTGGTAAAGAGGGCTAGAAGTAGCATCTTACCATTTTCTCCTGTACCATCCCATCCTGCTGTCACTCAACAGAGATCAATCAACAATAGGAAACCACTGTGTATAGGCTATCAACAAATAAAAAGTCTAGTTGGTTGTTTTTTTTATTTTTGAATTTATATCCCACCACTCTCAGCAATGCTGGCCTGCAGTGGGTTACAGGTAAAACCACATCATACATCATACAATAAATATAAAATCTAATCCCCCAATTATTTAATCCCCAGCACGGTGGCAGGTAAAGCAATCTCAAAATCCCAACCTCCCGGAAGTCCCTGGCAGCTCACAACCTATATGTTTCTGGTAGCAACTAGTTGTAACCTCCGCAGCACCTGCTGTGGGGGAAGAAGTGGGGGGCAAGATCTTCCGGCTCTATCCTCAACCAAAAGCCTGTCAGAAGAGCTCCATCTTGCAGGCCCAGCAGAACCATGACAGTTTCAACAGGGCTCTCAGCTCTTCTGGAAGCTCATTCCACCAGGCTGGGGCCAGGACCCAAAAGGCCCTGGCCCTGGTTGAAGCCAATTGCAGCTCCTGCTGGCCAGGAACCACCAACAAATCCATACCCACAGAGTGCAAGACCCTGCAGCGGGCCTAGGGAGATAGGCAATCCCTCAGGTATGTGGGGCCCAGACTGTGGATGGCCTTAGAGGTAAGTACCAATACTTTGAACTTCATCTGGAACACCACTGGCAGCCAATGCAGCTGTTTCAGCACTGGCTGAATATGGGCCCTCCAAGATCTACCAATGAGGACCCTGGCAGCTGCATTTTGTACCAGCTGTAAGTTTTGGGTCAGGCTCAAGGGTAGGCCCACATAAAAGGAGTTACAGAAGTCTAGCCTGGAGGTGACAATCGCATGGATCGCTGTAGTCAGGTGTTGTGGGGACAGATAGGGTGTTAGTGGTTGCACTTGGTGAGGATTTGTTGATAGCATATACACAGTAGTTTCATATTTGTGATTTGTCATAACACTGTGTCGCCTGTATATATTTGTGACTCACCACAGATAAACAGACCTTGCCTAACCTGATATGTACTCAGTAAGGCTTTCTGGCGACAGTGAACGTTAGCAGTCCCAAAAGTTCAGCCCTGGAGGCCCCTTTGGGGCTGTTTCCTCCAATGGCCAGGAAGAACGATCCAAGCCCCTGTGATGCATCAGTACGTTCACTGCTTCTCCTTCTTGTTTCCTTTACTGATATCCACCTTTCTCCTCCATTGGAGCCCAAAGCTGCTTGCATCATTCTCGACGCCTTTCGTTTTATCTTCACGACACCCCTGTGAGGTAGGTTGGTGTGACTGTCCCGAGGTTACACTATGAACTTCCATTAACCAAGTGGGGATCTGAAACTGGGTTTTCCAGATCCTGGTCTGATGCTTTAACCCCTGTGCCACACTGACTCTTGTGTAGCTTTTCTCACCACGCTGCCCCAAGCAGTGGCTTGCCCAGAGAAAACACTCCGCTCATGTCAGGGACAGCTGTTGAAATGAAAGGAAACTCATTTTGCAGAGGCCCCCTCTTCATATTATAGAATCATAGAATCATAGAATCATAGAATCCTAGAGTTGGAAGGGGCCATACAGGGTCCAACCCCCTGCTCAACGCAGGATCAGCCCAAAGCATCCTAAAGCATCCAAGAAAAGTGTGTATCCAACCTTTGCTTGAAGACTGGCAGTGAGGGGGAGCTCACCACCTCCTTAGGCAGCCTATTCCACTGCTGAACTACTCTGACTGTGAAATTTTTTTTCCTGATATCTAGCCTATATCGTTGTACTTGAAGTTTAAACCCATTACTGCGTGTCCTCTCCTCTGCAGCCAGCAGAAACAGCATCCTGCCCTCCTCCACGTGACAACCTTTCAAATACTTAAAGAGGGCTATCATGTCCCCTCTCAACCTCCTTTTCTCCAGGCTGAACATTCCCAAGTCCCTCAACCTGTCTTCATAGGGCTTGGTCCCTTGGATATTCTTCATCCTCTCGGCGAACAACAAAAAGAGACATAGACGCCGTAGTCTCCTCGGCAAGACGCTCTCCTTTCCCGTGCAAAGAAGCACTTGCCGGGTTTACTCGAACGGCTCTCGAATCCCTGAAACACGTCAAGCAGCGAAGTTTCCTCTGGCTGTCTGAGCATGACGTTGATTTATGGCCAGTCCTCTGGTCGAACCGCTGTAATTTTGTGAAATGATAGCAGTATTGATTCTAGGAAGAGTTTCACTTTTCTGAAACTACTGGACCCGAGGAGCGAAATGAAGCCTTGAAGTGAACAATAAAGCTTCCCACTCTATCAATTTCATAGCTTTGCTCCCTAGCTTTGCTTAACAAGTTGCCCGTCTCCCACCCTGCATGCCTTTTCTCTGTCTCACTGACTCGGGGCCTTCGCTGTGGCCAACGAACAGAACCTATTGAACGTACCTGTGAACCTTGAGAAGCTATTCCAGGCACGGACATTATTCTGCATTAAAGTCAGAGTGGGAAATGGCCTGCCAAGAATGTCAGGATCATTCAAGGCCTCTGTGTCCTTTGGGACATTTCGTTGCTCTTAATCCTGATCTTGAGAAATACTGAGGCATGGAACGGGGAGGTTTCTTTCAGCAGAATGAGCATTGCATTTCCTACTTGTGCATTTATTATACTTACGCCCTGTTGTTCCTTGGGAAAACTGGAATGGTTTCTTCACGTTGTGGTAGCTTTTGATTCTCTTAGTGCTTCATCCATTTAGTGCTATCTGCTCATTCATGAGGTTCTTCTTAGCTCTTCTAGACCATTTATGCACTGGGAGCTTCACTGGCCCAGCTCCCGTGCAGGAACACAAATCGGGGGCAGATGAGGAGCACTAGGCCAAATGCTTCCTATGTGGGTGCAGGAAGAGGTGGGGCAACCTGCCATGATTAAAACTTCAGCCTGCAGCCTGGCATGAAACCTCCAGTGCGTAAACGGTCCTAAAGAGGCATGTAAATTTGAATTGTGGGCGTCTTGGGGATATAAAGATGCTTTTCAATCAGAACTCTGGATGGACACATTCTAAGGATGGTGGACTTGGTTTGAACGCACATTCTCTGCCCTGAAGATAGATGTGGGGGGGATGCTGTGGATGTGCACTATTATAGTTGGTAGGCATGTTTTTACTAACTATTAGTCCCCCTTTCGGGTCTTTATTCTGTGTATCTGTACAGTGGTAAACACACAGTTGTTGTCATGAAATGTCAGGAAGAAGCCCCGGGGCGGCTTTTTAGTTGAAAAGATATCACCAGAATATTGTTCCTAGAGAACAAAGAGAGGATAAGAGCCACTTTAAAGGAAATGCCTAATCATCTCAATGTCGCTGTCTCATTCTTTTTAGGGCAGGCCTGTGCTGCAAATTGATATTTAAACGGGTTGAACAGGCCCAGTCTCAAGAATTCTGAGAACTACGGTTCTCTAAAGGAGGTTAGGGATTTCTGATGAAAAATTCTCAGCTCCTATCCAAAATGAATTCATCAAACTGTGATTCAAGGGCCTGAGCTCGAGCCCAGCTCCTGGAGAATCTGTATTTCACACAAATGCTGATAAGACAAAGATTTAAGATCCTTGCCCCAGGAAAAACTTCTGTTTTTTTATTTCCTGTTTTGTAATATTGAGCTTAATGAAGAGTACTGGAGAACGTAATTGCTTGCACACTTGTGTCATTTTGGATGGTCCAACCAGAAGGTATTTTGGATTCTGTAAGTCAGTCACACCTGCAGCTGATGCCGCAGCATTGCCAATTATAGCCTATATTCTTTACTGATGCAATGAAGAACAGAGAAGCATGTAATATTTCAGAGATAATAATACGCACCATTCCACTACTTAGATGATAGGAATGGCTCTGAACATGCACATCTGCCTACCCTGCTATTTATGGTCAAAGGGGATACACTTAATGTGACATGTAATAAAGTAATAAAGAGGTACCAGTGCTGAAATTTTTTTTTAATTAAAAAAGCCAGGTGATATTTTGTTTCGTTGCTTATTACTGTGACTGCCTGGCTGCTGTGACAGTTCAGCATATATTACCATATTCATGTCGGAAAAGTCTTAAACCTATGTCTTGCTTCTCCCAAATCGGGCAAACGTGATAATGTTCGCACCACCCGCACGATGGAAAATATCACTTGCAAAAAGTCTAGAAGATTACGCTTATTTCCACTGACAGGTTACAGTAAACTATTTTCATAGAGAGAGATTTTAATCACTCCCAAGATTCTGTCAATTATGGGAGTCCAGCAGGCCAATTGACATCAATTGGTTTAAGAAGCAGAAGGAGAGTTGGTTCTTATATGCTGCTTTTCTCTACTCGAAGGAGGCTCAAAGCAGCTTACAATCACCTTCCCTTTCCTCTCCCCACAACAGACACCCTGTGAGGTGGGTGAGGCTGAGAGAGCCCTGATATCACTGCTCAGTCAGAGCAGTTTTCTCAGTGCTGTGGCGAGCCCAAGGTCAGATTAGAAGTCCACACTCCTAACCAAGCTGGCTCTCTCTTTAAGCATATCTAACTCTGTGGGTTTTAGTGAGGCTAGGCAGACAGGACAATTGGACTGTATCTCTGAAACGACTGTCATGTTAATATATTTTCTAGATGTAAACCATCCTGGGCCCTCAGGAAAGGTGGTATATAAACAAATACATAAATATAAAATAAAAATAAATAAATGTAAATACATGCATATATTCACTGGGGGGGGGGGGCAGGGGATCTACACAGATGGCCTCTCCCTCTTCTTTCTTTAAAACGACCATGCAGACAAATTAGAATGTGATGTTACTTCGTTTGCCAAACATCCCTTGATTTTTAATGGACCTGAGTCTGTCTTCCATGGACTAGTAAGCAGCCATTCTTGTTTTGGGCCAGAACAATGTAAGCTTTTCATAAAGTCTTCTTCTATTCTCAAAAAGAAGCAAAAAGACACCCCCCCCCCTTGATTGCTTCCTTGAGGATGACAGCAGCTGTACTCCTTAAGGAGGGTCTTCCCCACTGATGCCCTTCATCAACAAAGTACTTCTGCCTCCAGCAGGTGGGCTCCCTCCCACCACAGAAGAAGCCATGTCCTAGTGGGGACAAAGTCACAAAACGTGTTAATTGCTGACAAATGAGGCTGTTGTCATGGTGAATATCAAAGAGAGGCCTTGTCCTGAATGGCACATGGAGAAACTTGATCAGCATCAGGATCGCGAGGCGGAATTTATATAATTTTCCATTTGTGAAAGCAAATAAGAGTTTGCTTTTGACTGTCTTCTACATTTCATGTGTAAACCACATTATGACTCCGGTATGTCCTTGGCTTTTTAAAAAGAAAGCCTCAGTCATATATGTCATTCTGTCAACTATGCCAGCCGTCATTCCCCATTTAATGCCCTCTTGCTCAAGGATTTTCCTTTGCCACAAGGTAGAAAGACAAAACCATACAAATATTATACATATAAATATGCTGCACATGACACACCCTTTTGGAGTTTAGCTGTGTATTAAAGATGGGAAGTTGAATGATTTTGCTATACCACCATTAGTCACCATACATATGCCTGTCTGCTAACTAGTCACATTGCTACAGGGGCCAAAGATAGGCCTCCATCCTTGATAGGTGCCTTGAAGGATACGGGGGATTTGAAAGTCCACATTGCCACTCATACACGACAAAGAGAAGTGGGGATGAGGGAGGAAAGTGCCATCCAGTCACTGCTGACAAGGCAAGAGACATTCAGGGGTGAATTGCCACTCCCTGACACTGCCTAGCGATGCTGGTATCCCCTGGTGATCTCCCATCCAAATACTAACAGAGGCCGAACTTGCTGAGCTTCTGAAATCTGATGAGACAAGGCCAGGAGTGGGTACATACTAAATAATAATTATTATTATTTACATTTGTATACCACCATTCCCTATTTTTATATATACACATGCCTGCATCTACTATAATCCTACTTATATTTTAACACAACCATAACTTCTTGTGGTCAAAGAAGCTCCAGAGACCATTCATTACAATGGAGAGGTCAAATCCATATGGTCAGAGGAGGCTCACAGCACTATCCCTTCTAGTAAAGCAAATGAAGAAGCTCTGGATATCCTTTGGACGTTGAAGGGGAGGCAGCCTTTGGCTGAGTTATTTCTGAGGAACCCTCATCACCCACCCCTCCTGCCTTTAGTACTTATGACTGTGGCATCCAGTGGTTCAATCCTACCGCTCAAGACAGATGACTGCCTAACCTCCCCCTGACACCAACTCCACGTGATCTGCAGAGTAATTTAAGACACCACTGGATAAGGAGCCATGAGAAGCCTGCTGAAGGCATTCGTCATACCCCAGGGCTTAAAATAAAGCTGACAAAGCGCCTGGGAAGTGTCCTAACGCCTCCATTTCTTCATTCTTTCACCTGGCCCTCTTCTGTTTCCCCCCCCCCCCAGCCACTCCTGCAGCTTGTTTACGCATTGAGACCTACCAGAGATGTCAAGTGAAGATGGAAATGCTCATTAGTCATGACTGTCGAACAAGAGAGATAAGAGCAATCAATCGCATTAACAGCCAGAAAGGAAGAGCCGAGGACGGGGATGGGAAGGAAGTAATTGGCATTTCATTGATTATTGCCTTCCTTGTTAGATGAGGAATTCAGCAAAACAATTCTTCCATTCATGGAATTTTTCAGGCCCATCTGCCCAGTTGATACTTAGTGAAAAAGTTTTGAAAGTTCAACTCCTCCTCTCCCCCCCCCCCCCTTGTAAAGGACAGGCAAAACCTGCAGTGATGTTGAAGTCGGTAGTCCGTCTTTGTATGGTTAGGTGATGAGATTCAGGCTGGAATAACTTTCAAAAGAGCCTGTTTTGCAAACAGCGATTCAGTCAGTCAGTCCAATTTGTGTCCAAAGGGTCAAGCTATGACAAATGTGGTTTGAGGGTTGCTCCTGTTGCGAGGTGACATCACATTTCTAGAGGGCCCCAATATTGCAATCCTCATTTGTCAACCGCCTGGTCACCCATCCTCTCTGGGATGTGCAAAAGACCAGGAAATAAAACCAAGGAGCAAACCAGATAAGCCACTGAAAAGTCCATGAACGGATCTGGGCTTCCATTTCTAAATAGTAGCTGCTAGAGGTTCCCAATTTGGATCAAGGTTGCAGCACAGAGGGGAGGGCCTTGAAAAACAAATAAATAACTGTTGGTCTCCATACTGTTTGCAGGGGTAGTCAACCTGTGGCCCTCCAGATGTTCATGGACTACAATTTCCATGAGCCCCTGCCAGCAAATGCTGGCAGGGGCTCATGGGAATTGTAGTCCATGGACATCTGGAGGACCATGGGTTGACTACCCCTGCTTTAGACCAGCCAACTCAAAAGAGGTTGTTTCAGCTGGAAGCTAAACATACTACCCCCACCCCCAACAAACATGTCCTTCCCTCAGCCCACCCTATTCCAAAGCTATGTTTATAATCAAGAGTTTTTAGCAGGATGATTACGTCTGTCGGCATGGCAAACAGACAGACACTAATGAGTGGAAGAATAAATACAGGGAGGAAGATCTGTGTCTTCTGAACTGAAACAGCTAATTGAAATTGAAGGGGAGGGAAGGAAGGAAGCAAATACCCAGGCATAAGAAGCCTTGTAGAATAGAATTCTGGGGAGACAGAGTCAATTGAGCACGTCCTCTTGAGCTGCCCGACGTTCAACTCTGGAAGAAATAAATTCTTCCTCCCATTCCTCATGGATTCCTCCAATAGCTCGAACAAAAGATAAGTCAAATTTCTCCTGTGGAATAGTAGGGGCCATATTATTAAGCAGGTTGCCAAATTCTGTGCTCATGTGCTTAGCACACGGGAAAGACAACTTAAGCTCAAGTAAAGGTGTTTTAGAGGAATTTTACTACGCATTTTTTATAATGTACCTATCAATTATGCAATTTTAAATATTTAAAATTTTGTATTGGTTCCCTGATTATGTAATTTCTGCTGTGAAATGTTTTTTTGCCATCTGTTATATCTGGCCGCAGTGCTATATTAAATAAATTTGAATTTGAATAGAATCATAGAATCATAGAGTTGGAAGGGACCTCCAGTGTAATCTAGTCTAACCCCCTGCACAATGCAGGAATTCACAACTACCTTCCTACCCACAGTAATCCCAATTTTATGCCTAAGTGATTCTCCAGAATCCAGCCTGGCCTGGAGGAAATTCACCTACCATCCCACAGTGGCAATCAGCAATTCTCTGGGTATTCAAGGAAGGGTCACAAGAGAAAGACATCTCTTCCTGCCCACCCACTCACCATCTGCCTAAGTTCATAAAATCAGTACTTCTGTCAGATGACTATCCTGCCTCTGCTTAAAAACTTGCAAAGAAGGAGGACCCACCACCTCCCGAGGAAGCCTGTTCCACTGAGAAACTGCTCTAGCCATCTGAGAGTGATTTTGTCCCCTGGCTGTAGATTACTCAGCATGATAATGAATCTGGTCCTGGGAAATTATGGGTTTAAATTACTAAAATTATACTGAAATTATATGACAATTTTCTAAAATCTCAGTGCAGTCTTATGCAGAGTTAGTTCAGTCTAAATCCCTGGATTTTAATGAGATAATACTGGAGAAACCCTTCATAGGATTGCACTGTGTAAACCTGTTTCTGGTGGAAAGAGTGAAAGTGGTGTTTTCCTTCTTTGTACATCACAAGAGCACAAGATAGGGAGTGGTGATGATTATTTAGTTACTTTATCTATATTCTGCCTTTTATACCAAGACTCAAGGTGGATTACATGGTGTATATCAATTCACTCAATAGGATAATAAGCAATGTAATGGGACTAGGATTACAGCTGGACTGCTGCATAAAGTACTGGCTGCAGTAATGTGTATTTTTCCCACCAGCAGCACATGTATCACCGGCAAACCCTCCACACCCACCTCAGTTTCACACCATGATTGAGTCCTATTGTAAAGAAATGGGTTTATGCAGGCCAAAGATAGTTAATCCCCTTGCTAATCCTGTTTGTCTTGTTTCAATAAGATTTGTCAAATAATTTATTTCAGGTAGGTGGTTGTGTTATCTGGTGTAATGGGGGTTGACTCATAAAAGCTAATATCCTGGAAAAATTTTGTGGGTCTTTATTTTTTTATTTTTTCCATTTGTTTCCCGCCACTCGTGGAAATATTAAAGCTCTAAAGCCAGTCCCAATTACTAAAATTTAACCCCATCAACAGCATGAGGATCAAAGTCCAATTCCCATCCTCCCCAAAGTCCTGGCTGCACACAGGTACTGGCCTTGAAACTTAAGGTGCTACTGGTCTCAAAACTTTAAACAAAATCAAAATGGCTTAGATCCCCCGTAAAAGGTCCACAGGGGGTGGAGATGGGAGTTGCTGTTTCCCCCTAAGCCAGTGGTTCTCACCCTAGAGGTCGGGACCCCTTTGGGAGTCGAATGACCCTTTCATGGGGGTTGCAGCAGGGCAAGCAGCTTGGCTGGGGGGCCACCATCCACACAACAGCCTTGTGGGGTAGATTGAGATAGAGCGTTCGTCTGTCCGGAGCAGCAGAAAAGAGAAAGATTGGCATGGTGGGACAAGAGGCAGAACTGAACTGAGAAACCCCGGGAAAAAAAACAATTTATATATAATCATGAACAATGATTTTCATGCCTTTGGTCAGTTTCGGTTTAATTTCTGTGGAAGAACCCTTGCATAATGTTATGGTTGGGGGTCACCACAACATGAAGAACTGTATTAAAGGGTTGCAGCATTAGGAAGGTTGAGAGCCACTGTCCTAAGCCTTTCCTGGAGGCCCCCAACCCTCCAGAGTAGCATTCAGGGAGCTATCTAGGACTACAGCAGTAGGGGACAGATGTGGAAGTCACACTCCCCAGCTATGGAAATTAATCCACTGGCATACGTTTTAGGAAAGACCCAAGTTGCTAAATGTTGTTAAAATAAATTGTTTAGTTTGTGTGTGTATTTTTTTTTTTTTGCCATTTCATCTTAACAGTGTGTAAGAACATTATTCTGGACATTGCTGAATTTTGTCCCCAAAGAAAGTTCTAGTGTCTCCCAGTAAACTCAGAGGATAGTGCTGCAGGGGATGGGATGTGCCAGAGTCAGAAGGAAGCTCCGCATGGCTGTAAAGGAAGCAGGATCAGGATCAGCTTTTCCACCCAACATGCTGAGATGGGGAGCCGATCTCCCCCCAGGAAGGCAGAAGTGCTGACCGTACTTCTCCGCCTCCTTCTGCATTTGCTCTCTGGCAGTAATGCCCATGTACTCTGTCCATAAATATATTATTCCGTGTTCCTGCCAGCCCTAGACTAATGGGCCTAATGCTTCCTGAGGAGCAGCCCAAAGCAGCATTAGCTGCAGATGTTTGATTGATTTAAAACAAAGAGCCTGACCGCCGAGCGGCTCTATATGGTTTCTCTTCCTGTCATTTCGCCTGTAGGGTTATCGCTGAAATGCAATTAAGGTGCTTAAAAGTACATTTTCAGGAAGATGCGGGATTGATGATGATATCTGTGCCAATGGGTGCCTCCAAATGGTTAGCACTGCAGCGAACAAAGTCATGCCCCACCCAGAGCAGCCGCGCGAGAGGTCCACGGCACCCGCTTTAAAAATAATACAGGGCAGGATGTGAAATGCCCCTTCCCATTACTGAAGCCTCATATTAGATCTCCTTCGCCACTTAGATCTCTGCATCTCAACCTTTTGTTCATTTATCATTGAGCCAAACCTCTCTCTAATTAGCTGTTTACTCAGGAAGCTAATTGTCGTCGTCACTTCACTTTCCAGCTGCAGGGCTAATATTTACCCTCTGCACCCAACGTCCTCTTCATGGGCGAAGGATCCCGTGCAAGACATCCTCCTTTCCCAGCTTGGTTTGATTAACCGGCCCGGAGTATTAGACGCTTAGGGGCAGGCATTGTGGGGCTAACCCTACCCCAAACACACCGGATAAACTACTGCTGCTGTCCCCTCACCATCGGGGAGAAGCAGGGGGTCCTCTGACTTTGTTTGTGGCCGCACTCAGGAGAGAACACAGGCCGACGCTGAGAAAGAGAGAGGAAGAAACAATCAAGGTGAAATAGAAGATAACGTTTATCACCCAGGGCATGAGAAAAAAAAAAAGTAAAGCAGTTAGGAATGAAAAGTGGGCCAAGCGTGACCGGGTTTTTTTAAGCCAATGGCTTTTTGTTACCGTCCGATACTGGACTTTCCTGACAGGAACTTTCCTGACAGAGACCCCAAACAAAGATTCTAGGCCTTCCCTGAATTGGGACTATTGCGGGATTTCCTGTGTCTCAGCCTCACCCTGCCACTTTTCATCTATTAACAGAATCTACTGTTGGATGTTAGAGCCTCTTGTGGCGCAGAGTGGTAAGGCAGCAGACATGCAGTCTGAAGCTCTGCCCATGAGGCTGGGAGTTCATTCTCAGCAGCCGGCTCAAGGTTAACTCAGCCTTCCATCCTTCCGAGGTCGGTAAAATGAGTACCCAGCGTGGTAGAGTGGGCTGAGAGAGCTTTGAGAGAACTGCTCTGCGAGAGCAGCCTTCAGAGAACTGTGACTAGCCCCAGGTCACCCAGCTGGCTGCATGTGGAGGAGCTGGGAATCCAACCAGGTTCTCCAGGTCAGAGACTGCCGCATTTTAACCACTTCAACAATCTGCCTCTCAAAATAATGTGTGCCATAGGATAGAAGACATGCTACCAGTGCAGCAAAAGAACTTAAACGCTCCTCTATAATGTGGATAGGTGACACCTGATCTCAAATCTCTTCATCCTAAAAAAGATCAATTTGATCCCTGAGAGCATTTCAAAGGAAACTATTGCTTACTTAACCAAAGAGGGACTGGAGACAGATGTAACATTAGCCATCTACACGCAACCCTCTAGATGGATAGTCAACCAACTCCCCCTCGAAATCTACTACACGTTTGTCAGCATGACTGTAAGTTAAGTACAGTGGCCATGCAGTGTCCACATGGTGACTTGAATTTCCCCTGCTTCAATTGCATGTGGCCACCATTTCCCCCATCCTGCACTACCAGATGCTATAGTGATGTCAACTGATATACCACTTGTTACGGTCCTCTTGTGGTATGAGAGGAGGGATGGCCACTGTAGGGGGCTCAAGGAGGGAATGGGGTGTCCATGTGGTAGGACTTGAAAAGATCTGAGCTTTTTGGCTCAAGTTCTGAAAAAAGGTTTAGAAACATCTGCAGGAAAGCTGGTGAAAAGCTAGAAGGTGCACAAGGACATCACAATACTGTGTGAAAGCAGGACAACCCCCACCCCACCTCCAATATCTACATCCAAGCTGGACCAAAACACTGATGTGGAAGACTCCTCAGTGTGGCTAAAGTAGCAACATATTTTATGTAATGAAAACACAAACTCAACAGCAAGTTTTTGCACATTTTTCTTCTTTAGACATGTTAGGCTCCTTTCCAAAGAGGAACTTCTAAGAAGGAAGGGAAGATAACAGGGTTTTGAAATCTTGCCAGAAATCTCTCTTTCTCCCACTCTCACTGAACTGCTTATCTCTCCTGTGCCATTTGTTCTGCTGGCAGAGTGTGTGCTGCAATACTTTCACTAAAACGTCCTCCTGGTTTTCCATCTCCATCCTGCATCCTCTCGGAAAGAGCTGGCAAGCAGCCTCCGTTTTTCCTCATGGGCCTGGCATTGACTCCGCCTCTGCCTTGCTCTTCCTCTGTGTACTTCCCTGCCTCTTCCAGCAGGGTGAAGTGGTTATGGGTGGGAGACTAACCTGGAGAAGTGGGTTTGATTCCCTGCTCACCCACACGAGGCCTGCCGGGTGGCCTTGGGTGAGTCATGGTTCTCTCAGAACCCTCTCAGCCCCACCTACCTCACAAGGTGCCTGTGGTGGGGAGAAGAAGAGAAGATGATTATAAGCTGCTTTGAGACTCATTAGCAGGGTTACCAGACCCCCCCTGGTAGAGGGGGAACTTACCCCCCAAAAGAGGGAGATCTGTTTGATGTGCAGTTACATGTCTACATCACTGCCCACGTGACCTAGAAGTGATATCATCATACTTGGGACATTGGGGCGACACTCTGGTACTTGGGCAAAACTCTATGGTAGAAACCAAATCGACCATAGAGCTTTTTGCCCAAATACCAGAACATTCATTGTTATATGTCAGATTGACCACTCTGATGCTTGTGGTAAATCCATTCCATCACCCCCCCACACACACACACACACATACACACACGGGTTGCCTGGAAGGACCTGGCAACTCTACTCATTAGAACAGAGAAAAGGAGGTCATACAAATCAACTCTTCTTCTTCCTCAGTTCTCTAATTTGAATGCCCATTTGTTTTCATGGAAAAATAAAGAGAGAAGGAAATAAAATCATTAAACTTTCTTCAGCACTCCTCCAGAACTGGAACTGATGGCCTGATATTGTGGACAGACATTTTTGTGATGCCCCTTGATAATATGTATTTTCAGACAGATTTTCAAAGGAGTCGTTGAGAGCTTGCTTAAGTCAGATAAAAGAGAGGACACGAATGAGGAACAAGAAGATGGCTTTCCCTTAGGTGCTTCTCAGAATGTAGAAAAGTACACCTTCTGGTCTGATTCAGTGCTTACAGCATTACTCTGGACAATGGATTAAATCCAAAAGATCCTGAGGGTTCCACTTCAGATTTCACTGGGGCTTGGGCAGAGAAGATCCAAAGGTCCTTCTTGGACACATTTAGCGTTATATACAAATAATGACAGTAATTCTATTGTCTGTATTCCAAACGCTCCATATACAAAAAGATTTATGTCCCGCCACCGATGCCTTCTGAAATAAAACCATATTACATCTAATCATACAATCATAGAGTTCGAAGGTAGTTCCTGGGTCATCTAGTCCAACCCCCCCCCTCCCCTGCACTATGCAGGATATTCACAATCCTATCGCTCATCCACTGTAACCTGCTACCCCTTTGCCTTCACAGAATCAGCCTCTCTGTCAGATGGCTATCCAGCCTCTGTTTAAAAATTTCCAAAGATGGAGAACCCACCACCTCCCGAGGAAGCCTGTTCCACTGAGAAACCACTCTGTCAGGAACTTCTTAGATAGAATTTCTTTTGAATTAATTTCATCCCATTGGTTCTGGTCCGTCCCTCTGGGGCAAGTGAGAACAACTCTGCTCCATCCTTCATATGGCACCCTTTTAAACACTTGAAGATGGTTATCAGATCCCCTCTCAGTCGTCTCCTCTCCAGGCTAAAACAGACCAAGCTCCCCCAACCTTTCCTCATATATCTTGGTCTCCAAACTCCTCACCATCTTTGTTGCCCTCCTCTGGACACACTTTCCTGAATGCAGGACGTATAGGAAACACACTATTCTGAAAAGACATATTGTGATTTTAAAAATAAATGTCCAAGAAACTATAGCAATGGCATCAACAAATTTAGAATACTATGCCCCAGATCCCCCCTCCCCCAACATCACATTGCCCGTATTAATCATGAGCTGTTGGAGCTGTTCTAGATCCCTCCTCTTAAGTTTATTCACAAAGCTCTGCTTATATCGGCCATCATGGAAATCATGTGTCCAGATCTTCCAGCACTCCTCTGCTTCACGCCGAATACAGAACATGGGCCACTAAGAAACGGAGCAAATTGCTTAAACAAGAGAGACAAAAAGGAATGCTAGTGCTGGTTGTTGGTTATTAATAAATCATTATGCTCCTCAAATCTCTTGCTGGGAGATCGATTTTTAGGAGAGCACCGTGAATCTGCCTGAGCAGATAGATTCAGGAGCTGGAGCACAGCAGCCTTTGGAACGATGTTCCAGAAAGTCCGTAAGCTGACCCTTCCTTCAGCCTGCGAGCCCTTTGGCTGCTACATGACTATTTTTAGTGGAGGGGTCATGGGATTCTGGGGATGATTTGGAGGGAGCAGATGGAGCAGCAGCCACATCTCTCTCTCTCTCTCTCTCTCTCTCTCTCTCTCTCTCTCTCTCTCTGTCTCTCTCTCTCTCTCTCTCTCTCTCTCTATCTATCTATCTATCTATCTATCTATCTATCTATCTATCTATCTATCTATCTATCTATCTATCTATCTATCTATCTATCTGATTTGAATGCCGCCCTTCTGGCAAGCCGGCTCAGGGCGGTGAGCAACAGGATAAGGATCAGAATACAATTTAAAAACGACAACCTTAGGAACCAGTTAAAAACACATTCCATAAACTAGCAGCAACGTCACTTGATATAATCCTAGCACAGTCTCTGCTCAATGATGTTTCCGTGGGGTGTGTCTGTAAGGAGAGCCCATTGATGTTATAGGATC
This sequence comes from Paroedura picta, assembly GCF_049243985.1. Taxonomy (NCBI): domain Eukaryota; kingdom Metazoa; phylum Chordata; class Lepidosauria; order Squamata; family Gekkonidae; genus Paroedura; species Paroedura picta. The sequence continues at coordinate 38,647,233 of NC_135379.1, forward strand.
ACTGGCCCCAACCAAACACTTGGCGGAAGGGCTCCGTTCTGCAGGCCCTAAGGAACTGCGCCAGCTTCCGCTTTGCTTCTGCAGACATATGTGCCCATTTGCGGCCATCAGACCTCAGGGATCACCCCAGCAGTTATTGGGGTAGGAACCATTTTAATGTTCATGGAGGTTAGTGAAACGGTGGAGGCCAAATGAGGAGTCCTTCTGGGGAATGGCAAGGTAAACAGCAGAGAGACTCAGCTGGTCCGGTGGTCTTTGCAAAGGGCAGTTAGCACTAGTGTTTCTGCAAGGATACTTACCTGTCCCTTTTCTAGGAGCATCCTCATGACCTTGTACTCCATATTGTCCTGCTTTTGTGATTCCCGCTGCTTCCCAGTACTCTTTTCCGAGCCTGGTGCCATGCAATCTTTTAAACAAGATCCCAGTAGAAGCGAGTTTCCATGGCATGAGAACTGGAAGGTGTGCATTTTTGCCAAATCCGCCCACATCAGTGCTGTTTTCCTCTCCACAGACCCCCCCTGCCCACAGCTGCCATTTTTTTTCAATTTCCAAGGTGCTAAATATCACCAAGGATGTATTTTGAAACAATTGGCTCCTGTATTACTTTTTTGTTATCAAAATGAACCAACATTTCAAAGTGTGTGGGGGAGCTTAAAACATCCAGTGGGTTGATTCCGCTTCCGCTTTTGCGATGTTCAAAATTATCTGATCCAGAGACATCTTGGTAAAAGGGAAAGCTATCTCAAATCAGTTCAACAGTCATCTTTTTGTACAGTCCTGATTTCATCACTTGTGCTGAATTTGCCAATGTGAGCCTTTATTCTGCAGAAGCTTGTTCAGCAGGTAATAAAATCCTGCTTTAGAACCATAGAGTTCCAGACCATAGAGAGTGGCCAGTGATTGTTTGGCACAAACAGTCAACTCCCCTTTCCTCAGAATAAAAAATGGCAAACAGGCTGGTGCCATGATGTCATTTCGGGGAGAGATCAGAAATTAAACCATAGTGTTTGGGGGTGATTCCTAGAGAGGTGTGACATCATTTCTGTGTTTTCCCCAGAAGTGACATCACATGATGGTAAGTGGCTGGCCCATGCACTGCCCCCTGGTCCTCCATTGGTCGCCAATCCTAGGTACAAAATATATGTTTGGGTAAGTATCTTGGTATTTGTGGCATGTCTGCTTTCTGCAGGGAGCAAACTAGTGTGTTTCCTATGTTTATTTCAATAATTCAGGACATTTTCTTGTATTGAAAAATTTATTTTATCGAAGTCATAAATAATACTTTCCGATGCTTTTCTCACAAAATTGAGGCAATAGCAACCCCAGTTACAAAACTTGTACTGAAATCAGCCTGTGATTTGAGAAGTCAGCATATTTTGAGACAGCCTTCTTATGCCAGCTCCTAGGAGCAGGAGTTTATTTATTCTCATTACAACCTTACAAGGTATATTAGGCTGAGCAAAAATCACTGGCCCCAGATCTCTCCGTGAACATCCATGGCTCAGGGAGGATTTAGCATCTGGGTCTTCCAGCTCCTAATCTGATATTGGAACAATTACATCACAATGGTTAAAAAATACAAACCCTGGTGACTGGTACGAGAAAGGGTTGCTAACCTTCAGAGGGAGCCTAGAGATCAAACCCCCTGGATGAAATGGTTGCTTTGGAAGGTGAGTTTGTAAGGTTGCCAACTCTGGGGTAGGAAATCCCTGGGGGCAATTTGGCATGGAGACCTGGGAGGGCAGGATTTGAAGAAGGTAAGAAACTCAGCAGAGCAAAAATGTCATAGAGTCGAACCCCCCCCCCCAGAAACACACACACACAAAGTAGTCATTTTCTCCAGGGGGTCTGATCTCTGTCATTTAAAGATCACTTGTAATTCCAGGTCTCCAGGACGTACCTGGAGGTTGATGATCCTAACTCTATGGCGTTATACCTTGCTGAGATCGCTCATCTCTCCCAAATCCATCTCCTCGGGATATACCTGTAGATCTCCAGGAATGTTCCAAACCAGGTTTGACAACCTAGTACCAAAACAAAGAAAATCAGCTTCAGACAGGGTCCCCATGCTCCTACTGAGGGCAGGACATCTCCTTCCCCCCACTTCTGTTGCCCACTGCAGCAGGAAGAAATCCCTGGGGACACAGGGTGTAATCAGCATCCCCAACACAATCCAAAAATGAAGTCATCACACCTGGTGACATTCCATCTTTCGCCCGAAACTATGGTTAAACTAGAATGTTTGGGGTGAATGCCCCCCACTGTGATGATGTCACTTCCAGGGGGCATCATTGCAAAACTGTCCAGGCCCTGATGAAGGTAGTGGGAAGTAGTGGGAGAACAATTTTAAAATGGCTGCCCAGTCAATTGCATAATGCCATCGTGAAGCATGATGTCACTTCCAGGTATTTCCCAGAAGTCATGTCATGCTCTTGCCTACGGTAGCCCCCATTCCCCCCTCCCAGTTCCCTGCTGTTGCCAGACTATTCCCTACAATACTAGTCATTGCGCAAGGAATCATAATTGCCACCCCCCCAAGATGCCTCCCCACCTACAGAGCCATATATGAGTGTGATGCTGGGCTGGAGCAAGACATGAAGTCCTAAGTATGCCAAATTTAAGAGGCCCTGTACTGTTTTGTTTTCCAAGTGAGGGGTTCTTCATAACCTGAGCCCCTGGTTGAAGGCATCTTTAGGGAGTGGACTCTGGCATCACATTCCTACTCAGCACAGTTTTGTATGCAGGCTCTCTGCCTCATTCAAAGAGAGGAGAAATGCCCAGATTCACAAAGATGCTCTCTCTTGCATCTCCTCCATACGCACACTTTTTTTGCCAGCCGTGTCAATAAACTGCAGGGCTTTCAGGACCCAGCAAGCCAGTACAGTTGTGGGTACAGAAAGAGCAATACTTGTGCCTTATGGGATGCCACTGGATTCCTTGATGCATCCAAAGCCGTGCAGAATGATATTTGCTCAGCCCTTCAAGCAGAAGATGGCTGAAGCAGCCGCTTTCCCCCACCGAGCATCAGCTGCCTACCGATGGCTGTCGAGCAGCCTGTTCGAGATTTCCCTGTTCTTTTTCAATGCAAAACAAAACAAAAGCGGCAAGACTCAGGGTAAGCAGCCAGTCAGGGGAGAGGCTGCTGCTAGCAAAAAAAAATAAAAAATACATTGCATCTTGCAAAAGTGAAGATTGCTGACATGACTGATTCCCCTCGCACCCCCCACCCTTTCCCATGAAAGCATTTTGCATTCTAGCCACTGTTACACAAGGTGAAAGTCAACAGCTATAATAGCATCATCTCCAAGTGTCCTCCCACCATTATGGAGTCGTTGAATGCTCGTTACTCACTTTAATAGCAAGGAGGGAGTGAAGTTATTTGTTACTTTGCAATAGCCTGCCTGCAAGCCAAACAAAGGGATCATTTCCTGCTTGCGGGCGAGGAGAAGGGAGGCCAAAGTACACAATGACAGGCGCTGGGAGTGCAGCGGATGGGGGCGCTGAGTGAAGGCGGGGCTCCACCTGCTGGCCACAGGTAGCAATGCTGATCCCAGCCGAACAAAGCAACATAAAACAGGCATAATGTTAGATGATGGTCTCAGGGCAGGGATGATTGCCGTAATTTGATCCTGAAATGAATCTTGGCCGTGTTCTATTTGTATGTGACTTCAGATCAATACAAAAGCACTCACTGTGTTTTTTGAGAGGTCTTTCAAAAATAACTTTGGGGAAGAACAATAACTTACTGGAAACTATATTAACGACAAACTGGGACGTGTTCTTTTATACGAGACATAAAGTGGCAGCCCGTGAGTCAACATTCCCTTCCCCAGGCTCAAGCCCCCTAGCCCTGAAGAGAGAAATATCGACCTTGGTGGTAAGAGACAAGAAAAACAAAGCTATGAAGAGGCTTAGGGTGGCCGCTCTGCGTTGGGTTGGGAAATCCCTGGAGATGTTGGGGGCGGAGCCAGGAGTGGGTGGGATTTGGGGTGGGGAGGGACTCAGTGGAGTGTAATGCTGTGGAGCCCACCCTCCAAAGCAGCCCTTTCCTCCAAGGAACTGATCTCTTTAGTCTGGAGATGAGCTCTGATTCCAGGGGATCCCCAGAAGCGACCCACGCCCCAGAAGGGAGCCAGTTTTGAATCATCACTCTGTCATGGCTGTTGATGTGCTGTTTGATATTTATGTGAAGCCACCAGAAGAGTGGCTGCCAGGAGGTTTGAGCTGCAGTGTCCCCAGCGCCTCTCTTTCCCACCCAGTTCCAAGGGTGCTGTTGCTGCTCCAAATTAGCACTTGGGAATCAGTAATGGGCTGGATGGCAGTGAACAAGCTGAAAAAATCTTGACAAGACTGAGGTTCTCTGGTTAATGAAAAGGCAGATCAGAGACTTGAGATCTCTCCTTTCTTGGCTGGGATTATGTTCCTCTTGAAAAGTCAGGCTTGCGGCTTGCAAGTCCTGCCAGGGTGCTGTTGGGTTTCGGTGGGCTTTTGCCCAGTTTTGGCTGATGCCCCAACTGCATCTATTTCTAGTTCAGTTAGATTTAGCCACAGTGGTCCATAGCTTAGTTAGATCGAGATTATTAGTTACGTGTGGACTACTGCAATGCACTCTACTTGGAGCTACCCTTGAAAAGTACTCGGGAGGCTGCAGCTGCTGCAGAATGCTCTGGCTGGACTGCTAGTCATAACCAGTTACCAGGAGTACATGACCCTGGCGCTACAGCAATTATACTGGCTACCAATCTGTTTACCAGCCCAATTCAAGGTGTCAGTTTTGTCCCTTAAAGTCCTACATGGCCTGGGACTGGGATATCAGAAGGATTATTTTCCCCCATATGTTCCTGCCCAGTAATTAAGATCACAGTGAGGGGTAATTCTGGCAGTCCAACTGGTCAAAGAATCTCATCTGGTGGTCATATGAGAAAGGACCTTCTCAGTGGCAGCCCCAGGAAGATTAGGGTTAGGAAACCTTCTCATACAGCAGGAGGTATTCTCACCTTTGCTGCTTGCCAGTGTTTCAGGTATCGGTGGGAAGACGGTCTGTTTAGCCTGGAGAGGAGACGACTGAGAGGGGATCTGATAAACCATCCTCAAGTATTTAAAAGGCTGCCATATAGAGGATGGAGCAGAGTTGTTCTCTCTTGCCCGAGAGGGACGGACCAGAACCAATGGGATGAAATTAATTCAAAAGAAATTCCATCTAAACATCTGGAAGAAGTTCCTGACAGTTAGAGCGATTTCTCAGTGGAACAGGCTTCCTCGGCTGGATAGCCATCTAACGGAGAGGCTGATTCTGTTAAGGTTCAAGGTGATGGCAGGCTACAGTGGATGAACAATAGGGATGTGAGTGAAGGGGGTTGGACTAGATGACCCAGGAAGTACCTTCCAACTCTATGATTCTATGACTTGGAAGGAGGGGAGGCCTGACATCCTGGCAGCCTGCCAGCATACCTATGTTACTTCTGGCTTAAACTGGAAGTAACAGAGGACACTCTAGCATTCTGCAAAAACTCAATAGTAAAACCATAGAGTACTACAGCTAAAACCATGCTAAGTGCTACAGCATCCCAAGCAACATGCTGAAATCACTATTGTGTGCACAGGAAGTGACATCAGCATGCTGCCATTGAAGGCCCCCACCTGGTACATCTCACATAGGTGCACCCAGAAATTATGTCAGTGCATTATCAGGGATGCTCTAGCATTCTGCAAAAGCTCTCTGATTTTACCAGAGGGTCTTTGCAGATTGCCAGAATATCCTGTGTCACTTTTACTTTAACCTAGAAGTAACCCAGGAATAACATAGGCACAGTTATGGATTAACCTCTGTAGACAAAGAGTTGGGATGCTGGGAGGTTTCCAGTTAACATGGGAGGTTTGGCATCCCTAATAACACACCTAAAATTTTATTTTAAAAAGGAATCAATCTTAGCATTCCTAGACGTTTAGGGCGTATCTTGGTTTTTAACAAAGTGTGGTGTTCTTAACTGTAGTCATGGCTGTCGGTGTAGCCTTGGAAGTACTGCCTGGTAGCACATACCGTATGGTAGGATTAGGGTAGTCACGGTGTGCCGGGCTACTAGTGGGAAAGTTGGGGACAGGGACTCATAGAGCGTGACACCGGATATCCAATTTGTGTCCAAAGGGTCAAGCTATGACAGATTTGTTAAACTATGTAGGCTGTTTGTAAATTGTAAATTGTACAGTCAGATATTCAGAACCCTAATGTTTTTAATTTTATATGAGCACATTATATAACAAATATTTTATTTTTAATTTGTTGTTGCTTGACCCTTTGAACACAAATTGGAAGGTTTGGGGTGAGTTTATTTCCCCTCTTTTGTCATTCATTCATTCATTCATTCATTCATTCATTAATTCATTCATTTTATATATCGCCCTCCCCAAGAGCTCAGGGCAGTTTACAGAAAACAGGAAAAGATACAGATAATCTTGACGCTGTTCTAGAGAAAATCTCAAAGTGACATTGGACAGCTGTATGCATCACTAGAAGCTCTAGTTTTAGGACATTAATTGCTGGGACCATAGTTGGACCATAGAATTTGCAGTGATTCCTAGAGCTACCCTACATCACTTACAGGTTTTGCCCAGAAGTGATATGGCAGCACGGATAAGGTTCCCAGTGGCAGGCAACTAAAGCTCCTGGCACAAGGCCTCAGTAGGTGGGAAGCCTGGCAGTGGGAGGGGATGTGATCTGAGTGGTGTAATTGTTATGCCTGTTTAAGATCTATAATAAATCTAATTCGTATTCAGTCGTTTGATACAACAGTTGTTTGGTGGGAAATTCATGAGTGTGTAGAATTTGCAGCCACATCTGTGGGTAGGGTTGACAGGCAGCGGGAGATGGGGCAGGGGATTGGTAATGATGGGACATAACTTCCAGGAACACCAGAAGTGATGTCACACCTCTCCAGGAATTGTTAGAAACTATCGATTTCATTTTAATTTTTATTTTGTATTTTCATTTATAGGCTGCCCATCTTAAACCAGTCATCTTGGGGGCAGCACATAAACACAGTTAAAAACTACAAAAAAGTGAACAATATGATGTTATCGGCTGAGTTGTTGTCTGATGATCTTCTATGGGTGGAGAATCCCAAGTCACTAAGGGAGGCTCATGTTCTGTTTTTTTCTGGGCGTACTATCCTATATGCCTGGCGGAAGAGCTCCATCTTACGGCCCCTGTGGAACTATACTAGCTCTATCAGGGCCTGTAACTATACTAACTCTGTTCTCCAGGAGCTCACCAGGTGGGGAAAGCCTCGTCAAGGCCATCACACTTCTTTGGGGCCAGGCACTGCCAGTCGATTAGCCATGGCTGACCATAGTGTTCTCCAGGTGAAATATTCAGATAGGCGGTCTCTTAGATACACAGGTCCCACGCCATAAAAGTTAACACTAGAACCGTGAACCAAATCCTGAACTTTACCAGGAGCCAATGATGAAACCATAGAGTTTCCAACAATTCCTAGAGAGGACTGTCATCACTTCTGGATTTGTCCTGCAAGGGATGTCACACTGTTACCCCAATGGACATTCTTTAAAATATATTTTACCTATGGTGGTAGGAAATGGGAGCTGGGAGGGGAATGCTACACCCACAGTGGGGGGCCTGTCAATCCTGGCTGTATGGCATTATGGAAATAAGAAATGTACTTTATTTCAAAACTTTCCTGTTCTGCACAATAAACATCCCTCAAAAAATTAACAATATGCTTGAATGCTTAAAATATAGTGCAGCTGTTCATAATCTGGGATAAAGTATGCAGTTCTGGTTGCTGTATCTCAAAAAAGATATGTCACAACTAGAAGAAGTACAAATGAAGTGTGTTGGCACACTTTCCTGTGAGGAAAGGCTGAGACTTTTCAGTTTACAAAAGAGATGACTGAGGGGAGAATGTAGAGGTTTATAAAATTATGCAATGATTGGAGAAAGGGGACTGAGGGAGTTTTTTTCTCCCAGGGTAGTAAGGCAGCCGACATGCTGTCTGAAGCTCTGACCATGAGACTGGGAGTTCGATGCCAGGTTGACTCAGCCTTCCATCCTTCCGAGGTTGGTAAAATGCTGGGGGGTAAATCGGTAATGACTGGGGAAAGGAATGGCAAACCACCCCATATTGAGTCTGCCAAGAAAATGCTAGAGGACATCACCCCAAGGTTCAGACATGACTCGGTGCTTGCACAGGGGTTACCTTTACCTTTATCTTTTACCATAATGCTAAAACTCGGAGCCACCCAGTGAAATCTTTGGGGAATTATTTTCAGGACAGACACAAGGAAATACTTTCCTTACTCAAAAAGTAATTAAACTGGCATTCAGTCATTTCCCACTATTCTTACGGGAAGTATTTTAACATGGACAGGAGTTCTGTAATCTCTTTAGGGATGCCCCCAGTTCTGTGTTTTGGCTCCCTACTGATACACTCCAAATACAATCACTTTGATTCTGTGTATCAGAATGCCAGTGTGGTATGTTAAGTACTAGACAATGCAGAGAGAGAGGGAGAGAGCAAGCAGACAGGCACTTTGAAATCAGAGACTATTTTAATCCAAACAAGTCAGGAATTGACTATCCTGTACACCTTGTAATATTGCAAAAGACCTGCTAGGCAGCCGCAGTGTCTTGCAAAAGTCAGTTATAGTTTTTAATGATTAAAGAGCACACCAAAAAGACCTGCCATCCCAGGGATTTTATTAATGCTTCCGCCTTCTATTTTTGTCTTTATTTTGAAATTATAATTGTGCACCCTGTGGAGAGAGAGTTAAGGAATATAGATCAGCTGCTTTAAATCAGGAACATTCATTTCCTGCCTGGGTTTCAACATATCTTAACAAAACCGAGAGATTTCGAAAGCACTTGTGGAGTAGATTAGAATGTTAAGAGGAGCTCAGAGGATGACATGAATAAATATGAGGTAAACAGATACACTTCAGACAAGTTGGTTCAAATAGGTAACAAACAAAGGTGGCACTTCAGAATGGATGCTAATTTTCCAGACAGGATGTAGGGATAATTTATTGCTTGCATGCTCTAATCTAGGTTTCCTTCTTCATCTTCACCACCTTTTAGTAATTGCAGAAAAACCAAATGTCAAGCAAGATCAATGGGAGGTTACCACAATGTAGTGCATATTATGAGCTAAGAGCATTATGTCCTTTTCTTCCCAAGCGGGTGCAAAGGTACCACCAAAACACAAAGAAGAACAAGAACAAGAAGAGTTGGGTCTTATATGCCGCTTTTCCCTACCCGAAGGAGACTCAAAATGGCTTACAGTCGCCTTCCTATTCCTCTCCCCACAACAGACACCCTGTGGGGTGGGTGAGGCTGAGAAAGCCCTGATATAGCTGCTCAGTCAAAAGAGAAGAAGAGTTGGTTCTTATATGCCGCTTTTCTCTACCCAAAGGTGTCTCAAAGCGGCTTACAGTCGCCTTCCCTTTCCTCTCCCCAGAACAGACACCCTGTGAGGAAGGTGAGGCTGAGAGAGCCCTGATATCACTGCTCGATCAGAACAGTTTTATCAGTGCCGTGGTGAGCCCAATGTCACCCAGCTGGCTGCATGTGGCGGAGCGCAGAATCGAACCCAGCATGCCAGATTAGAAATCCGCACTCCTAACCACTACACCAAACTGGCTGGGACACAGCTTCTGAATTCTAGGCTTCTGTGTCCATCCATCTTCTGGAGAGCTTTTCTCCTGGAACGCAGGTCTCATATACTGGCTTACATACTTTAGAGACATAGACAATTACAAAAATCTGAGCAAATTAATATATCCTCTCTAGGCTGGGGGTGAATGTAGAATGAGAGGCCTGCAAGTAGAATGAGAGGCTGCAGTCTGCAGGCTATTCCTGAGTGGTGTGTGGTCTGTAACAAGCACAACCTCTTCCTACACTCACAAGTCATCTGCTTCCAAGCTAGTGCTGATCACAATTCATGTGACTGGGGACATTGCTTATCTGTAGCCTGAATATGCAATTCTTGTATTTTCATTTGGATATTTACATAATGAAAACAGATATTAGAGAAGTTATTCTCATCCATGTCACAAGGATGGCAGATCTATAGGTTATAATCTGCCCAACCAAACTATTTTGACAGTTCAAGATGTTTTCTACCGCCTTTCAAAGGTATTTCTACAACCAACTATGCTCAGGAGGTTGGTCCGTTTTGCTTTATCTGCATCTTCCACATTGATTCTGTTTCCATAGGGATATGTTGAACTCGGTTGGAGGGTTGAAGTGGGATCTGATTAGATCCAGGTTCAAATCCCTGCCATCTATAGAAGGCCGCTGAGTGACTTTGGGCCAGCCTCACCTACCTCACAGGGTTGAGAGGATAAAACAGGGGAGGGGAGACTGAAGCACATCATCTTCTTGAGCTCCTTGGAAGAAGGGTGGGAAATAAATGTACTACTTCATAGTGATTAGCTTCCAACTTTCATGAACAGCAGAATTTATTTATTGACCGCCACTCCCAAAGGCTCGTGACGGTTCACATATGTCCGACTAAAGCCTCCCTTAAAACCCATAAAAACCCCATTAAAAGGACTTTAACAACAACAATAATCATCAACAACAGGTAAGATGGAGGTACCTTCAGCCCCCCCCCCCCCCCCCTTCATCTATTAGAGGGAGGAGAGAGGAGAGGCACATCATATGGTGTCCATTGTTGACAACAGGGGGACCCCAAGTGCTCTTCCTGCACTAACCTGGCCTCAACCATATACCTGGCGGAAGAGCTCCGTTTTGCAATAAATCTGAACATTCAAACAGATTTCCAAAACCCCAGATTTCCATTGTCAGCCGTGACTTCTTTGGGTAGTTTCAGCAGCACAAGAATTACATTTACATCCTGCTATGTGTTTCACACGATTCCACTCTCTTCGTATCATTGTGACTGTTGCACCAGAACTTTGGACATATTTTTTTTAACCCTTGCAGGATTTTTCCACAGAAAAATAAGCAGATACCCATATATACTTCAGCATAAGCCAACCTGAATCTTAGCTGAGGCACCTAATTTTACCACTGTATCAACGATAACAGGGAAGTGGGGACCCTCACTTGAGTATAAGTCTAGGGGGGCTTTCTCATCATTAAAAGATGTGCTGAAAAAGTAGGCTTATACTGGAGTATATACAGCAGGGATGGGCAAACTGTGGCCTTCCAGATGTCCATGGACTACAATTCCCATGACTACAATTCTCATGGGAATTGTAGTCCATGGACATCTGGAGGGCCACAGTTTTCCCACCCCTGATATACAATATGCCAGTTGAGCAGCTGTTTTCTTTTTTCTTTCCTTGGTTTGTGGAGGATCCTATCTGCACCCATTGAGAAAAAACACACACAAGTGGAAACCTCAAAGGAAATTTCTGCTTCCTGCCTACTGAATGCAAATCTCAGTGACCATAAAGGCTCAGTGGTAAGCCAAGCTGCATCTTATCTCTGAGGTTGTATCATATCTATGTCCTCTCTTTTTTGCCATTTCCTGTCAAGACAAGCACTGTTTACTCCTGCGCTCAGTGTATAGCTGCCAGGCATCCTACCGCCTCTGTGTGTATGGATTAAGTGCCACTAAGTCATTTCCACTTTATGGAACCCCTTTGCATTAATGGCCTCCTCAATGCCCTATCACTAACAGCTTTGCAAACTGAGGTCTGTGGCTTTCTTGAGTCAATCCGCCTCATGTTGGGTCTTCCTCTTTCCTGCTGCCTTCCACTTTTCATAGAATTATCATCTTCTCGAGTAACTTTTGTCTTCCAGCTAGACTCCGTTTAGCTTCTAGGGAGAGTTCAGGTTTCATAGGATCTAGAATTCACTTGTTTGTTGGCAGTATCCATAAACTCTCCTCCAACATCAAATTTCAAATGAATGAACTTTCTTCCCATCCACTTTCTTTGTTGGCCAACTTTCACATCTATACACAGTAATGGAGAATACTATGCCATGATGTTGGTCATCAGGTGGAAGGTGCAGATCACCTGGTATTACAACTGATCCCCAGGTGACAGAGAGCAGTTCACCTGGAGAAAATTTCTGCTTTGGAAGGTAGACTCCATGGAATTATACCTCACTGAGATGAGATCCCACTTCTCCCCAGACCCTTCCCTCCTCAGGCTCCACCACCACGATCTCCAGATATTTCTCTGTTCCACAAGGTTTTTGTACCCCTCTTTGGGTAGTCAAAGGGAACCCCCCCCTTCCTTTCTCAACATGGAAAAAGTTGGTTGGATTCAACTCAGCAGCTTTATATTGATCAGCTTGCTGGTGAAATGTTTTCTAGCCAAATGATGTAGAAGCCGCCTCTGGTGTCCAGTCCTTGCATTACAAATGTCAGATGTATCAGCTTCTATTGCCCAAGACTTATACATACTACCATTTGGACTACAAATAGGCCCTTCTCAAGTGTCGTTGCATTATGGATATCCACCTCCACTCCACACTACTGGTGCTTGCTGGTGAGGATAGGAATGCTTGTGATACTGTCACACCAGCTGGTAAGGGTTTGCATGTTTTGTGGCCGGAGTTATAGAGTTCATTATTGGGAAACTATCTCCAAGGCAGTCATAAGATGCAAGCAAGCCTGAAGTCTTTATCCATAAAGGTGGAAGCCTAGGGACCACCAAGAGACCACCTTCTAAGAAGTTTGCTCTTGCTGAAATATGTGTTTTCTCCCCCGCCCTCCCTGAGTTCTTAAAGGCACAGAGGTCTTGCCTACTTTGGAATATGGTGTTCCCAGAAGTATATACAACTGGAAACTTTGAGGAGGAGAGTTGAATAAATAGACACAAGACAGCCAAATTCAAAGTAAAACAATAACAGGAAGAAAATAGCAATGAGCTCACAGATATCTCATTTTCACTCGTTTATAAGCCCACTTTTTAAAAATTAAGCAAGATCTTTCTATGCAGTGTAAGAACAAAAGGAATATAAAATTGACCTTTTTTGTTTACACATATTCAGGCAAGCAACAGAAAAATCAGGCAAGCAACTGGGCTCATTAATTGGGTTAGAGCCTGTCATAGTTATTGTCTAGAAATAAGTACATTAAAATATTAATTTCAGCCTTTCTTTTTCACTCAAGGAGGCTCAAAAATCCAAATTTAAAACATCCATGGTACAATTTTAAAAAATTAGCATTTGAAAAGCCGCGCTTGAATTAAATTTCTATGCTCACTTTGAACTTCAGGACTTTTAAAAGTACCGTGGAGGTCATCATATATAATTGCTGAAAGGAAGTGGATCAGGACTTGTTATAAACATAATTTGCTAAGTAATCATGATTCACTGGGCATGTTGACAAGAAATCATCTCTCTTGCCCCCATAATTTTGGATTGGGTGCAGATGCATTTAAGCTAAAACCACACACAGCTTTCAGGAAGGAAGAGAAGCTCCCCTTCGATCTCCTTCACACTTATAAGATGTGTGCCACAATGACTATAAAAAGAACAGACGTCTGTCTTGGAAAGGAACTGGTAAGCAAAAATAGATTTGAAATTGGAAACTTTCTTAGCAGTATGCTGGTTGGGCTCCGTTTTAGTAGACCTGGATTAAGAGGGGGACCGGGTGGGGGTTACACTAGGAATGCTGCGCCCCCCCTCCCCTTAATGGTCACGGATCAGAAAAGTGTATGCTCTCCATTTTCTGAATCACTTGTTCTTTTCTTTTCTTGAAGTAGCAGGCATTTATTTATTCATTACAAGGTCTCCTCCTGCTCCCCCTTTTGGGCTTGACAATGAAAACAATCCTGAAATGATAGTGAAGATTACAGGTAACTACTTTTGTACTGCGTGACAAACTGCATAATGTAGGGGGGGAAAGTACAGGGCAGTTACTTTGACACACAGTGCAAGAGCTCTTTAAAAAACAGCACTCCCGTACTATTGCAGTTTGTTTACATTATTGAATCCTACAATATTGAAACCGAAAACAGGGATTCCCAGGCTCTTCTTGTGCCTGAGGGCACCTTTAGAATTGTGACATAGGGTGGTGGGCATAATGACAAAATGGCTAGTGCAGGGGGAGGAGCTACCAGCACCGAAGAAGCCCAGGTACCTGGGAGAAGAGGGGGTAATTTTTAAAAATCCACTGGGAAAGAAGGGTGAGGGGATAAAACACTGTGGTACCAGCTATTGGCACAGCCAATCAGAAGTTCTTCAGGGCAGGAGTCCCACCTGGACCCCCACCAACCTTCTAAAAACACTTACTGGGTACCAAGAATCCATGTTGGGGACCCCGGATCTAAACCATTGCTGAGGAAATCTGGTTTCTGTTCCAAAATGGTGCTATAGAAATATTGTAAATGTCAGGCGATGAAGCATCACAGGTATATGAAATACTATAATCAAGCACATTGTTCTACTCAGAAACTCTCTGGATTGCCTTAGTACTACTAAATTAACTGTTTGAATTCTTTATGCCGCAAGCAGCTCCCTTAGAAGAGGTTTGAATTTACTTTGATGCTAAAAAACAGCACCTGGTGTAATGCTTTACTTGTAATGCCTGTGCTTTTTTTTGTCCCCGCCCCCCCCCCCCCAAGAGACTGCATCTAAGAACAAGTGGAGTATTTCAGAGATTTTTCTGTTTAAAGTCGACACACTCCCATCACAATTAATAAAGCTTACACCAGTATTAAGACATCTGAGATAAGCTTTGAAAATTGAATGGGTTGCCTACATTAGATTAGTTGGGAGTCTATTTTTTTGGGGGGGAGGGGTAGGGTGGACAGGACCCAAAGCAACCCTGAAGCACTTGTCCCCCATGTAGATTGGTGGCCTCCTGGGACTGTGAGAAGTCTCCCCTCTCTGCACAGCAGCAACCTGACAGACCTGTTTTCGAAGGGCCAGAAGGTCACAGCATGCAGCTGTGTGGGGCGTGTTTAGCTTGGGGGCGCACCAGTTGGCTAAGCTTACTATAACCAATTTAGAAAAGGAGATTTTCACATGAATGGGTAAATTAAAAGAACAGTCTTGTCAGGGGCTAAAAGGAATAAGTGAAGAAAGATCTATTTGACATTTAATCTTCTACTGTGAGGATGTGGTACTCCAAACACTAAGCACCAGTCCAAAATAGAATTGAATAATTGGTTGTCTGGTGACTTGACTTGTTTAAAGCGGGTTACATATTTTTGCAGTATGCAGCATTTAAGGAGGCAACAAGAAACAGTTAGCTGGAGCCCGACACAAGCTGTTAAGTGGGAAATAGAATTATTATTTATTAAATCCATGCATTATCTGAAAGAAAAGGTTCTGCTTTTTAGTCCGCTGCTTACCTTCCAAGGGTTCACTGTGCAATGCTGTTTTTTTTTTAAATGTAAACCAAGTGGCACAAAGGTGCCATTTATTCAGCATTAAATTTGACACCACAGACAAAAGAGTGACAGGGAAGTGTCACAGCATCAAAGTAGTAAATATCACATGCAAAGGAGCCCTTTTACTTTACTGTGATACAATCTCAGGCTAGAAATGGGCATATCAAAATATAACAGAAAAATGCCCCTCTTTTTGGGGGTGGGGGTGGGGATATATCTGTGAATGGAACAAAAAACTGAGACCAGGCATAACCCAACATCTGCAGGGTCCCTGCTCCCTCCATCCCAGAACTCCATCAATCCTGGATCTGCTTGCACTGTTTACATTGTTATGATTGTTACAATTATCAGTTAGTAGTATTAATGTTACAATTATCAGTTAGTAGTATTAATGTTACGGTTATTTATATGTTATGGATTGTTTCTTGTATTGTTTATACGTCAGAAGGGCATTGGACAAAGAGGTTCAATTGTATGACTCCTGAACAAGTTGTCCCCAGCCATCTTGAAATCCACTGTTTCCTATTGGGGGAATAGGAAATTTTTTGGGAGTCTGGTGCAAATGGCACCAAATTTGCAAGATACATCACCTTTCTCTTCTAAGTTACAAGAGCATTGGACAAAGGGGTTCAATTTTATGTACCTCTGAATAATTTGTCTTCAGCTAATCTGGCCTCCCTGGCTCTTATGGGGGGAAATTCCAAACTTTATACCTTAATCTGTTGAAGCAACCTCCAACCCTCCCCTCACAGAAGCATCCCAAAACTTGACCAGAAAACAAACAAGCACTGAGAAAACTCCCCATCAAAGAACATGCCCCCAAACTACAGAACAACCTCCAAAAGCATCCGTGCCACGCCATGAATCAGGAGGACTCCCTCTGAACCGGGTATTTTTCCATAGTTGTGACTTTCATCTTTATCCTCCCTGGTTCCTTAATCCCTGGGTCACTGGAGTGTTTTCTTTCTCTTTCTCTTTATTGGAGGCCTGTGTAGTATCTATAAAGCACTAAGTGTCCTTGAGTTGCTTCCGTTTTGGGGAATGCAGAGTCCTTTGCTGGGAAATTTTGTTTTGGGGAATGAAGAGTTCTTCACTGGGAAAAAGGTTTTTGCCCGAAAGCAGCCAGGTGAAGGTGGACTTCGGGCTAAAGCCTATACGAATCTGGTATGATCCAATGATACTTGTCTTTAACAATGATTGCCTATTGTGATCTTAGCCCATTTCTGCACTTAGGACTAATAAAACCTCTTATGGACTTTGAACTCAAAGACTGCCTGAAGGTGTTTTCTATGTCCAAAATCAGATGAGCATCATGGGGTCATGAAGGTAACCCTATACTGGGGCCTGAGGCACTGGTGCTTAATGAGTTCTGATGTTGGGAGGTCTCCTGCTACAGTAGGAGGCCTGATATTGGTCAGAGAATGCTTTTTAAAACTAGGTTTTGCATTCTGGCAGGGGTGTGTATGTTTGTGTGTTGGGGGTATGTTTCTTTGTTGCTGTTTGACATTGCCTTGGGGGAAGCATGGCATTTCCCCCTGCTGCCAGGGGATCTTGGGTCTCTGCAGATTTGTTGCCATTTGTTCTAGAAATCACTTGGTAAACACCCCCCATTCCAAATCCCCCCAATATACACCCCTATCTAAGACTATATATTCAAGAGACAGCTAAACAATTGGATTTTCAAAATATCTATAGAATGGTTCAGAAATTTAATAAAAAATACAGAAATTTAATTCAGTAGCTATTTCAACATTCAAAAGCCAGCTAATAAGTTACTGTGCAGACCTTAGTTTACAAATTACTCTACTTGCTTTTCATTGACAAACGTTTGCTTTTTATTATGACAAAGTATCTAATACGTTAAATTACAGGTTTATGAAGAACTAGAGCATAAACAGCTCTTATTAAAAATACTGCATGGAATCAAGTATTTTATTTAAAAGTCCTGAGGTAAAGATGGCCCTCCTGTTTCATTTGCATTGCATCTTTTTATGGCATTTCTGGGTGTTAATCATAATATACTTCCCTGTTTTCCACTTAAACTGGGCCATTATTACACCTTTCCTTAGAAAAAAAGTTCATATTAGACACGGTTTCTTCCCCAGGGAAAAACACTCGAAACACACGGTGCAGGCCAGCGAGGAATCAGGCATTAATATCTACTAAGGAAAAGGCCATGCAACCAAAAAGGGTTTTAAAGCTGCTGGATTCTACAACAGCTCTTTAGCAACACAAATGTCAGAAGAATAAAAAGACCAGCCCTGGAAGACACACATAAATATTACAACAGACAGTACCTAGAACCAGGGAGGGGTTGGGTAGAATTCACAACTACTTCACTCCTCCACACTCCCAGTTCTTACTGTTGTCTTTTTCCTTAGAGCTCTGAGATTATTTTGACAAGCCCACTTCACAATCTAAAAAAGGGAATTAAGATCTTCTACATACACTTTTGGAATTCAAAGAGAAACAGTGAAACATTTTCAAATTCTTCAAAGGGCTAGTGTGTCAAGACTGAAATAGCTGAGCAACATATACTCCATATTTTATTATAGTTGCCTAAGATCACCGGGTCACTGGATTGTAAATAAAGACAATATTTCATTATAGTTAGATATAGCAAGTCTTTGTTGTATATGTAAACATGGGGAAATCCTCTAAATTTTCAAAAAGGTCAATTTGAGAAATGTCCAGTTAAAAAACAAATTTTTTTAGAGAAACATATACCCTCTCTAAATATGTAAAGAGCAATATCAAACCAAACTGTACAAAGTTGATCTTGAAAATGTCTCTCCCCCAGCAAAAGGCACTGCATGGCTTAAAGTGTGTAACATTTTGAAAGGAAAGCCTGGCTTAAAATGTCTCTGTTTCTTAATATTTTACGAAGTATTGCTTTGGGTTCCATCTGCAGCTGGTTTTTCTAAAGAGGAGAATGCTGGTCAGTCCACAGAATTGCAAATCTCTTTTATTTTCTGGTTGAAATCTTCAGGTTGATCAGCATATACATAGTGACCGGCACCAAGAATAGCCTATAGAAGAGGTAGAGAAGGAAAAAACATTAGTGTAACAAAGTCTATTTAAAGGTTTACTTGCGAGATGACTGAAGATTTTTTCTTGACAAATATATTGACATAAAATAATTCCAAATTGTTATTTTGGCAAGTCTCCACAAAACTTGGGTCAAAACTGCCAAAAGATGGGGTCCGTGGCAGCCCTGCTGAAGAGCATGCAGGATTTGCTGGATGGAGTCAGAAGGTAGGATGGGGGGGGGGGCACTTTCCTGCTCTGAAAGAGCTTAGTGAAGTGTTTCAGCGCATTCCTTGGCAGGCACCAGTGCGACCCTCCAGGCAGGCTGGGCAGGTGCAGAAGGAGCCAGTGGGGTGCTGGAAATGTATGTGAATGGGTGGCTTGCGTGCACATGCACACAACTATCAAGGCGGCGTGGAGGCAGACATTGCCATGCCTGTGCCCACCGCCTCCACCACCACCACACATCTCCACACACCACCGCCACCACGGCGGCAGGCAACCTGGCAACCCCAAATGGGGCCAGGCAACTCCAAATGGGCCCCCGACCCCAAGCTTGAGAACCACTTGTATAAGGTCAAGGCAATTTAAACTAAAAATTAATAATGAAACACCCTACTTACTATGGTTTTCACATATGAGTTTGGTCGTAGAGACTGTATGGTGGTCCCAGAATTGCCATCTATACATGACCGTGCTCCATAAATCACAGTGATAGGAATGTCTTGGTGCATGTCGGCAATCCGCTGCAGCATTGGCCTTTTTGCCCATCCATATGGCACGGTCATGTTCTTGAAAGCAGTTTCACCACTTTAAAGTTATAGAAGAAAAGGAGTGAAAAAAGCTGAAAACTGATTCTCAAATGGCTGACCTGCAGTTGTTTTAAACTGGAATGTTACTTATCCAAATACCAACTTAGTGTTTCCCAATGTTCAAGAAAAATACCATTTTATATTATAGTGCAAAATTGTATCTTGAATTGGCTTAATTTTGACTGATAATGACTATGTCAAACAAAAGAACTTTACATACTTCTAAAAGGTATTAATGATGAGATTTTGATTGGCCATTAGAGAAAGTGCATTTTCTATTTCAGAGCAACCATTAGGAATACACTTTCTGTGTTTTTTGCCATTCAGCTTGGTTCACTGAAACAATCGTCTAGAAGGGATGCTCAGCTAATCTGAAGGTTTCGAAAAATACTGACAGGATGTCCCTGTAGGATCCCAAACCTTTAAGGGATTTAACAAACCAACATTCTATGACTACAAGCATTTAAACAAGAATTTCTATTGAATGCTGCCAAATTGTATAATCATTTTTGCCAAATCCAGCAGTTCTTGGTACAACTTTTTGCTTCAAATCATCTAACTCTTCAGCCAAATGCAAATCAAGTTCTGAGCTAAATTAATTCAAAATTAAGGCTGCTAGTTCATTATATGCATGATACAGACGTGATTTTATATTTTGTCTAACACAATGGAAAAAAATGTAGTTATCGGGGACAATTTCAAATACTTAGCACATTTTGACAGACTTTAAATTTACCTTGGGGACTGCACATTACAATGGTAGATATATTCAGTCACAGTGTCATCCTCAAACATGGAAGAATATTTTCTCTTGAAATCTGGCCTGATACGCTGTACAAGGCTCAGCCCTGTCATAAATCAAGAAGAGAAGTTTTAAAACTGTTGACTTTTGGGCTTTCAAAATACCTATTAATAGTATTTTGCAACCACTTTCAGTGGCTAAGTTAATTAGTTTACGTGCACATTTCATAATTTTAGACAGGAAACAATGCAGGAGGCAATACTTTGACAGCTAAGAACGCACACATGCAGACATAGCGCATGACACCTCCTCCCCTTCAGACTCTTATTTCTGCTCATCACAGGGCTTACAATTAACTCAGGACCTGCATGAACACTCTCTACTGGATTCTAGTTCTATTTAATCAAGACAGTGGAGCACAAAGACAGAGAAAGCAACTGGCATTTGTACAGACAAAAACGTTTATTATACAGAGCCGGACTACTAATTCATCTAGCACAGCTCAGTTTACTTTTATTGGCAGAAGCCCCGGCTCTCAGTAAAGGGTTTCTCTTCTCAAACACCCACTGCCCTTAAAGCAGAGGTGCCAGAGGACTGAGCATACAAAGCATGTACTCTATCACTGAGCTAGAGCCCTTCTGCAACACAAGCAGATTTAATAGATACTAATACATTTTAAAGGTGTGCATCTATTGTTTATCTGAATTTCTGACTTAAGAATACTATCCCAGGTTTTTTTTGTTGCATCGGTGAATAAGACAACTCTTTTCCATCTTTCTGGTTAGGAGGTGCCTGCCGCTTAAACTGATTTTGCTTTTTTGCCAAACACACGTAATAGGTTCTGAAGCTCAAATATTGTAACCGGGTTCCTTAAAAGAGCAACACTATTAAACTTACAAGCACTCACCGAAAGGTCCTGCTATCCTGAGACCAGCCAGTGGGTTAAATGGACTCAACACTGCTCCAAGTGCTTTGATCCAGACTGGAATTGGTCTTTCCTGTTCAACACTGCTGGGTCTTTCTGGGAAACCCCATGGCTCGACTAATATAAGATGCTTCACCCTTGTAGGTATAAATGTCAGAGGCTGTATCAACAGGACAACTTAAAACAATGCCCACTGTATTCCAGAGGGAACTTCACATTATTGGTTTTAGGTGGCTCCTACTACCTGAAGCATAAACCAAAGCTCGGCTACTAGATATTAAATACTTATAGGCAATAGCTTTCCTTTAGAAAGAGCAAATCTGATTAGATGCCTGTATATAAAGCAGCAAAAGAAGATTCTATATTGTCAAAATTAAACTCGTCTTATTATAGTTTGTTCACAGATTACATTTCAATTCGTAATTAAGAGATTCTTAGCTGTGGGACTAGATGACTTTCCGCACAATCCTATGCAAAACTGTGAATCCACTGAAAACAAATCAATGGACAGACTTCAGTAACTGCACAGGATTGCGCTGACCATTATGTAAATAAATGACCATAACCAGGAGCATCCTGATAAAAATAATGTGTTTAGAACATCAACATCAGAATATTGGAGACACAGGAATTATCACAGTTCTTACGTCTTGATAAAATGATCCAAGCTTCTAATGTCTTCAATGAGCAAGCCATCTTTGCCCATTATAGCAACGCAGGGGTGGCCTTAATGATTCTAAGGCCTTGGGTGAAGAATATTGCCACCACCCCAGCACCCACGCTTGCTTGGGCAAAGCAACTGGTAGGCCATGCCCTGTGCGAGGTGGGAAGGAGCTGCCATATCTGTGACAAGCCAAATGCACTGGGCATAAGCAGCAGAAAGATCCTGCATTTCTTCTTTTCCCCATCTTTCAGCATGGGCAGGAAATATATAAAATGTAATATGCAAATGACATCTGAAAACATACAATTCAAGAGGAGTGCAATTTATATTTTAGTTGTGCAACTAGTCAATTCCCATTAGTGAAAGATGAAAATAGCCTTTCACAGTGCTGTATTTCAAGATTAGAGAGATACCACCAAATCATATTGTGCCATACTGCACTTGCTTACATCTATAGCTCTGATACTACAGAGAAAACTCCCTTTATGTAAAATTTCAGATACCTTGAGGGATACTTCAGAGAGTAAGCAGCTGCCAGGAATCCACCCAGGTTGTGACCGATTAAAATCATTCTGTCCAAGCCCATTTTCTGTCGCCATTCTTCAATAGATTCCACAAACTGATTCTCTGCTAGTTCTGCATCAGTTTCAAACTGTGGCCTACTGCTGCGTCCAAATCCCAAGAAATCAAAGGCATAAACAGTTCTATTTTCACAAAGATCTTCAAAGTTCAGAGCCCAGAGTCCAACACCTCCTCCAAACCCGTGGAGAAGAACAAGTGGAGTTTTATGGGAAAGGTTCTGAGAGAATGTTAGTGTCCATATTTTATTTCCGTTGGATATGAAGATATATTGTTTATGATATGGACTTTTGATACCTGAAGAAACAGAGAACAAGACTTACTATTCCAACACTGACATCTGTCCGTCAGTTCTAGGTATAACAGATTATGAGGGAAAATCCACAAAACAGTGACCTACATTCCATTATGTGCAGTAAAGTACCCAATCCAGAGGGCAGGAAGCCCTTTAACAAAAGCCAATTACATTGTGAGGTGCATGTATTTATATGCAGGCTGCATGCGGCCTGTGCACAAACTTGCAGTGTGGAACAGGTCTGTGGATTTGCTGAATGTATATAACCAAGTTGATAAAAAAATATCCCCTAACACCAGGCAACTGTGTTATAGAATAGAATGCAAAAACCTAAGAATCTATAAGACAAGTAATAGTACTCTGGCTGAATTTCCCTAATAAGGCTTGAATGTATTTCTGATCAGCATGTGCACAAATGTACACGTGTTTGTGTGTGGGAGTAACACACTGCACTATGTCCATGAGCAAGATCACTCACATGGTTACTTTTTAAGGACCAAAAGCATCTAGAGATCCAATCAAGAAGCATGAGGCTTCAAGTGTAGCTCAGCCATAAGTCAGGTTGTGTTTATCTGAATAGAGGATCTCTCTCCCAGCTTCCTGATTACAAGCCCTCATTCTTTCTAAGATCCAACTGTATGATTAAGTTGCTACATTCAAATAGATTGAAGCCAATCCATTCTTTACTGTAGCTCTGTTTGTGAAAGGGGAAAGAATGCATGAATCTTTGGCTGACATTTCTTAACACAAAAGAATGTACAGATGCAACAAGGTGTCGAGCAACACACGCCATATAATTAATCTCCTGGAAAATTAATCAGTGGCAGAATTATTTCATATTTTATATGGCAGGCAATTTGTGCACGCAGGATACAGATCACCCAAGGTGATTTTTAAATCCGGGTTCAAATAAAAACACCAGACTAATTCCTTGACAAAAGCATTTCTACAAGAAATGAGGTCTGTGTTTGCTAATGGGTAAAGACTAGTAAAAATGCAGTGTGCCAAATATGTCCAATTTATTCTGTCCCATGAAGAATAAGAATAATAAGTAGTTAGAGATGTCTTCGCTAACTGCTGTTCATGAGAACCAGCAATCAAGAATGTGCCCAGTTAAATATATCCCTTGTTCAAAGGATGTTCCCCATTAAGACTTCACTTCTGGGCTTTTCCCAAGAAAAACAGAGAGGTATGCCTTTCCTACAGTGTAACTCACAATATCCACCCAGACATCATGCCACTATGAATAGGTGTTCTGGGGAGTAGGGTACTTGCGTGCAATATATTTGATTATAGGTAAGCTCTCCAGCTTACACCTTGAACTAGTATATTTGCAATGCAACGTATTTGTCCTCAACTGCTCCTCAACACATTTGCAGTACACACCAATCAGCAAGAAATGGCAAACCACCTCCCCCACAGAAGGGAACATATTTCAGTTCTTAACAAGAAAACATGATATGGTGGCAGGGGGGGGGGGGAGAGAGGAGATCTGAGCATCTGTAATTGCTTACATTTCAGCATTTTCTCTTCAGCTTCTTTAAGCTGTACCACTGATGTAGGACACCATGCAGGCAACCAACTGGACACTGACAGCCATCCTGACCTACAGCAATAATAATGAAAACACTGTGATGAATAGAACTACAGCATGTTAAAAACAAAGGATGTATTTCCACCTTGTCCAAACAAATGCTTTTAAGGTAGTACTGAATAAAGAACCTCTACCCTGCTTCTTAAATCCAAGACTTAACATGATTACTCTAGTAAACCAAAATGCAAAAATATTATGGTGGCGCTAAGATGATGATGATGATGTTATCCGTTCAGTCGTGTCTGATCCTCGGCGATTCTATAGGAAAGTCTTCACCATGCGCTCCTGTCTCTGACTGCTTCTTTTAGCTGGTTCATGGTCATCCCTGTACTGGCTTTGATTATGTCAAGTCAGCAGATCTTTTGCCAACCACGTTTCCTTTTGCTGCTGACCATGCCGAGCATTAATGATTTTTCTAGCGCGTTTGATTACATGATGTGTCCAAAGTAAGTGAGCTTTAGCTGTAATCTCTTCTAATGACATAGTTTTAGAGAGGAGCAAACCAACTATCTTGTTGGTAACTTTGGCTGTCGATGGGATTCACAGCATTTGCCTCCAGCACTAACACTAAGATAACTCCAATTAAATACAATCATAGACAGTACATGAATAAGGATCAGATAAGCATTATTAGTTGTAGACATTCAGTCAACTCACTGTTTATTAAGTAGCCAGAAGTTACCGCTTATTAGATGATTAAAGAGATTTTGATTGTTTAGGAGATTTTTGTTAAATATGAAGCTAGAATATTGATTTATAAGAGTGATGTATAGATTATCTCACTCTCCAACAGCACTCATAAAACACATAAAGAACATGAGAAAGATGCCACTTATGTCCTTAGCAATATCTTCTATTATCAGGAACAATCAAAAGGTAAAGGAATGGAGAGGAGTGAATGATCCTATGATAGCTCAGATGATAAACTACCCTTTATTACAAATCCCTGTTAGTCCTTAAAGTAAATTCAAGCTGAAGAGAAAGTTTTGATTTTGAAGAAACCAGAGATTTCATATGTCTGGCTGGAAAACTGAAAAGCAAGGACTCACAATCCACTGGAGTAAAAATAGTATGGAAATATGTCTGTGATACCATTATAGTTATAGTTATATAGTTATATAGTTATATAGTTATCATTATATATCAGGATTTATATAAGAATAACTTTGTATATTCATAATAAATAAAGTAAAAAAGTGGAAGGAATGGGATCTTTTGGTATGGAAAAAATACTGTGGTAAAGATATATTATGTAAAGAATGACGAGGAGCTCACAAAATAGCAGATCTTAGTGATTCTACAGCATAGGCATGGACATTCCCCAATAATGTGATATATCAAAGATAAATAATGACAGCCATTCTTGACTGTGCAACTGATTATTAGCTGCAGAACCCGTGTGTGCACACTGTCATTTTAACCTCTCCTACTACACAACCATAAAGCTTCTGCCAGTAAGGATCGCGGCCTCTGTGTTAATGAAATTGTACACAACTTTAGTTATTCCTCAATCTCATTTGAGCCTCCCTCCTGTGCCCTTGAGAATTCATGCACAACGCTCTTATGCTGATAACTCTGTGGGTAATATTAAGGCCAGAATCCAAGAAGCCGCAAATGTGCATGGAAAGCACTTCCAATGTGTGATATGCGCATGCACCCAATTCTCCCCATCCACAGCACCTAAGGGGAAACACGCGGGAATGCATATGGAAGGGGGAAGGGTATGGAAATGCAACCCTCTAGATTGCAGCCAACAAAGCCAAGTCTTTATCTAAAAACCTTTAAGACAAAATTAGGGTGTTAACAAACACACACTATGTAGTGAGCAGCTGCAGTATAAGTCAACAGGATCCTGCTGTACAAATTCTCCCAAGCAACTCTGCCCAGCCTGTAAGGCACTTGCACAACCGATGAAGTTATTTTGTGCCCTGACACATGCTATGACAATGCTATTAAACTTTCAGATGACTGCTTGTCCCAGTTGTTACATTAGTAATTATGCTACACAAGAAGCAAATGTGATCCTATTAACAAAGCACTGATTTCTATGCAAGGGACTTAGCTTTGTCACGAATGGGCACATTTCCCACAGGACAGAAAGGAGGAAAGAAGTAAACGTTCTTGTAGAACCCAATAAGTAATTGTGGGATAGGGCTTTTGACCTGCCCTGATCCAACAGACCTGAAAAATTCATGATGAAAAAAATAAAGCATAAGTGAAGCTATCATCTCATAAAAAATAAAGCTTAACTGAAGCTATCATCTGATTTTCTTAGTCAGATCAATATGCTGATTAATTCATCTTTACGATACTCCTCCAACAGTGTCCAGATAGAAAGATTGAGTCTGTACCAGTTTTATAGCATAGAGAGGAGTGAGCACCGACAAAGTATCTAGGACACCACGGGATCTGCTGGTGTGTCTTCAGGGAGTTTCCTGAGCCTTGGGGATAAAAACTGAAGGGCCTTCAATGGAAAAGAGGGGAAAGAACCAGCTGATTGACTGGCTAGCAAAACACTGAGCAGGAACCCGAAGGAGGGTGTTTTAATCAAACCCTGCCTCCCTGAGCAGCCAAAGGGAAAACCCATCCTATCAGATGTCCTCCTATCCAGGGGGAGAACTACAAAGGGGGAATCAGCAGAAATCCTTCCCCATCACTTTGTTGGTCTCCAAACCACAAGACACCATCCTAATCATTCATATCAAGAGTTCTGCTTTAAATGCACAGCTGTTCCTTAAATGTTACTTAAACATCTTCATGACAAACATCTTGGACTTGTGCCTTTGGATGAAGTGGCATCATTTGACAGATAAATTATCAGCAGATCTAGCTACATTACAGCAAAATGAAATTGATCAAAAAACAACAGAAGGAGAGGTAACACTTCCAAAAGCATCTCAGAAAAAAATCTTCTCTGCTTCAATGCTGACAGTTTCCCTTCTGCAGCATCAAACTTATATTGTTTATTTGCACACTCCTGATTTTATGCAAAATACATGGCATACAAGCTAGGCCATACAGTCTTTGTGTTTGCCAAATTTTAATGTTATAAAACTCTGACCTTGAGCACAGAACATTTGGCTGTTGCTATTTAACATAGCGACTGTCAATTGAAAAGGAATTTGGGGGATTTGGCTCAGGTCCAGATAAATAAAACATAGGAAAAAACAAGCTCTTGTTCTGTTTCACAAGCCTTCCTCAAAAACCTGTTGCTTTTGAAAACAACTATCTGACAACAGCTCCACACAAACTAGTATAGAAATAGTCTTGGAGTTTCAATTTGCAAAATTATTTATGGGATTCCCTTCAGGGGTAGTCAAACTGCAGCCCTCCAGATGTCCATGGTCTACAATTCCCATGAGTCCCTACCAGCGAATGCTGGCAGGGGCTCATGGGAATTGTTGTCCACGGACATCTGGAGGGCCACAGTCTGACTACCCCTGCCTTACACAGCAATGGCCTGACTAAAGCTGAAGATCACATACAATTATTCCATGTAGACTGACAAGGAACAGAATAAGTTATTGGTCTATGGCTGTAGTAGCCCTAAAAGTCCAGACTAGCCTGATCTCAACAAAGCTTGGAAATTAAGCAGGGCTGGTCTTGGATGGGAGACCAGAAAAGAAGACTGAAAGTGCTACGCAGAGGAAGGCCATGGCAAACCACTTCCGTTAATCTCTTGCCTGGAAAATCCCATGAGGTAGAACTTCATGGTGTTCCCATGGGCCGGTTGTGACTCGATGACACGCCTTACATTTTACCATGGTTGTTTTCTGTTTAAAACAATGGACCAGTGATTAGAATAAACAGCCCTATCAGGGTAGAAACTCTTATCTCAGGGGTTCGACGTGCAAAGCTAGGCAGTAACAATAAAAAGATGACTGAGTACAGCAGATACAATCAAGTTATGAAAGATGTGGTCAAAGATAAAGGACACTCAGCCTCATAACTTTAGATCCACCTAATTAAATGGACTGTCAGATTTAGTTCAGATGAAATACTTCTCTACATATTGTATAATTAGCATGCGCAATCTGCTGGCGTGTGCTAATTATGCACTCTGTGATAGATAAATGAAACTTCCAGGCATGGATACAGTATGCTATTGTTGATACATATTCTAACAAAAAGGTCCAAGAGCTAGAGCCAAAGATTCCGTTCTATTAAAAGTGAAGATTTCCTCCAGCACAAGGAGACTTTCTTAACAGTAGCACTAGTGGAAGGCACCTTGTACTATGAGGAAGGCTCGAGTATTAGTGGAATACACCCAGAATCTAAAGTTGGGTATTGGACACTTATTTCAGCTAAATCCCAGATTTATCTCTCAGTCAGTAGATTCTATAACTCTTCTTCCAAGGAGGCCAGAAACACAGGTGATAGTTTCATGCAACAAAAATACTATAATTTAAAAAAATAGAAATCGGAGACACAAAAGCCACAAAGCAAACAAAGTGTTTTTTCACAGTCAAGCTTTTACTTACTCATTGTTATTGTTGTTGTTATGTGCGAAGTCGTGTCCGACCCATCGCGACCCCATGGACAATGATCCTCCAGGCCTTCCTGTCCTCCACCATTCCCCGGAGTCCATTTATGTTTGCACCTACTGCTTCAGTGACTCCATCCAGCCACCTCATTCTCTGTCGTCCCCTTCTTCTTTTGCCCTCGATCGCTCCCAGCATTAGGCTCTTCTCCAGGGAGTCCTTCCTTCTCATGAGGTGGCCAAAGTATTTGAGTTTCATCTTCAGGATCTGGCCTTCTAAAGAGCAGTCAGGGTTGATCTCCTCTAGGACTGACCGGTTTGTTCGCCTTGCAGTCCAAGGGACTCGCAAGAGTCTTCTCCAGCACCAGAGTTCAAAAGCCTCAATTCTTTGACGCTCGGCCTTCCTTATGGTCCAACTTTCGCAGCCATACATTGCAACTGGGAATACCATAGCCTTGACTAAACGCACTTTTGTTGGCAGGGTGATGTCTCTGCTTTTTAGGATGCTGTCTAGATTTGCCATAGCTTTCCTCCCCAGGAGCAAGCGTCTTTTAATTTCTTTGCTGCAGTCCCCATCTGCAGTGATCTTGGAGCCCAAGAAAATAAAATCTGTCACTATCTCCATTTCTTCCCCATCTATTTGCCATGAATTGAGAGGGCCGGATGCCATGATCTTTGTTTTCTTGATGTTGAGTTTCAAGCCAACTTTTGCACTCTCCTCCTTCACCCGCATCAACAGGCTCTTTAGTTCCTCTTCACTTTCTGCCATTAGAGTGGTATCATCTGCATATCTGAGGTTGTTGATATTTCTCCCTGCAATCTTGATCCCAATTTGTGACTCCTCTAATCCCGCATTTCTCATGATGTGCTCTGCATACAAGTTAAATAGGCAAGGCGACAGTATACAGCCTTGCCGAACTCCTTTCTCAATTTTGAACCAGTCAGTGATTCCATGTTCAGTTCTCACTGTTGCTTCTTGACCTGCATATAAATTTCTCAAGAGACAAATAAGATGCTCTGGTATTCCCATCTCTTTAAGAACTTGCCACAATTTGTTGTGCTCCACACAATCAAAGGCTTTAGCATAGTCAATGAAGCAGAAGTAGACGTTCTTCTGGTACTCCCTAGCTTTCTCCATGATCCAGCGTATGTTGGCAATTTGATCTCTAGTTCCTCTGCCTCTTCGAAATCCTGCCTGTACTTCTGGAAGTTCTCGGTCCACATATTGCTGGAGCCTAGCTTGTAGGATTTTGAGCATAACTTTGCTAGCATGAGAAATTAGTGCAATGGTGCGGTAGTTTGAACATTCTTTGGCATTGCCCTTCTTTGGGATTGGAATGTAAACTGACCTTTTCCAATCCTGTGGCCATTGTTGAGTTTTCCAAATTTGCTGGCATATTGAGTGTAGCACTTTTACTGCATCGTCTTTTAAGATTTTGAATAGTTCAACTGGAATGCTGTCACCACCACTAGCTTTATTGTTGCTCAGACTTCCTAAGGCCCATTTGACTTCACATTCCAGGATGTCTGGCTCCAGGTCAGTAACTACCCCACTGTGGTCATCAGGGATGTTAAGCTCGCTCTTGTATAGTTGTTCTGTATAATTTTGCCACCTTTGTTTAATCTCTTCTGCTTCTGTGAGGTCCCTACCATTTTGGTCCCTTATCATACCCAACTTTGCATGAAACGTTCTCTTCATATCTCCAATTTTCTTGAAAAGATCTCTGGTCCTCCCCATTCTATTGTTTTCTTCTATTTGTTTGCACTGTTCATTTAAGAAGGCATTCTTATCTCTTCTAGCTTTTCTCTGGAATTCTGCATTCAATTGGGTGTATCTTTCTCTTTCTCCCTTGCCTTTCACTTCCCTTCTCTCCTTAGCTATTTGTAAAGCTTCCTCAGACAGCCATTTTGATTTCTTGCATTTCTTTTTCTTTGGGATGGTTTTAGTTGCTACCTCTTGTACAATGTTGCGAACCTCAGTCCATAGTTCTTCAGGCACTCTGTCTATCAGATCTAATTCCTTAAATCTATTTGTCACCTCTACTGTGTATTCGTCGGGGATATGATTTAGTTCATACCTGAGTGGCCTAGTGCTTTCCCCTACTTTCTTCAATTTAAGCCTAAATTTTGCAACAAGAAGCTCATGATCTGAACCACAATCAGCTCCTGGTCTTGTTTTTATTGACTGGATAGAACTTTTCCATCTTTGGCTGCAGAGCACATAGTCAATCTGATTTCTGTGTTGACCGTCTGGTGATGTCCATGTGTAGAGTCGTCTCTTGGGTTGTTGGAAAAGAGTGTTTGCTATGACCATTGTATTCTCTTGACAAAATTCTACCAGCCTGTGCCCTGCTTCATTTTGCACTCCAAGGCCAAACTTGCCTGTTATCCCGGTTATTTTTTGGCTTCCTACTTTAGCATTCCAATCCCCCATGATGATAAGCACATCATTTTTTGGTGTTGCTTCTAGAAGGTGTTGTAGGGCTTCATAGAACTGATCAACTTCATCCTCTTCAGCAGCAGTGGTTGGGGCGTAGACCTGGATCACTGTGATGTTGAATGGTTTGCCTTGGATTCGAACTGAGATCATTCTGTCATTTTGGGGATTGTATCCCAAGACTGCTTTTCCTACTCTCTTATTGATTATGAAGGCTACTCCATTTCTTCTGCGAGATTCTTGTCCACAGTAGTATACCTGATGGTCATCTGAATTAAATTCACCCATTCCTGTCCATTTTAGTTCACTGATTCCTAAAATGTCGATGTTCAGTCTTGACATTTCTTGTTTGACCACGTCCAGCTTACCTTGATTCATGTATGATTACTTACTCATACTGGGTTTTAAAACCTCACACTCGCTCTCTATACATATATTTCATGAGAAGTTGCAACTTCTACTTTTCTCAGTGAGTTTAGAACACAGAATTAGATATTACTTGTCAGCCCAATAACTGCACAATAATTCACATGCAATAATGTACATCCAAAATGGGGCCAGAACTCTGCATAATAGGCCAAATTTTTGTCACCATGGATGGTTCCATTTGCTACTCATGCTAGACCCATTACAGGTTTATTGAGACTACAAAATCAGAGGCCAAGAGCCTGAAAAACCCAAGGTGCAAAACACTTCTTCCAGATTTCAAATTCTGGTCATCTGACCTCACCAGAAGAAGGCGGGGAAGAGAAATGTGAGATTCAGAAGGTTGCTTCTAGGGGCTGGACAGCTTTTATATTTATGTGATGTGAAGCAAAGCATATGAGACTCTCGATTAGTTTAGTTGAGCTATTCCTCTTCCAGGTCAGCGCCATTTATCTGGAATAACCATTCAAAATGAGGTTTCTGAAAATTAGCTCAGTGGGTTGGATCCAGAAGAAACATTTCTGATGCTAAAAGGCTTTCTGTCAGTGGAATGCAGCTTCCTCATTCCTTGTACTGTGCAGCTCTAAATGTCCCCCCCCACACACACACTCCCGTATAGCAGCAGAAATTTTCTACTGGATCCCACTGTTGGGGTACAATTCTAAACACTTAATTAGAACCCAGTGAAAAAGATATTGGGGTTTCTTATCATGTATTCCTTTCCAGTATTTATGACTGCAGTGTTTAAAATAAATTCCATTTTAATTTGAAACCTGGAACACTGGCACGTTTTCTTAATTACCATTAGATGTAAAACATTGATTAAACTGGAGATTGCCTTCAAATCTAAGAGCTGTTGCTTTTGTTCTCAAATCTGAAAAATATAACAATGCTATAACAAATGCTACAGTGAAGTGAAGCAGTGCTTCTGCCGTTCTAATGGAATCTGCTTCCCAAGCAAGTTTTTCTGGGTTAACTTTCCAGAGAGCTGGAATGCACTAGTTCATAAAGCACCCTTGCCAACCCCCTCCCCCAATCAAACAAATGGGTTTGAAGCAGAAGAAAAGACTGCAAGATTAAATTTAGATATGAAGAGAATATCCTCTTGAATAAATGCAAGACCGAGAGAATCTGGTAGTTTGTGGGGTGTATATTTATTAACTTGATGCTTAGTGATTCTGACATAGTGGTTGTGGAGATCTTAGCAAGGATCCAAAGAACTATGAATCTAGAATCAAGAGCCCAAGGGAACTTTTGGTTTGTTTTTCTGAACTGCAGCTTTCTCTGCTGAACAGTGAACTGCTGGAAGACAAGGAGCTGCAAAAAAACCTTTATGATGTGGGCTTCCTGTTTTAGGCTGGCCAAAGTCTGAGGATTTTACTATGTCAGTGTCAACCAAAACGACTGTTTTGATCTCAGCCTTAAAAATCAAGGAAATGATGCACTGGCATTTGATATAAATCAATGCAAATGATACAGGAATACAAAACTTTAAGAAAGCGGTTCAAAAGGGCCTCAATAAAGATATTACTGTTAAAGCCATGCCATTATGGAGTTCATACAAGTCTGGCTCTATTCATGCGCAGAATGCATTTTTAAAAATAGAATCGAACCTGAACCCCAATGCCTGGTTTTGCCATCTTAATTGCAATACCTATTCCAAATTTCTGATTTCCATACAGAATCTAGCGACTGGCTTATCACAGAAAGGAAGCGACAGGATACAGTGTGCTCACTGGCCAAACATTACTGCAAAGAGATAGGGATTTTAAGAGACAGTGGATTGCAGATACAGCCATAGCAATTCATGTGGTTTAGTAAACAGGAACAAAGTCAAGAATGCAAAGTTGAAGCCAATACAGACAAAATGCTGCATTCTACAGGCACCATATTTTAAACTCCAGCACTACAAAAGAAACGTACAGGGTACTTATGCATGCAAATAACATCTTTTTGTTTTCTTTTATGGTAATTATATTTCTAGTGATAATCTGAGATCTTTAGTATTATTTTACATTACATATTTTGTGCCATGAAGCAGGATTATACAAACACTCACACTCTAAATAAGCATAAAAACAGGACAACAAGAAAATGCATGGATTCTTTAAAAAGAGAAGTTACATCATTTTTTCCTGCATGTTTTGACACAAAAGACATATGCCATTCAGGACACAGCAGGATTACCTGCACATAAAACCTACCTTCTCATATTTTGAAGACAGCCCTGTTTCCTTTAAGATTCAATAGCATGAATCAGCACATCAGCAAAAGGGTTTGAGTGAACATGACACCACTATGTCACCATGGCACATGGTGATGCGCTGAGAACAGCAGTCATCAGGTAGAGTCCCTGTGATGTCATACAATGCTTTTATGGAAAACACCATGAGAACAGCTCACCTATATACATCCTAAAAACTAATTCAGATGGTATGCAGTTATTCACAGCTGTGAGAAAGATTTGTAGCTATGTTTGCATCCATGAGAGGAGGGAATATTTACAGAACAAGAACATGTTAGCTGGGAGAATTTAAGAATTAATGCAGGATGCAAAATTGCTAACAATATTTTGGGACTGACTGATCTCACTGGAAACAGATAACCTGGGGAGAAGCAGGCTGAGAGATACACATAAAAGAGGGGAAAGGTGTGAGGGATTAAATTCCAGTTTGCCCCAAGATCAATGTCACATCTCAGACAGCAAACTGTGAGACATCTTCAAGAGTAAAGATGGTGGCTTATTAGCAGGCTGGGAAATACATAATACACACTTTCCTCTGTTCTGTTAAGATTTGCATGTACAAGGAATACTGTACTCATGGTAAGGGTAGTTCCCAGTCCAGGATCAACAGCACAAATGCTAACTTTGCAAACAGGATGAAATACCCATTCAACTTCAGTTCAGTCACAATAGAAACACACACAACAGTTGTTTACAAGCTGTAAGCAGATAGTTAAGGCTGAAAACCTTTCACACTGGTCTTCTTTCTTTACCACGAGGACACAGAATCCTCTTGTTTATGTTTATCACCAATACGGTTGTGGGTTATAGTTCCCTTTAAGAGTTTGGGAGAGGGGAGGGAGCTACTGCACAACATTTCTAGGAACCTTACTGTACAGAAGCTGCCGAAAAAGTCCTTGGCAGATTATTGCAGTACGTTGCTAGGTCAGAGGTAAAAACAACTCTTTCCTTGCATAGTTATTGCCTCTTGAACTTTGTATTGCAAAAAGATAGCACTAAAACAGGCAGAGTAAAAATAATACATAACTGTTCTGGATACCCAAGAAGCAAACATATATCTGCACCCCGTATTTAAACCTGCTAAATTTCCAGTGCAAGGAAAGGGACTTTGAATCTTAATAAGACTCTTATATGGGGCCATGGAAGGTGATGGCAAAGAGTAGACCCCAGTGGTTAGGATTCAATGATAAGGACATCATAAAACAAATAAAGCATAATGTATACAGACAGAATTTGTAAATGTGAACCTGGTCAGCTTGAGTCCTTACAACACCGTTCACTGGATTGTAAAATCTGGTCTGATTTGAGAGAAAGATATTTGTTCTCCCTCTTAATGGGTTATGTGAATTCATCATGTCAAAAAAATCTCTAGTTTTTCCCTGTAGATGAAGATCAGAAAACTATCTTAGCAGTTGCTAAAAATTTAGCTGTGGTGATTGCCTGTATAGAGGGTTGGATCTTGATGTGTTCTATATCAGGGGTAGTCAACCTGTGGTCCTCCAGATGTTCATGGACTACAATTCCCACGAGCCCCTGCCAGTGTTTACTGGCAAGGGCTGATGGGAATTGTAGTCCATGAACATCTGGAGGACCACAGGTTGACTACCCCTGTTCTAGATCTTTGAGTCAAAAGATCAGTTAGATGGAAAAATATTCAACATATCACCAAAGTTACTACAGGTTCGCTTAAAAAACTGTATAGCAGATTGAAAGGTGACGTTTTATTATTTATTATTATTTATTTATTGGACTTGTATACTGCCGCTCCCAGCAAGCTGGCTTGCAGCGGTTCACAAAAAAGAGACAATGTACAGCAAGTCACATCTAAAACATAACCTAAAACAATTCACAATAATCTTAAAAACAATCCTCAACATCATTAAAGGTGGAATACTCTATAGACTAATAAAACCTCTACTCATATATTGGACCACCGGGCCAGTGCTAATGGTAATATCAACAGGCAATACTAATAGATGAAACAGGATCCCTAATGCTGCCTAATACTGCACATAGGGACCGGAAATGGGGGGAGGGGGGCCCAGATCGCACACCCCGGAATTACCACCCAGCTCTAACCAAACGCCTGGTAGAAGAGCTCCGTTTTGCAGGCCCTGTGGAACTCAAGGAGTCCCGGCAGGGCCCACAGCTCACTTGGAAGGTAATTTCACCATGTAGGGGACAGGACCAAAATGGCCTTGGCCCTGGTCAAGGCCAGGCGTGCACCCTGTGGGCCTGAGACTTCCAGCAAATTCATACCCACAGAGCAAAGTGTCCTGTGGGGAGCATAAGCAGGTTGGCGATCCCATAGATAAGCAGGCCTAAGCCACGTAAAACCAATACCTTGAACCTAATCTGGAAGTAAACTGGCAGCCAATGGAGATGTTTCAGCAAAGGCTGAACATGAGCCCTCCAGGGTGACCTGGTCAGGACTCGCGTAGCCGCATTCTGCACTAGTTGTAATTTCTCGGTCAGAGACAAAGGTAGGTCTGTGTAGAGAGACTAACAGAAGACTAATCTGTACCCCTCATGGAAAGGCTATTTTATATTTCACACATGAACAACCATGTACATGAAATAGGATTGCCATGCCCCTTCTGTCAACTGCCAGGGATGGGGGAGGGGCTTACAAGAAGAAAGGCCTAGGTCTGATTGCCAGTACTACATAAGAAGGGACATCATCACGCCAGGGTGACACCCCAGTATTTGGGCAAAAACTCTATGACAAAAATGGCTTCTACCATAAATGTTTTCCCTAAATACCAGAGTGTCACCCATATGTCACTTCCTGTGTGACACCAACCACGGGGACTAGGTCTATTCCTTTCTCCTGGTATGCCTTCCGCCAACCAGCTGAAGCTGAAGGAAGGCGCAGGATTAGGCAGCACTTTTACAACTGGATGGGGTGCAATTAGCATCTGCAACGGCTGCCAGGAATTTGGGTGTGATTTCGATGCCTCCCTCTCTATGTAGGCTCAGATAATTAAGGTGGCCCAGATGGCGTTCATCCATCTGTGCCAGGCACGGCTACTAGCACCCTACCTTTCCTTGGATCACTTGGCCACATCCATGCAATGGTCACTTCCAGGTTAGACTTCTATAACTCACTCTATGCAGGCCTACCCCTGTCCTTGACCTGGGAATTGCAGCTAGTACAGAACGTGGCTGCGAGGGTCCTCACTAGAACATCTTGGAGGGCCCACATCCAGCCTGTGCCGAGACAACTGCACTGGTTGCAAGTTTGTTTCCAGAACAAGTTCAAGGTTTTGGTTCTGACCTTTAAGGCTAAATGTGGCTTGGGTCCTACCTATCTGAGGGACCACTTCTCTGCCTATGCCCCCCGCAGGGCTCTTTGCTCTGCAGGTATGAATCTACTGGTTGTCCCAGGCCCCTACCTGGTGGAACGAGCTCCCGGAAGAACTAAGGGCCCTGATGAAACAATCAAGGTTCCACAGGTCCGCCAAGATGGAGCATTTCTGCCAGGCATTTGGTTGATGCCTGATGTTACAATCTGGGGTCCCACCCTATGCTGAAAGCTAGTTGTTAGATCCAACACCATGAAGATCTCAACCATTGAGATATCATTGTGAGCCACGATAGTGGCCTGAGGCCAGAGCAGCAATGTTTTTATTGGGGGCGGGGGCTTGTTCTCTTGTTCTTATCACCATCTTGATGCTAGTTTTGATGCTAGTTTTAAATGTGGGGATGGGGGACGTTTTAATGTTGTATTGTATTTATGGGGGTTTTATTGTTTTATCTGTGAGCAGCCTCAAGCTGACACTAGTTGGGAGGCGTGGGAAATAAATAAAATAAATAAATAAGTTCAGACCAACACGGCTACCCACTTGAACCTTCTGGGTGCCACCGCTAGCTCGTCCTAGGTGCTGCCAACAGCCAGGTGGAGCGGCGGGGAGCTGCAGACACATTGGCCATGGCAGGGAGGGTTATGTGGGGTGCTGGCGGTGGAGAGGCTCATGGCTCGCTAGGAAGGGCAGTTCTTCCAGGAGCCCTGATTGGCCCACAGAGTGTGGCCAGCTGGCGAGAAACCAAGGACGGACACTCTCAGGGCCCCGAACATGTTTCACCCACTGGCCCTTTTCCCAATTATTATAGGGCCACAATGGTTAGGATATTCTGAACAAATAAACTTGCTTGTTTAAGAAAGGAAGAACAAAGACACTGGATTTTGCAACAGGAAAAACAGGCTGTGCAGGTAGAAAAGTTTGAGACTCCAGACTAATTCACAAGACCATGAATCCACTGCATCCAAGCTTATTAGTCAAACTAATTTAATGTCTCAATGGGTTGAGCTATTCTGACAGGTCTGGATCAATTAATAACTGGCAGCACTGGTTACATGAGTGGCTCAATCTAGGCAAACTGCAGACTCAAGTTATCATGTGACAGTGACTAAGCAGCAGAGTGATACAACATGACATTAAACAAGGGTCAAATGATAGCCATACTACCCAGTACAGTACTACCTGTACTACATAGGTACCTGGCTGATTAATTTCCAAGAACAAATTTTAAAGGAATCACGTTGTATTTATATGTCATCACCCAAAGCAATTGTTTTGACCCAGTATAGCAGGGGTAATCAAACTGCGGCCCTCCAGATATCCATGGACTACAATTCCCATGAGCCCCTGGCAGCTCATGGTTATTGTAGTCCATGGACATCTGGAGGGCTGCAGTTTGACTATTCCTGCACTATGGCATAATGCAGGGGTCCCCAAACTTTTTGAGCCTATAAGCACATTTGCTATTTTCATATGGTATGGTGGCATGGCTTATCTTTCAATCACATAGTGAAGATCTTTGTGCTGCAATCTTTAAAAATCTGCACAGCCAATCAAATCTCCAATGACTACTCAGAAAAAGCTCTACCTGGCCCCGCCTAATTCCTAAAAAATCCTTGGGGGGCACCAGGAAAGATGTTGGCAGGCACCATGGCACCCACAGACACTGCACTGGGGATCCCTGGCATAGTGGCTGAGAGTTTAAGCTATCTGCTAGTAGGTCCACTCCAAATCTTGTCCCACTAACTGATTTAAGGCAAGCTGTAATCTCCAAGAAAAACTGTTGCAAAGGAGAATAAGAATGCTTGTAGGATTATACATAGAGAGTGAGAGAAGGGTGCAATGTAAGGATATCTATAGTGAGAAGTTTGGATGAGTACATATGTTCTGTGACCAGATATAAGAGATCAGAGGAACCACAATAAGAAATATTTATTGAGGTGGATTGTATAGTGATGATCATGGTGTCTCCCCTGCCAGGTAAGTATTGAAGGGAGATACAAGAAAATTCCTTATGGTGAAAGGACGTGCCCCTGTAGCTCTGGTCAAATAGAAACATTGGAACATATCTTTTTACATTGTCAGTTTTATAATGACATATGTTCCATATTTATCACACCATGGTTACATAGAGTCCCAGGGCATTCAGGACAATCTTATACCTCCCTGCTGCTCACAGACACAAATTGTTCCATCACATATAGTGTTGCCAGGTTTTGTGCTGCAGCCATGAAAAGTCGGCGGAAGTTGACTAAAACTTAACTTTAGCAATGAGAGAGCAATTAGAACAATTACCTGTATTTCATAGAATCATAGAATCATAGATTCAGGCCATCTAGTCCAACCCCCTGCTCTACGCAGAATCAGCCCTAAGCATCCTAAAGCAAGACTAAATTTCCATTTAGTCTTAATTTATATTTTAGTAGACTCATGGTCTAAGTTTTTAACATAATGTTATTTTATGAGTAAAACAATGTTTTAGCCATATTATTTTTGTAACCATGAAATTGTTTTGACTTTGCTGGTCTATGACCGTAATAAAGATATGTATGTATAGTGATGAGAAAGGAAGTGTAAGAAAGCAAGTATGTATGATGTTTACCAAGGCCACACCAGGTCAGAAAGTAGTGGAATACAAGAGCAGCTAAGCTGCACAAAATAACTGACTTGCATGTGTAAGAAGTAAAGGAAGATTTTTTTGAGCACTTTACAGATACAGGGAAAACACGTGACAATTAAATTACACAAAACTTTGGTGTGTGTAGAGGCAAAAGACTGAGGGGAAAACATAAATCTACTAAATAAATTAGTTAGGAGACAGCATAAATAGTGTACTT
The DNA here is from genome assembly GCF_049243985.1 of Paroedura picta. NCBI lineage: Eukaryota > Metazoa > Chordata > Lepidosauria > Squamata > Gekkonidae > Paroedura > Paroedura picta. The sequence goes on from NC_135379.1 coordinate 38,686,931, forward strand.
GTTATCTGTTTGAATTACTTATACACCACCTTTCCCAAAGCACAAGATAGTTTACAAATCCAAATTTTTACAATACTATGTGGAGCAAGGGGGAAACAAATGAAGGGGTACTAAACGGACAACATACACAGGATGAAGGCACCTGCTAGGTATCGACGAAAAGAGGAGGGAGTAATCAAGAGAGCCAAGGTATGTATGATAGCACTTATAGACTAAGGAGCATTTGTCAAAATTGGGGCATCTCAAAATCTTTGTTCATGAGTACAGATTTAAAAATTGCTAAAAGTAAAATATTATAGAGAACCCTATTATACAAAGAAAGGGAAATATTGAATAATGTGGGATGAATGAAACATGTTAGAACTTTTTTGATAAAACTCTTATGGAGAAAACAGCAGAATTTGCTTTGGAGACAGCACATTATGTGAGAACATTAATTTTCATATTCCAGACACCATATGATTTACTTACTCCAAAAAACCCACATCCAAGCATATATTGGAAGTACAGAAGATGGAGATGTTATCATTTTATCTAAGTCACAGTTCATCTGGGTTTTGCCTCCAAACATCTTTCAACAAGTAGCATCATAACAAAGTAGAGAACACTTTGGATACAAGTAGAATATACTTCCTTGACAATTGGGAATCCATATCAGGAAACAGGGCAATGGGATACAGCAATCTATTTACCTCCTCCCTGTACAAACTGTTTCTATTCAATAGCCACATCCACAGACCAATAGATAATGAAGAACAACAATTTATAAATGTATTTTCTATAGCCAATATCAAATGTCAAGTGGATGCAGCCATAAAATTGAGAACTTTGTGGAGAAAAAGACTGATAGGGGCCAGAATAACCCAAATCACAAGTACTGTTTATGAAAATATGAAATTATTATAATATGAAATTATTATGTGGTTATAGAAATTATGTAACCACTAGAAAGAAGGGCTTTCTTTATTCTGGGCCTGGAATGGGAGCAGGAATTGGCATCTAGACTTAACGTCAAACTCATGCACATGGTAGTTCTCACTAAATATCTGAGAAGCAGGAAAGGGGAAGGGAAGAATTTGAAGCACAGTACAGGCAGCAAGGAACTTTGCTCTCATCCAGCCACTGTTTCCCCTTCTGAAACCACCTCTGCCCCATGTTTTCCAGTAGGGCTCCAAGATCTCAATTGCAAGAAAAACAGCTGGGAGAAACAAACTGAGAAAACAGGAGATATATAAATGGAAGAAGAGTTCAACACCTCCACACATATTCTGACACCTTCCCCCCCCCCCCCAGTTTTATAGTGATTCAGCTACATTTAAGAAAACCGGAGAGCATCTAGTGACATGTAGGACAAAATATGAATGTGAAAAAAGTGATATACACTGGTAGGTGGAGAAGAGCAGAAACAGTATACATGGCAAGGGGGATATGCTCAGCAAATTTGTAGAAGGTGAAGGCATTCACTGGGTGCACACATAATTAAAAGTGCCCATCAGCGCAGTTCTAGACACACAAAAATATTCATACTGAGCCATTTCAAAACCTTTATGTATCAATCGCAGTTTTAAAATAAATGCTTAAAGCAAACATTAGATACTTGCCTGTTGCCCAAAGGAACACAAAGTATTGAAACACTTTGGTATCCAGGGCCAAAGGCAGGCATGGAAAACAATTCTGGAAACCAGTGGGTAGCAGTGTTGCTCCGAAGCAGCACAACAAACATTGAATCCATAGCACCTTTATTTATTATTTATATTTGTATACTGCTACCGCCCTTCCCTGAGTCTCAGGTCAGTTCACATGAACATAAACAATAAACAGAACTTTCTTCATAACATAACATACAAGTATACTATAACAGTAATAACAATAACAACTAAAACTGAAAGTAACAGTCTGATTCATAACAATACAACAGGTCCATGGTACATGGGTTTTTGGGAGGGAGGTTCAGGGGCCCTGAAGAAGCTTAACACCAACAAAGATTTATTCAAGGCGTGAGTCTTCCACAGACAAAAATGAAACAAGGATCATAAGAGTACAGATCTAAGGTCACTTGTGGGGATGCTTCCTCACTTGAGTGGAGACAGACCGGGCAAGCCACTAGTATCTTTTACTTATTTCTGGGAAACTGTCTGCCCTTAATTACTAACCTTGACATTTTTATTTCTCATTTTTCTCAACTCAAAAGGACCAATTGGCCGTTTTAGCGAAGAATGACCATAGTGCACAATCTGGAAAGGATGACACAGTTTACTAATTTGCCACTCAATTTACTGCTTTAGATCCGTCCTCCCATGACCCCTGTTCCGTTCTGTCTGCGGAAGACTGCCTGCACTCGAAAGCTCACGCCCCGAATCCATCTTCGTTGGTCTGAAAAGTGCGGTCGGGCTCCATGTGGGTCGCTCTGGAAGCAGGACGTCCCGCAGGAGACCCTTCAGGGGCACCCTCGGGCACCACCTTGAGGGCGCCTGTCCGGGGAGCTGGGGGGCGAACCCGGGCCCGCCCGTGTGCCAGGCCAAGCGAGGGGAGGCAAGGACAGGCAGAGGGAGCGCGGGGACCCGAGGACGTCCGGGGCGCGTAAGGCAAGGGGGCGGCCGGGGGGACGGAGAGGGGCCTCCTCCTCCTCCTCCTCGCACTTACCCTTCCCTGGGAGGCGCCAGGCTCTCCTCGTCAGCCATGGCAGCCGCGCTGGGCTCGAAGGACGACGGCCGCAGCGCGGCGAAGGAAAAGGCGACCGCGGCGACCGCCCCGCCGCCGGCCATCACGGGACTCGCCCCAGGAGCGGTCGCGTCAGAGCGTCGCCCCGCCTCGCCAAAGCGAGGGCGTGGCGGCGGCGGCGGCGAGAGCGGCAGCTGCGGACTCCGGACAGCGCGCCCTGGTCGGGCCTCGGGGCCCCTCGCGCCGTCTCGCGGGTGGCGTCATCACCCCGCGTCCCGGGCCGAAGAGAAACTGGCTGCTCCTGTGAGAAAAGAACGCCCACTTCGCTCTCGGGGGCCGCTTTGTGGTTTGCTAGGCAACCACCGCGCTATCCCATGTCTTTAGGTTCTGTCAAGCAAAACCAAGGTAGGTGGAGCAGAGGATGGGGACAATACCGCACTGAGAAGGGTCTTGTCCGCCTCCTGTGTCATGTGCCCTGGTGGAGGACTTGCTGGGGACAGACCCAAAGGTAGCTCAATCAGCGTCCACTAGCACCTTTAAGACCAACAAAGATTTATTCAGGGCGTGAGCTTTCGAGGCTCACGCCCTGGATAAATTTTTGTTGGTCTTAAAGGTGCTAGTGGACGCTGATTTTATTGTACTACTTCAGACCAACCCGGCTACCCATTTGAATCTATCCAAAGGCAACTAGCACAGCCTAGTGCTGAGTGCCAAATGGGCTAGGGCCAGCGCCATCGTGCAACTTGGTCTGGCTTTCCCCAGACAGACACTGCCAGAGGGCAGGAAGGAGAGGAAGCTGAAAATGAAGGAGTTGGTTGGTGAGTGGGAAGAAGAGAAGGAAATAGAAAGCGGGGATCGGCTATGGAGGCAGCCACGGAAGGGAAAGAGGAAATAGTAGGAGAGGGCATCCAGAATAAAATGTTACGTCCTCTTCAAATCCTTAAGCCTCCTGTGCTTATTATAACGTAATCCAGTCTCCAGTATTACAAAGCAGACATCCAGTGGACATCTGAAAAAAAACATCCGGTATGTCCAAGTTATTTTCTGGCCAGAACTGATTAAGTATAAATGCCTGCTCAGCTGTCATTATGCATCCAATAACTAACAAGATGCTACCCAGTTCACATAAGAAAATGTGAACATGGCACCACGTGGTGAAAAGGATGGCTGCAGTCTTAACCAGCAGCCACAGCTTGCTTTCTTTGTACCACTGCCTTCTTTGTACCACTGCCTTCTTACTTAATCTCCCTTGGACAGGATGTGGCTTTGGTGGCCTCCAAACGGTCATGATTCTCTGTGGAGTTCCTTCCCTTTGTTACTGTAATTGCAAAGGCATCAGTAGGGATGTAGGGAACATCCATATTGCATCCTAAAAATAAATTAGATACTGTAACTGGAAGAAGACAGAACAGACAGGAAGTGTCAGCACTGAGAAATTAGGAAGGGCACTCTGAAAGTGACTGTGACAGCTGTTACAATCCGCAACTGCTACTGTAACCTAAAGGTTCCTTATTACATGCAGAAAAGACTCCTCTTTAGATTCAAATAATCCTGTGTGAGATGAGATTCAAACCGCATTACCATTTTATCACTCTGTATACCAAATGTCCCATCCTGTTTGGCAGCTTATTTCCTAAAGAAAAGGATTTAGTAATGTTTGCTTCAGAAACATGTATCACTCCTGTCATCTATAATGCTAATAATTGGCTGAAATTTATACAAAACTCTGACATTGTTCTAGTTTTCCTAAACCATTTAACCACCATCCCCTTCCTGGTCTAAATATATTTTGGGGATTCCAATATTTTATCACTGGACTACAGCCCAAGGGGAGGGACTGTGGCTCAGTAGGGCCCATTATGCACGGCCGCCGAAACGGCAATTTCGGGTCACATAGAAAATGCAGAGGGGGAAGACGCGACGCACAGTGGTTATGCATGGGGCGGGGCGCGACGGTGGCAAAACCCAGAGTAACCGATTATGCACACGGCGATCCGGGCGCCGCTTCTGGTTGCGCCCCGGTCACCCGGAAGCTGCACTTTCTTCTGCGTTTCGCAGCATTCACCGAAGCTACGGCCGGTTGCAGCCGGCACCGTGCGTTATCGGTGATTTTAGTCGCCACCATTCCACCCCGAATGTGCGCTAAAACCCCCGTGCATAATGGGTCTAACAGAGCATTTACTTTGGAAAACTCAACAATGGCCACAGGATTGGAAAAGGTTGGAAAAGGTCAGTTTACATTCCAATCCCAAAGAAGGGCAATGCCAAAGAATGTTCTACTGCACCATTGCACTCATTTCTCAAGTTATGCTCAAAATCCTACAAGCTAGGCTCCAGCAATATGTGGACCGAGAGCTTCCAGAAGTCTGAATAGGGTTTCCACTCCTGATGACAACATTCATTATCCACTGTTACTTTAAGCAGTAGAAGTTTTTTCTATTTTTAATGCTGGTGTTGTGTGTGGCATAATAGGGGGAAACCAGAAGTAACCTTACATTGCTCTATGAATTGCCAGAAACATTATAGCTTTACGGTAGATTTTCTAGTGATTCCTAGAATTAAATGGTATCAGTTCTGGTTCCCCCCTCCCAGAAGTTGGGTTGCCAGGTCCCCCCTGGCCACCAATGGGGGAAGGGGGTAAGGTTACCAGATCCGGGTTGGAAAAATCCTGGGAATTTGGGGAGCCAAATGGGACAGGAATCTCAGTGGGGAACACTGGTCCACTCTCCAAAGCATCCATTTCTACAGGGGAATTGATCTCTGTAGTCTGGAGACAAGCTCTAATTCTGGGAGATCCCTAGGGCTCACCTGGGGACTGGCATCCCGACCCAGACACCCTCCATAGTCTACCTCCAAAGCTCCCCATGTCCTACTTCCCCCCATGTCCTACCTCCAAAGCTCCTACCATATGTGTCTATCAACTGGCAGTCTTAGTGATTCTGGAGCCCTAAACAAAAATCACTGCTACCTGCTGTTTATCCCCCTGCTGTACCTACCTTCTACTACTGGGGTTCTAGGAGGGGAAGGCCCTTGTCCTGTGTGAGGTGAATGGGAGCTGCTGTGTCCTCTGGGATGAACCCCAGATGAGTCAGGCACAAGTGGCAGCTGCTGAACAAGCTAAGCTTTGTCGTGAGGTGGAGCCATGGGTGGCCAAGGGTTCCCCCAGTGTGGGGCCCGGAGCAGCTGTTCCTGTTGCTCATTGGTTAAGACCACTCCAGCCAAGTAACAGAGAAGAGCCAACTGGCTTTACTATGTTCCCAAGTCATTGGAATCAGTTTCTGCGGCAGCCCTAGTACAATCCATTCCTTGGATTATAGCTCTCCAGTATTTTTATACCACTCTCCCTCCCATAGAGATAGGCAGAGGGGGAGAGTAGTATAAAGATGTTAAATTTGATAGCAGAATTAATTAGAACCAGTGGGACATGTTGAAAAGCACAAACTGAGAAACTGCAGGATAGCAGTTTGGTGAAACGGAGGAAGTGAATGATTCAAAGTTGTGCGATGATGTGCAAACTTTCTTTCCCTCTCCATTACCTCAGCTAAAACTCTAGTTATCTTCCAGACTTTGTGGATTGCAGCATTCTTCTCTCCCCTTATCACACCTTGAGTCCTTCCACCACTATCTCTATTGTTAACTTCCCCTTACTTGTTCAGAGGATGTGATCTGTGCTGACTTCCCATCTCCTGTTTACTCTGGCACAAATTCCTTGCTACTGCCTGGAAAGTTCTCTTGTGCCTTGGCCCCACCCTACCTTCCTTATTTTATTTCTTGACATATCGCCTGTTGATGACCTTTGCTCCTCTAGCTCTACCATCTTCACCTGCCCAAAGGTCTCTTGTTCACTTCCTGCTCTCTTCCATTGCTCTCCCAGCCTGAAACTTCCCCCCTAAAAATACTGGCATCAGATCACTCCCAGCTCCTTCTACGGATCTCTCTCTCTCTCTCTCTCTCTGAAAACTTTGGTTTAACATCATAGTTCTAATCCAGAATGGAAATAAATCTAAACTAAGTGAAGCTACATGGATTCACCTTCCACACCTTGGAAGAAGAAGAAGAGTTGGTTCTTATATGCCGCTTTTCCCTACCTGAAGGAGGCTCAAAGTGGCTTGCTTTCCCATTCCTCTCCCCACAACAGACACCCTGTGGGGTGGGTGAGGCTGAGAGAGTGCTGATATCACTGCCCGTTCAGAACAATTTTATCAGTGCTGTGGCGAGCCCAAGGTCACCCAGCTGACTGCATGTGGGGGAGCGCAGAATCGAACCTGGCATGCCAGATTAGAAGTCCGCACTCCTAACCACTACACCAAACTGGCTCTCCATGTCTCCATTATAATGTCTCCATTATTTGCTACCTTTGACTACTTCCACTTGGGAACCAGCCTGACTGTACACACATTGCTACACAGCTACAGCAAATGCAGAGGCATACACAGCAGCAATGGAGTACCCTCATGGTGGTGGTGGTGGGTGAGTATTTTGCACTTTCCCCTCCCTGCCCTCTCATGTTCTCTCCTACCAGAAGTGTATTTGCCACCTTCAGAAATATGATTAGTGGGGTATATCACTCTGAGCAAAATGTATGTGTCTATTTTAAAACTGTTTACACATCACCTTTCCTTTGGGCTCAAATTAAAAGACATCCTTCAATTTAAGAAATTTAAGGTTTTATCTGAAGAAGCTTGTATCTTGAGTAAAGCTTATATTCTGAATCTTTGTTGGTCTTAAAGGTGCCACTGGACTCAAAAGTTGTTCTGCTGCTTCATACCAACATGGCTGCCCACCTGAATCTTTTCGCCATAGATATGCTGGTTTTGCCCTGACCATCCAGCTAACCTGATCTCATCAAATCTTGGAAGCTAAGCAGGGTTGGCCCTTCCACAACCTCATTCATTTCAGAGGTTTTGCCTGTTTATACTTAGCATTTGCTCTAACTCATCAAGCTTATAAAGTTCCCATCCATTGAGAACTATTGAGCAAGAGAAAGTCAGAAGGAACTGATGTGTAGTTGTTTGTATAGTGCCACTGAAAATGGGATGGAGGCAGGCCTTGGGTCAAATCCTCAGCAGAGCTTAAGTGGCACTAGCAACCCATGAGCTACGTCTGCCTTGGGACAGACGGGTTGCCACCTACAGAGGTCCAGAATAAGGGACACATTCTGAGCCCATACAAATGTGCCATCTTATTGAGTAGGAACACAACCAGTATTTTAGTATAATAACTATCCTTGTGATATATTAAAGTTGCCTTTCACTTTGAATATTTCAGAAATAAATATTGGTTCCCTTGTGGCTCAGCCATTGACCTTTTTCTTTTCCAATTCTATAAGGAACCCCACTCCTGCATGTGCAGGTTTGGCAAGGGGGTGGGGGGAGGCGGCTAACCTCACAGACATGCTCAAACTATAGCAAAAGTTAAAATCACACAGAATGATATATTGGTTGACCCCATTTTTATGGGGATGAAACACAGCCTTGCTTTTTGTGTTTTAATTGGTAACAATTTTGCAGGTAGGGTTTATGATTGTTCATTAAGCTGTAAAATGCAACAGACGTGGATCTACCGTTGCAGTATCTGAGCAGACTTGGAAACCAATGGGACGGATTGCAAAGAAACGACTGTTTGAAAGAACGCTAAGAAAGTGATCTTTGATTGCCAAAGTTGTTGGATATAAATACACTCTTTAGCAAGACCTTCTTGCGGTTTCATGGAACTATTGCCCAGTGACTTCCGTATGAAACACACAATTGTGCAAGATTCTTCAACAACCACAAGAGATGGGTGGGATGGGAGGAGTGTGTTTTACGAGCAGCTAACCAATATGCTGCCAAGTTAAGGTTTGGGAATCTTAAGACTTGAGCACAATAGAGACAGTCAACTTCCCCAGTTGCCCAGCAGTGAAATTTTAAGCAGATTTTAATAACTGATTTTATCGTAACCATTGATGTTAGTGAGCTTGGACAAGTGCATTCCATAGTACATTTTAATAAACAGTCCATTGCATGATCCGCATAAGTTAATCCAATATTTTCACACTTAAGCTTGACAACCAAGTATCATGAATTTGATCCCAACCAGAATGACAGCACCAAGATATATTTTGTATGGAATACACGCGACTCTGGTAAATAGACAGGAAACAAACATGGTCTATTCTTTAAGGTAGTTCTAACTAATGTAGATGTTAAAAACAGCATTCTAATTGGAAAAGGCTTGGTATTCTGCATTTGGGAGGTGTGGGAAAAGCAAATGAATCAACAGATAACAATAGTGGCAGCATCCACCTTTTTGTCCCCTAAAAAGATTATCTCATTGTGTGACTGCCTCTGCCTGATCCGCTACTTGGTTTGCTATTAGTTATGCAATTGTCTTAAGACTCATGGAGAACAGGATTTGCCATACAATGTTGCTGTGTTTACGTAGTCAGTTCCACTTATACCCTTGTAGTGCTAGTTTACGGATGGCACCTACTAAGATTCAGGCAGAGTGGGGTAGTTTCAGTTTGGGGAAGAGTTATAGTTAGAGGAGAGGACAACCCTACACAGCTTCACGAAGGGACTATTTATTTCGCCATAATTACATTTGTTTTCTGCCCTATCTCAGGAGACTCAGGGCAGATTACATCACAGTAAATTTACATATAAAATAGAATATACAATAAAACTTTAATACATAAATCTAAAAGTAATAAAAGAAAATTTGAGTTGCCCAGTTCTTCTGTTGACTGGAAAGGAAGTAGGAAGGCCATGTATACCCTCAACTGTAGGCCTAATGGAATTGCTCTCTTGCAACCTTTGCAGAACTGTTCAAGGTCTTGCAGGGCTCTGATGTTGTTTGGAAGAGCATTCCAACAGGCTGGGGTATTACTGTTCCATGGACATGTTAAGGAAAGTTGATAAGAAAATAGTGGGGGAAAGGAGGTGTTGTTGCCTTGGTTCTTGATGAGCAACATAAGGGATATCAGTATCCAAGTGAGACTTGGGGATTCCCTAGAATTAGTTTATCTTCAGACCACAGCAGTAGTTCACAACCTGGGGGTCGGGACCCTTTGGGGGTTGAACGACCCTTTCACAGGGGCTGCGGCAGGGCAAGCAGCTTGGCTGGCGGGGCGCCGCCACTATTGTCTCCCCCCAATCATGGGTTTTCTTGGCTTCCCCTCCACTCTTTTCTCCAAGGGGGATCCAAAGTGGCCTACATACCTTTACTGATGTCTCCAAATCCATTTTGTCTGAGGGAGGGTGCCTGCACACAAAAGTTCACGCCTTGAATAAATCTTTGTTGGTCTTAAAGGTGCCCCTGGCCTCAATTTTTGTTCTTCCAAATAATCGTTTTTCATTACTCAGTTCATATCCTGCCCTTCTCTCCAAGGTGGTCCCAAAGTGGATGACATTGCTCCTCTTCCATTTCATCCACACAACAGCCTTGCGGGGTAGATTGAGATAGAGCATTCATCTGGCTGAAGGAATGGAAAAGAGTGGGATCGGCATGGTGGGACAAGAGGCAGAACTAAACTGAGAAACCCCGGAAAAAAACCAAGTTATATGCAATCATGAACAATGGATCTTCACGCCATTGGTCAGTTTCGGTTTTGTTTCTGTGAAAGAACCCTTGCATAATTTTATGGTTGGGGGTCACCACAACATGAGGAACTGTATTAAAGGGTCATAGCATTAGGGAGAACCATTGCCCTAGAGAAACTGGATGCCTTGGATGGTGGACTTTATGGCATTGTGCCCTACTCAGGACTCTGTCCTCTCCAGATTTCACCCCCAAATCTCCAGGAGTTTCTCAACCTGTCCCTCCCACCTCCCACCAGAGGTCAGGGAAGACCTGGCAACAATACTGCCCACATCCTTCAGGATCTTAACTATAAGAGATAGCTATGTAGGAGAGCAGCAGCAGCTTGTGACATTAGAAGGTGTGTCATGGTGACTTCAGAAGAGGTTGGTACCATGACAGAGGCAGGAAGGAATTGGGAAGGCAACAGACATCAGCTGCATATATAACATACTTCACCAGGTCTTTTGGGATGCCTCAGGCCTGGGGAAAAGGGTAGTGATATGGCTCCACATGATCTGGATGTGATGAAGATCAAGAGGCACTTTAACCACACAGTAGGAAGAATTATCAGCTGCTGCAGAGAAGCAGGAAGGCCATGTGTAGCAGGCCTGGCCACCATAAGGCATGAGCACATAGTAAAATTCCATCCATGTCATACTAGTGAGTTGTTTATCTCTTGAAAGCCTTCAAAGATCAGCCATACCATCCCAAGCACAGCTACACCCTTCTGAACTAGGACAACTGGGTGAGGATATGGAGGCGTAAAGAAACCCAGAGGTGACATAGGTAGCTCTAGGAATCACTGGAAACTCTGGTAAAAGTTTGTAACAATTCCTAGAGATACCCTATGTCATGTCTGTGGTTTGTTTGGCTTTTTTATTTGAAGTGATATAATGCAGAAGCCAGTGGGTGTTTTTCCATCCCTCCTTCCTGCTGCCACTCAGAGTGTTGGCAGCCAACAGACACAGGGGGTGACTGGAGGCTTGGTAGCCCTTTTTAAAATCCATTGAATCCAATGGACGGAAGGGTATAACTTTGCTTAGTATAGCACTGATGGAAGAGCAACAGTAATAGAGATGGCAATTCATTTAAGAACAAGCAGGATTGATTCAAAACACTTTCCTGAGATGCGCAGATTCCAGAACCACAAACAGTTTAGTACTTGATTCTGTGACTCCTTGTGAATGGGGTCCAATTTTATACCTAGATATACATTTGACCTTTGAAAATCCTGGCATGGCTATTTTAATAACTGGGAAGTTACCATTGGGATGGGAAGTTACCATAGTGATAACCCCCATTGCTGTCTGCCCCATTACTGCATACCAAAGTTAGGAAATGGTTCCCTAAAACTAGGAAATCTGGTGCATTGTCCTGCTGCTATTCCTTATAGTAATTTTAATATATTGATATTGAACATTTTCCCCTGCCCCGTCACCACTGCTGCTTCCAAGTGGGCCTACTCTAGCTCCCCCTCCCCATTGCCACCAATGCTGCTTCTGGACATAATGAGGATCCCAGCTACTGCTGTTGATCCAAGAGCCAGTTTGGTATACTGGTTAGAAGCGCCGACTTCTATTCTGGCGAGCCGGGTTTGATTCCGTGCTCCCCCCCCCCCCTGTGCAACCAGCTGGGTGACCTTGAGCTCGCTACAGCACTGATAAAGCTGTTCTGACCAAGCCTCACCTCCCTCACAGGGTGCCTGTTGTGGGGAGAGGAAAGGGAAGGCGATTGTAAGCCGCTTTGAGACTCCTTCGGGTAGAGAAAAGTACCATATAAGAACCAACTCTTCTTTTTATTCAGTAATATCAGGACTCTCTCAGCCTCATCTTCCTCACAGGGTGTCTGTGGGGGGAAAGGAAAGGGAAGACGAATGCAAGCCACTTTGAGACTCCTTCAGGAAGAGAAAAGCAGCATGTAAGCACCAAGTCTTCTTCTTCTTTTAATTACAAACACTGGGGATTGAACCTGGCATCTTTTGCACATGAAGCCATTGTTCTACCACTGAGCCACAACCTCTCCCAGGCACTTAACAATTTGCCAAATAGTTGCCTGTCAGGATTAAAATCTTGGCTGTTCCTTTAAATATACTTTACTCCTCCCCCTGACCATTGTCACTTTAATATTTAAAATGTTATTATTTTTCTAACTAACCGTTTGAAGCATTCTGACACCATCCTTTTCTGTTCCTCATCAAGGTGACTTTGCCCTGTGCAGTAATTGCAGTAATCTTTGTATCAGATGCTGTGTGCAGGAGATGAAGCAGGTCTAACAAGTCCCATGAACAAAAGAAAGCAAGTAACTCTGACAACTATGTAGAAATGAAGACTTGCATCAGATTGTGGGCAGGTTTTAATTACAAACAGTGGTATGTATTCTTGTACTCAGGGTTCTACGGCTTCATTATGATTATGTTTCCTCATTTGCGGCAATTCTGCCAAAAGGCTTTCACCCTCTCTTCAAGGGAATTAGTTGCTCAACTGCAACAAATGGATCAGATAAAAGCACACAGAGATGGGTGTAACCCTAGCCAAAGGTCAGCCTCCCACAGATTTTTACTGTGTATACATTCAAACATACACAGGAACATGCAAAAGTATTCAAAAGTGCAACAAAGGAAACCTCAAGTGGCTCTTGTTTCAATTGTCAAACTTACTCCAGCCAGGATTCTTACCTGCATCACACCTCAACCTCAGGCCTTAAAAAGAGACTCACACAAGGAGCACAGGATGTACATTTGTTGATTGTAACATATGGACAGAACTATTGGCATAAAATCAGGATTGTTAGCATCAATACTACTACAGAAACAACAATGAATATTGTGACAGTGGCAGCCACTCCCACCATGACCTTGACGGCTACATTGCCTCCCACCAATCACAATGATGAGAACTTCCCGAGAACGACCATTGAATCGTGTACTGTGAATAATCCTTCTCCTTGAAATCAGGAGGATGTCTTGGTGGGTGTTTCACGCCACTTTAACTGGGAGGCAGGACTAAATTTCAACTTCCTGTCCTGCACGGTGGGAGGCACCTTGCTCCAGACCGGATGACAAGCCGCTCCAAAAATTAACACTCTGAACAAGTCATGACCATTCATAACTGAATGTAGGTCTCTTCCCAAAACAAGTTCAAATATTTTTCAATGCGTAGAAAACCTATTTAGGAAAATTTTTTATTTCAATTTTCAAAAGTTTAAAATTTCAATTCTTATAGTAAAATTTTGGTTTGAGCAGAAGCAACGGTGGGACAAGACATCTTCCTGTCTTCAAGTATAAGGACCATTCACGGTAAATGATTCAATAGTCGTTCTCCCTTGATATTCAGGAGGACGTCTTGGTGGGACTTAGCAAGCAGTCTCTAAGAACAGGGTGGGAGCTTCTATTAGTGGAAATGTTTGGCCTTGCAGATCTGAACACTGCATTGGTAGCAGAACTCCTAATTGAGTGTGCTGTTACGCCTTCTGGTATCAGAAATCCCTGAGTTCTATAGGCCTCTATAAAGCAAGATTTTAGTATCCTACTGATTGAAGCCTTAGACATCCTCTGTCCTAGTCTAGGAGGTGCGATATTGATAAACCGGGAATCAGAAACCCTAATTTTTTCCATACAGATGAGAAAAGCTTTTAAGGCATTTCTGACATCTAGATTATGCCAAGGGCATTCCCTGTGGTTGGAGAGTTCAGGGTAAAAAATTTGGGAGAACGATCTCTTGAGAGATATGAAATTGGGAATCAACACTAAGCTTAAAGGTTGGATCTGTTTTTAAAATCACTGTCCTTGTGAAAATGATATAATTCTTTTTTTGACTGACAGAGCTCCTAATTCAGATACTCTCCTTGCTCATGTGATAGCCCCTAGAAATAACAGCTTCATCCTGAGAACATTTAAATTAATTGACTGAATAGGCTCAAATGGGTCCCTAGTCAGTGATATTAGGACTAGAACTCCATGAAGGGAATCGATGAACCACGGGCGGTTCTTTGTTTGCAACCCCCTTTAGAAACCTCACAGTGTGAGGATGTTTTGAAAGAGCCATGCCCTCTTTGGAGGGTATGACCAAAGCCAGTGCTGCCACCTGACGTCTCAGGGTGGCTGACCTGAGTCTCTGAAATGTATCCTCCTGTAGGAAGTTTAGGATGCTGGCCACTGAAGGTTTGAAAAAATTCTTTCTTCAGCATCCACTCTGCATTGGACACTAGTTGACTAGTTAGGAAATCTGCTTGTATATTCAGAGCTCCCTTCACATATTCCACTCTGAGGGAGGCTACGTGACCCTCTACCAACGCTTGTATCCTGTGAGCTTTCCTTTGACGTCTGGGCGATTTCAAACCTCCCTGATGGTTTAGAGATGTGTTGGTGGCTACATGGTGGGTTCTTATTAGAACGTGACACTGATGGATCTGATTTGCAGAATGTTTGAGTGCCAATCAAACAGCTCTCAACTATAACCAATTTATGGGTTGTCAGGACTCCACTATGGACCACTGACCTTGAACGTTTTGGTTGTTCCAAAGAGCTCCCCAGCCTAGAAGACTGGTGTCTGTAAAAATTTGTTCCTCTCTCGATATCTACCCTGGCTCAGATTTCTGGAAATCATCCACCAGAATAAGGCTAGCTTGGTGGATAGAGGGACCTTCACTGCCATGTCTACCTTTCTGGTTATTCTGAATTGGTAGGACCTGAGGATTATCTGGAGGGACCTGGCATGGAATTTCCTCCATTGGACTGCTTCTATATTGGAAATGAAGTCCCATCAAGCTTGCCAATTGTAGGAGGTTGGTGTGTCTCTCCTGAATGACTGCACTGGCAATCTGCCTTGTCTTGGCCATCTTTCTGGGTGTCATAAACATTTTATTTTGCCGAGTATTTATGATTGCCCCTAGGTGTTCCAATTTCTGAGTTGGTGATAAATAATTTTTGGCAAAGTTTACTAAAAGACCAAAGTGCTGGAGATTGGTAATGACTCTGCTTGTGCGATGCTCCCCCAGAGATATGGAAGGCACCCAAAGGAGCAAGTTGTCTAAATAAGGATGAATTAAGATGCCCTCCATCCTTAACTCTGTAATGGCATTCACTAGAATTTCTGTGAACACCCTGGGTGCAGATGATAGTCCGAAGGGGAGAGCCCCGCACACAGAACCTGAGGAATCTCCTGTGGGATGGGAATATTGGTATATGGAGGTACGCCTTCTGGAGGTCTAGAGATGTCAGATGCTTTTCCTGTTGCAGGGCTTTCGCTATAGATCTCAGGGCTTCCATGCAGAAGTGCCAAAGCTTGATAAATTTGTTCAGAAACTGACCAAAAGCCCCTCAGTGTGACTCAGAGGAAGATTGCAACGATTTGCCCAGGCCTGGCAAATTCCTCACATAGATGCATGGGCAAAAGACATGGTCACAAACGGATACGAATGGGAATTATGTCATATCCCTCCAGAGAAGTTTCTTCCTTCTCCAAGATAAAAGGACCCGGCTAGGAGGCTAAGAACTCTTATGGCAATATAACATCTTTTAACCATCAGGGCCATAGAGCCAGTTCCTTCATCAGAACAGGGACAAGGAATCTACTCCGTATTTTTAACTGTCCCAAAACAGGCGACTGGAGGGCCATCTTGGACCTCAGTTCTCTAACCTGTCAGTCCTGTTAGAAGGTCTGTTTGACCTGAAGCCTCCTCTGCGCCCTGAGGGACAAAAATTATTATTGCTATGACTACTCCAATTGCCCCTCCTGTAATTATACCTATATCTAGGTAGGGTGTTCTGAGATCTGAAGGAGGAATTTTCCTTTCAAACTCTTTTGGGCATGGCCTTCTTTTTATCACTAGTCTCAACAAGAAAATTGTCAAGATGATTCCCAAACAATTTCCCCCCACAAACGGGTTAAGCTGAAACATAAGCCTTTTACTGGTAGTCTGTTGGCCAGGCCTTAAGCCACGGTACCTCTTTTTTGTGTCAGCATGTAGTGTATGTCCTCGCTCTTGAAAAACCACTTGGATTTGGATGAAACATTGATAGGCTCAATCTCTTCCTCATCTGAAAGGAATGCTATGTCATCTTTAGACCTAGGGATTCTACATCTTCCTCCGAAGAAGAATCATACCTATTGGGGCTGACTCTCACTCTCTTCTGGGCAGCCTTGGTGGGTCTGTTCTGGCTTCCCTCCCTGTGATGACTGGGGGACTTCTAGAATTTCTTTCCCAGTGATACTCCTCAATTTCCCAGTGATACTCCTCATGGCAGCTTTTGGCATATTAAAGAATTCAGGTAGAGAAGACGGCTGATCACGGGCCTCTGAATTAGTCTGGTCCAAACCACGCGGCTTTTTCACAGGCAGCAACTTGGAGCTTGTTGTCACTCGCGGCCCCGGTGACAACAGCAGCCTGAAATGGACCGCTGCTGACCGCGCCCGCTGTGGTGGATGGTATCATGGGGGCCGGAGGATCGTCGTCCGAGGAGAAGCCCTCGGAGCGGTTGCGTCATGCAGCCATAGGATCGCTACAATCCAAACGCCTACAATCCCAAAAACGGTGGCTTGCTGGGGCTTGCACTAACTGCCAAAACAGTAAAAAACTTTTAGACTTTAAAACCGGCAGCTCCGTTAGGAGATGCCTTAAGGGCGCGTACTAATCGCCAACAGTAAAAAATCTTTAACCTTAACAATTCATTCTAATTATTAAATTGAAAAAACAACTAACTGATTAATTATAATTTTAACTTGAACTAGTAACTAATCAACTTTAACAATAACTATTAAACAGCTACACAATAATAACTGGGGAGAGACTAGTCAGACTTGCTATTCCCCGGATAGGCAGGAGGGTGACTAGAGCTGGATGCCTCAAAACACATAGGACAGGAAGTTGAAATTTAGCCCTGCCTCCCAGTTAAAGTGGTGGGAAACATCCACCGACATCCTCCTGAATATCAAGGGAGAACATAACCCATATGAACCATGCACTAGAAGGCACTAAAAGGATTTGATGGTGGCTTTATACTAGCCAATAATCAAGGGCACCTATCAATACATCTTGGCCTCACAATACTAGTTATATTTCATTTATTTATTTGATTTATTCCCTGCCACTCCCAAAGACGGCTCAGGGTGGGTGACAAACATCTGATTAAACCCCAGTAAAACTCCATTAAAAATGGACAACAATTGCAGGAAAAACCCAAGCAACATGGCAATAATAACTCTATAAAAGTCCCCCATCCACCATCCAGCCTTTATCTCTAGAGGGATAGAGAGAGGGATCAAGATCTCAACTGATTGCTGGCTGACTGGGGAGGGGGCACGATCTTCTTTGCTGCCCCAGCCTCAACCATAGACTTGTGAAAGAACGCCATTTTGCAGACCCTGCGGAATGTCGGAAGCTCCTGCAGGGCCCACAGCTCATTCTAGAGCTTGTTCCACCAGGTCGAGGCCAGGACCGAAAAAGCCCTGGCCCTGGTTGAAGCCAGGCATGCTTCCCTGGGGCCAGGAATAACCAGTAAATTATCATGCGCAGAGCATAAGGCTCGGTGGGGGGCATAGAGCAATAGACAGTCCCTCAGATATGTAGGTCCCAGACCCTGAAGGTTAGAACCAAAACCTTGAACTGGATCTGGACAGCAATATATAACTAGTGCAGCTGCCTCCGCACTGGCTGGATGTGGGCCCTCCACGGTGTTCCTGTGAGGACCCTAGCAACTGCAACTTTTGTACCAGCTGTAGTCTCTGGATGAGGGACAAGGGCAGGCCTGTGTAGAGCAAGTTACAGAAATCTAGTCTGGAGGTGACTGTTGCATGGATCACCATGGCTCAGGGCTCAGGTAGGGTGCTAGCAACCGGGCTTGGCGCAGATGGAAAAATGCCTGGCCTGGATATGAGGAAGGCATCGGTCAAGAAGTGGCAACATCAATACTGAGATGACATCACGGGAATAGCCTCCCACACTCTCTTCCACACATGTGAACTATTGGGCTGCTGGGAAGAGCTCACAGCTCATCTGCTAGCACAATCCTCCATACTCAAGGCACCTATAGATGGCATACTTTTCAGGAGAGAAAGATTACTCTAACATGGGCAGGGTTCTAAAAACATTTATACTGTTATTCTCTAGCTGTTTGAAGCTCATGTACAATGTATACCTAATTGTTCTTTGTATGTGCATAGAATAATTCTCATGTAGGCAAGGAATGTTTATGTCATGCCTGTGCCTGCTGCACCTCCTGTTGAGCTGCCAGAGGGCACTCCAGAGGCTGTAACTGACCTAGGTCTACTGCCTGGGTCAAGCACAGCCCCTGTACTACCTGTAGATCCTGCCATCGAAGATCATGGCCAGCATGATCCCGTGATGTGCAGCCTGGTCCCAGCCAGGCTCCTACCCAGCCTTACCTGCCAGCACCCCCAAGGCCCAAAGGGAAGGCCCCATCTAGCCTAGAGCAGGGGTAGTCAACCTGTGGTCCTCCAGATGTTCATGGACTACAATTCCCATGAGCCCCAGCCAGCAAATGCAGGTTGACTACCCCTGGCCTAGAGGACTCACCAGAGTGGTATCTCCTAATCATGTGACTGCAACCTGTACCAAGTTCCCTGTCTGAATTTTTCTACATATTTTATTGTTTTGGTTGCAAATTGTTCAGTTCCACATTCTTGGCAATGTTGTATATAAACCTCTTTGCTAAGTTTAGGATCTCCCCTAGGAATCTGAATGTGTTGCCTGGTTACATCCATGCCTCTGCCTTTCTCCCCGCCTCCCCTTCTTCCTTGTAATTTGGGTTGCTTGAGAAAATAGCATTTCAGGTTCCATAGCACATATATCTTTGACACTTTCATTTCAGAATAAATTATCAGTATAAATCTCACTTTCCCCCCTTATTTTGAGGTTTTTAGGCATAGAAAACCTACATGTTATATAAAGAGTCGGCATGTTGACAGTGTGATCCTAGACAGAATTACACCGTTCAAAGTATATCGAAGTCATTGGGTTTACAACATAGTAAATGTGTTTAGGACTGCACTTTAAATGGGAAGAATCAGATGCCAGTGAAATAGGGCATCTTTGGGGGGGGGCTGCTCTAAAGTATAAGGTCATACAATAGCTAAACTTACCTTGTGGCTCCTTCGCCACAAGCTAAGTTTAGCTATTGTATGCCCTTATACTCTATCAAGAGATTCCTTAATAAGTTGAATCTGGACATTAATATAAAAAACGTCCCTTGAAAAGGCTGTAAGGTGAAACGCGTCGGGACTTGTGTGAAATAAGAATAAAAGAATTATTGAAGAGAGACTATATATAAGTCCAATTTGGATAATTTATTGCCGTATTGGTTTCCCAGTGCGTCTATTTTTCTATATTTGTTTCTTCACTGAGACCCACCACTCCCAGTTCATTATTTTCACTTTTGGAGGGACATCTGGTGGTACCTGGCAAATTGTACTTATGTTGAAATTAAAATATATATATATCACAACACTATTTTTGCATTCTATGGGTTCTATGAAAAATTTTGTTGCTCCATATAGACCAAATTTTTAATCAAGAAGCCCCCCGGTCAATGGTGTCCCGCTTTACCAATGTTAAAATCTTGTCACCATACCTTGAGGAGGGGGGGGACAGGGACTCTAAACACACTAGGAGTCAGAGAGGAGGCCAAACTCCAGAGAGAAACGGGAGACCAACTTACATGACATCACAAAGAGCTCACCTGTGTTGCCTGGAGAGGAAGGGATGACTCTTACTGGCCTTGGCAAGAAAGGGATCTCTAAACACACTAGGTCAGACAGGGGATGAATCTCCAGAGAGAAACTGGAGACCATCTGACATTACATCACAAAGAGCTCACCTGAGTGGCCTGGAGAGAAAGGGATGCCTCATACTGGCTTTGGGGTAAGGTGACCAGATTGTCCCACTTTTGGAGGGGCGGTTTTTATATTTAAGGACCAACGTCAACTTATTAAGGAATCTCTTGTTAGAGTATAAGGTTAATTAAAAATATATATATCACAACACTATTTTTTTGTTCTATGGGTTCTATGAAAGTTTTTGTTGCTCCATATAGACCAAATTTTTAATCAAGAAGCACTCCGGTCAATGGTGTCCCGCTTTACCAATGTTATAATCTGTTCAACTTACCTTGGGGAGGGGGGATCTTTACACACACTAGGGCAGAGTCTGCACTTTCTTTATTCCATTGTCAATCTTGTTGAATTCAGATCGCTTTGAACTCGGGTCTTCCTCTCTCCCCCGCTCCCCATTGAAACAGGAAAGTCTTATGCATGTGGTTAGGGTAGTTCAGAAGGGGGGGGGGCAAGCCTCTTTCTTTTCTTGAAGGAGGGAGGGGAGAGGAGTCAGGCAGGGAGCCTCTTTCTTTTCTTGGAGGGGGTGGGGGAGAAGATCGAAAAAGGCAGAGGAGGGAGAAAAAATCCAGGACCGACAGAAGTTGAGAGAAATTAGGGGCTTCTCCTTTAAGACAAGCGTGTCACATGACCAGGTGTAGCCTATCAGAGGTTCTCTACCACGGAGTTTTCTTTCCCAATCCGGATATTGAGGATTAAAAGCACTCTAAGATATCGCACAATAAAGGTAGGGTCACTCTGGATCAATCCTTCTTGCTGCAGAAGGAAAATTTAAATCGCCCCAAATCCAAACGGCAATCGTATTCTGCGTAGAGGGCAGGGACTGAATCGATCTAGGGTTGGAATAAAAGCAGTTTACACCTAGGAGTCAAAGTTTTTGTTGCTCCATATAGACCAAATTTTTAATCAAGAAGCCCCCCGGTCAATGTCTCGCTTTACCAATGTTAAAATCTGGTCACCATACCTTGAGGGGGGGGGACTCTAGGAGTCAGAGAGGAGGCCAAACTCTAGAGAGAAACGGGAGACCAACTTACATGACATCACAAAGAGCTCACCTGTGTTGCCTGGAGAGGAAGGGATGACTCTTACTGGCCTTGGCAAGAAAGGGATCTCTAAACACACTAGGGCTGAATCTGCACTTACTTTATTTAGTCCTGTTGAATTCAGATCGATTTGAGCTCGGGTCTTCCTGATTATATCCCCCGATTGGAAACAGAAAGTGCTCTGGACTTGATTCGGGGAGGGCGGAGGATTTCTCCTCCCTTTGACTGCCGGTGGAGAATCAGCTGGAGGCTCCGCAGGGGGGCGGGAGCCAGGAGCCGGCTCCTTGTGCTTTCTTTCTCATTATGCTAATACCAGCCTCTCACTCTGGGACTTACAGGGAATTTGATCCATCTCACAGGGAAAGCTTGCAGCCGTCCTTTTGAAATAGGAGGCTTGTCTAAATTGCAGATACTGGAAGGTAAACGCCACCCCTTCCCCTCCCCTTCTCTCCCTGAGTTTGCAATAACGTTCATTAAAAAAGAAAAACGAAAGCCAGCTAGCCTGCAGCTTCTCAGAGAAGAGGCAAATCCAGAGGGAAACAAATTCCAGAGGGAAACAAAGAGAAACAATACATCTTGGGAGGAAAGTTTCATAACCGGAAGCATTTGAATGGACTCCCTTATCGATTGGAGACTCGGCAGCTTTTAGTTTGGGGAAACGCAAACAGCTGCACGTTTTAGGAATGCGATTTTTAATTTATCCAGGGTTAAAAGCACTCCAGGAAATCACAAAGAAAAGGTAGGGTCACTCCGGATCAATCATTTCTGTTGCAGAGGGAATATTTAAATCGCCCCAATTCAAAACGGAAATCGCATTCCGTGTAGAAGGCAGGGACTGAATCGACCTGGAAGTGCAATAAAAGCTCCGTGCAGCTTACACCCAGGAGTCAGACAGGGGATGGACCTCCAGAGAGAAACTGGAGACCATCTGACATGACATCACAAAGAGCTCACCTGAGTTGCTTAGAGAGGAAGGGATGACTCATACTAGCGGTGGGGTAAGGTGACCAGATTGTTACACTTTTGGAGGGGCGGTTTTTATATTTAAGGACCAACTTCAACTTATTAAGGAATCTCTTGATAGAGTATAAGGTCATACAATAGCTAAAGAGCTCACCTGTGTTGCCTGGAGGGGAAGGGATTCCTCTTACAGGCCTAGGCGAGGAGGGGATCTCTAACACACTAGGACAGTGGTCCCCAACCTTTTTATCACCGGGGACCACTCAACGCCTTTTACTGAGGCCCGGTGGGGGGGGTAGTTTACTCCTCTACTCTCAACCACTGCCCTAACGCTCTCTGATCGCTATGGTAATATTTAAACATCCCTTCAAAATAAGATACAGACACGCCACAACAATGAACATAAGGAACATTTTATTTTCATGGTAATTTTAACTCATGACAATGACAAATCAATGGGAACCCTGAGCTTGTTTCTCTGCAACGAGATAGTCCCATCTGGGAATGATGGGAGACAATGACACCCGAAGTGTATTGTAAAGGGCCGGGGGGGATGAAGTAAAGGGCTGGGGGGGGAGAAGGCATCCTTCGGGGCCCACCTCCAATTAGCCGACAGACCACATGTGGTCCGCGGCCCACAGGTTGGGGATCGCTCCACTAGGAGATGGCCTGAACCTGCAAAGACAAACTGGACACCATCTGACATGACATCACAAAGATCTCACCTGAGTTGCCTGGAGAGGAAGGGATTCCTTTTACAGGCCTTGGGGGGGGGGGACTCTAAACACACTAGGGGTCAGACAGGAGGCCAACCGCCAGAGAGAAACTGGACACAATCTGACATGACATTACAAAGAGCTCACCTGAGTTGCCTGGAGAGGAAGGGATTCCTCTTACAGGCCTTGGCGGGGGGGATCTTTAAACACACTAGGAGTCAGACAGGAGGCCAACCTCCAGAGAGAAACTGGAAACCAACTGACATGAAATCACAAAGAGCTCACCTGTGTTGCCTGAAGAGGAAGGGATGCCTCTTACTGGCGATGGGGGGGAGATCTCTAAACACACTAGGAGTCAGATAGGGGGTGAACTTCTAGAGACAAACTGGGGACCAACTGACATGACATCACAAAGAGCTCACCAGAGTCACCTGGAGAGGAAGGGATGCCTCTTACTGGCCTTGGCTGGGGGGACTCTAAACACACTAGGAGTCAGAGATAAGGTGAACCTCCAGAGAGAAACAGGAGACCATCTGACATGACATCACAAAGAGACTTTTTGGACACCATCTCCTATGACATATGGGCAGCTCTCCCACTAATCCATCAGAGGATCCCCTCCAATATTGAGATCTCTAACATCGAGATCATGGTTAGATCTATTGTATTGGTGCCACCCTCTTCTGAACATTATTCTCTCCACCAGGCTGAACTAAGATCAGAATTGTTATATGTTATATATGTTATATGTAACTTTTAACTGGGGTTTTTATGGGGATTTTATTGTGTTTTAACTATTTATGTTGTAAACCGCCCTGAGACCTATTGGGAGAAGGGCGGTCTAAAAATTAAATAATAATAATAATAATAATAATAATAATAATAATAATAATAATAATAATAATAATAATAATAATAATAATAATAATAATAATGTGTAGGGTCACCACTCTGTAAAAATATTAAAAATAAGAGACTACTTTTGATAAATTCAAGAGTAACATTGCCCATATTACCAATAGGATATCCCCATACATACCTTTGCTATTATATAATTCTGTGCTGAGAGTGTATCTCATGTGCGTCCATCTGATGTAATTCTGCTGTTGTCGTCTGGCTTTGAAGTCCAGCAAAAAGATGTATGTGTGTCGACATCCAGTCCATCTCCTCATTCAGGCTATGTGTAAAAGAGTTCAGCTGGTGTATCCAAAACAGATCTCTTTTCCTCCAAAGTTTGGAGGATATATCTGCTGATGTAGACACGTGTTTGATGGCCCAGAATTGCAGCTGCGTCTCTGTGTGTCCAGCTTCCACAAAGTGCTTTGCCAAGGGAGCTGTTAATTTCTTACATCTGATGTTGCTCTCATAACCGTGTTTTTAGGGTCCTAGATGACCAACCCACATATTGTCTTCCGTAGGGACATTCAATCACATATACAACATAATTGCTTGAACAATTTAGAAATTCTCTTATGTGGTACGTTCTATCACCAACCTGATTCTGGAATGTGTTTTTCTTGCATGCCAGAGCACATACTGAACAGTGGCCGCAGGTGGGAAAAAATTAAGGAATACCCTTTCCATCTATTGTAGTAATTGCTATTTTGTTACTGTTGTTAATTTTACTTTTAACATGTCTCTAATATTTTTTGATCTTCTGTATGAAAATAAAGGTGGAGCTCTACATCTAGGGATGGTTGATAAAAGATGCCAATGCTTCTGTCTTGCAGTGTTAAAGCAATTATAATCTTATCATGATGGAAAAGCAAATGTAGGGAAGCTTAAAATATATGGATGCAATGGCAAGTACTTTGTATTTTATTAAAGCATAATGATAAATGGAACTCCAAAAACTGTGGATGGATGACATTGTACACATGCTTCTGTCTCTTTTTTGCCGCCTGTGGTTACAGCCTGTATATTGACTCATGCAGATTATATCTCCAAAGTACAAAGAAGCTTTATTGAGTTCATCTTGTGATCTACAAATAATTTTAAACTGAATAATGTGGCATGATGATCAGATAGGTCTTGGGTTGGTCTGACATCCCATCAAGACAGAACCTTCAAAGAAGTATGAAGATGCCTATTGGATTGACAAGAGCAGGAAGTCTGGCAAGTGAGAAATACAAAGACCCTTGTGGATATTGTCATAGTCTTTGTATAATAGATGATTTTAACATTAAGCCCTTAAATTTTGATCTATGTTCAGATTTGCCTGGCTCCCTAATTTTTTCCACTGCAATAAAGTGGTAAAGTACCACTTCAGAATGCAGGTAAGGGTTTACATTTTTAAAAGTGACAATTCTCTGGAATAACTGCATTGTTTTTTCCTTGTAACTGGAAATCTAACATAATATGCAAAAGGTAGGCCAGTACCTTGCTCTCTGATATTAGTATTTTACCCACACAAAGATTTTATATGGAGAATTAAAAATGCAGCTTTCTCCACCTAATGTCTGAAATGGTACAACCTATTCTTCCACTTAAGAGCCAGTTTGGCGTAGTGGTTAGGAGTGCGGATTTCTAATCTGGCATGCCAAGTTTGATTCTTCACTCCCCCACATGCAGCCAGCTGGGTGACCTTGGGCTTGCCACAGCACTGATAAAACTGTTCTGATCGAGCAGTGATATCAGGGCTCTCTCAGCCTCACCCAACTCACAGGGTGTCTGTTATGGAGAGAGGAAAGTGCCGCTTTGAGACACTTTCGGGTAGAGAAAAGTGGCATATAAGAACCAACTCCTTCCTTAAAGATGCTACCCACCTTTATGTGTAGACTAGGCAGGCCTAAATCCTATTATATGAAATGGATACTACTTCTGGTTTAGGTAAGTATGCATTGGACCACAGTCTTAATAGATGGCATTTTTTCCTGACTGATATAGCAGCAAGAGCAAATATTAACATTCCAGCAAGATACATAGCTTCCTTCTGAAACATATATATTTTACATACCACTCTTCTTCCAATGACCTCAAAATAGCATGATTTGGATTTTCTCCATCCTAACATAGTGCATGTACCGATTGACTTAATGGAAATAATCCCAAGAGGGTAAGTGCATTAGACTGTTGCAGCAAAATAAAAAAAGTTGTCCTGGGATAGATTAAAGTCTAAAGTATTTTTAATTTAGTATATAAGCTTTTGTGGGCATGAACATTTATTGTCAGAAGCATGTAGTGGGTCATCACTGGCAGGCAGATACTATGCAAGAAGGAGAACCCAGAAATTGTAAACAGCTGGGTTCAAAGGGCAATGAATTGCCGGCATAAGCATGTAAATTCTCAATATAATCACAGAAATTACAAAGACTATCAATAGCAGCACAAATGGATGGTAATTTCTCTTAATTTTCCTATGCTGGTTAACACCTGTCATATTATGTCCCAAAGTGCTATAGGTGCCCAGATTACAATAAATAGAATTTGACCGAGGTTCTCAATATCTGAATTCAAATTTGTGAATATTCAGATCTGAAGCAAGCTCTTAGATTTCCTGACAAGGACTTGAAATCGACTTTCCTCACACACTTCATTTTCTACTTCCTATATCAGGTTCCTTTATTGTGAAGGCACTATCTCCCCCCAAATGCACTCATTCTCTCTCTTTTGATGATGAAAATTGGGGTACCTGCCTGCCTAGTGATCATCCGCTACATGCTTCCGACAATGCATGTTCTTGCCCACGAAAGCTGATGTACTAAATAAGAATACCTTAGCCCTGGGGTAGTCAACCTGTGGTCCTCCAGATGTTCATGGACTACAATTCCCATGAGCCCCTGCTGGCAGGGGCTCATGGGAATTGTAGTTCATGAACATCTGGAGGACCACAGGTTGACTACCCCTGCCTTAGCCTTCAAGCTGCCCCATGCACCGGGGCCAGTTAATCCAACACTCCACGCTGAATTTTCCTGCGCTTCTTACCAGCAATTCGTGACCGTTTCCAGCCGCGGAGTTGGGATTAATCCGCCTCCCTTTCCTTGCAAGAAGAGTCCACTATCATTCAGAACAGGCTTAGGACGCTAACGACGCAATCCTACAAAAGCACGTAACTATTTACACAGAATTACTTCCCCACAGCGTGACAACCGTAGTAACCCCGCCTAACCTCGGGGCTGAGAAACCTCCTGGGGTTCTGCGCCTCTAACTTCACCCCGCCTGAGGACAGCGACGGGGCCTGAACTCCTAGCAACGCGCACCCCCCAACACACGCCGCCCAAAGGCGCCATCTCCCTCAGCGCCCTTCTCGATGCCGAAACGGGGGGGGAGGGGGGGGGCTACAAGTGTCGCTCCGCTTCTGGTCATGCGCAGTCGCCGTCTCGTGGCTGGAGCGGCTCCGCCCGCTGGCGGCTGTCACGGAGGGCCCCCCCTTACCCTGAGGCAGCGGAGAAAAGAGGCCGAGGGTGAGTGAGTGAGGGCGGGCGGGCAAGAAGGGAACGAAGCCCCCTCCCCTGAGAGGAGGAGCCTCTCCTTCCACCTTCCTCCCCTCCCCTCCGCAGCCGCGGCCCCTGCCTGGAAGGGAGGGGTGCCGCCCTCCCCGCGGACTGCCGAGGCGGGGTTAGGAATGCGGGGGGGGGGGGGGGAGAGAGAGGACCGTTAAGGGGGGAGCTCGAGTCGGTCGCCTGCGGGCCAGCTCGCCTCCGTCCGGGGGCTCCGCGCCTGTGCTGCTCGCTCGGGCGGGGAGTTGGGGCTTTCCCCGCCGGAGTCCCGCCCGCTTCCTTCCAGCCGTCTGTGGGGAAACTGACGAGCTGGCGGAGTTGTGGGAGGCGCTTTGCGCATCCTTGGCTGGGATGGAGGGTAGCTCAGCATGGAGGGCGAATGTAAGGGCGAGCCGCAATGAACTAGAGAGCACCGCAGGAACTCCGCACACTTTGGATAATGTGCTTTTAATGCGCCTTAGAAGCAGATTTTTCCTGTTCTGCACAGGAAAATCCGGCTGCGAAAGCTCATTGAAAGTGCATTATCCAATGTGTGCAGATCCAGTTGGCACCTGTAAGACCAACCAAGATTTATTTATTCAACCAACCTTGAATAGATCTGTGTTGGTCTTAAAGGTTCTGTTGGACCCATTTTTTGTCGTGCTGCTTTAGTTCAACAGGGCTACCCACTGGTTTGTTTCTTTATTACATTTGTATATTGCCCCCCCCCCCCAGGTTCCGGGCAGTTCACATGAAACTTAAAGGAACTATATATAACGCTTTGAAATAGCAACAACAGGAGTAATAATAATAATGGGAGGGATAATAATATAGTGATAATAATAATGGGAGGGATAATAATATAGTGATAATAATAATGGGAGGGATAATAATATAGTAATAATAATGAGAGGGATAATAATATAGAAATAATGGCAACGGGAGTGATAATAATAACATGAGAATAACAGTTTAACAGGTCCATGGTGGTTCTGGTCAGGAGAACCAGAGCGTAGTTTGGATCTGACTAACCCTCCGAAGGCACAGAATTGTTGCCCTTTTTGGTCCCCCTTCACAGACTATAGTTCTTAGGTGAACATCTCTCTCCCACAAAAAAAAGAGTGTGGACAGAACTAAACAATGTTGAAGACACGCTTCTGTTCCAAAGATTAATTTGTTATGGATCCAGGGTTAGTTGCGGCTGTTTGTTGCCAGTCAGTGTGTGAAGTTCAATTTGAGTTTTTGTTTTTTTCCTTCCAGTGTGCAAAGTGCTGCCCTGCGTGAAACTTGCATGTGAGCTAGATACCAGAGGGGTTAGGGTCTATTATATCCAGAATTTCTTGTGGCATCTTCAGCCTACCCACATTTTATTCTGGCCTAAGCTTTTGTGGACAGGATTTTGGAAGCTATGAGTGCATCTTCTTCATTGCATTCTTCAATAACTTTACATGTAGGGAGGATCTACTTAAAGCATCTGAAGTAGGCTGTAGCCTACAGAAGCTTATACTAGAATACATTCTTTAACGTATCTGTAACAAATACTTCCATGTATGGCAGTACCTTCCCTAGCTCAGTGGTAGATCACGTGCTCTGCAAATAGAGGATCCCATTTCTGCTGAAATTAACAACTTCGTCTCTCAGCATGAAATTGACCAGGGTTCCATTTCTCTGCATGAAATTGACAGAGTATTTTTTTGAAAAATCTTGCTGTGTTGTAATACAATCATGTTCAATTAAAAAAAATACAGTGGGGAAGTGGGCAGGCAGAGACACAGCATTGGTCGGATCTCAAATGTCATCATTTTGAGGCAGGAAACAGTGGAGGAAGCCAATGTGACTTTTGAGCTTCCATTTTAGGTTACTGTAAATTTCCTCCCAGGGGAGGGGGTGAAGTCGCATGTTTCTGGGATTCACAAAACATAGCAAACAGGGAGTGTATTCAGCACTGCGCCTGAATTGTGAGATTTTATTGTGAAAGTAATTGAATTCCGTGGAGTTTTATGATGCTGCCGTGAAGGTTTTAGTGACAGCAGAAACAATCCCAGTATTTTTAGATAGAAGAGGCTCAGGTTCAGAGTTATTAAATTTTTATACTACCCTTCCCTGTGAGCTCGGTGGTTTACAACATAAGCAAGGAAATAGTCTGCCTGTAGTTTTGCTAGCATAGTGCCTGAAACAACCACAAAATTTTGGGGGTATGAGCTTTTGAGAGTCAAAGCTCCCATGGTCATATACTCTGATGTTAAGTATTTTGACTCTTGAAAGCTTATATGCCAAAATCTTGTTGGTTTCTAAGCTGCTCCTGTAATTTAGCCTCAATGTTCTAATGCAGATCACCACAGCTACTCTCTGTAACTGCCTGTAGTCTTGGAAATCAACTTTCAGTTTAGAGTAGTAAATAATACTAGGTTAGACCAGTAGTCTGGCATCTGGCATGGATATATAATGGAGTAGATCGATACAACCATCTTCCAAGTAGCCTTCTCAGGCTCACAGAAGCTTCTTCCAATTTGTGGCTCATTCTCAGATGGAAGAAGGCTTCAACAAACCTGAGCTGAAAGGAAATGTGTGGCATAAATATTTTAATACATTAAAATCAACCAACTTTGTTAGTGGAGTGGTTTTGTGTATTTAAGTATTTCTAGAATGGATTAAAAAAAAAGAAAGTGTCCACTCATTTATTTATTAGTTATATTTTAATTTATATCCCGCCCCTCCCGACATAGTCAGCCTGGGGTGGCTTACATCAATCAAGATAAAAGAATAAAATAAAATAATTGCCATAAAACCCCTTCAATTAATCCCCAGTAAAATACTAAAACAATCTAAAATTTCCATCGGATGGTGGAGCCCCATTCCTCCCCTACACCAGTCAGTGGATCGCCTATCCTAACTGCCTCTGTGCTCTGGTACAACCAAGTAGATCTTCCACTAGGCGGGACTTCCACTCCACAAGGAAGGGCCAGGGGGGTCTGATAACTCTTCTCCCACTGCAACCCTCTGGGTCTGATTCCGGAGGAAGGAGACCAGCCAGTTCAGTGCAGTCCACCTCACTCCAGTCTCGGCAAAGTGATGTACCAGCAAATCGTGGTCGACCACATCAATTGTAGCTGACAGATTTAAAAGAAAAGTATAGCACAACCGCCTCTATCCAGCTGGCGTAGGATATCATCTGCTAGCTCGACTAGCACAGTCTCCACCCCATGGTCAGGACGGAAGCCAGACTGGTATGGATCCAGGGCCTAAGTTTCTTCCAAAAAGTCCAGGAGCTGATCTGCTGTGGCCTGCTCCACTGCCTTTCCCAGGAACACGATGCGAAACTGGGTGGTAGTTGGCAGGGTCCAGGGATAGTTTTCACAGTAGAGGGTGAACTACAAGCCTCCTTAAGCCCTTCCTGTCATGAGGGAGAGTTTTACAATTTCCCACAAAGGGCCTCCAGCTGCTTGTTGCCCGATTTGAACAGCCAGGACAGACAGGGATCTAATGGACATGTGGTCGCCTTCAATGACCCCAGCAATTTGATCACTTTGGTTACTGAGAGCCATCTGAAGCCATCAAACGCTCCCTCGTGACGACCACGGAGCTTCCAGTTCATGAACTTTCAATCGTGGCAGGTAGGTCCTGGCAGAGTGACAGAACTTTGTCCACAAAATGGCTCACAAAAGCCTCACAGCTCAATTCCAGTTGTATAAAAGTTTGACACCCCCTCGAGGGCGGTAAGAGACCTAATCACCCTAAATAATTATGCTGGGTAAGAGCCTGTGGATGCGATTTCAGCAGCCTAGAAGTCTCATTTCGCCACTTTCACCACATTCTCATATGCCTTCATAAGCATGCGATGAGATGTCCTTGCCGCCTGGTTGCGAGTCTTCCTCCGTAGCCGCTCTAGCCGTCTCACTTCCTTCTTCCTCTCCCAAAGTTCCTGGGTATACCAGGGAGCCCATTTGAGGTGAGGGCAGAGAGGGTGCCGAGGAGCAATCTCGTTGATGGCTGCCAGCAGGTGGGACTGCCAGTTCTCCACCATAGCAGCCAATGAGACGCCAGAGGGCATCGGGTCCCAAAAAGCATTCAGGAATCTCTCGGATTCCATAAGTCTCCATGGGAGGACTAATACATCCATCACCCAACCGGGCATGGTGGTCTGACCATGGAACATTGTTACTCATCACCAGATCTACCTCTACACCTGCACCAAAGATTAAGTCGAGGGTATGGCCAGCCTGATGAGTGGGACCAGCAACAAATTGCAAGAACCCCAGTGTTTCCATGCCTGCTACTAGGTCCGAACCATGTCCTGAGGGCAGCGCATCTGCATGAACATTGCATCTTTGATTCCCAGTCTGTCTCGATCTTGGGCTATTATATGAAGCTTTTAACAAATTTTAACTAATTGCTAGACTGTCGGTTTGATTTAGAAAGTAATTGTCTCCATTATGGTGTTGGACTGAGAGAGTGAGAAGACAAGTGATTCATTTATAGCGCAAAATAGATCTAAAACTTGCTTTGCTGGCACACAAATGCTCAGGCACACAAATGCTTAACTGCTGCAACAACACACTTATCTTGACCAAAGCTTGGATTGATAAATGTAAACTATTCTTTTGTACCTTTAAATACATCTTTTCTATTTTACTAAGGCAAAAAATAGTTAAACTGAGTCAGGATAACTGACTAGGATTTCTGCATGACTTCATCAAACATTTGCTTTTCTAAAAAAAGAAGTTTGTACAGACTTCAAAAATGTTCAGCTATAATGTTGTAAACGAGCCTTTCTTAACTTTTTTACTATTGAGAAACCTCTGAAACATTCTTCAGGCTTCGAGAAACCCCAGAAGTGGTGTGCGATGGTGTTCAATATGGGTGGGAAGCACAGTTGTGTACACGCCCATACAGGTCCATACAGGCCCACCATTGGCCATTTTGGGAGGGGATGGCTGGTTGACATGCTCATATATGGTCATATCACCCAATAAATGTTTAATAAAATGTAAAAAAGTATTTAAAAATTAACTCCCACCCTTTCCGAAAACACTTCTAGGGCCATCAAGAAACCCCAGAGTTTCACAAAACCCTGGTTGAGATTGCCTGTGGTAAACATTTACCGATTGGACTTTTTGAATACTGTCCCTATTACTGATAGTCCCAAACAATGTGGAAATACTGGAAATGTGTCATCTAGGATGAAATTGAAATGCTTTTAACCAGAGAAAGCCAAGTGTTATAACAGTTAACTTGTAAACTGGGAGTATGATGGGGGTGATGGACATGCTTTTAGCTACAAGTTGCAAAGCTGATTTCTTCTTTTTACTTTTTGGTTACCTGGTATCCTAAAAGATGAAGATAAGCTGGTCAGCGTATGACACGTTTGAGGCTAATTTCAAACCTCTGGTGGTCATCGAGCTTGCCGAAAACACCAGAGATGAAACCAAAGAGTGGTTGACGCAAAAGATTGTGGAGAAGAAGAAAAATGGAGGTGGGAATTCCCAAGTGTAATAAAATTCTCTGTGTGTAAAGGCTGTCATTGTATTTAAAAACGTCATTAGAAGGCAGTAGATTAGAATAGCATTCCTTTTTAGCAGTGAAAGGAAAAATGATAAAAAGTGTAACTGAAACAAAACTATTTTGAAATATAAAACTATTGATCAATCAATAATAAATGTTCAGGGGTAGTAGGAGCAGTAGAAAGGAAATTGCTTCTGATTTAGCCCGTGAAGGAAAAGGCTAGGAGTTTTGAAACTTTCAGAGGTTACAAATGCATGCTTCTGCTTTTGGGAACTGATGCTATTTTGAGACTAATGGGTATCATGATGGTGGGAAGTAGTTTCCCCCCACGACCAAACAGCATGATGGGGCATTTGTAGACCATCCAGGTTGTCTGGACTACCCTCAATGGGGTAGTCATAAATCAGCTGTGAGTTGGTGGCACTTTTTACACTGACAAACTCACACACAGAGGGAGAGGGGAAGGGGGGAGTCCATCATATATCTAATTCTGAACTGGGCTAGAAAATGTGGTTCAATAGATCAGCAAAATGGAAGTAGGGACGGGAAAGATAGATTTCTTTACAAATCTGGAGGAAGCCCCAAGTCTGGAAAACAATCTGAAATTTAAAAAATAACATTTGGGATTAAGATTAGAAATAATTCCTGTAGTATTAAGAAAAAAATGCCCACTGAACTCTCAGTGGCTATTTTGGGGGTCACTATGACCGTTTATGCACTGGAGGTTACATGCCGTGCTGCAGGCTGGAGTTTTAGTTGTGGCAGGTTGCCCCACTTTTTCCTGCACCCACCTGGGGGAGCATTTCGCCTGGTGCACCTCATCCACCCCCAATTTATGCTCCTGCACAAAAGCTGGGGCAATGAAGTTCCCAGTGCATAAATGGTCTATGTGATCATAGAGGTTTTGCTGAGCTTTTTAAGCCTTCATTTCTGTAAAGCAAAACTGGAAGGCAGGGAGCAGGTGTAGACTTGGACAAAACTCCTGGGCTCAGCCATGGTGCCTGTTTCATAACTGGGCCTGGCCCAGGAGTAATTGCTGCTGTGCAACCATGACAAAGATCTGCCAAGGAGAGGCTGGTGGGAGAGGGAACACTATAGACAGTGGAGCAGATGAAGGTAGTATGGTTAGTGGATAGGAAGAGAAGCAAGAAGATGCTATGGTTACTGTTGTGGAAAGGAAAGAGTAAATACTGGGGCAAGTGATACAGAGCAAAATGATCTTGTAGGTTTCCTGCTTGTAGATTTCCTGCTTGTTATATAATGAGCATAACTTGTTTTAAATATATGCCTTGTTTCTTTTATTGCCTTGTTTCAAAGGAGCCCAACTTCTAATTAAACCTTTGGTGGAAGATGGGAAAAAAATAGATGGGAATCAGAATATATATCTCGTTGGAGCATCTCACTTAAGGCTACTTCTGGGAGCTGAAACAGTGGGACTGGTGAAAGAATGTAACGATCATACAATGAGAGCTTTTACATACAGCAGTAGGAAAACATTCAAAAATTTTGCAGGTAAATGATTCAAGAGATAATTATTTTCTGCTATTTATGTGGTACAACCATTCTTACAGCAATAATCATTGAATTTTGAACATTGAACTTTCATCTTCTTTTGATACATGTGACTTTCATGTATCAGGTGAAATTTCATGTTTTTTAAAAAAATTTCTAATCATTAACAGAAGTTTTCATTATTGAATATGAAATACAAAGTTTAGTAGAGATGTAACTTTTAGTAGGCATGTTAAACTCAGCCTAGCCTCTCTCACAGGGGTGTTGTGAGGATAAAATAGAGGAAAGGAGAATATAAGCCACTTTTATGTCTCCACAGAAAGGTGGAGTATAAACGAAGTAAATATAATAATTAGTAAGGATCCTCATCCTTTCTTGATTCTTTATGCCTCCACAATCTCAAGGCAAGGCGACTTTCAATGATGCCGCTTCTTGTTTTTGCTTAGAGGACAATCATGATTTCCTTACAATGGCAGAGTGTCAGTACATCATCAAACATGAACTTGAAAACCTGAGAGCCAAAGATGAAAAAATGATCCCTGGGTACCCACAGGCAAAGCTTTATCCTGGAAAATCAATTAGTAAGTAACTTTGTATGACAGTTTTTAATTTCAGGAATATTGAGGGGGGAGGTATGTGAAGAATCGTGTGATTTTCAATTAGGTCCAGGAGATATTTAGGTATCTGGTGCCAGAACCATAGATGAATCTCATATACAACCAATGAAACAACAAAAGAAGGAACAAAGTAACCTGACCTGTAACCACATGGTAAGAACCTAAAAGGTTGAGCAGCAGCAGAATATATTAAATATATTCAATATATTAACTACTAAAATACAAGTTTTTTTCAATCGGCGAATGAGTGCCAGCATCCCCCCCCCCCCCGACCTAGAAAGTTAGATCTCCTCCCCACCCTCCCTGCCGCTCTGATAGCAGGGGTGGGAATAATGAGAGCTTCCGCCATGTTGGGATTGTTTTTAAAGTCTTTTAATGGGTATTTTAACAGGGATAGGACTATTGTGACCCGCCACGAGCCTATGGGGAGTGGCGGGAAATAAATGATAATGATAATGATAATGATTAATGTGCACATATAAAATTTTAAAACATTAGTCATGCTCTATTGCATTAATCCAAAGCATATTGACATGTGGATGAATAACAAAAATCCGCAAAATACATCTTTGGGAGCCCCGCAATTACAATATGTATTCTTCAAAATGCCACCATTATTGAATCCTATGAACACATGAGAATACACTCAAGCTGAGAGAGGGCTTTAAGATTTACAAATGTATTTAAAGACAATTTGGCTCATTTAGATTTAGATAAATTCCTTTTTTCCCCCCTTCAGTGCGAAGGCTTCTAACCAATGGTATCTTGATTCATCTGTTTCCACTTCATGACCCAGAAGAATTAAAGAAACTTGGGCACACATGGTATGGCCAACTGAAAATCAGGTACCAGCCTTTAGGTAAGTTAGTGCTATTGTCAGTGGAAGTTATATGGGAAACACTTGTTTGATCTTGAGCTATTTGGTGTGATGTGCACTTTGTTCTTAACTCTTCATGCTCTGTGATTGTAACATATAATATTGAAGATAAATTTATGACCTATAGGCTATATAGACCATCAAAACTAGAGTGTGTCACAATGAGAAAATTAGTAACAGGGTGTTAGAGTTGACTCATATAAATAAGTTAACCTACATGCTCAAGAGGACTGGGAAATATAACCAGAAGTCAGCAGTCAGAAAGATCTAGAGGAAAATTCCTTCTTGATCTCAAATCTGATAATTACTGTAGTCTATCCCATCATACCGTTTTAATTTATACCAGTGAAGAGCACATACTGAGTGTCAACTAATACAAAATAGGCACTTCACATTTGCAAACTCAGTCAGTTCATACTTGGGGGAAAAAAACTGAGATAGGCAGATGGAGGTTTCTTGAAATCATATCTTTCTGGCAGCTGCTGCTTATAATCATAATCAGTTAATGTGTCTTAACATGCTACCTGGATCAGCTGCACAAAGCATTCCTTTTTGAGGCTCGTGTTGGCATAAAGAAAACTGCTTAGCATAGTCTCATGCCTTGTGGCTGGCCACATGACTGTGTTAAGTGATTGTAACATTTTCAGCATCCTTAAAAACATGCAGTAGCAATTGTAAATCACTTTCTACACTGAGGGTATAGAACGTAATACTAACATGCCTTCCAGTATCTATATCCACGCCTGGTGTATTTTCTGAGTATGAGGATCACCCTCTCTCTCTTTCTTTAACAGATGAAATTCGCAACTATTTTGGTGAAACAATATCTTTCTATTTTGCCTTTTTGGAGTATTTCACATTTGCTTTGATTCCAATGGCCGTCATTGGGATTCCTTATTATTTCTTTGCTTGGGAAGATTATGACAAGTACGTGATTTTTGCAACCTTCAATCTGCTTTGGTCTACGGTTATCCTTGAAGTTTGGAAGCGTTGCTGTGCTGTGATGGCCTACAGGTGGGGGACGCTGATGATGAAACGGCAGTTTGAAGAACCCAGGCCAGGGTTTCATGGAGTTCTGGGCATCAACCCTGTGACTGGGAGAGAGGAGCCAGTCTACTCCAGCTTCAAAAGACAGTTACGCATTTATTTAGTTTCCTTACCATTCGTGTGCCTTTGCCTCTATATCGCCCTTTATGTCATGATGATTTACTTTGACTTGGAAGAACAAGCCTACTTATACCATGAAGAGAACCAATCTGATTTAAGCAGTTTGCTGCTATATGTGCCTAGCATAATTTATGCTGTTGTGATTGAAATTCTGAATCGCATCTACCAGTGTGCTGCAGAGTTCTTAACCTCATGGGGTAAGATTTATCTCCCATTTTCCTTCAGCCTTTTACTTTTTTTATGATGGAATTGCATGGCCATTTGAACCATCAAGGGATTTCTTAGATATCCCAAATCATCTGGCATGGTGGAAGTGTCTTTATTACTATAATAATACTCATCAAGTTAACAGAAGCCATAGCTTGATTGCTATCTCTTCAGCTGTGGGTGTTGACCCTACAACTGTAAGCAAAAAAAGGTTTTTTTTTGGGGGGGGGCATTTATAGAAGTGTTAGTTTATTTTGATGGAGATAAACTGTTTGTACTTGTGCAGCTCACTGAAGGGTTTGCAGCCTCGTCAACCAGTTTTAATAACCGGAACTCAGCACATTGGCCCTCATGCTTCATCTCAGGGAATAATCAAAATGTGAATGAGCAAATTGGCCTAAAGCTTTAGAACAAATAGCGCTAAGAGCCACTGTGATGTAGTGGACTGAAATTAGGGAGACCCAGGTTCAAATAGTCACAAAGCCCCCTCAGTTGTCTTGGACTAGTCATGATCTCTTGGGATTAAGTTACAGTTGATTTGTGAGGATCTGTGACTGGATCTTGCAAAGTATAATTTTAGCAGCAGCAGCAGCACTGTGTGTTTGGGATGATAAACTTTTCATCCGTGCTGTTTTCCCCATGATGCCATGGTCCTTGCCTTCAGCCATTGCTAGACTTGGAAAGGACCAATAGCTATGGAATGGGTACCAGACTCCCCTCCCCCAAATAAAAAACATACAGCAGGCTTAAGAGCAGCTGAGTGGGTGGTGGATGATTGTTTCCCTCGCTCACAAACATCTTATGGCTGCCTACCTCTCTTCAGTTACCCACTGGGAGATTCAATCTTGGATACACATAATCCTGTGTAGATAAATACTAAGCATAAATACTCACTGAGGATAAAAACAAGATATATATATATATTTATATATTCATTCACTCCCAGAATGAAGTGTTGGACAATTATGAAGTAATTCAAATAAAGAGTATTATTAAAAGGTGTCTACATGCATATAGACAAATTTTCAAAATAGATCCAATACTGAAAACAGAGAATTTGAATGTTTTATGGGGAGTAATTATCTGATGCTGCCTTAAAGCGAGGTGTGTACATAAATGTATGTTCATTTAGGGGGGAAAGTTCAGATTCCCACTCAGATATAAAGTTAATTTCTCAGATGTAATCACTGTGATGCTAAATCACTTGTTTTGAATCTCTTGGAAGAAGGGAATAAAACTTAAATATTGGACCTAGTTATAGAGATCACTAAGTGAATAGACATCCAGTAAAGGTTTCATCACAGAGTAAAATTAGACTCCTAGTTAACCACTGAGGCTGATATTGAAAGGTCTGCTGACAGGGTGGCTACACAAACTCCTACCTGTTTGATGAAAACAAACTTAATTTTCCCCCTCCGGTCTATCCCTCTTGTGCCCAGTCACCAGTCTTGATTTCGAGTGAGAACGCTACCCCTACTTTGCCAGCCGGGCAAAGTATAGTTAGTGCTGAACTGCAAACTGAAGGTCTTGAAGTGGAGAGAAGGATATATAAACCCATGGCTTATTTCTGATTCTTCAACCCATGTTTTTATAGCTCACGTGGATATTATTTATCATCCTAAATTATAGCCTGCCTTGCTCACTGAGAGTCAAGGCAGATTATAAAATATGAACAGCTATTCCGTCAGACAGTAAGAGCATCCAGGAAACGAAGCAGCAGGACTAGGATTACAGAAATGGAAAACAAGTCAAATGGAAAACAGGCATGATGTATCATAATGAAGAGGCTATAAAGGTAGAACACATTGTAGTAAAAAGGGGAAGTGATCCATACAATAAAAGTTACAAAAGACTGCAGCACTATCCCTTACAGCAGTGACATTCTGTGCTATTCCATTCTATCCTGATCTCTTTGTTAAAACACACTGAACATTTCTGTTATGCATGTTTTGTGGATAGCTGTCATTTCTTCTTGCAAGAACTGCGGATAACTGAAATTGATAGCGATTCAGTGAAATCAAACATCCATCTTTTAAAAATAATAGTCCAATAATAGTCCTGAGACCTGGTTTTAAAATTAACTTTTTACTGTGGTTAATAAAACAATCCATATTTAAGGTTTCCAAACTGTTAACAGAGAAAATTAGGGAAACGTCAAACTTTCAGCTACCTAATAATAATTGGCAAGTTTTGCTTGTAAAGTTGAAAGTAATATTTTACATGGAAGGAACTATGCCCTTCCTCTGTTATTTGCAAAAGGGGTGTTGTCATTCCTGGATTCAAAGCCAAGCGGTCAGTAAAACACAAGATCTTTAATTGGTTGGCAGTCTTGATAATGAACAGGCATTCACTTTGAACGCAAGGGTTTTTTTTTTTGGCTGAAATAGTTTTTATTGCGGAGCACAGCTTTCAGTATAATTACCATTAGATAAACCTAATGGAAAATGAAAAGATATTTATCATAATGTAATAAACACATTAATCCAGCAAAGTCCAAATTAATAAAAAATGTAAGGGCAGTACAGAACAGTCTGTTATTATTTTCATAATGTTTAATAGGCTATGGAAGCAAGAGAAATTCTTGACGTGTGATCTGGATTAAAGCATGCTGAAAATCTTAGATAATTGTTCCGATGTAAATTCCTCAGGGTAGCCATGTTAGTTAGTTCCAACACAATTAAACAAGACTCCAGAGACACCTTAAAGATTAACATTTCCACTTTTTTATTGTAGTCTTGGTAAATGACAGTCTTTGCAGACTGGTGGTGTCATGATACTTTATGAATAGATAAGTCTGCTTGTGTCCTCACAGAACATATCCAGCCTGTGCTGAGGCAGCTGCATTGGTTGGCAGTTGTGGCCCGGATTAGGTTCACGGTCTTGGTGTCCACCTTTAGGGCCATTCATAGTCTGGGACCCATATACCTGAGGGACCACCTTTTGCCCTATGTCCCTTGCAGGACCTTACACTCTCCAGGCACCAACTTGTTGATGGTTCCTGGTCCCAGGGATGCTTGCTTAGCCTTGACCAGGGCCAAGGGCCTTTTTGGTGCTGGCCTCTACCTGGTGGAATGAGCTCCCGGAGAAGCTACGAGCCCTTGGAGAGCTTTCCACCTTCCATAGGCCCTGCAAAATGGAGCTGTTCTGCCAGGCCTGTGGTCGTGGCCAGTGCTAGAGCAGGTGGTACAGGGCTCCCTTGGCTTTGGCACCTGAACATCTGGCGCTGAACATCTTGGTTCTTCCTCACATGCTGCCTTCATAAATGGCCATCCTGTTTTAAGGAGGACTATGGGTTTGTTTGTGTTTTTGCCATCTGCCGAGTTCTTGTTATATTTGTAGTAATTGGGGTTTTAATTTGGGGTTTGTCACTGGATTTTTATTGTATGGATTGTTTTTATGTTACCCGCCACGAGCCGGTTTCCAAGAGTGGCGGGCTATAAATCCAATAAATAAATAAAATGGCTACTAGAACAATTTAATGTATACTTTGGTGTAGGACTGTGTAACAAAAGAAGATGTGCAAAGGAAGGGATAGGTTTGACGTTACTGGCACAGAACTAAGATCTCACTGTTCCAAAAACATGGTAGGAAAGGGAATAATACTTGATGCAAAAGCACCACATTTTTTCCACTGTTGCAGTTTTGACACACTAATGGGGTTTGGAATGAACTGAGCAGGAAAGATGCTCTTGGGTAGAAAACTAAAAAATAATGAAGATACATTGACCATTTGGGTGAGCCTAAAAGAGACAGTTGCATCAGTAACCAGAACAAGAAAAGGCAAAAATAGATTGGTCTAGTGGGAATATATATTTACTAGAGGCAAAGCCCATTGTATGTTGAAATACAATGGGCGCTAGCCTTTCCCGGCAGGCCGCCGGCAAGGGAGCAACTGCGAGCCGCGGTCTGCGCGGCTCGCAGTTGCTTCCTTGTCGGCAGGGCGGGAATCGGCCGGGCCAATCGGCAGGTGCGAAGCACCTACCAATTGGCCTGTCCGATGGTCTGTCCGGAGGAAGGGGCCAATCGGCATCCTTCCTCATCCCGGACAGAGCCCGCCTTAACTCCTCCGACTAAGCCCTTACGGCTTTATTTAGTCCGCAGCGCCCGTGGCGCCGCGGGCTGTGTTAAGATTAAACTTGACCACCTTCTGTATAGTGGTGTTGCCAGGAGATTCCCACAGCAGCTAAACTGTGTTTTTTTTCAGCAAGCCTATTAGGAGCATATGCCAAGTATTTAATACTTATTAAATGTTATTGGTCTGTTGTAGCTTTAGGGA
Source organism: Paroedura picta (assembly GCF_049243985.1). Taxonomy (NCBI): domain Eukaryota; kingdom Metazoa; phylum Chordata; class Lepidosauria; order Squamata; family Gekkonidae; genus Paroedura; species Paroedura picta. Next base: position 38,728,292 of record NC_135379.1, read on the forward strand.
TGTGGTTTGAATGCAGTCATGTGTATAAGTAGCAATTTTAATTTTGATACTAAGGTTATGTCTTAAACACATTTGTTACATTTGGGTGGAGAAAATATCTTACTTGCGGTGGCTTGAACTACTCTAAAGTGTCTCAAGTTTATGTATTTTGTATTGATCAGAGCTTCTTATTATTACAGAAAACCATAGATTGGAATCTTCATATCAGAATCACCTTGTTTTGAAAGTCTTGGTGGTATGTATAGTTGAAAAAAATGTAAATTGTGTTTTGGACTATCTCTTGTACATTTCTCAATGAAATGAGAGAGCTACCAAAGAATGTTTTGTTGTGTTTAGTTGTGAAGTTGTCTCTGACCCATTGCGACCCCATGGACAATGATCCTCCAGGCCTTCCTGTCCTCTACCATTCCCGGGAGTCCATTTAAGAATATTTACTCCAGACCAAACAAAACCACACAATCAGAAACTCCATCTGTGCCTAGAGAGGGTTTTTGAAAGGGAGGGGCTGCCAAATTGTCCCTGGCTGGATACCCTTGAGTTTGCCCAGAGTCATCCTGAAGGGCCATGCAACATGGAGGTGTCTATGTAAGTGAAGGATAATGATGACCCGTTTGTGCAAGCAAAGTGCTTTCTTCTTCTGCATAGGGAAGATTCAATCGTTCTTTCCAGTTAGCTGGAAATTTTCCTTGGGGATTGTGTCTAGCATTCGGCAAGTCCTAAAACTTTGGCTTTGGTCATCCGCAATCCTACTTTGTCCAGTGAGATGTCTTTTGAGGAAGTACATATAGGATTGCAGCCTGAATATGAGATTTGTCATTGGAGATTAACCAGAACATAGGTTGGATTTATTCTTGAGTTAATAGGTACTTTTACCAACTGTTGAACAACCCTTTTGGTCTAGGGTTAGGGATGTCAAGTGCTGCTTCTGCACATGCTTCTTCAAAGTCAGTTAGGGTGGTATACTTGAACTGGGTGCTTGAATTTTTTCTAGATACTCTGTAGATCTTGTTCTTTGTGTAAACTGTAAGTGCAGATATTGAGCTATCAAGTTTCATTCTGAAAATTATTTAAACAAAAAGTAACTAAATATTGAGAACTGTTAATAAATAATGATAATTATATGTATTATTTGAGCTGCATAATTTGGATTGCAGTGTTGAACTGAGTTAGATAGGGTTTGTAATGTACGACCTGTAGACAAGATCTAATTCATCAGAGCTTTTGGATCAGACCTTAAAAGGAGATCCAAGTCATCAGAGCTTTTTCCCGGGACTGGTTTGGATGTGAATTGCCACATGGTGGCAGCACAGGCTGTATGGGCTAGAGAAGAAACCTTCCTGGGTTGGATATATCACCTGGACCTTACCTTGTTCTTTCCTGAACTAGACTAACAACACTATTTAAATCCTGTGTTTTGTCTCTTGCAGTTCAACTTTTTTAACTGTTTTGCCTCTTTATTCTACATCGCTTTTGTGATGTTTGATATGAAACTTTTGAGACAGGTGAGTGTTACGAAAAGAAACTTATGTATGATTCCATAGATAAAAAAGTGAGTTTCTATAAAATCCTATTAACTACAATGTATGTCCGTGCAGAACTAATACAATAATCACCTTTAAGGCCATACGCGGTTTGGACCCAGTGTATCTGAGAGAACGCCTTCCTGCCTATACCCCCAAAAGAGTCTTACGCTCCGCCACCTCCAACTGGCTGTGGATCCCTGGCCTCAGAGAAGTGTGTCGGACCTCAACAAGGGCCAGAGCCTTCTTGGTCCTGGCCCCCACCTGGTGGAACGAGCTTCCTGTAGAGATCAGAGCCCTGCCCGAACTTCCACTGTTCCGCAGGGCCTGCAAGAGGGAGCTCTTCCACCCGGAATTTGCTTGAGGCCGACCAACTCAGAACACCTGCTGGTCCCCCCCAGACAAATGCCCATGACTCTCCCAAAGTTACTGTTAATTGTTATTATATTATAATTGCGGCTTTGTAATCTTTTGATGTTTTTTTGAAAGTTGTTTTGATGTTATAGTCTGCATAATATTTCATGTAAGTTATCATGTTCTGTGTAAACTGCCCAGAGCTGCAAAGAAATGGGCAGTATAGAAATCTAAATAAATAAATAAATAAAAATAAATAAGAACATTTCATTTCTAGATCCTAAATAATGGCATTGTGTGTTTAAAGTACAGTCAAGTTGCAACTGACTTATGGCAACCCCAGGAAGGGGCTTTCAAATGAAATGAGAAGCAGAGGTGGTTTACCATTGCTTTCCTCTGCAGAGACTTCCTTGGTGGTCTCTCTTCCAAGTACTCACTTAACTTCCAAGATCTAACGAGATCAAGCCATGCCATTCTGCCTTCCATCCTAAGAAATGTGTTAATCATTCCAATATTTTTCCCTTTTCCAGGCCGCCACCTGAGGGAGCCCCCGCCAGCCGCGCTCCGCGCGGCTGCCAGGGGATCCCTGCGGGGAGAGGCTAGTGCCCATTGTATTTACACATACAATGGGCTTTGCCTCTAGTTAATTGTAATACCAATTGAAGATTGCTGCAATTGTGTTAAATGTTTTTGCTTTTCTTCACATTTTTTCAGAGCTTGGCAACTTTGCTGATTACTTCCCAGATCCTTAATCAGTGTGTCGAAGCCATACTCCCTTACTGTCTCCAAAAGAGACGGAACAAGAGGGTTAAAAAAAGGGTGAAGTCATTAGGAATAGATACCGATTTATCTGTATTTGAGCAAGTTAATCTGGAAAAAGAAATGGATACCTACTTGGTAAGCTGTCTAATGCTTCTGCTGTGTTGGAACTTTAAATTTATTGCAGTTTAAAAGTTCTAGTGGTCATATTTTCAGTAACCATAGATTATATAAATGATTTGCATTATGAATGGAATTTGAATATAGGCATTGAATTTAAGAACACATTGGATCAAACCAGAATCTTATAGAATTCAATTCAGTCTTTCTGTGGATTTCATATACTGTTTACATAGCAGAACATATGATTTTCAGTACAAGGCTCTGAAGTCTTGAATTATCATTGTTCTTCTACCCTTAAGAGGACAATGCCACTTTGAGTGCCCAGAGGGGAGAAAAGTAGGGTCTCAATTAGGTAAATAAATAAATGCATGAGTGGCTTCCCTGGGATGGATGCTCAAGGAAAATTCATTGAACTTCAACTGAGGGTATGTGAAAAATTAAAAGAACAATCACTACCTACATCCTCCTCACTTTAATCTCACAGTCTGTTGTACAGCTGTTTACTTTAATCTTCCTCATTAAGGTTAGAAAAATGCATAGAGGCTAGGATAACCACAAGTGCATCTAATCTTGTATTGATGGGCAAAATATTCTATTTTCTTCTAGGGTACTTTTGATGACTATTTGGAGCTATTTTTGCAGTTTGGCTACGTGAGTCTTTTTTCATGCGTCTACCCTTTAGCAGCTGTTTTTGCAGTGTTAAATAATGTCACAGAGATGTATTCGGATGCCTTAAAAATGTGCAGCATCTTCAAACGACCTTTTTCAGAGCCCACAGCAAATATCGGTGTATGGCAGGTAATGTATTTAAGTTTACTGTTAGTTTGTATTTTTTGTCAGTTATCCTTACAGAATACAGAAATCTTCATGTTTCTTAGGGACATAGAAGATTGATAACAGCGTATTTCCTGGTGGTGTTTAATTCTGCTGATAATTCTAAATTGTTTGGCTTTGCTGGAAATTGGAGTATCATGATATTTTTCTTTCTGGCTGATGGAATCCAGAAAGCAGCTCTGGTTGCCTATTCTGTGGTACCTTTTCTGTGGCAAAAAATCAGATATGTCAGTGAATATCCTGGATTAGTATCAAATGGAAGCATACCAGTTATTAGCCAACATGGTTATAATGACTGTGGCCTTTCCTAGAGAAGAACAATTTGCTTATAGTTTTGGGTTATCTGGTCACTTCCAGGTTAGATTATACCTTTAAGCAGACTGCTGTTATAGCCATTCTTGCTTCTAGTAGGGAAGCTAAATTGTCAGTTTCTCCACTCATTAAGAAATTCCTGAAGGTGTACCCACCAGACATCTTGTTGTGAAGTTTCATTGTAACTTTTCAAACTTTTGGGCTAAATATGTAATGGGTCACTTAGTTATTTTCTGTCCTAGTATTTTTGTACCTAACATATTTATATGACAGGTGAAGTAGGAAAAGTATAGCGGAGTAATTTTCCTATGAATATTTTTTTCTTCCTGATGAGCTGTTGGCAGGTTTCATGCAGATACCTATCCAAGCTTTGAACTTGAATGTAAAATCGATAAAAATCAGGAGACTTTCAGATACTGAAATAAATAAAAACGTCAAATTATTGCTGAAAGAGTTTTATTTCTTTTTCAGCTTGCTTTTGAAACAATGTCTATTATATCAGTAGTTACCAATTGTGTCCTGATTGGCATGTCGCCTCAAGTAAATGCACTTTTTCCAACATCAAAAGCCGAACTTATCCTGATTGTAGTGTTGGCAGAGGTAAGTGGGAGATTTTTAAAAATTGAATTGTGATGGAGAAATAAGTATTCCATCTATCCATCTATCCATCTATCCATCTATCCATCCATCCATCCATCCATCCCATTCTTTGCAGCTCTGGGCGGTTTACATGGAATGTATAAATTTACATAGAACATTATAACAATCTATAACATACAAATTTCAATAGAACATCATAACACAATCTAATCAAGTAACAGTTCACAACATGAATAACAGCAACACTGGGGAGATCGAGTTGTTCAGTCATGGAAGGGCATCTGAGGGGGGCCCCCGCAGATGTTCCAAGTCAGTCAGTCTCAAGTGAATGCCTGGTGCAGGAGCTCCATTTTACAGGCCCTGTGGAATTGTGGAATGTATTCATAGCATGTGCCTATTTCATGGAATTATGTGGTTTGTTTTAATTTGCAGTTAGTAAGGGTTTCTACAATAGCTCTGTTCAACAGTTACAGTGATCACAAGTACTTGATTTTCCTTTATATATGTACAGCTGAATGTGTGATGCAAACCTCATGCATTCAAGTACAGGTCCCTAGTTTTGTTTGTAAAATTAATGCATGTTGGCTCTTTCTTACAAACAGATGCACATGCCTACAGGCAGGATGAATGTGTGTTCACTGTAGTCTGTCTGGGTTGGCGTGTCTACTATGGAACTCCAGCATATATCATATGCATGAGAACATGTTTGGTGGTGAACAGATGTAAAGTGGGTTGATGGGGGTTTTTGGAGAAGCAACATACAATCTGGATTATTGGACCCTTCATCTACTCTGCTTTTCTTCCCCATGGTCTCTAGCTGTTTTTCTCTTAACCTAGACTATTCTGGTTTTGGTCATAAGAAAAGCAGTAGCTGGAGAAAGGGTAGCAGTGGAGTAGCAGAAGGGTTAAAAATTCATCCCCTCTATCTTGCCTATTGCATCTTCACTTGAATTTATTTCCTCCCACCACAAACTGTTTTCCATACACAGATCTACCATCATAATTCTTATTTAGGTTTGGTTCACGTGGGGCACAGGCCTGTATTGTTGGAAGACTTGATTATTTCCGTAGATACGCTTCTTGATAGGAGAATGGAGAGTCAATACAGTAAAATTAAAGGCATTAGTTGCTAGGAAAATCTTATTTTTCCAAGAATAGTGACTAGCGGGTTGAGTCAGGTATGGTTCTGTAATGAATCTGCAAAAATATCCATTCTTTGATCTCCAGTTGGAGGAAATCGTAATTCTTGTTATCTGAAATCTGACCAAGGATGATTTTTCTGTTGGTACTATGAAGTCCAGCCTTTCCCTTTTTGTTTGGAATGTTTCTTTTTAGATGTGAGGTTCTGTGTTGCCTGTTTAAAAATCTATATATTTTTTCCTTCATTGTGGTGTTTGTATAAGTATTGTGGTGTTTGTATGTGGTGTATTGTATTGAATAGGCTGTTTAGTGGTGGAAAGGACTCTCAAGTCGCAGCTGACTTATGCTGACCCCATAGCGTTTACAGGGCAAGAGACATTTGGAATAGTATACAATGACTACGATCACATAGCAAATCTGGACTTCCTCATGGCCTCCCATCTACGTACTACCCAGGACCGACCCTTCTAAGTGTACATGATATGACAAGATTGGGCCAGCCTGGACCATCAGTATGGAGCAATAAGTTAAGTCTTCCCTGTTGTTCGAATTCCCTACTTATGACAAAGTAGGAAGAATATCAAATTTCTCATTTGGAAATTATACTCTAGCTGCCACTGGATTTCCTCCCCATTTTCCCCCCATCCTTATTAAGTCTTTTTTATATTGTTGTTTCTCTTTCTTTAAATAATAAATCAGTCCATGTTACCTGTTTATAAGCCAGCATCAACATCACAACTTATTTTTCTGCTTGTATTTGCTTGCTGGCAGCATTGAATGAAGATTATTTCTCAGGCAGGCACCAAAGGTCATAAATTGATTGCCAGTTTAAAGCTGTTTAAAGCTGTGTTGTATGAGTGTTTGGCAAGCTGGAATCCTGAGAAATCTGCACAGTAGAATGAGAGTTCAACAAATAGCAGGTTACTTTGTGTTTCAGAAGATGTGTTTCATGTGATGAAACAGTATGTAAATAAATGTCATTGCCACTGTATATCATCAGAGGCTGCATTAAGAAAAACAAAAATATTTGCTCATTGAAACCATTGGCTACATTATGAAACTAGCCTTAGGCCATAGTATGGAATAGAATAGTTTTGTTTTAAACTATTATGGATCATAAAGGTCCAAACTCCTTAGAGAAGGTAAACAAAATCAGAAAAAAATAATTCTTTTTCATTAGTACTCCCATTGTCATCTCAAAAACCTTGTATGACAAATAAAGGTTAACAAATTCAGGAAAGAACCTGCTGGTGCAATTCTTAGACATACAAAAACAAAAGCACTACATATCAGTAACAAAGGAATATATGTGAACCCACAGGAGCATATAAATTGAATTTTTCTTGTTGTTTAAGACTTCATATAAATTCTCTGAATGGAGTCTAGTCTCAAGTCTCAAAAGAATCTATTTGAAGTGACTCTTTCAAAGCAGGTTTGTGAATCGTAGTGCTAGGAAAGGTCTTATCCTAGCCACTGGTGGGCCGAGAGGCATCTGAAATTCATTCCTTCCTGGATTGCTAGCAGAACAAATGAGGTCTGAATTCTTCACAATATTTAAAGACTGAATAAAAATAGACATTTGGAAAGGCCTTTTGTTTACTTGCCTCTATCTCTGTATTCATCAGTTTAAATATAACCCCAGTTTCCAAAACAAAGCTTATATTTTGATGAGCAGATGGGTATTAGGATGACTAGATAGGTATTACAGGCGGCAGCCCATGAAATGCAAGGGGGGAATCCCATGCTCCATTTTCATGATGAGGTGCAGCTCCCTTCTACCTCCAGTCACCCACCACCTAGCACTGCTGCAGGTCTCTATAGCTGCTTCAAAGCCTACTCATGGCAGTGTTGTATGGCGGTGGTCCCCAACCACCGGGCTGCGAAGGCCTTGGCACTGGGCCGCGGCACCCTGCCTCCGCAGAGCCGCGCTGGTCCCCGCATGCATGGCATGCGCAGCCAGGCGATCGCCCCCTGCTGCCGCCAGTCCGCGGCCTGAAAAAGGTTGCAGACCACTGTTGTATGGGATCCAGAGTGGCTCCCTGGACTCTGCCACAGCTGGGCCTAGCTCCTTGGACTCTCCCCCCCCCAAAAAAAACAGGAGGCAAGTTCATATCTATATTACTGCTTCTTGTGTGTAAAAACATTTTCATATCTTTTAGCAAAGCTAAGGGGTCTCTCAAGTTTCCAGAACTAACTGCTTACCTTCATTGTGGCCTTAATGTATATTTGATCAGACTTGACTATTAGAATATAAGATAACAAGGTATTTGGATGTGTCACTAGAACAAAAAACTGTCTGCAGGGAAGTTAAATAAAAAAGTTCAGGTTGTGGTAAATGTATACTTTGTTTAAGGCCATACGAGGGACCTGTGTACTGCCTTTCCGTATATGTCCCCCAAAAAGCTCTTCAGTCAGCAAATTCCAACTTGCTGAAGATCACTGGCCCCAAAGAGGTGTGCCTGACCTTGACCAGAACCAGGACCTTATTGCCCATGGCTCCAGCCTGGTAGAATGAGCTGCTGGCAGAGACAAGGGCCCTCAGGGAGCTTCCAAAGTTTCAAAAGCCCTGCCACAGCGTTCTTCCATCATCACGCGTTCTTCCATCATCACGCATTTGGTTGAGACCAGGGCCACACCTCCAACATCTATTTGGACCCACTGCCTACCCCACATCTGGGGTTCTTGTCTGGATTGTTGCCTCCATCTCAAGCCAGACTTCACTTGTTTGCCTGGCTCATTGGGATAATGTTCTTGGGATGAAGCCGTTATAATAAGAACTGTAGCAATTGGTTTTTATATAGACTTGAATTCATCTTGTTTTATATATTGACTAGCTTCAAAGCCCGTTTCTAAGAACGGGCCTTGAAAGGGTTTCCTCCCCTGGACCCCAGCCAGGCAGCTTAAGGTGGCCTTGGGCGGCAGCTCGCAACCAGATCAATTGGGGTGGGTGGGGGCTGGGCAGCTCGTCAGCAGGGCCGGAACAGAGCTCCTTAGCAGTCAGCTAGTCAGCTCCTTAGCAGTCCTTAACGAGCAGTCAGCAGGCCGGGAGGCCCTCATCAGCAGGCCCAGCCTAGCAGGCCAAGAGGCCCTCGTTAGGAGGCCCTCCACGATCTTTTGCCCAGGGCCTCTCCCCTTACTTGCTGCTGGCTCCAGGCCGTGAGGCGTCTGAGAACAAACTCTAGTCCAGGGACGGAGGGCGGGAACTGCAGGGGCAGGGCCAATCAGGGCAAAACTGGCTGCACCCTGATTGGCCCTATTCCAACTTGGACAGCCGGACATGTCCCACCCCCTAGGCTGTTTCATAAATATATAGAGGAACAACAATGGATAAGGATGTAAGCCACCCCAAGATCATTTTGGAGAGGGGCAGCCTAGAAATCTCATCCATAAACAAAGAAAACATTTATAAAAAAATCTCTGGCAATATTACTTTTGAACTTTAAAGCAGTTTAATCAAAGGCAAGTAATTAATTGTTTTCCGTTTGATAAATATTACAGTGTCAAAAACAGTATCTTAAATCTGTCTTATCATATACTCCAGATATTTTTGTCCTCATGCCTTTTGAGTTGAGTTTCAGCTGTCACTGGTCCTGATAATAGCTTAGTAATCACCTGAATATTGTTGTTTGACCACTGGATATAGGATTGGGCGCTTCGGCCGCCAAAGCAGCCCTTCGCAGCTGAAGCAGCCAACGGCGCAGCATGGGGAGGATGGGCGGCGCAGGCACCAGAGCGTCAGTCGGTGCGCGCACATAGGTGCAGAGCTCTGTTAGTAATCATTTAAATAATGTTCTCTGAACACTGGTGTTCACGCATTATAATTCCACCTGTTTTATCAAGGTGGTTTATTCTTAAGTTCTTACTGCTGCAGGAACAGTGCTCTTTTAAGAAAGAAAGCAAATAACATTTTTTCCGGTTTATAAAATTAATATGTGGCACCTGGAATGAAAACAGGATAGAAACCAGTGCTCCTTTGTTATTACTGCCATAGCACTGCTTAGTGCTGTAGAAAAGTGCTGTAGAAAAGAGCTAAACACAAGTTGAAGAAACACATCAGTGGTTTGTGTTCAGTTTGGTTTTTGTTGCATAGGCCCAAAGGCCATTTAAAACAAGAGCAAGCATAAGATTTGTGATTGTTCTGTCTCTGATTGCTGTCTTTGTCAGTAGAGACCCAGATTGTACAAGCAATGTAACCTGGCTTGGGAAACTACACAGGGCCTTGGTGATGACTCTCTCTGCAGTTAGAAGACATACTTATTCACAGTGGGGTCTTTGCCCAGTTGCCTGGAGGCATTTTATATTAAAAAAATTGCCACTGAGCAATCAGGAATGTTTAACTGCAACACTGGCAAGGAATGAAATATTTAGTCTTATTGAATCTTTGGCTCTAGTCCTGAGCACACTAGTTCCTTGTCCAAGTTTCATTGACTTAATTGGCATGGTCTCTGACAGGAATTCCTTGAGAATCTAAACGTATATGCTAACTGCCAAGTTTGCTGAACGTTCTCAACATTCCATTCGCCATGATCCAAATTGAAGGCCAATTACTGCACTATTGAAACAATTGATTCCTCTCTCTGCTAAAGTCCCTGTTATTGGACAATTGTTAATAAGTAGTCATAATACAGGGGGCAGTGAAGGGGAGAAATGCTGTGGTAAGCCAAGGATGCTGATACATAGTATCCAATCATGGTGCAGACTGCAACAGCACAGTTGTCCCATATATCAGTGGTCCCCAACCTTTTTATCACCAGGGACTGGTCAACGCTTGACAATTTTACTGAGGCCTGGGGGGGGGTAGTCTTTTGCCGAGGGACATTGCTGCTGCTGCCTGAGCCCCTGCTCCACTAGCTTTCCCGCCGGCATCCCTGACTTCCCGCCGCCCACTGGGGAGTGCTGCCAGCAGCTGCACAGTGCCATGCCGAGGGGGAACCCCAGCTGTGCCGGTTGCTGGAGAGCACGAAAGGTGAGCCAGCAGCAGAGTGGCAGCGCAGCCCTGAGGCAGCAGCCAGGGAGGAGGACAAGGAGGAGCCACGGCCTGGTACCGACTGATCCATGGACCAGTACTGGTCCTCAGACCGGGGGTTGGGGACTACTGCCATATATCATATCGATTTGCTACTAGAGCAGAAGTAATGCAGGAGGATGGGTTGGTGCTCAAAAACAAAGTAATTGACTCTAGATGATTAAATATGTATTTTTAAGACTCCTGCTCAGTTACTTTAAACCAGACAAAGCGAAACTTGTATCACATCATCAAGGCTATGCATCACATTATGAATTTACTGAACAGCAGAGTAGTTACTAAAAGTGGCATGTAAGAGATTAGAAAGGCTGTTATCACTGGATCAGGTCCATCTGTTTTATTGAATAAACGCACACTTAAATGTTACTGTTCTTCCTTAATGGGTCATGCAAACTGGTATTCTGAATAATGTTTTTGTAGGGTAAGGGTGACGTGGGTACTGGGGCTGTGTTTCTGGCAGCCTGAAAAACTTTGGGAACCAACTGATGTAGAATTTAAGACATGTACACAGTAATCTCTTACAGGTTCTTGTTTGAGATGGGAGAAGCTAGTATCTCTAGCCTAAGGCGACTAGCTTGCTTTGTTCATACATTTTTCCAAATGTTATCAGAACTTGGTAATAAAACACGTGTCAGGCATTTGGGGGGAAAGTTGCGTCTTCCCCCAGTTCCCTTCCTTTGTAGCTGCCAATGAACTAGATCACAGATCTGGTTTATCATTGCTTAGTGTAATGTGCTTGTCATTTTAAATTGCCTGATGCAAATGTCAGATAGATTTAAAGTGACTAATTAACACTTCTCAATTTCCATTAGAAAATATGTTTATAGAACAGGTGCTTTAAAAGGTCTAGTATATTAAAACAAGGTAATTTCCACTAGAGGGCACATGTGTATTCATTGAACTCTGCCTTCCTATTTTGACGATCTAAATCTTCAGCAATAAATGTATTTGTTGACCATTTCTTACGAGCTTTGTATGTATCATAAATGTTGTTTACTATTAAATTTTGCTTATTTTTAGGAGGACTATTGCTGTCCCAAGCTTAGAAAGTTTTCCTCATGAGCTTTAGTATAAACAAAAGCCATGAACTGATCTGCATCTCCACCTGCACAGGCTTTCTTGTGCTGAAATTTGTTACTGCTTTTATCAGTCTACCTATGGCAGCTGGACTAAGCCTGTGCCATTATGATGCAACATTGCCAACTTATGAAACGGAAATCTATCTTCTTCCTAGAGAGATGGTGAAGCAGAGAAAAATGGTTGCATACTTGTATAAGGCAAACAAAATGAGGGACATGGTTTTTTTGACAAGAGGGAAATATAAAATATCTTAACAGGTAGAAGCAGAAAATTACCTGACATATTTCACAGTATCCTGTTTACTCTGTTAGGAGACAGATTATGAAACCATTTTCTCCAACTATTATTTGTTGCTGTTAGACTAGGGCCTAGTCTGCACACAATAGATAATGCACTTCCAATGCCCTGTAGAAGTAGATTTTCCTCTTCCGCACAGGAAAATCCAGCTGCCAAAGCACATTGAAAGTGCATTATCCAGCTGCCAAAGCACATTGAAAGAGCATTATCCTATGTGTGCAGAATGAGCCTAGGTTTGGGGTATTGGTGACCGTTCCCTTGCAGAATACAGAGGCATTGATGTTAGGCTAGGTGGGTTTTCTGTTCATCCATCTTGACCAGTTGTTGGGTGCTTTCCTGACCTGAATAGCCTGGGCATGCCCGATCTCAACAGATCTTGGAAGCTAAGCAAGTTCAGCCTTAGTTAGCATTTGGATAGGGGACCTCCAAAGAAAATGAGGGTCATGTTGCAGAGGCAGGTAATGGCAACCCACCTTCAAATGTCTCTTGCCTTGCTGCAATTGTAGGATCTCTTGGCTATGTTACACATGCACCAAACAATCAATCAATCAATCAATCAATCAGTCAAAATGTGGCATGCCCTTTAGTATTTCTTTACTAATTTGGTTTGGAAGATTTTTTAAATGTGTGCACACAATATTGTGGCTGTTCACAACTATACACTTTGAATGCAAACAAGTTGCAATTGAGATACTCTTTCATATGTGCTCATTCAGGCCACAAGTTGGCTTGAAGCCTCCCTGGCTCAGTGTTGATCTATTTTTATCTAATGATGGGTTTTCTCGCTTCAGGGATTCATACATTGTAAACTAAGACACTGATTGCGACGTCCTTTCCTGATGTGTATCATGTGTGGTGAATGGCAACTCTGCAAGATAATATTGTTTTGTTCCAGATTACAAGGTCACGTAAAATGAAGTGCTGCCTCATCGCACATAACATAACCTCCTTTTTTGTTGCATTTTGACATGCTTTATGATATGTAGTCATGTGTATAATATGAGAGCCTAATGGTTCTAGTGCACATATTGATTGTGTTTATTTATTGGTTCAGTGCACACAGAAGTGGCCTGTTCTATTCCGAACAAGCCTCCTCAGAATCCATTCATGTTTGTTCATTGGGACTTACTCCTGTGAAAGTGTGTTTAGGATTACATTGTAGTTCAGATCACAGTGACTGATGATTTATATTCTATCTTTGATTGATGATTCTGTGTCAAAAAGAATGCATTGTATTTCAGTAAAACTGCAAGTGGCCATTGGAATGCTGTGAAACTTTGGGATTTATCTGCCCTAACATTAATTTTAGGGTATTACTTTTTTTGCTTGCAGTGAGAAATAGAGTGTTCTTTCCCCTGGATAATTGTGCTATTTGTACTTTTAGTGTATTCAAATATGATAATGATCACTCTCCCCCAAAGAATGGAGCAGGATTCTGTGTAGGCCTGCTTAGGACATGGTGACCAGGTGCAAAAGTCTTGTGTTCCGCCCGAGTGTTCCTATGTCCTGCTCCCTCGCTGCTGCCCCTGCCGCTTGGGCTAAGCTCTTTCCTAAGACCTTCGTTCCCAGCACGGGAAAGAGGTGATGGCGGGCGTGAGAGAACGCAAGTATTGGTGGCCGGGGGGGGGGGGTTGGTGGGAGGGAGCCAGTCGGCGGCACCCCGTCTGGGGCAACTTTCCTCCTGTCCTGAGCTCCCTTTGTGTCCCCCAGCCAAGACCCACCGAGTGCCCGGTCTCTCCGCTCCAGCGGTGGCCACTCCTCCCCCAATGAGCTCCGTGCTAGCCAAGCAATCCGATTCACTGGCGGCGCTGCCTTGCAACCCCTTGCTGGCTGCCCCTGGTCCCCTCAGTGAGCAGACGAGTGCCCCCAGCCCCGCCAGGACTGCACCACCAGGGGCGAATGGAGCTCATGGCGCTCCCACTCTTGCTCTCCCTCCCCACCTCCTTCCCAGGCTGTCTCCATCCGCTGCTCACATCCTCTGCTGGTTTGGAGGAGTCAGCGGGATTGCAGCCAGATGCCTGCAGGGCTGGGAAAGCCAAACAACGGGGCTCGCCTCGCAGGCCCCGTGTGAAGATCCGTGCTGAGTGAGGGGGGTGATGGTGAGCCCAGTCGGAGGGAGGGGGGGGCACAATCCGCCTTACCTCCCTTCAGCTTTGGTCACCTTAGCTTAGGATGCCGCTGTAATCTGCCTAGCACAGTCACTATTTGTATCAGCCCAGATTAGACGCCTTTAATTTTATCTAGCATAGCAGTTGTATTTTGCTAATTCTCTGAATTTAATAAGTACTACTTTAAACGATCTCATGTACATAATGCAAGGATGCAATTGTACATGGTTTTGCTCCTCACTGTAGCCCCAAGGCCAATCTAGTAAACTGCCAAATAACATTTAAGAAATTATGCTAATGACTTTCCTCTCCTTTGAAACCTTACAAGTGTAGTTCTAAGTAGTATATTTTAATGCAGTGGTCCCCAACCTTTATTAGGCTGGGGACCGGCAGGGCATCGGGTCGCGCCCGCAGGGACCGCGCCCGCGCGGGCCACGCCCATGCTTCGGGCCGCGCCCGCGAGCCGCGCCCGCGGATCGGGCCGCGCCCGGCCGCGCCCGCGGGCCGCACCCGCGAGCCGCGCCCGGCGGTGCCCGCGGGCCGCACCCACGAGCCGCGCCCGGCCGCGCCCGCGGGCCGCACCCACGGATCGGGCCGCGCCCGCGGGCCGCGCCCGCGGATCGGGCCGAGCGGGCGCGGCCTGCACGGGCGCGGCCCGGCCCTGATTCCCTGCCCGCCCTCCCGCAGTAAGTAGCTTCCCGGGCCGCAAGCTTGCGGCCTGGGAAGTTTTTTACTGCGGGGGGGGGGGCGGGGAGAGGGAGCCGCAGCCCGGCGCCATGGCCTTTGCGGCCCGGCGCCGGGCCGCAGCCCGCAGGTTGGGGACCACTGTTTTAATGGATCTGTACGAGTATGCATTTGGTTGGTAGATCACCTATACAATGTTGATCATGCTTTAAAAATATTTATGCTTCAAGATTAGTGTTGCTAGGTCCCCCCTGGCTACCAGCAGGGGATGGGATTGCCAGATCCAGCTGGGAAACTCCTGGAGATTTGTAGCTGGAGCCTGTGGAGGACAAGGATCTCAGTGAGATACAATGCCATAAAATTCACCACCCAAAGCAACCATTTTCTCCAGGAGAATTGATTTCTAGAGGTAAGGTATAAAACTGGTGGATTCCCAAGTCACACTTGGAGGTTGAGATTCCTATTTAAGATATTGAGCTCTGTAACTCTTATTGATCCAAATAAGAATATTTATTTACTTATTTTATTTTCTTGGGTTGCTATATTGCCCTCCCATAAGGCTCAGGGTGGTTTACGTAAACCGTTGTGGTTATACATCATAAGCATAGTAACAGTAATTATAAGAGTGATTCCAAAATTAAATAGAATATTATAAGGGATTCACACTGTAACATCAACTTTTGACATAAACCTCTAGGGATATTAGTTTGGTTCAAGGCATGGAATGGGGGTGTCTGGGGGGACCAGCAGATATTGTTGGGTTGATCATCTTCAACCTAATGCCTAGTGGAGGGCCCTTTTACAGGCCCTATGGAATTGTGAAAGTTGGGAAGGGCCCTGATCTCTTCAGGGAGCACACTCCACCAGGTGAGGGCCAGGGCAGAGAAGGCCCTGGCCCTGGTTGAGATCCGGTGTGCTTCTTATTACCTTCAAGAGCTCAAAGTGTAATCAGTAAATACAAATTTCTTACTTTCAGTGTTTGTACAGATGCATTGGCCAGTGAGTTAAAAACCCATAACCAGCCTCTGCATAGCAACCCCGGACTTCCTTGAGAGTGTCCTATCCAAGTACAAACCGAGGCTGACCCAGTTTAGCTTCTAAGCTCTGGTAAGATGGGGCTTGTCTGAGCTATCCAGGTCACTTTTTTTGTTAAGCTTACATTTTCAAAAACATACCAATTTTTTATTAGTTGTGGAAAGCTTAGCTTGGGAACTTATTATAAAGTAGTTTTGAAATGCACAGCCAAATATCTGCTTGAGTAAGGAGTGAATATAACTCTTTAGAGAGACAACTACCTCTCAGTCTTCTTATTTTGTGTCTGAACATGTTGTCCTTTTGTGTATAGTAAGCTTGATGGTTCCTTTTTGAAATACTCACATCTTGTGTAACCAGCTTCTTCTGAACGCCAAATGCACTTCAGCATTTAGATGCAGTTGAATAGTTCTGCCCTTTTCCTCTACTGCTGACAGCGTGCGTTGACAGGTTGTTGAAGTTACTTGGGATGGAATGCAGAGTATTATTTAAAAATAAAGTAATCAGGTTTATGTCTAACCTAATAATAGAAAAAGATGTGTAAAAAATGAATCCTGTGCTTTGCTACCGGATCACAAAATGAAACTTTTCCAAATTCTATTTTTTAAAAATATATTAAGGACTAAAAATTACATGGTGGGTGAGTATTAAACATAAACAGTCATCCAAAGCTAAGCATAATCTGGATTCTGCTTTGTTAGGTAACCACTAGCTATTTCATAGACTGAAGTGCATAGTTACCCATTTCCTTCTCAGTTAGATAGGTGAGTAAAATTTCCAGAAAGGTTGAATCTGTAAAGAAAAGTTGTGTTTGTGAGTATATGGAGCTGTTGATGTTGTCAGTTTTGTGAAACTTTCAAGTTTAATGTCTTCCTGCCTTTTGCTGGCTTTGTAAACCACATGAAGGCTATGGCAAGAAAGGCAGGATTAAAATGTTTCAAAAGGAGGGGGGGGGAAGGATGCAATATTTTGTTTAAAACTATATACAATGCTTCCTTATCAGACTTAAACTTCTTTTATAATTTACCAACTAAATGTATCATTTGCAACTTCCTGTATAAAATTATAACCTTTGGCATAATTTAATAATAATTAATAATTATAATTATAATTATTATTAATATTAATATAACTGTATGTTTATAGCTCAGGGTGGGTAACAACAGGACAATTTTTAAATTGATAAACAGTTTTTGAATGTTTTAAATTAAAATATATTAATCAGATTCTATTAAATTATATTCTTAAACCACCTTTTTAAAAACCTTATGAAGGGAACCCATTTCTGTTGGGTGAGTTGATGTTTTTGTGGATGGCATATTGCTGTTTTATTTATTTACTAGATTTAAGGCCCACTGTAGGCCCATTACAGCAGGCGCTAGCGGGCAGGCGGTTGGGGGTGAGAGGCCTCCCCTTCCCCGAAGGCCCAGCTTCCTCCTGGGAAGTCTTCCCCCTCCTCCCCCCCGAGGCCCCGGCTTCGTCCCGGGAAAATGAGCAGGCCTGCCGCATTGGAGACACGGCGGGCCTGCTCCTTTCCCCAGGACGAAGCCTTTCCCCCCTCCCCCCCTGAGGCCCCGGCTTGCGGGCAGCGAAAGGAGCTTCACGAATCCTGATTGGCCCCTTCGCGTTTTTATCCCGGACTCGCCTCACCCCTTTCTCCTCCCACATTGCCCTTAGTGCTTTATTATTACCGCTCCCATGGAGCGGTTTACAGATTTATTTAGATTTTTACACTGCCCATTCCATACAGCTCTGGGCGGTTTGTGAACAGGGAGGGGTGAGTTGATGTTTTTGTGGATGGCATATCACTGTTTAATGTGTGTGTGTGTGTGTGTGTATGTATTTAGAATTTTACACCACCCATTCCATATGGCTCTGGGTGGTTGTGCCATGGAGGTCAGTGTTTTTTCAGTGTTAATTTCCTGGCCTCAACCATAGGCCTGGTGGAACATCTTTGTCTTGTAAGCTCTCTGGAACAATTTATGGTTTAAATTTATCAAATTTAAAGTATAAATGCCTTAGTTTTCGATAAGACACATTGCCAACATGCCCAGTATTAGAGAGATAGCTACAAGTTGCTCTGCCTTATCTTATGTTTAAAACCATTTATCTTTGTTATCTGAGAATTATGAACCAATCAAAGTTGTGCTGTTTGGTAGTAAACAAAAGAGTGGATATTTGGACAGAAACAATTTCATACTGGTGATATGAAAAGCAGCATATCTGGATATTAATAGTATATTATCTTATACATTATATCATGTAAATTGTGGGCCAAATTATTTCATGTAAGCAAAAATGCTAGGATCCTCTCCAGTAAGGCAGGGCAATAAGCTGTTTTTTCTTCAGTGTATATTTATCATATTCTCCTAGATTTGATCTGCAGTATGATTTCAAAGTTCTGATAGACTATTTTTCTAAAAGTTTTCTATACAAGGAGACCTATGGTACTGCTACTGGTCCAAAATGTTGACAAGTAAAGTAGTGAGTGAATAATGGAAATGTATCTGATATACTTCCCCACTACCATTGCCTGCTGTAGATTTTCATAGATTGTCAAAAACTAACAAAACATTATAGGTGTGGGAGAAAAGCTTCAATATGCCCGTTACTGAAGCTTTCACTTAGCAGATGCCATGCTTCACTGAGTTGCAAGATAAGGAAATTAATATTGATTTGAGCACAGAGAATATGGCAAGCGCCTAAAAGAAATGTAGAGAGGAAGCCATATTCTTAGTGTTACAGAAGAAAGGGTCCTTAACAAAGAAGTTATGGTATATTCTGGATGGTGTCTCTCTCTTTAAAGGTGACACATTTTATATATAATCCAGGTTTTTATTGTTACTGTTTTGTAGTACTGTTGTACTGTTTTGTAACAACTTTCTAAGATAGTTTTCAGTTAGTTGTATATTCTTACTGTATCATCTTTAGAAAGGGACAGATTTCCTCAGATTCTTCATCTGTTGGGGTACTTACTGTCTATGAATTAATGAGAGAGTATGGTGGGTTAGGACAACCTGGATGCTAATCTCCTTTGTGTCACAAAGCTTGTTGGAGGACCTTGGCTAGGCCAGTCTCAGCCTAATCCAAGGATTCTCAAACAGGGGCCCATGGACCTCCAGGGGTCTGTGGCCTTTTCCCTCCTACCTGAATGGACTTGGCCACAAACTAGGGAACTGGCCACTTCTGTTGCTCCCCCCCCACCCCAAGCATGAGTGTGTTCTCTTATGGTTTCTGTGCCTGCCCACCTACTCCCACCTCAAACTGCTTCCTTTCTCAACCCCCCCCCCCAAGTTCTCCCCAAGTCTGCCTGTTAACATGGGTGGTGCTGTCATGCCCAGTAACATGTCACTTCTGGGGGCATGGCAGGGAGGCGTGGTGAGCTGACATAATTTCCAAGGCTCCTCAAAGCCTGAACAATTATTTCAGGAGCTCCTTTATGGCCAAAAAGTTGCAAAAGGCTGGCCTTACCTATTTCACAGAATTGTTATGAGGATCAAAGAGGAGGCAAAAGCCTTGAATGTTACCCTGAGCTTCTTAGGGGAAAGGGAGAGTAAAAATGTAATTAATTTTGTTTCTACTGTTTGTATGTAGTGATTGGAGAATTATGGATAAGCTAATATAGAACTTCTGGATGTCCTTTTATACATAGCAATATTATAATGTAGAGGCCCCTAACTATTTTTTACCTGAGGGCACCTTTGGGATTTTAAGAGGGGGTGGTGAGCACTGTGACAGAATAGAGGTTTTCCTGCTCCTGAAGGGGAAGGCTGTCACTTGCTTGAGCCTATGGGAATGCTGCTGCAGCATCCAGACACCTTCGAGAAAGGGGATGGAATGTTGGAGGTAAACTCTACAAGAGTTGAGTTGAATTTTGCACCAGGGAGACAGCAGTGAGAGCCCAGTTCTGGCTCAGGAAAAGAGCAGACGGAGGGAAGGGTGTCTCTGTTTGGTAGTGTGGCAGACTTGTTTAGTTCTAACTTTGAGAGAGAACAAAATTCTTAGGCTTGTCTCTTGTGACAAGCAGACACTGTACTTTTTAGTCTAACTCTTGAGAATCCTTTGTTTGTGCATGTGTGCATGCATGTGTGTGTGTTAGGATCCATCCTAGCGGCGACTCCAGCAGTGAGAGATTGAATTATCCTAAACAATTGAGCCGGGCGTGAGTCTGCAAATGCAATGATAGCTGAGTAAAACTTGTGTTTTACTGACTTCACTGCCATCTCATAGGCCTTCATCTGCATTCTATAAGAGGTTTTTGAGGATTCATTGTGAGTGTTCCTCCAAACTTGCTCTAGCCATCTCAGTTCCCATTTCTTACTGCGAAGCTCCTCGGTGTACCAGGGGGCCCGCTTGAGTCAGGGACGGGAGGGCGTCGGGGAGCTATCTCATCAATGGTAGTAAGCTATCTGTCATGCCATTCGCTGTCCAGGCTATTGAGAGAAGTGCCGGCATTGGTTCCCGCAAAATATTCAGGAATCCAGTTGGATCCATAAGTCTCCATGGGCGAGCTAAAATTTGCTCGACACCCAACTGAGGAGGGGGTGGTAGCCTTAGCCGAGCCTTCAGGGCATAGTGATCTGACCATGGCATGGCAAATCTGAGATACTTTCTTAAAGCTACAAATGATGCTTCTATTTTGTTTTCTTTTTTGGGGAGGGAATAACCCTTCCCTTTTTTAAGTTCTCAGATTATTTTTGTAAATCCGGAGCTTTTATAAGGTTTAGAGAAAGATCTGTTTTGCCTGGTTTTCAGCCGGGTTCTGAACGTTTTCCATCTGTCATCTTTTTTTCATTCCAAACTGGCTTCTCCCCACCACTTCTGATGCCTAATACTAGGTAGCTGAGATCACATGATAGAAAATTACAGTTCTTCCTTCTCTTTTAATTATTTTAATTATTATTAGGACCCCTGGACCATTTTTCAAAAACATTTTGAATTGCTCTACTAGCCTGGGGTTCCTTCAAGTGTACATATCTGATTTCTCTGTACATAGCCCTTGACACAAACTAGGATTTAATTTCTGAATGGATCACAAGACTCATGCCTTTGGGAAAGTCTAATTTCTTAGATCCTGGTATAGTATAAGTTCCCTCTAAAAGACAATTTCTGCAGCTGATAGAAACCGTAAGCTAAACTGCTGAGCCTGAATGAGATTTCCAGCATGTATTCATTTCCATGAACTGACTACATAGAGTTGATGATATATTTCTGCTTCAAAGGAGCACTAGAATCAGATGTTGGCACTAACGTCATCATCAGATTTCTGTTCAGTCCCACAGTGGGAAAAGCACAGGCCAGTCACTGGAGGATTTTTTTCAGATTTTTTAGAACAACTAGGGGGAGCCCCACCACTTCAGAGCATGTTTGCATATGCTCCAAAGGGGGCACTCCTCTTTCCCTTCAGTACATTCTTTGTCAGCATGATGTACGGATGAGTTTCCAGCGAGCTGCGGCGCCTACTTGGTTCTTTACCTTTAAGAATTCATCTAATTTATTGTCTATTCAGCCCTTCTGTTAACCATGTCATAGCAGGTGCTGTCTTCAGTTCCCATTGTGGGACAAAAACAACCCAATTCAATTAGCACTCTTTGTGTTTATTATGCCTTGGCAATTGTAAGTTTTGCCTTCAGTTTACTCCTGAAACCTACTCCAGCAAAGCAACCCACTTAAAGTCTGGTCTATGGGGAAAGACCTTGCCTTGCCTCAAAAGCCCAACAGCTAAGTTATCTGCCTTGATGGCGCACACTCCTTATTGTAATTATGTTTTGTATATATATATGTACGCTGGTTGCCTGCATTAAGAATGTGTGTCTGTGGCACTTCATATGTAAAATACATTTTTGTTATGTGAACCATCTGGCAATCCTATGGGACAGTATCTATTGCTTCTCATGTATTTGTTTATTCCTAACACACCAACAGGAACGCCATTCTTATTCAGCTGTCATTTTGTAACAGCACAAAAGCAGCAATGGAACTGCTCCTGATTTGACATGTGTGGCTACTAAATCAACAAAACAAGGCCTTGCTATTCATTTCAGAATGCATACTTTTTTTTCTTGAATGCATTAAATGCTTTTTGGGATTAAATGAATGGATTTTTTCCTCGCTATTTTCCTGTTTTTTACAGTGACCTTAAGGCAGTTCCTTGTGCTTAGCTGTGTTACATATTATGCAAAAGTCCCCCCCCCCCCAATATAATCATTTCTGTTCTTATCTGTTGCAACAAATACAATGCTTTCTCTTCGTGCTTTACTTATCACTTCTTGGAGGTAATCTTCTTAAGACTGAATACAGTGTGTGAACTGAATGCTAAAATACAATTTTTTACAAATGAGATGTTTTCTGTACAGCAAACTTTATTTCATAGTCAATGGGGAAAATGTTCTAACATTCAAAATGTCTTGATGGAATTACAGAATTGGGTGTTTAACAGTGTTAAAAATCAGTGGTGATGAAACATGCAGATGAGGCCAACTTGCTACACTTTGTAGCTGCTTAATGGATAAGGTATTTTACAGAGGACTCGTTTTGTGACCATAATCCCATACAGCACATCTACAGATATGGTGATCCCCAAAGAGGGTTTGATGTAGTGATTAGGGGTGTCTTGGTGATACTTGTTTTATATATTTGGCATATATTTGGTAAAAATAATTCCATTCTCCCAGGCACTTTTGGAGTAATTTGAAGTTGATTTGTTTATTTTGGGGCAATTTTTATCTTTTGTTTTAATTTTGCTTGTTTCAGATTGTTGATGTTTACTGTATCCTAAATTTATGGTTCTACTGCTTTGTATTTTGTATTTATTATTTTGTATTTATTATCATCCTGGTTTTAATATATTTTTGTATGCTGCCTCAAGAACTTTTTAAAGCTGAGAATATGAAATAGAAATATTCTGAATTAATTAAGAGATTATATAACATGATGATACGGAACACCATAAGGATTCACACTGACTGTTTCAGGATTGGAAAATAAAAATAGTAACTATTAATGTTAAATGTAGAAGACTGTTCATTTCCAAAGAGAACCAATAGTAGTAATATAAATCTGCAGTGGAGTAAGCCTGCTAATTTCTTATGTCCACAAGTCTAAATATTTTGCCTCTAGTTCCTCTAGCTATCTGTTTGCTTTGAAGATTCAGTATAGAAGCAAAAAGAAATGTTGTGAAAAGTCAGTGCTCATTAAAAAAGCATGTGACGTGCCTGGTGGAAGGAATAGATGCAGCAGAAATAATAAAATAAATAATAATAAGTTCAAAAGTAAATCCTCCTGCCAATCACAAATCCAAGTAAATGAATGAGAGAATACAGCTGAGTAGGATCTTAGGGAGTGTGAGTAGAACACATGCAATAATGATGAAGGCCCTATGGAAAACAAGTAAAACTACATGAATGAGGTAAAACAATGGAACAGTAGGAAGTACTCCAGATTATTAGAATGATATCTGGACAAAGCCTTGTTAGACACTCTGCCTAATGTGCTCGCTTCAACAGCACACATACTAAAATTGGAACAATACAGACACAATTAGCCTGGCCCCTGCGCAAGGATGACACACAAATTTGTGATGCTAACACAAGTTCCTAACAGGAACTCTAAGTGATTCTGTGGATTACATTTTACCACCAGGAAACTGTTTTCATGCACTACACAAATAAGCACAAGTAACCCATGATCCACCAAGGACTCCTCTAATGTTGCCCGTCGTCTGAGCCAAGAAATGCTATCAAATGCCTTTTATAGTCTACAAAGGCCCTGCAAGGTGCCCTATGGGACCTGGCACTGAATTTCTCTGCTGAATGGTGTAGGATCAGGCACTGATCAGTAGTGGAGCGGCCAATTCTAGAGCCCACTTTTTCTTCAAATAGTTTGTTCTCTTGGCTGAGTCAGTCCCAGAACTTCCAGCATAAAGGCCTTGTCAATTTCTTAATGGAATTGATCCCCACTGAATCATCAGATGTTTTGTGTGATTGTCGGGAAGGTGGTTGAGGGGTGGGTAGATCCTGTAAGCATTAAACACATTTTCTAGGAATTTCAATGAGGGAGGGAAGAGGAAATTTCTTCAGCTGGATGGGAAGCTATTGTGTTGTCAAAAACTAGATGTATGATTTGTAAATGACTTCTGCAGTCACCAGAAGTATATTCATTATACTGTAGAATTATGAATACTGCAATAATTTATGAGATGGGTGCCTGCTGTCATTTGAACAATACTATATGCACCTCAAGCTGGATTTGTTAAAGATGGTCTCAGTGATATGGGAATTATTTTAATTTCTAACATTTATTTTGTGCTTTTAAACTGTTACCCCAAGATACCAATAGAACTTAAAAGTAAAAAAAGAAAAAAGAGTAGGAAAATCTTGTGCCCAGTTATAGACATTGAAATCTGGAGATTGATGGAGATCCGTATTGCAGTTCAAGGATATTTGAGCACTTGGCAATCTTCAGCCATGCTTCCTGGTTTGTTCTTACTCATTTTCTTCTTTGTGTTTCACACCACCTGCACAGTTGTTTCTTCTGTCCTTTCTTGCATGGCATCTCTTACTTTCTGTGCTGCCAAGCTATTTTTTTTCCATTTTAGTCTTTTAATATGATGTTTAAAATTTAAAATATTCTAATGTTACTAGAAGTCTTCTCTCACCTGCCCATGCATTTACAATTCCTTCTTCTTGGCCAGATGCAGTAACCTGTACCAGGCAATGGTGCTTTGATATGTACTCAGAGATGCTTTGGTTGGTGTGACTTTTGGAATGGTTAATTTCAGTAGAGAAAGTCAGTCTAACCATCCATTGAAATTAACAGCCAATCCAACAAGCACACAGTTGTGAAAATGCCCACAATTAACCTGGTCCACTATCATCTGGCTGCAGTGTATTTCCTAGCTTCATTTTTCAGGGCTCAACATTAATTCTCAGTGTCCACCACAAACTTATAACATGGGCCCTACCCTTATAAACTGTTACACATGCCCCACTACCCTGAATGAAGAGAATCTCACATACCCATTTTTGTTCCCTTTTTTTGTTCCCTACTTGCAGGCGTATGGTGTCTTTTTAAAATATAGACGCAGAGACATAAAGCCACTATTACAGGGCAACAGATCTGCTACCTAATATCAGATCCCCGGACAGCATGATCTTGCACAGCTTTCGCCAATGATCAGTGAAATCTCTCTCTCTCTCTCTCTCTCTCTCTCTCATGCTCCATAGTTGTTGTTGAGATGCCATTTTATGTCGGGGGGCTGCCTGTAAGCATGCTGCCCAAGGTCTGTGAAGAAAACATCTTTATCCAGGAGGGCCTATACATTGTTGATGTGGTGCTGAAGTAGTTATGAGCTGCAGGTGACAACCAGAGGTGTTTGCCTTGTGTGGTACTGTCTTGCAGCAGTCTGGCTCTGGGTATCAATCTGGCTTTATTGATCTGTACCTTTACCATAGTGGTTGGGTATAATAATATAATTAAAAAGGTTTAATGGAAATTCTCCACATGAGAGATTGAAACTGACCTTGTGGGTTGCTATAGTGTTTAATTATCTGTTATAATCTAATGTATGCATTTAAATTTATATTTTATACTAATTTTATATGTTTAATTCTATTGTAAACCACCTTGAATCTCGTGAGATAGATGGTTAAGTAGTAGTAGTAGCAGCAGCAGCAGCAGCAGCAGCAGTAATCATCATCATCTCTTGGGGCAGAAAGATGAGTCTGATGGATTGGAGCGAATTCAGTTGTAACACATTACTTGACTGTAGACTGGATTGCTCATTATATGTGTTAGCTGGAAGCATTCAGATATATTTGACTATCAGTTGGTTTTTTATATAAAGTGTCCATTGTAAAGTTTCACAGTGGTGTCTAGGGAATGCACCTGTGTGCATTAGTCCATGGTGAAGTATACCTGTCTGCTCCCAGTGCGTTAGATCCTTAATTTCTGGATGTTGTTCAAGATAAATTAGTTTGACTATTTGGGAAGAGGACTTTCTGTACCTCATCAAACTGGAGCAAACATTGCTTAGAGGAAAGTAATGCTTCTCAAATACTGTCAAAATTTTGAACAAAGGGTATTCATAATGGAAATGGATCTTCATTACTATTTTATCTACTGTACCTTTGTACTTGAGCAAACAGCCTCATTTCTCATGCCTTATTTCTGAAAGAAAAGATCTTGCAGTGCATTTGCATGAAGTTGAATTATCTTACAGCAGATCCAGCATTATTATGTTTTAATAAAGCGGCTACAGTAAAATTAGGATGGTAGAGGAAAAATATTTTATAAGAAACATGAAAAGTATAGTTTTGCGAATGGGTTTTTTCTCTTAAAACTGCTTTCTTTTAAGACATTAAAGTCAAATTAAAAACTTGGAATGGATGTTAAAAATATCTTTAGTCACAGCTCTAAACTGGTTTCAAAATCTGTTAGTGTACATGTTCTAAACAAACTATTCTTGCTTTTGGGCCATAGGAATTGTTGCTGCCTTAATCTCAGCAGCTGTCTGTGAAGATTATTTTGGAGGTCTGCAGCAAAGAGCATGAATGGAATTAACATTTCTGATGCTATCAGAAAATCTCAGGAGGTCATCAGGGCCTTCGTTCCAAAAATGCATTTCCATTAACCTGTCATACCTTAACGGAAGACTTGTCAATTTGCAAGTGGTAGGGACGCAGTACAGCCCCCATAAGTATAATAATCTGCTCTCCTCAATCAATACTAATATTATATCGCTACTTTAAAACATGTTGTTTGCAACCTGATAACTAAGGGCCTGACTTGATAAGACTCCGGGAGAATCATGACTATGTCTTTCTGATATTTAAAAAAATCAAATGGCATTGGACTTAGCACAGCAGGTATAATTGTATTGTTAGTCTTTGTAGCCCAAAACATATCACACCGGTAAACAAGCCTGATTAATAAATAAAGGAGTATGACATTACCATGTTTGGCCAGTTATTAAGGGGGCATTTGCTGTCCTAGAGATTTCTGTTCTGTATGGAGATGATTGGTCCTATATACACTGAATCCTTTCCAGGTTCGGATGCAGTTGGCCCTTCCTAAGAATTTTTCAAAATCCCCAAGTTTTTCAATTTCTGCCATGACAGCTTCTATGTCATCCAGCCCTGAAACATATATCTGTTTTAAAAAAATGAAATGATTTAAAACTACTCACATTGTCTTCTGTGTTTTGATATATATTAGATTTATTCAGTTCAGTGCTCCTGGGTAGTAAAACCAATCTAATTTTTTATTATTGTTTCACATGTTCACATTTTAAAGAGTTCAATACTAAACCCTGGCGAAGATTAAAGCCCTGCACCAAGTTTCACAGATTCCTCAAAAATATAAATTGAGGAGTTCTTGCAGTAACTATGATATTACTCTTTCTTCAGTTGTTTTTTGTTTCTCATTTTAGATTTAGAGTAACAACATATTGATTTTGGAAATAGAGCTTGATGTGTGCCTGCTGAGAAATTCCCTTAAACTGTTGAACAGGCTGATAATATAAGAAGATCGAAGGCTGAGAGGAGTTCTTCTGTTACTGTTATTCTACTACTAATAAATCATACGTAGTCCGTAGATAGCTTATGGAATCAGTATTTTTTCAACCTTTGTTTAGGAGTCTTTATTTCTTAA
This sequence comes from Paroedura picta, assembly GCF_049243985.1. Taxonomy (NCBI): domain Eukaryota; kingdom Metazoa; phylum Chordata; class Lepidosauria; order Squamata; family Gekkonidae; genus Paroedura; species Paroedura picta. The sequence continues at coordinate 38,755,810 of NC_135379.1, forward strand.
AACAAACTTTAAACTATATAACGTAGCACAAACTGTAAGTTAACTAATTAGAGCCATTTTAAATAGTGATTTTAATACCTCTTTACATTACATCGGGTAAGGTGTTTAAATGCCTTTGGAGTGAATGTTCAACTTGCAAAAGGCGTTTAAAGAGCACCTCCCTTGAAAACATTGGCGGATGGGGCACATTTGGGGAGGCTTATATAATTGAATCCCCTGGTCCAGTCTGTTTGAAACTTAGGGCTTTTTTTAAAAAAGAAGAGGCACCAGCAGTTATTCTGTAAATTTGGTGTCACTACCTCAGAAAACATTTGCCCCAGACTGATTCCCATTATATCGTATAGGGACCTAGTGGAAGGTGATTCATTCTGGCTGACCTCAACCAAATGCCTGGCAAAGGAGCTCCCTTTTGCAGGCCCTGCGAAATTGTTCAAGTTCCATTAGAGCCCTGATTTCCTCTGGGAGCTCATTCCACCAGGTGGGGGCCAGCCTGGAGAAAACTCTGGCCCTGGTTGAGGTCAACCGAGCTTTCCTAGGACCAGGAATCACCAGGCAGTTGGAGGTAGTGGAGTATAACGTTCTTTGACAGGTGTAGGCAGAAAGGTGGTCCCTCAGATATCCAGGGCCCAGAGTGCTTTTGGCCTTAAAGATGATTAGCAGAACCTTAAACCTGATCCAGAATTCGACTGGAAGGCAGTGCAGTTGTTGAAGAATGGGCCAAATGCTGTGAGGACCCTAACTGCTGCATTCTGGATCAACTGTAGTTTCCAGATCAAGAATAAGGGCAGGCCTATATAGAGTGAGTTGCAGAGGTCCAGTCTAGATGTGACCGTTGTGCAAGAGCGCACATAAAGATGTTGAATAGGATTGGAGAGAGAACTGCTCCCTCAGGGACTCCACATGTAAACTAGCTTGATGAACTCTCTCCTATTGCTACCCTCTGTCCGTGATCAAGGAGATCAACCACTGAATGGCAATCCCTCTAATCCCAGCATCAGCAAGGCAGTGAGCTAGAAGCTCATGGTTGACTGTGTCATATGCTGCTGAGAGGTCTAATAACACGAGCAGTGACAACCTGTCGCGGTCCAACTGGCAACAGAGGTAATCCATCAGGGCATCTGGTTCTATTTCTACCCTAAGGCCAGGCTGGTAACCTGACTGGGATGGATCTAAGACTGAAGCTTCTTCCAGGAATGCTGACAGTTGGTCCAAGACAGCCCTTTCAAGCATCTTCCCCAGAAACACTAAATGCGAGATGGGATGATAGTTGATAGGTTGTCATGGGTCCAGAGTTTTTTGAGCAGCGGGCAAACCACTGCCTCTTTTAGCCCTTCCAGGAATTCTCCTGTTGAGAGGGAGGGGGCCACTATTCTTACATAGGTTGTCTTTAGCAGTCTGATGGGCATGGGTGTATGAGTTTCTGATCTCCCTGCACTTTTTCCCCGAACATAATTTCTCTTTCCTAACTACTGCTTCACCTAAGGGGAGTCTTTAATAACTGTATTTAAGAGTTCTGCTACTATGAGGAATGGTCAGGTCCTAGTTGTTGCATTTCAATGAAAAAAAATTAAGAAATGATTGAGATAGTCAATTACAGAATATTTGTATAATTTATTATTTGGTCTTCCTAGGCAGGTTTCTGTGTTCAAGTGTTTTCAGGTTTAAAAGACTTAGAGGTTGCTCATGGGTTTAAGTAAGAAGGGATGTCTACTTCCCAGATGCCTGGCTGTAGTTTGAGTCTGTGGCTGTAGAAACTAGGTGTGAGAAGCTGAAACACTTACCTTCTGCATACCAATTATGCAGTGATTTGTAGTGTTCAGATGGCTTATTGTGCATTGTCTCAGTAATCCTTCAACATTATCTCCATTTTGGCAATATTATCTCCATGTTACCAACATTCAGCTGAGGCTATAAGGCTGGTCCACTCGACTGAGGTGTCGTTTGAATTTGGGGCTTCACTATTCACCATTTTAGCTCAACATTACAGTACGCGAAGAAGGAAGTTCACAGATAAGAATCATTTCCACTTTTTTCTAGGCACTGAGCATCTTCTAAATAAGGTAGACCTGTCAGATGCAGGATCCAGTCTATAATAGTGCAATCAGTTAAGAGGTATTTTGTAATGCATGGTATCAATCACAGCATTGAGCTGAACTGAGTGAGCATTTTTCTGTAATCTCTTTTCATGCCAAATTTATTTCAGAGCATGTTCAAAGCTTTACTCTTCATCAGGCTAATTTGATTTTTGGCAATGTACATCCTAATTCCTATTACTCGCCATCTATAAATTAATATAAGGCTTGTGCCAGAATATTTAAGGATTATGGGATGGAGATATATTACTGGGCGCTTTACTTTGAAGCATTAGAGTGCTGTGTTGCAAAATCTTCTATTAAGAAATTCTGTGGTGCATACTAACTGCTCTCTTCTTATATTCATTTTAGCATAACTATGCATTGATGTAAACGTGAGGAACAACATTGTCTAAAGGTTTAGATATCTCTGAGTGGCTGTGTAATTCATTCCATCAGTATTATAAAAAAATTAAAAAGAACAAACCCCACACATCATTAAAACAAAAGCCAAGTGAAAATACATACAAAAAAAATACCCAATAATTAAATTATTAGGGGTCACTGAGGAAACACTAAATAAAACAAAAAGTCCTCATCCACTTCTGGATGATGGCAGTAAGAAGTACAGATGAGTCTCTCTGAGAGAGAATTCCAAAGATATGGGGGCACAACCAAGAACAGCCTGTTCCAGATTGCCAGTGTCACTCAGAAGTCGACACCAACACTTTGAATGGGGCCTCAAAACAGATTGGAAAACAGTGTTGATGGGCCAAAGTGGCATTTTATATGATCCCTATGACCTACTCTAGTCAACATCCTGATTGCAGCATTTTGCACTCATTGAAATTTTTGAGTCCACCAAACATCTTCACAGCCTCTAGGCTGCTCGAATCTGGTTCAAGTTTCGGGTTTTGACCTTCAGGGCCCTCCGTGATCTAGGTCCCACATATCTGAGGGACCACCTTTTGCCCTATGCCCCCTGCAGGGCTTTGCGCTCTGCGAGTACCAATCTATTGGTCATTCCTGGCCCCAGGGAGGCATGCCTGCCCTCAACCAGGGCCAGGGCCTGTTTGGTCCTGGCCCCCATCTGGTGGAATGATCTCCTGGAAGAGCTGTGGGCTCTGCGGGAGCTCTCGGTATTCCGCAAGGCCTGCAAAATGGAGCTCTTCCGCCAGGTTTTTGATTGAGGCCAGCATGGTGAGGAAGATCTGATGAGGCCCCCTGGTGCTAAGAGGGCAGCATTAGCTATATCATCTATGATCCCTCTTCCCATTCCTCTCCTTTATACAGATTTTTTTTGGGGGGGGGCGGGTTAGTGGGGTTGAAGACTGCCATGATTTTTTAGGAGTCTGTTTTTAATGTGTGTATATATGTGCATTTGTTTTAATGGGATTTTTACTGGGTTTTTATATGGATGGATTGTGACCCGCTACGAGCTGGTTCGGGAATGGTGGTAATAAGTTTAAATAATAAATAAATAATAAAAATGAAAACTGAAATTTTCAGGATACATATATCTGACCTATACCAATTACAGGATATTTATATATACCCTTGAATATAGCTAGTCCTGCTGTATTTTGACTGAATCAAAACTATACAGGTCACCATAGGCTTGGATCCAGAAATTGTTTGCTGAATTTGTTCAAGCAGGATGGAGTTCTCTATACAGCTATAATTTCTTATGCCTCCTCCAAAGCCAGATCTGAGGGTCAGAGGGCAGTCTAGAACATTTTATGAAACAGTGCAAGGGTATGCATCAGGTGGAGGGACTGTCAGAAACTGATTACTCCTCTGCAGAATTCCTGTACACGATTCTGCTTAGGATCCATGTCATAGTTGAGCTGCAACAGTCCAGATTACCCACAAGAAATCATAGTAATGATGTTATTTACAGGGCTTTCAAATGCTTAGCTGCTTCTGTTTTTCAACCCTGAAATAGTAAAGATCAAAATAAACCTATTAAATCATCTAAATAGCCCCGTCAGAGTTCTGAAGGTTTGAGAAGAGCCTTTCTCTCGTTTTTTCCTGCTTCTCCCAAACAGAATTGGTAACCTGGATTAGAAAAGGAATTAGTCCCATATGGTTTTGAAATTAAAACAGTAAGAACATTTCCTTTGGTTTAGTTATTATTTTACTAAGCAGCACTGTAGCACCTTTATTGTAATAGTATATATCAGAGTTGCATCATATTCTAAGCTTTTGCAGACCAGCGTTCTTATTCTAAATTGCAAAAATTAAAGATGCGCTGCTTTTCAAGAGCACATTATACATGATGATTACAGGGTGTATTTCTTGGTATGAAGAAAACAGGATGGAATTAACACAACTCTCTCATGTCAACAGTAAAATACCCTTCTATGTCACCATCTGCCAAGTGGCCAAGGAGTGAAATGTCAATGTTTCTCTCACCTTTGATAATTGCAGTGCTATCAAATTCATTGTAGACTTCTGCCAAGTGCTCTGACAGCTAGTGAGATTGGCCTGTTCTGCAAAAAATATAGCCATGAGCAACAGCAGCAGCTGTGTTTTAGCATCAATGTGTCCCTCAACCTTGTCCCTACTTAAAAATGCAAATTAGAAATAAATTCTTGGAATTTTGAACTGCTAATTTGATTCCTACAGTGCATGATTGCAGGACTGCCTTCTTTCAGTTGGTCTTAGCCACCACTTAACTAGGTTATATGCAAAACAAGTTCATTTTGCCAACAATAAAATTGTCTGCCAGAATCTTGGGAAGGTTTGCAGTGTCTCATGAAGGGAACTTCGACTCTTGAAAGCTTATACCTTGGAAATTTTGTCTTCAAGGTCCTATAGAATCATAGAATCATAGAGTTGAAAGGGGCCATACAGGCCATCTAGTCCACCCCCTGCCCTGATGGAGTCTTATCCTGTTCTTCTACTTCAAACCAACTCTGCTGCCCGCCTGGTGGTTAAAGAAGTAATGACATAATCATGATCCCAAAATTAAGCTCAATATTTACAGAACCTCCTGGGTGACTTTAACTAGGCATTTATTGGGAAATAGAGGAGCGTTTTTTTGTACCCTGCTTTTTACTATTCAAAGGAGTATCAAATTAGCTTACAATCACCTATCCTTCCTCTCCCCACAGCAGACTCTCTGTGAGGTAGGTGAGGCTGAGAGAGTTCTGAGAAAACTGTGACTAGCCCAAGGTCACTGAACTGGCTACATCTGGAGGAGTGGGAATCAAACATAGTTCTCCAGAGTACAGGTCACTGCTCTTTACCACTACACCAAGATTCTATCCTCTTGATATATCTTTTTAGCATACTTCCATCATTTCTCTATTTTGCTTGAAAATATCATAGTATTCTCAGATCAGACAAAATGGTGCCTAAATGCTGATGAATGACTAAAGAACAGCTATTTTGCAGTCATATTGACTTGTTATCCAACTGGATATTGCCACAGAAGAAAAGAATCAGAAAGGAGTTACTTGTTTGGATTTATGGAAGTAGCATTACTGAATCTGGATCAGCCCAAAGTTCTTAGAAGTATTAGAAAGGACTTAAAGTTGACATTTGTATATGCTTCTCTCAATGCATACTTGCAGGTCTTGCTAAAATGGTCAATTATGGAAGATGAAAATTATTTTAAATATTTGGTAATACTTTGTACAAAAATGTATATTATATTTGGGACAGAGAAATCTCTGACACTGATTGAAAGAATAATATGATGGTATGGTATCAGTATGTTTTGATCAAACAGAGACCTTTTCTGCACCAGGAATCCAGCCCGGCGTAGTGCTCGTCTAGCCGCGAGGCTAATTTCTGCTTTCAGATGTTGTCGGCGCCGGTCTAGTGTGGTGCCAGGCCTGGTGTGATGCAGACCCTCATTTGCCTCATGGCAAGGTAATAGTGCTGATCTTCATTTGCCCCACAGATATTGTCTGGAAGCAGAAATTAGCCCTGCGACAAGATGGGTGCTGCGCCGGGCCAGATTCCTGGTTCGGAAAAAGTCAGAGGGTTCCTCAGTTGTAGATTTTTCATTTATTGGTGTTTTCTACTTCATGACTAATGAGAAGAGTGGCTCATCACTCATAATAATGACTAATAATGCTCATTTTATAATGTTATAAATTGTGATTAAAAAGTAAAGAGTGATAATTACTTTACAGAAATATATATATGATACATAAGTGACAACTAAGTATCATTTGTTCTTTTTTAGCATTTAATCCTGGCAATAAAGTTTATTATGGCATTTGCAATCCCTGATAAGCCACAGGATATTCGGATAAAACTGGGAAGGCTAGAATTCGAATCTCTGGAGGCCCTCAAGCAGCAGGTAAGGATTACTACTACCTCATTGTAATCATTGGAATGTTTTAGACCAGTGTTTTCCAAAGTGGTACTGCCCTCTAGAATCTAGGGGATGATGCAATTATCTAAAAGACAAAGGGGGCACTGTACATGGGCTCCTTTGATGGCATTGTCCACTTATTTACAATTGACCAGGCTAGAATCTGGCAAATTAAGAAGCTCTTAAGTTTCTTTTTCTGCATAGTGCGGAAATCTAGTGGAAGTTTTCAGAAATTTTAGTAGACACACCAACAGAGCTCTAGCCAGACAGATATACTGTGTTGTAAGAAGCTGTCATCACCATGCATGTTTTTATTTCTTTGTCATTTCTAAGGTTTTTCTGGTAAGTCCGACCATAATAATATTGAATCTGGTGTTTATTTTCCTGTGTTCTCAGTGAGCCTTTTAGCTATATAAGTGTTATTTGTTGTAGCCCACCCAGTATTAATTTTTTAGGTTATGTAAGTGTAATCGTGTGTGTTTGGCCTTCTATTGGAGTTTGGAGAAAAGCTATTATGCCCTTGACGGGGAGTCATAGGAGAATCTTGAGGGAAAGAGAGGGACCCTTTTCGCACGGGGATCTTTGTTGCAAATTGTTTGCGGAATGAAAAATCGCCATTTAAAATAGTGGAATTCGTTGTTATGCATACCTGCCTTTGTAGTGGAATCAGTTGCGTTTTTTAGCGTTTCCCACAGGCTTCCGGTCTCGGCAGAAATCGCTAGAAAGGAAGCGCTATTGCCAAGCTCGTCCCGCCCCTGGCCGTCAAGCAGCCAATGGGCAGCCGTTAGCATGCTCCCAAACAGCCCCTTTCCCTTTAAGAAAGGTTTAAAAAAAAAAAAAACAGACCCATAGCAACGAATCTAGGTAGATTCGTTGCAACAGAGAGACCCATCCAGCTGCCTAATGTGAGCTGTCGTTTGATTGTATGATCGTTGGCACGCTGCCTCGAGTGATAAAAAAAAAATCCCCCCCCCCTCTCACGGGCCCGATTTTCGGCTGAATTAATGTGTAAAAAATAAAGGGACTTTATTTCAGCAAACGGGCTTTTATGTGGTTTGTGCTTAGTGACTAAAGGTGAAGGACTGAAGCCAGGGAAGCCTCTAAACAGAAAGAGGCTCGCTGGTGCGTTTATCCCCGCTCGCTCGGAGAAAAAAAAATGGCGATCGCTTCGCCGGAAGTTTGGAGGACAGGCTCAGGAGGAGGGACTTTGAAGAACCCGCAACAATGGTAACGCACAGGTCTTTAGCGCTATTGTTGCAGATTGGTTGCAGGAGTGTATCGCTATCCGGAGGGTGAATCCACTTTTCTGGATTCCCCTGAAAGCGCTACAACGAAGCGCTTTTTGCGGGTCGGTTTCAGGATTGTTGCAGATTGTCTACGACGTCGTGGGTTATGGCAAATTAGTAGCGTTTCCAATTAGCAACCATTGTGCTATTTTGAAGCAGTGCGAAATGGCCCAGGGTTCTGAGGAGAAGGGGAAAAAAGGAGATGGAAGCCATTTGGTTCCAAGGGCAGAGAATAGAGTAATCTGAGGAGGAATTTCAAGAGAACTACAGTCTATGGAGATCTGCAGCAACACAAAAAGCCTGTTGAAAAGCAGCAGCACCACCACAGAGAGCGGTGAAATGGTGATCCTTTTGTGTTGAAGTTGAATGAGTCAACTTTACCAGGCGATGAATCTTCTTGCTTATGTAGGCTTTATAAAAGACTAGCTTCAAAGCCCGGGCCTTGAAAAGGCCCCTCCCCTGAACCCCAGCCTGTCAGCTCAAGGTGGCCTTGGGCGGCAGCTCCCAGCAAGATCAAGTGGGGTGGGTGGGGGCTGGGCAGTTCGTTAGCTGGGCCGGGACAGAGCTCCTTAGCAGTCAGCTAATCAGCTCCTTAGCAGTCCTTAACGAGCAATCAGCAGGCCAGGAGGCCCTCCTAAGCAGGCCCAGCCTAGCAGGCCCTTGTTAGGAGGCCCTCCACCACGATCCTTTGCCCAGGGCCTCTCACCTTACCTGCTGCTGGCTCCAGGCACTGAGGCGTCTGAGAGCAAAGAGGCTAGAGTCCAGGGATGGAGGGTGTGAGCTGCAGGGGCAGGGCCAATCAAGGCAAAGCTGGCTGCACCCTCGGCATGGCACTGCGCAGCTACTGGTGGCAGTGCCCCCCACTGGGCGGCGGGAAGTCAGGGGCGCCGGCGGGAAAGCAAGCGGAGCAGGGGCTCAGGTACCGGCAGCAACGTTCCTCAACAAAAGACTACCCCCCCCCCCGGGCCTCAGTAAAATTGTCAAGCGTTGACCGGTCCCTGGTGATAAAAAGGTTGGGGACCACTGTTCTAGGTTGGGGACCTCAGTAAACTTGAATCTACTGAATAATGTCCTGCTATCATTTCCTCCATGTTGACACATGTTGACACATTCAGCCTTTAAACTAATGTCCAGTTATTGACAGCTTTTATAAGGTTTAGGCAAACTACTCAAGCTGTTATTATATGCACTTGTCAACAATGATTTATGACAAAGATGCTAGAAATCTGAGACTACAGCACAAGGAAGCAGCCTCTTCAATTTCATATAGATTCAGATACATTCTAATGACAGAGACTTGCATGGAAGGTTTTACATAGTTTTACTAGATGCAGTGATTTAATTATAGTGCCATGTCAGAAGTTCCATTAGAGACAGCAATGCTCTGTTTTTTATTGGGTGTTTCTACTTGGGTCGAGAATGTCTTCCATAATAACTGCCTCACGAAATTTTTATAAAGGTTGACTGCAATGTGCTGCATCTGAATTTTGTCTCTCACAGTTGCATTTCTTTTGGAGGAACTGTGGCTAGACAGCGGCTTTGCATAATATTACAAAGCAGGATTGTAAACCTAGTAGGATTGTTCCTTTACTCTGCATTAATATGTATTTTTAAGACAGGAAAAACTAGGTCATCCATTGAAGCCTTAACTACAAGTTACTATAGCCACCTTTGGCTTAGAGCAGGGGTAGTCAAACTGCGGCCCTCCAGCTGTCCATGGACTACAATTCCCATGAGCCCCTGCCAGCTGGCAGGGGCTCATAGGAATTGTAGTCCATGGACAACTGGGAGGCCGCAGTTTAACTACCCCTGGCTTAGAGAATAAAACATCTGCCAGCTTCTGTCTACTTAATCCTGTCTTCTGTATCTATTTGCTGTAGTCTAGAATTCCTTCCCCCTCAAATCTCTGAAGTTTATTACAATAATGTTTTCTAAGCTTTTCAGACATGGCTTTAAAATTCTCGTGTGAATTCAGTAAAAACTATTTCTGGATCTAGTACTCACATACACGGTAAACTGGTCTAACCCATTAGTGGCTCCCTTTTGCCCACTGCAGATCTCTGGACAGAAAGGAAAGTCATGTTATTGCAATAATTGCAGGTTAATCATTGTTACAATTTTATTTATCTTGGAAACGTATCTTTTGATTTATTCCATATTATTTATTTGACCCTTTGAACTTTCATAAAAATAAAATAAACTGCTTGCATGCCTCATTGTTTCATTTGTGTGGATATGCATAAACTCCATGTCTATTTAAAATGAATAGTGCCTTTAAAATGCATTTAAAAAAGAATGTTTTCACCGAGTTATTACATCTGCAATAAACTGTCAGCCTCGATTAAATGGCTCGTATCTGTATTTCTCTATGAAGCTTTACAAAAGCTTCTGAAACTAAACATAAAAGAGGTAAATCTTATTTTAATACTGTATGCTTTAGTATAGATTCGTTCCCAGATTCAGCCTCTGGCATCTTCAGTTAAAAATTTCAGTTGAAAGAATTTTTGGGGGGTGAGTGGGGGGAATCTGTCCATGAAGCCCTGATGAGACAGTTCATTTGTTTTTGTTCCATGTAAGATTGTCTTTCCTGAATGTAAAAAGAAAAGTGAAAGGTACTGATTGCAACAAAGTTAACTTCAGTAGCCTAGATAACATTCTGTTATCCTGAACTTTGTGTTACCTGTGATTAATGACAGGAAATGTGAGATAACACCAAGTTCATGTGGCGTGATGGTAAATTTAGATCTGAAATGAGAGAGAACTGAAAATTAACATCGTATGCACAGATCTTTTCATTAAAATGTGTGAGTGTTATGTCATGGATTGTTCTCTGCTAACAGAACTAGAAGAACACTCTAGATTAAGGTGCCCAGATTTTAACATTAGTAAAGCGAGACACCATTGACCGGGGGGGTTCTTGATTTAAAATTTTGTCTATGTGGAGCAACAAAAATTTTTATAGAACGCAAAAATATATATATATATATATATTGATTTCAACATAAGTACAATTTGCCAGGTACCCCCGGATGCCCCTCCAAAAGTGGGACAATCTGGTCACCTTACTCTAGATAAAATATTGGACTTTTTCCCTTCCTTCTCAGATTATGTGGCCTTTTCCATCTCATGGAATTCAAATGATGTAACTAACATTCCTTGCCACGAGGCCCTTTTGTCATTCTTAACACAGGACCTATTTCAGAGAAATTTCCTATCCCTGACAACAGTCCTGGGATTAACTCTGGGCACACTGTGTGGTAAAATATATGCTTCCCCCAATTCAATCAGAATTTGGACCCACGGTAGGATTTGAATAAGGCACTAGCTTTGTCAGTGTAGGACTGAGCTCTGAGTGCTATTCCGATGGTTGACAAGTACCTGTACTGGGTGGTATTGCATCAGTTGTCCGTTTATAGTCATGCATGAGTTCAGACACCTCATGACATTAGCCTGTATGTAACTTAATATATTCACTGTTGTGATAACACCACGCCATTCTACACTTTCTAAATAATGGCTCCTGATGTTCACTTGTTTGTGCTATAACTGTTTGCTTCCACAGTTTAGATAACACTGTTTTTGCTCTCAAACAGGTATTTTTGGGGGTGGGGGTGGAAATTATTCACAAGAAGCTCAGCTGACTATAAACAGATATTTCTCAAGCAGCTCCAACTGCTTGTTTAAAGTACCAAAGTGAATTATCTATGGAAATGTAGTTATGATTAATATAGAAATAATCTTCTAATTTGTTAAAATACCTGTTTGGAAGCAAGCATAATATTAACCAAAGTGAGAGCAGCTTAGCTTCAGAAGCAGCCAAAAAGCATGCATTTCCTTTAAAATATTTAATATTCTTGCATGTTGTAATGTAATAAATGAGGATTTCTGAGCATAGCCTTAAGCATACCATGACATAGAGTAGGGTATAAGTGAATAAAATGAACATTGTGTGCTGAGTCTTTGAAATGTTTGCCCCAGCAGAATTAAGGAAAGTGTGGTTCCTGCTGAGTTGTGAAAGCATTTGATTGATCAGTTTACAAAAGTTCCTAAGACTTAGTTTTATACTTGTAAAGTTAAGGACTAAGCTGCCTGCCTGAAACAAACATTGATTGGTCATGTTTCATAAATAATATCCAATGAACTCCATGTTGAAGGCCTCAACAATGGCTTTTAAAAGATAAGTTTCTGACAAGGGTTAGAGCCTCGTTACCTTCTGTGCAGGCCAGACTGTCTCAGCCAGAGACAGCATGAAACCCTGGGATTTCTTAGTGGCCCTGGAACCGTTTCCCAAAAGAGAGGGAGTTAATTCATGTTTTATATGTTATTAAAATTTGTTAAACATTTATTGGATGATACGGCCATATATGGTCATGTCGACTTGCTTCCCCTCAAAAAATGACCAGGGATGGACTTGAAGGGGAGGAGCTCCAGGTGTCTGTGTCCCCTGCTTCCCATCCATATTCAGCACAATCATGCCATTTCTGGGGTTTCTCAAAGCCTGAAGAATGCTTAAGGAGTTTATCAATGGTAAAAACATTAAGAAAGGCTGGTTCAGGCACAAGCCAATTGTGGAGAGAAGATCTGAAAGCTTTCTGAGTTTTCCAGAGCTCCAGGAAGCACTCTGAATGGTTATGCAGCAGAACCTTCCCAGTCATGTGAGAAAACCTTCCTTCTTTAATACATGATTCAGGTGGGAGAGTGGTGAACATCCCTCTCTTCAGTACTCTTTTCACTGCTGTACAGAAGTGATTTGTCTTTTGTATTGCTACTTGCTGACAGTCCAGTCAGCTCTCCATCTCTCATCTGAGGTAAAAGTTCTACCAACTTTTGTCAACGGAGTTCATCTATTTCTGCCATGTTTTCCTCTCTTTTGGGTAGTACCTTGCATAAAGATGGCATGGGGAATGAACAATTAGTAGCATTCCTGTACAAGATCCAATAATAGGAACAAAACTCCTGAGACAGATATTGTTTTGCTCTCCTTGTTGTCAAATATAGTTGGAACCTGTTTGAACCCCAGTGCTTGAATATTTCATTTTACTGTAACCATCCAGAAGCTCAAATTGTGTTTTGCTGAAAGTTGTGCAGATTGCAAGTATGTAAGAAAGGCTAGATTCAGCTTGTGCTCATGAATGTACAAGATGGCTATGAGAAGGAGGACTGTCAGAAGCATTTGATGAAGGTGGGCAGCTGTTTTAGTCTGTCTGTGGTGGTAAAAAAGAGCAAGAGTCCAATACCATCTTAAAGACTAACAAATTGTGGCATGGTGTGAGCTTTTGTGAGTCACTGCTTTCTTCTTCAATGAAACATTTGTTAGAAGAAGAATTGTTTTTATTCCCCACTTTTCACTACCCAAAGCAGTTGTAAAGCAGTTTACAATTATCTTCCCTTCCTCTTCCCACAACCAACATCCTAACAGGACTATGACTAATCCAAGGTCAACCAGCTGACTGCATGTGGAGGAGGAGCTGGGAATCAAACTCTGCTCTCCAGATTAGAGGCTGCCACTCTTAACCACTACACCAAGCTAACTCTGTTAATGTGCCCTATATTTGGGCAATTGATACAATAATGTAAAAGTTAGCCAGTTAGAGTTCAGCTGTTATATTTTTTTTACTACAAATTGCATTTTGCAGATAGAGGTTCTATATGTGTGGAGATATGACAATCATATGGAATATACTATTTTACCAAATGCAGGGCATATTATATACATTTCAGAATGAAACGTATGCAATGAGGGTATTGAAAGTCTGCCAGCATAACACAGAGCTATTCTTTTCCATATGCTTTTAAGTAGGAACTGTTTGTCTACTTCTAAAATTATTTGAGATCACACTGAATAAAGGAAACAAAAATGAAACGCTGTTCGGAGAGAGTATTAAGTTAAGCTTCACAGATTTCCATCCTCAAGTCATGGATTATTCATCAGAGAAATGTTGGTCAGATGCGTCCTCTAGATTGATGGATTGCAAAACACTTCTATAAGAGTGCATAGTGCTGAATCAGCATGTGTAGTGCTGGAGGAACGTCTTCTATGCAAATGGAATTCAACTGCATTTATTAACATTTTCTGTGCTGCTAGTAGGGTGATTCCAGGCCAAACTAGATATACTGCTGGGAGCTTTGTAATCAGATCTTTCAAGCATTCTTTAAGGTAAATTACAGCCCCAGAGTGGGGCAGGGGTGAGTTTGACTTAATCCTTCAGGTAACCCCATCTGAAACACATGCATCCTGGGCCTGTTGCTGGCTCTTAGCAGTGAAAAAGATAGGTGTATAGCAGGAAAAGTTGTATGCAGGGGAGTTGGAAAGGTTAAATCCTTTCTGCACCGCAGCCTTGATTGGAAAATGCTGGGGAGACCCATCACAGTTCTTTCCGCGTGGCTTGACACTCACTGTACTGTATAAGCTCAAATGCATAGTATTTCTAGAGTTACTGAAATACAAGATCATTCTTGGCAGTATAATCAACATCATGAATTGACTTCCACATCTTCTACGCAGTTTTCGTTCCTTCGCCGGAAAAGACAAATGTTGACGACCTGGAAGGGATGACGGGGGCTAGCAGTACCAGCTCCTTTATCCATATTAAGTTCTCAAGATTTTAGATGTATAGCAACTCAATTACATCAGAGCCCACTGTTTGGTAACTTCCTTACAGCCATTCTTTGGAGCATGCTATATAAGTAACAGAAGACGTGCGCCTGTTTTTTTTTTTTTTAATTTGCCATGGGGGTGTTGGGATGGTAGTTCTATCATCTTCAATTGAAGTGATGATTGTATTTTTATAGGAGCAGAGCACTTGCTTTCCTCTTCTGGTTCCACAATTAACTTCTTTGCTTGGAAGCTGTAAAGTTCTTTATTGACAGATGTTTCTTCACTGATACCTAGTCACATTGTAAAATCGTATTAATTCATCTATAATATTGTTGTTTACCTGATGTTATGAATTGTGCTGTACTATCCCTATGTTCTGTGTAAACCGCCCCGAGCCACAAGGCAGGGCAGAATAGAAAATTAATAAATAAATATAGTATTTGTCAAACGAGGTCAATCATAGCAAGGAACCATTGGATGAGCCTAATAAGCAAATGGCGTCTGATTATGCCATGGCTGGGTATGGTAAAGAAGGGGTGCTTGACTCTTATAGTTCATTATCTTAATATTACACCATATGTTTTAAAGGATGTGTGGGTTATTTGGTCATGTAAGTGTCATTGGAAAATTGTAAAACAGAAATAAATATACCTTAAGGTTATGCATTCTTTTAAATGAATTCAAGCTACAGTATGAGTTTTCTTGCTATGTAAAACTGATTGGTTCTGTTCTAGCAATCCACTGATTGCTTGTGTTGTTGTATAAAAGATCCACTTCTTGTAGCCTAGATTTAGAGGGGACAAAAAGTTATCTGATACTAAAAAAAATCCTGGAGACTGTTGGTCTCTCAATATATGAAATTTATATAACATTTTAAGCAGGTTATGTAAGGGCCATTCTGTAATGCAGTCAATTGGTCCTCCTTTTGAAACTAATTAGAATTGGAGCATGAAAGCATATTTTGTAGATTCCCTATACAAATATAAATCTGATAAAAATTGTAATGGTAGTCACTAGCTATATGTTATCACATAATCTAATGAAAACTGCTGGAATGTTTACAATATATAAGGAGTTTGACCACTTAGTTTTCCTATTTAGTTCAGAGACAATGCTGTGAGGATTGCTTTATAAATGTTAATAGTACAAAGGTAACTTTAATATAAACATTTAAAATTACTGTGTTTAAAATAATTAGAACATGCACATAAAGTACATTACAGATTTCTATGTGTATATGTAATAATTTACTTTATTTAAACCCGCCTCTCACCCCAAGGGGGACCCAAAGTGGCTTACATTATTCTTCTCTCCTCCATTTTATGTTCACAACAACCTTGTGAGGTAGGTTATGCTGCGAATGTGTGACCTGGCCCAATGTCGCCCACTAAATTTCCTTGTCATGACTGAAGATTTGAACCTGGATTTCTCAGATCCTAGTCCAACACTTTAACCACTACATTTTAAAAAGCCTGATCCCACCTACCGAATTGTTGTGCACATAGCTTCTATTAGCTGATGTAAGATTCTGGGTGCAGCACCAGTTTTTGCATATGAGGCTTAATCTGGAGTATGATTTACATGTATACTCTGGTTGTTTGTCACAGTAAGTATACTGTGATAAATTACTAAATATCTTCAAATGTGATTGAATTATCACCAATGCATGTCTACTGCCAAGCAGGTAATTAGCAGTGCCAGAAGGGAAGGGATACTGAATCGAGGCCCTTCTTCTCCCCAGATCTAGTAATCTGGCTGTCCTGTGCAGATCTAGGCAACAAGTACCGTGTATGAGGGTCTGTGGCTTGGAGGACCTTTTCTTTGAAAAAGCCTAATTTATATGCTACAGGTAATGTATTGCCGCTGTAAACAAGAATAACTGTAATCCAAGAACTAGTTTTAAAACAACCTTTTCTAACTAAGCAATTCATTGAAACTGATTTAATTAGAACACAAACAGATAAAGAATTCAGGTTATTCTGAACTGTGCTCCGCTTTCATCAACAAAGTTCTTTATTTGGACACACACTCTGGTCTCCCAGATAGATTAAACTGCATTTAATTTGCCCTCATTATATCCCACATTTCAGATTATAATATTCACAAAACTTGCTTCTCAAGGACTTTGGTGGGAAGAGAATGTAGTGCTTTTTGGAGGAAAGCCTAAGGCAAACAAAAACAAATGAAGAAATTTTCTCTAAATAAAAATGTAAGGGGATGGTTGAATTTAGGGCACCTTTGTAGCTTGTGCTTTGTATTTGTGGGCCTAAGGGCATAGAGGGGAGTGCAGGCAAGGAATGATACAACAGGCCATAGACAATTTGGGGGATAAAATGGCCACAGCTTTATTGAGTATACTGCAGGAGCATTGACTCAGCATTGGGATGGATCCTACATCGGACATTCCACCTGCTGAGGGTGAAACTGAGGAGTGGCCAACCCCAGGAACCATGTGGACACCAGCCACTGTATGGCTCCCTTGCCACCTGCTGGCAAGGAGCCCCACTGACAGCCCTTGAGCTGGGCATGCCATTGAAATGTCTCTATCCCAAGACCCCTTAAGGGAGTCCCCAGAACGTGGATATGCAAGCACCATCTCCCTAGCCAAAAGGATCCATCCCAGTGCCCAAACTGGCCAAAGCAGTTACAACAAAAGACAGTAAACAAAAACCCATAAGAGCCAAAGTGCTGGGAAAGTGGAAGGGAAAGCTGTGAAAAATCAGGGATGCGATCCTGGTGGCTGCACAGCTTTATAAGGGAAGGACAGGCAGGCAAAGCCCTGGGAACACTTGCAGCCCAGTGCCCAACCTGATGCAAGCTCAGTGCATGGACTATGCACCCCCCTCTAGTAATATCCAGCCTGGGCTAAACTTATCAGCAGCAATAAATCTTTGGCTGTTAATGATAAATTGCTGTTTACAGATACTCTGAATTCATTAATTCATTTTAATGGTTAGTCAATCATTAATATTTAATGCTTTATTGTTTTCTGTCCTTATAACAATGTATGTACACCTCTCTGAGCTGGTCTCAGAAGGGCGGTTTAGAAATTTTTTGCTGCTGATGCTGATGCTAATAATAATAATACACTAAAAGGACTCTGCCCCTTCACTGGACCATGTAGCCAGCTGACTGGAGACCACTTAGGTGCCTTCTGCTCTCCTCAGCCCCTGCTGCGACTTGTTCTTAATGTTATTTTCACTGAATGTTGAGTAGCTACTAAACTTGTATTGTATGTTGGCCAAAACCCTGCTTCCTATAAAAAACATGTTTCTCTTTCAGATTCATCTGAGTTTACTGATTCATAAAATAGGGATCATTCGTAATTACTACATGGGGATGAGATAAGGAATTGGTATGTTGCTGCATCCCTAATTTCCTTCTGCGAGATGCTATAAGCCAGGGGTCTCCAACCTTGCTGAGCCTGTAGTCATCTTTGTAAGCCCCACCTACCCACTCACTTTCTGAAGATACATGGCATGTGCCAAGATAGGTGTTGGCAAATGCCATGGCACCTGCAGGCACCATATTAGGGACCCCTGGTTATGCTACAGCAGGGACCCCTGCGATAAACTCTTGTACAAGATCAGGTTTGCTTGATCAGGCCAAGTTCTCTGTCCTTCTGTTTTCTTCTCTTCCTCCCTTCAGCCAATTTCAGCTTTTTGAGGACACTGAGTGTGCTCGGTTCTGAGCAGAGGGGAGGTGTATTATTTTTCAGATTGCAAACTAATATTTTTCTGCATACTTGGATGCGGCAGAAATCTTGAACTCTGTGAAAGCAGCCCATTTGCAGCCTTCATGATATGCGCACAACTGATATGCATATCTGCAATGACTCCCAATCTGTTTTCAGGCACAATTCAAAGAGCTGGTGTTGACGGTGAAAGTCCTGCTTGAGGTCTTGCGACCAGCATGCCGCTATATAATTGACTATGTTTGCTGTCAAATTCAACTCATATAAAAGTTTTCTGCTGTTTTGCCATCTATTAATGCTTGCGGGTAGAATCACAGAATCGGAAGGGACCTCCCTTGTCAATGTAAGGTGCTTGTACTCCACATCATATGTGCTGTTCAGGTAGCCCATGCTCCTTTAGCATGACTCTCCAGGTTAGTGTTGAGTAGGCTCTGTTGCCAAGGCAACGATCTGCTGTCATCTTGAGAAGGCGGGGAATGTTTCAATGGCAAGATTGCCTTCTGAGAATGTGCTACTATATTTAACATTTTATGACCATTCAAAAAATTATCTTGGCTATAAAAAACGCTTTGAGCTCAGTCTGTATGCTGCGATATGAACCCTCAGTCAAAACAAATCAAAGCAGAAATCACTTGTACATCTTAGAAACTATTCAGAGAGAGAAAAGAAAGTGGTTGACATTGCAGTCCCGTGCAGAGTTCCTCTACCCTAAGCACATAGAGTAGAGCAATGGCAAAGTATTGTGGTTAAGAGCACAAACGTTCCTGTACAATGTGCTAAATCTCTAACAGACCATTGCAGTTGTTGAATTTTTCATGCAGTGTTTCCCTGATAATCCCCACATTATTGCATACTGATGAAGTATGGCTTTTATTGTCTGTTTCTTGTCTTCTGTACCTTAAGTGCAGGAGGTTTTTTTCCACGCAATTCACATTTATTTGGTCATGAGTACCGTCATTAGCTTACCTGTGCATTGTGTGAGTCAGGGATTCTGGAAGAAAAATGTTGCTTCTTCACTCTGTCATTATACATACATATTTTTTTATAACTCAGATTTGGCAAGGCAATACCTGGTAGTTTCCTGTTTATAGACTGTCATTCTCACACAGATCTTACTAATGCCCATTTTGGGTTAGCAAGGAAAGAAAACAAGCATTATATGCAACAATGCGTTTTTTTTAAAATGATCTTTTTCAGATTTGATTGGGTCACAGGGAAGACTTTTTAAAGCGTTCTGTTTGTATTTAGCCTTCATAAGCAGCAGTTATACTGCCAATATTGCTTTGTAACTTGTGCCTGTCTGCTGCCAGCTATTATTCCTTATCTGTTCATCAGTTTCCAAGGTTTGCCCTCAGAGACTCCATATTTGCATTTTTATTTGCTTTCCCTAGAAACTTGTTGATGGCTGTGAATATTTCCAAGGTGAAGTTAAATTTGGCTCCAAGGCTGCCATAAAGAATGCTGTAGCCCTAGGTGACATATTAAAATGTCCTTCCATTCATGGGTCATTTGGGGTTCCTTCACTTTGGTAGACAGCTGGAAGGGAGCACTAAGCAAGGCTCCAGAATATGCATACACATAGCAGCCATGTTGGCTGAGTAAGCTAACGTTAGAAAACAAAACTCTATTTCACTTAATTCCTTCTCCTCCAAAAAGAGGGGGGAGGGAATGAACCCCCTTGGATTTTCTTTGAAAGTACTGAAAAACCCTCATGTAAAATAGTTTCCAAGGGAAGGCGAATGTAAGCCGCTTTGAGCCTCCTTCGGGTAGGGAAAAGCAGCATATAAGAACAAACTCTTCTTCTTTATAAAACAACCCCCCCTTCCTCAGTATTTTGTAAAATAAGTACCAATTGTATTTATGTCATTTCAAACCTAGATTTTAACAGCGTCCCATTGCATTCATTTAAACGCTGACCTTTTACCCCATTTGCACTGTTGTTTCACCTGTGAAACAGAATTATTATTTTGACAATAATTCCAGGAAAACAATAAGTACATAATTATTTCAGAAATATATTAAACCACGGATCCCAGGCTGGTGGAGAAGATGGAGCCCGTCATAAAATGCTACAGAGTACGGTCATGCATCACTCTGATAGAATTACTTCAACATTTTAGGCAGAAACTATTTAAAAGTATGCGTTTAAAATTAAAACATTGTGTAAAATTATTTTCTTGAATGCATGTGGCTTACTTTTCATCATAATGTGATGATCTTTATGCTGTGGTTTCCACTGCTGTCAAAGAAACTTTAAAAATCTGCAGGGGGGAGGAGGGAATTGGTTCTCCAGTGTACAATCAGAAGCCTGGCCTGGCCCACTGTTAAAAGCATGGGGTGTTTGCAGTTGCCACACTGGGGACGCCTGCATTAAATAATACTTCTACCTTAGCTTGTGCAAAATGTATTTACAGTGCATCGTATACTGGATTATTTCAGAACACCATTACCATAAGCATACCACCAACATCAGTGAGTTTCAACTCTGTATGGGATTGCAGTGTTAATAACCTTTAAAAGAATAATGTGTAAAGTATTGCTTATATGTTTAGTTTCTACGAATACAGCTATTAAAATATACGCAGGCGCACACACGAGGGCCACAGTCCTGGAAGAGTTAAATGTACTTGAGGCAATTGCTGTTACAAACTCTGGACAACCAGAAAAATCATGGCTTCACAATGTCCAGAATTTTACTGTCATGCCTGAGTTATATGACAGTCATAATGTGCCATCTTTATTTAAAAAGAAATACTGTTGTATACTGGGAGTCATAATTATTGATAGAAGTGCTTTGGTCTGATTATGTTTCAGAAATACTATCATATTG
This sequence comes from Paroedura picta, assembly GCF_049243985.1. Taxonomy (NCBI): domain Eukaryota; kingdom Metazoa; phylum Chordata; class Lepidosauria; order Squamata; family Gekkonidae; genus Paroedura; species Paroedura picta. The sequence goes on from NC_135379.1 coordinate 38,776,620, forward strand.
CTAGCCATCAGTCAATGGCAAAGCCTTAGAGATCCTCTATCTGTGGATTTAAAAAAAAATATATACACACTATCATCTGATCATATAACCGTTTGTGGCCTCTTACAGATAATTATTTGGGATTCCAGTCCTATTTACATTGGTTCCTCAAGATCAGTTTGTTTTACATAAAACCCACAGAGCTGTACTTCCCTGTTTATGAAACACCCATTAAATAGAGTGGGTCAGAATGGCATGACGCATCATGTGTGCTTAATCTGTTTCATATAAATTTGCCGTGAAAGTGCTGGGTCAATATGGATAATGTGCAATCTGTTCTAAACAGCCAGTTGCACAATAAGCATAATTTGTGGGAGACAGTTATGGATCTCAGGAGTCCTTTCATCGGTGCATGTATCGAATTAATCTCCTCATAAATGCTCATTCAGAGAGTGCCAAAAGACTGTTCTGGTTGGTTGCCATGGCAGATATTATTCTTCGTGCTCCTGCGAGAGCTACATTTTTATGAACTGTGAATGTTTTCAAGTTTATCACCGCAGCAAGCTGTGGTTAGCGGGCATTCTTCGCTGACAGTTCCTTTCTACAGTCTGATTCTCCCTTTCCTTTCCTTTCCATCAGATTCTCAGCAAAATGTTTTGAGAGGTCTTTTAACTTCATTTTATGCAAATTGGAGCAGATCTGTGTTTCATCATGTGGTCGGTCTCCTCTCTCCCCCGCCCCCTCCCCCAGAAAATTTTGCAAGGGTTTGCTATTGCAATAACTAACCAAAATTGCTAGATGCCTTCAAAAAAGCTGATTGGATTTCTTGATAAGTCGATATGTCTGAGTAGAAAAATCATGTACAAAGGTTTCTTGGATTGGGTTGTCCTGTAATTGTATATCTTTTTAAAAAAGGAGTTTTGTTTTCATGCAGGCCTGCTCCTTTGATAAAAAATGATAGTGTAGAATTTATCACTTTAACATATATAACCACATGCAGGATAATGCTGACACATATTTGCCCCGTTTTAGAAAGTGTGTTTTGTTTCTGCACAAAGTGGCACAAGAATGCCTTCCTGTGTTATCCCTGGCAGCAGCAGCTCCTGGGATGGCTTGCCAAATTTCTTTTGTTGGGGATGGTGTGCAGATTGGGTTCAAGTGATTAAGTGCTGCCAGTTGCTGCAGGGAAGAAAGGAAAAGCCCCCCCCCCATGTGCGAATGGATCTTTTAAATGCAATCAGCTCCTCTGGGCTGTATCCAAATGTTTGAAGCATGCATAGCGGTGAAAGCTAAAATGGCATGTTTCAGATTGCAGTTGTCCGTAATAGCACAAGCTCTAACAGAGAATGTCTCTGAGCCTTTCACAAACAAATATTCCCCTATTCCCATAAAGACCTATTTAAAAGGTAGGCCTGGAAGACTGGGGCAGGATGGTCACATTAAAGAATGTGGACCTAAACCCCAGATTTTCCTGATGTCTAACCCATTCTTTTCTAAAATACAGCTTATTGTTAAGAGGTTCAGACAGTCTCTTTGTGTTGGGATGTTGCTGGTTTAACACGATCGTGGTCACCCATTGAGTTTGTATGGGGATGTTTCTCTTTCCTGTAACTTTTACACCATCTGCTATCTGTTCTCAACTGGTCTTAAAGAAAGGGATTTAGAAGCAGCATACCATATGCTCACCTCATTATGTGAACCCGAGATCCCTGGAGATTGTATAACGTCAGAAAGGTTGGGAACCTCAGCACTAAGTGCTCTGACTCACTTTGTCATATGGGGATCTTTCAAAACAACAGAAGGGAATAGTATTGATTTCAAAGAACTAAGGAAACTTAGGCCCTCTTCGGTGCATACATCAAGATGAGTCATGCAAATGAATCCATGTGAGTTACAAGGCCAGAATGATTTCCAAGCCTATCTGCCCATGCAGACCAGGTTCAACTGTTTGTGGCTTTGTGTTTGTTTGTCTGTTTGGCCATCAAGTTGCAGCTGACTTTGACCTCACAGGGTTCTCAGGGCAAGAGATGTTGAGAAAGTGGCTTGCCATTGCATGCCTGTGTGTATTCCTTGGCAGTCTCCCATCCATATGCTGAAGAGGGCCAGCATGGCTTAGCTGCTGAGAACTAATGAGATTGGGCTAGCTTGGGCTATCCAGGTCAGGGCAGGGCATGTTTATAGCTTTGAAACAGGCTTCCTGGTTGTCTAGAGAGACAGTTCTAATTCACCAGGTTGGTAAGTGGTAGGCTTGTGCATTTAGGGCGCTTCGGCCCTAAATGTTGTATAGTGATTAGAGTGCTGCACTGGGATCTGGGTTGTAATGATGAACAGCCTTGTTTCAAACATCTGTTTGTTGGATTGGATTTAATACTTATTTTATTTGTTCAATTTATGTAGCGCCCCTCACTATGACGTCTTGGGGTAGTGTGCATAGAACCAATAAAACAGAATGTACACTAAACTACTTTTAGCAATTGAGAACATAACATAACAGTCATTTCAGCTAGTAGGCAACAGCAACATCACTTAGAAACTTGAGCAAGGGCAACAATTGAGAATAAAAACATGTTGAATGTTCACTTTTTTCACATCTAGATCTCCTTTTTTGCACCATAGACTCTTTTTCCTTCCAGTCATTTGTTGTATGGGGTGTGTTGTCAGAACCCCACTTTGTCCAAGGCCTGTTCAGCAACAGACTGGGCGCAAGTCTTTTCCCACTCATGCATCTGGCGAAGCCTTCTGGGAGAGGGCAGGAGGGCACCTGGCTTTAAAGCCGCAAAGCCGACCTGTTCCTAAAAACGCTGGCAGGGGCTCATGGGAATTGTAGTCCATTGACATCTGGAGGACCACAGGTTGACTACCCCTGCCTTAGATGACTTGTTTTTTCTTCCTAGCAGTAACAGCTCGTAGCTGCTTGAAGGCACCCAAATGTTCCCTGGCTTTTTAAAATGTCATGCTGCTAGTCTTCTGGAATTAATGTTCTGCTGTTAAGTCTCATTTGAAGAAGAAATCTCGTCATTAAGTGATATTTAGTTACATTAATAATTTATTTGCTGTGTCCTGTGATTTTTAGTGGTGTGTTATGCAAGGCATTGCTCAGCAGCTATCATCGGCCTGTCAGTGTCTTTTCATGTGATAGTCTGTCGGCTTTGATGTGTCATGTTGAGAGTGAGTTGCCTCTCCTTCCAATGCACTTTTCGCCAAAACTATGATGATGTGTCTGGGCATGAAGAAGAGGCGCTCATGATTAAGTTAACTGCTTTTGGGAGAGAACATTTTTGCATGCCAGAAAAGATTGCTCTCACTTCTCATGGTGGGGTTTGGCTTGATTGCAAAAGATCCCAGGTTCTGTCCTGGTATTTCCAGTTTAAAAGGATTTAACATTGAGTTAAATGTGAAGCTTCTGTCTCTAAACATATCCTCCATCTAGGTGTATACACTTCTGAAGGTGGTGTTTCTGCCTCTCTAACCCTTTCCTAAAGAATTCTGCAGTGTTCGATGTATACCATGTCAAAACAACGGTTTTGGCATCCTCAAGGGACTCAAATGATGTTCCTCTTAAATGTTCTTTCAAAAGTCTGAAGGGAGAAGATCAAGGCTGTAGGGTAGATGGGATAAGGTTTCCCAATGAAATTATCATCATACAAGCCCTTGTTACCTTCAGAGAACGAGCAGGCCCCTTGGCAGGATGGAGAAAAAACCCGTGGTGCAACCTTTCTGGACTTGTTATCATCAGTGCAGTTTTCAGTTTTCTTAACGCTTCTTCATAATAAGCCCCCATGATTGTCCTATGTCCTTTGAGAAAATAGTTTTGTTTGAAATAAACCTGTGTGTGTGTGTGTGTGTGAACTTGAACCCTAGTAGCAATACTTTTTTACTTACCCTCATAGGGAAAAATTAAATCTGTAATAAACTCTTTAGACTCTTTGTACTCACTATCTGAAAAGTCTGCCTTTGATTTAATTAAATGCAGACTACTAGACATAGTACTGCAAGAACTTAGCAGTAAAGCTAGAAATCCCTGCTCATATTTCTATCATCTAACCATCCCACAACAATGTAGGGCTAGAACTAATGCTCTACCTCCTGCTGTGTTATATGGGAGATTTCAACAAATCCCAGTCAACTAGGCTCTACCCTTGTGGACAGTTTTGTATAGAATCAATCACACATGTTCTTTCCCATTTTCCATTTTATCTTACCATCTGAGCTAAATTTCTTAACCCAATGCTTTGTGAAAAACAACAGCATCTTGATGAATTTAAGATTCAGTTTCTTTTGACTTCCCAGAACCCTTTTATAATTGAATCAGTTGCAAAGTTTTTACCTCTTGCCATGAGAGATCTTGAATGTATTCTCTCTCACTCTAAAGCATATCTGCTTTTGTTTACTCTGTATTGCAGTGGGTCTTTCTGTATCCCCCCCCCCGCCACCCTATATTGTACTTCTTCTAATATGCCAATAAAGGCCTTGCTGTTGTTGTTGATGTTGACTTACCCTCATATATGTATAATACTCACAATCTATTCCATATCACAACATCAATCCATGACCCTCCTCAATACAGTCAGTAGAAGGACCTCAGAAGCAACTGTTGATAGATAGGAAATGAGAAGAAGTCAGGACTACTGAAAATTAGAGAAAGAACTAATGTACCTACTTATCCATGTGTTCTAAGAAATCTTTCCAAAAAGTACATGAAGAGCACATGATTTTAGAATCCCAAGTAACAGAAGAAAATGGTAACTGCATGGTCATCTCTTGAACCAAAACATGAAAGGATGACCCATATTTGGGACCACACAGAAATTGCAAAGATCTTAAATGAATTCTGATATTTGTTGCCTTATGAATAAAAAGCTTTTATCCTGAAGAAGTCAGCAGAATGAAGTTATTACAATAGAAAGGGGATTGGGTACTCATTTCATTTTATACTTGGTACAAATTTCTTCCCATCAGATGTATGTAAATGTTTGGTGCTCGAATTCTGTGCTGCCAATGGGTGGCCCGGCAGGCTGGAATATTCACAGCCCATTTACAGACTCTAACATCACAGAACATAGTAAGGTTGAAAACTTGAGAAAATTGCTTTAGGATATGTAAATTAGTTCACGTTCAGGTTATGAATGCAACATTGCTATTGCATTCTGTCTTCTGGTAAGTGCTTTTTAAACCAAGCATTTAGGCATTTAATTGAATATGAGGCAGCAAGCCTGCTAAAGGAAGATTACAACACACAACACTTAGGAGATTTCCCCCCACTCTTGCTAGGATCACATGCAAACAAAAATGTACAGTAAACTAAACTGAATTTGCTAATAGGTAAGATGGAAGTGTAGCATTTTAGGGTGACTGTGACATAATTATTTGGGAATACAATGAAGACGATTGTGATTTTACAGTGGTTTGCTGTGGGCAAGGACCTCCCTTCCCAGCATGGTGTAGTGGTTAAGAGCGGCGGACTTTAATCTGGAGAACCATGTTTGATTCTCCACTCCTCCACATGCAGCCAGCCTAATAACCTTGGGGTAATGTGGCGCAGAGTGGTAAGGCAGCCGCCTGAAAGCTTTGCCCATGAGGTTGGGAGTTCAATCCCAGCAGTCGGCTCAAGGTTGACTCAGCCTTCCATCCTTCCGAGGTCAGTAAAATGAGTACCCAGCTTGCTGGGGGGTAAACGGTAATGACTGGGGAAGGCACTGGCAAACCACCCCGTATTGAGTCTGCCATGAAAACGCTAGAGGGCGTCACCCCAAGGGTCAGACATGACTCGGTGCTTGCACAGGGGATACCTTTACCTTTACCTTTAATCACAGTTCTCTTAGGACTGTTCTCACAAAACAGTTCTGTTTGAACTCTCTCAGCCCCATCTAACTCACAGGGTGTCTGTTGTGGGGGGAGGAAGGGAAAAGTATTTGTAAGCCACTTTTGGACTCCTTCATGTAGTGTAAGGCGGGGTATAAAATACCAGCTCTTTTCCCCCTGTACGAAAATTCCCTATCTCTTTACAGAAGAGAATGCGCCAACATATCATAGTTCCCCTTCCACCAGAGAATATTGTACCTAATTTCTGTTAATGCTCTGAGTGCATCCAGTATTTTGGTACTGACTTTCATTTCTCAAGTGGTTCAAACTTTAGTGGCAACTAAAAGAAGAATTTGAACAACATTTATCCATGATTAGATTTTCCTATCTCTTTGTTAGAATTATATAGAAAGCAAAATGTATAGAAGGTTAGCAAAGGCACTTCCATTCAACTATGAGTATGTTTTTGACCAGGTTACCCCAATGATTCTTTCTCGTGAAAACTTTCTAAAGTCTCAGCATGAGCACTTTCCAAAAGGGGTTCAAGACTGGTGTTTTGGAGTAAGTTTTAGAGTATTGGAAGTAGTTTGGAAATTTTGCTTTCTATTTAAACTTTTAACGATTAAACAAATCTGTGATTTAGTGATGTAATTAATTTAATTTTAGTTCATCGATAATGAAGATGCAATGCAAACTGAGATTCCTCTGAGTTTGAGCAACTGTCAGAACTCACACTATTAACAGTCTTATAAAACTCTTCCAAGCAGCAATGCTTTCTCTCTGCTGCACTCACTCAAGGGATAATTGAATTGAGGTGCTTACTTAGGCTTCATCCACACTGCCTCTTCTCTCTGCCAGTTAATATTTTTTTATTCAGTAATTATGCAGAATCCATAAAGTGTCAGCATTAAAAGTGAGTGGTTTGGCAGTATTCTTCATGTTAGGCTCCCAACTTTTAAACGAGTTGATTGTGGCAATTCTTGTGACTTTAAAAGCCATTGTAGTACTGCCCATCTAGTGTGGACTGGCCAAATGTTATTGATGCTTCAGAAAGAGGTGCAGTTGTAGGATGGTGAATTTGGTTAGTGAATTCTCCACTTTTTGCATTATTTATTTTGCATTCGATTGCAGAACCATTCTCATATTTTGCTACAATCTCTTCCCCTATAGCCAAAAACGCTGTCCTGTTTTTTTTAAGCATTTTTCACAATTGTATCTTTAAAATATAGCTTAATTAGTGTTTTCTTGATTGTAGCTTTCCCTCAGGAAATGGCTCACTGTTTTGCCTTTTGAAATGTCTCCTCCGCCTGCCACCTGCTAACCCTTGTGATTATTTTTCTCTCAGTAGCCATCATTTATTTATATTTATTTATATTGTATTTGCATAATGTCACTTTATTTGCAGTTATACCATTCAAAGCCACATTTTTAAAAAGCTGTGGCCATGGCTGCACCTCTGAAATGTAAGAGATAAAGAGATGTTTGTTGATTGGTCACAACAGCACTAAACAATATACTTCTACTTCCTTGGGAGTGAATCCCATTGATCCAAACTGATCCAAAGTGAATCCCATTGATCCAAATTGATTACTGGTGGGCATTTTTGAACTGTTATGAGCACTGATTCAAATTATTTATTTAATTAATTTCTTTCCCGCTCCTGACTTAAAGTCTTGGGTCGGCTAACAATGAGGTAAAGTGAAACATGATAAAATATTATGACCATTATAAGGCATGATTATTAAACTTAATGATCCATACACTAAGATTAGTACCTCTGCCCATTAATTGGACACTCACTAATTGACAGTGAAAAAAGAGGGAGTGTGTGTGCAGGGGGGGCATTATTACCTGATTATGTCTATGCTGACCTCAACCGAAGGCTTGGCGGAAGAGCTCCATTTTACAGGTCCTGTGGAACTGTTGACGTTCTGACAGGACTCTGATCTCACTTGGGAGCTCATTCCACCAAGCCGGGGCCAGGGCCAGGCCCGAATCTAGCCACATTTCTAATTTTGCTTCCAGCATATTACGGAACAAAGCCTCAGCAGCAATAAAGGATCCAGGTGTAGAAAGGGTCTCTTGATTCTGTTCAAAAATTGATTTTTTAAAAATTCCTTTTAAGACATTTGTTTAACTTGCATCATGTTCTACTTTCTTTTAGCAAATGAAGCTGGCAACAGAGTCCCTGAAAGAAGAAAAATCCTAAAATATCTTAAGCATCTGCTGATGAATAGTAAGGTTTCGAAAGTATTATTGTCAAGAAATGCCTGATCACTACATTATAACACTCCACTTGTCTTTATTTACCGCTCGAAGCCAGATCCAAAAAAGAAAATAAAACCCTTTTCCTTCTGAATGTCGTACCTGAAGCTTGTGCCAGATCTGGCTGCAGTGCACAATAACCACTAATGTTTACAAAAGGATGCAAACTCTCGAAAACGTGCAACCGCTAATTATAACTATATAATCCTGAATTGTAGCCTTTTAAAGAATTCTGGGGGCTGCTGCACTCAGTGCAGAGTTGCACATCTCCCATGGCAGTTAAACAGTTTGATCCTCATATGACTGTATTTAACCATATTAATTTGTAGATTGCTTATGAGATTGTTCCTTGCAAATATGTAAAAATGAATCTAAATCTTGTTTATTGTATGATGTGAGGTATAAATTTCTCCCACAGGACCAATTCAGTGCAGGTTTTAAAAAAGAAATAAATGTGAAGCAAAATGTATGCGACAGTAGTATTTTAACATGAAAATCTGTGCCTCCTTCATATTTGTTTTAAGGAACTGAAAAAGAAAGCTTTTGGCATGAAGCAAAGTCCAGTCATCTTAATATGGTGTACCAGTTAAACAGCCGTGCTTGTATCTTACTTCCCTGTATCAATTTCTACCTGGCTGGATCTTTAAATGCAAGTGGTATTAATAATGTCATCTGAATCGGCTAGAAAGCTATTAAAATATGCAGTCATTGGGAATCTCTTGTTTCCTTGTGCATATCAAAACGCTTACTTTTTATTGTGGTTATATCACATTTGTGGTTTGGGCTTCACTGTGGAAACTGTGGGGTGCTGGGGGGAGGGGGTTAGGGCCATGAATTGAAATAATAGATTGGAAATGTTCTGTTCTTCCAGAATAGGTTTCATTAATCCTATAACCTTCAGAATTGATGCACCAGTTCCATACACTAAAAGGAACTTTTATAACTGAACTTTCACCCCTGCATATGTAGTGTTTAATTCATGCAATCTGCCATACTGTGATAGTCCTTACAATTCACCTAGTCTTCAGCTTTGCCTCACTTGTGTAACTGTCCTTTGTAGGGCTCCCTAAAGAAGATGTTTCAGTCAGATTTTTGTTTTTGTCTGAAGAGTTCCAGTAACTGATATGTGGTAGTCGATATCTGAAGATGACATGGTGCTCTTTCATGGGGTACAGAATTGCAATTCTGAGGAGCAATCTAGAAGAAGAAGAGTTGGTTCTTATATGCCGCTTTTCCCTACCCGAAGGAGGCTCAAAGCGGCTTACAGTCGCCTTCCCATTCCTCTCCCCACAACAGACACCCTGTGGGGTGGGTGAGGCTGAGAGAGCACTGATATCACTGCCCGGTCAGAACAGTTTTATCAGTGCTGTGGCGAGCCCAAGGTCACCCAGCTGGTTGCATGTGGGGAAGTGCAGAATCGAACCTGGCATGCCAGATTAGAAGTCCGCACTCCTAACCACTACACCAAACTGGCTCTATGTAGTAGAACTCAAACAAACTAATATTATTTATCCAAACAAGATTATGCAAGGAGAAAACAGGGTTGCACTTACCAGTAACTGATGTTCATCGAGTGGCTTCTGTGCAGGCACACATGGGTCTGGGATGTAGCAGGCCTGCCATGGAGAGGAGCTAGCGAGCTATTTAAAAGTCATTAGACTCCCAGAAGTGCTACCCCCCCTCCTGAAGGAGGAGAGTGACTTTACCACCCAAAAGTCAATCTCTTCCAGACAGTTATATTGAGGGGAAGTCTTTGTTTACTTATAATAAAGTTAAGACTTTTATGAAATGACTAGGGTTAAAGCCCATTGTATTTTTAAATACAATGGGTGCTAGCATGGGCGCTGGTGGGGCCAGGGGGCTCGCAGGTCTCCTTGAGGGCATCCCTGCCGTGGCATCCCCGCCGCTCCCTCTCCTCAACCCTCCTCCCCCCCCCCCCCCGGCATCCTGGCTTTGGCGCGGTGAGAGGAGCAGGCCCGGTGCATCTCTGACATGGCGGTCCTGCTGTCTTGGCCGCGACAAAGCCTTTCCGCCCCTCCCCCCAACCGGCCTCGGCGCGGCAAAAGGAGCAGGTGGGTGGTGTCATTGATAATGTCTTCTTACACTGAGGCTAAAAGGGAGTGCCCATTGCACATTAATGTTCATTCCACAAGGGCACAAGCCACATCTGCAACTTTCTCAGCTGGTCTTCTGATGCTGGATGTCTGCAGAGCTGCCACCTGGTGGGTCCCGTTGACCTTCATCAAGCATTATTCTATGGATGTCGACTCAGGATCGGATGCTGCAGGGGGCATAGCGGTGCTATGGATGCTCTCCTGCTGATGTTGCCCATTCCCTCCTCTTTGGTGAGTGATCTCGCTATTCTCTCATGCGGGACTGCACTGAAGCCACAAAGATGAAAACAGGGTTGCATTTACCTGTAACTCATGTTCATCAAGTGGCTTCTGTGCAGGCACACATCCCGCCTGCCTTGCGTCAGCTGGCATCAGAGATCATCTGTTAGGGCAACCAGTGGCCAGGTCAGAAGCTCCACCACGTGGCCAGGTCAGAAGCTAGATTGGACCAGGTAAGCCAGCAATTGATATGTGGCTGCCCATTCCACTGCCGTCCCTAGAAAGGCTAGTTCCCCCAAATTGTAAGGATCCCCAGCCCCTTCACGCCCATAGCCTTTGTGCCCCTCTCTTATATTATGATGATCATAATTAAAAGCATCCTTCGTTGTGGTCATTCATTGCCACAAGGTACAGTAATTGCTTCGGTGATGATGTACTTACTATCGCTAATATGGAATCTCATCTACTATTAATACCAAGGTGGTGTTACATCCCCCCCCCCCAATACAAGAATTACTGACCTAGCAACAAATATAATAATTAGCAGCAGTTAAACCAGTACAATTTGGTAAAGGTTGAATCCCCTTTCTCCTTACCAATCTACCCATCGGCACCTGCAGGAGAGCAGGGTTTTCAGACCAGCAATATCACAAACCTACCAACAATACCCTAATAGAGGGGGGAGGGCAGAGCAACATCCAAGAAAGGAGAATTATTCCCATCCCCAAAAGTAGAATTAATAATCAGGCAGTAATCAATCTGCAATCCTCTGATGTTGATAGGTTTGGATCTCTAAACTGTGGAACTGAGAGGGCAAGCCACATTTGCTCTTTATTCAGAAGCAATTTCTCATTGAACGGATGACCATGGGTGGGGAAATATTGGTAGTCTTACCTTAGCAGTCTTAAGGCAGATATTTAAAGCTTTTCTGGCCAATAGCTGCTTTATTCTTAGACTTTGTCCTTCCATATAAACATAGCATTGTCTTCTTTAAATAAGTTCTTGGGGCAGTGCTACCTGGGTTTGTTTTCATTTGGATGATTGAACACCAGTGTCAATTGGCATTTCTTTAGTATTTGTTTTATTTATAAATATATTGGTGGAAACAAATACTTCTAACAGGGCAGCAGATCCACATCTCCACTATAGGATGCCAATTTCTAAGGGTCAACTGGAAACTCAGTACTGTTTCTCTCCCTATCCTTACCTGGCCTGCATGTCATCTTTCCAAACTCTGGTGGGTACTTACACCTTATCTCCTAACCCAATAAGACCTATAGAGCAGGGGTAGTCAACCTGTGATCCTCCAGATGTCCATGGACTACAATTTCCATGAGCCCCTGCCAGCAAACGCTGGCAGGGGCTCATGGGAATTGTAGTCCATGGTCATCTGGAGGACCACAGGTTGACTACCCCGGCTACAGAGGAAATACCTATAGCCACTTAGAAACCTATTTGTATTACTGAAGACTACAGCTAGTTCAAAAAAAAAAGTATGTCTTCAGGTTTACAAGAAATTAAGGCTATACAAGAGCCCTTGCATCCACTTGCAGGTATATTTTTGCTTGGATGAGAACAGTTCCCCTAGATTCTCATCTTTCTTGTTCCTTTAAAAGTTAAACACTAAGCAGATTTCCTAGACCATGAATTTGACATAATTCAAGCAAGAATACTGATTCACTTTTTGATACCAGGGCTGCATTCCAGAGACAAGTTATGCTAATTCTCCTCAGGCCTTTCCCTTTATTAACTATCTGGCTTTACTGACTCCTCTTGCTGCTTGGGAAAGAGATCTAGGTACATCTTTAGAAAGACCAAGTCGAAGTTCAAATTAATTGTGGAAAAGTATCTTCTGCTGCTCTTAAATTGGATAGGCCATTTCATGCCTTGGTCTAGACTTCAGTTTCTAAGCTCTGTCATAAGTCTAGCAAGGTATTTGTATGATGAGCAGTCTAAAGCTCTCCTTTTTGCCTAAACGCAGGGTACCAAAAAAAACTAAAACAATATCTAGTCTTGGACAGTTGCTCCATAACTCAGCCTTTGAGTAGTTTCACTGATTCAGGGTTCACCAGGTACAAGGGGCCATTCAGACCTTTCTGTAGACTCCTTCACCCTTGGGATTTTGTTTCATCCTTGGACTATGGCTGATCTTTTGGGCCAGACTGCAATCTTTTCCTCCTGCACTTTTGGTTGCAGAATAGCTCTTATAAAATTCTCTTCCACAGCTTTAGGCCTCGGTTAGTCCCTGCCCATATAATTCACTTTCATCAACTGTCTCTCCCCTGCCCCTCCTCCATTGTTTTCCAGGCCTGAGGCTGTTTTCTCCAGCTCTTCACACTCATGACTGCTGACAGGCTTTCAGCTATTGATGGCACCACCTCACAAATCAAGACCACACTGTTCTACAACCCCCATCAACCCACAACAGGATTCTCTGCAGCCACTAGCAAGCATTTTTTACTGTCTACGTTGAAGCCACCTGAACCGCAGCAGCTGTTTCAGAGAAAATTTGTGGTCAGAACTTTGTCTCCATGCTTGTTTTGACACTGTCTTTAAGGTGTTATTACAATGTCAACTGCTGGCATATCAACTTCTTTTGCCTGCTCCAGTCTGGCTAAAGAAAAACATACAATCCCTAAAATGGTATACATTTCCCATTTCAACAAGGAACTGCCACCTGGGTTTGGCTTCCTTTGGACAAGAGCACTCTAGAGCCTTATGACATCTTAAAATTGTTTCATTTACAAATATGCAAGTAGAACATAGGCAAGCATGTTCCTTGGGACTGCATATCTACTTCCTTGTATCAGGTCCCCGTGGAGCTGCCATTCTGAAGCACTCCAGTCATCTCCCAGCTTTGTCAAAACCAAACTATTGTTTCTTCAGTCACATACACTTGGTATTTCTCGGGGCGGGGGGATACCATTTTTTAAGTTCTGAAATTCTGTCTCGTCTTCCATCCTGAGTTTTTAAGTGTGGGGAACTAGTGATAGATCCTAAGTATTTGATCAGCACCATCACATCCAAATAACAGGACTAGGACTTCTATTGTATTTCTACTGCAACACTGTATTGGTCCTTCCTCCTACAATAAGATTTGGTAGAGTTTCACCCCTAAGCAAATCCACTTTCACTAAAGCATTTACCTTCTTTCCTTCATAGCAACAAATATGAATACTGTCCAAACGTTACAGGCATAGACATGAGGACCTCATGGATACACCTAGCTAACAGGAATATGACAAGGCCCCCAACAAGTAAAACTGGTTGCAAAATTATTTAGGATTTAATAAATCTCAAGAAAACACAAACTTTTGCCTATTGGTTTCATTTGCTTTGGCTGTATTTCTACAAGAAACCAACAGTGTTTCTTCATTTGTATCTTCAGCTCTAAACAGGAAAAACTACAATTAATATGCCTTGAACACTTTCAAACATGAACATATTTAACAAAAATGAGGGCTTAAGTGTACATCTTCAAATGCTGGAGTACCAGATTCATTGCTTTTTACCCAGACCATAAATTTTCAGATAAGGTAATACAGAAAAGGAAAGATGCCAGTGATGTGCAAGTCAGCTGTGAAAGAACCAAAAATCAGGATCAATCAAGCAGTGTGCTACCAAGCAGTCACCAAACAGGGAATTTGTAGTCCGTCTTACTTACACAACACTCCTATCAAATAATCAAGATTTACAAGACATGTTTCAAATTTCAGTTTATTTGTGAGATAATATTAGTGGGTAATGCATCTCCCATCTGCTGTTGCAATAAAATTTAACTTTGTATGGGTTTTTTTACCCATTATGACATAAGATACTGCATTATTAACAAGGACTTAAAACCACAATAAATCAGTAATGAAATAGTAGCCATATTAGAGTGTATAAAGTTGACATGGAAGTAATTTATGCACCAATAAAGAGGTCAGTTTTATTAATGGGATTTCTTTTTCATTTGTCACACACCATGAATGTTTTTACAATGAAGAAAGCCAAACTATCGCTGGAAGCAACTGACAAAGATCAACTGATATTTTTGTACCCACCATAACATATATAGCTTCTTGCTCTTGGCCTCCATTCTGCTTAATTTCACTGCTACTTGTAAAATTCTGTGCCGAGATTGTCACATCTTAAATACAGGTAAATTGCTAGAAGTACATTATATACACATACAGAAAAATACAAGACTAGTTGCTTTCCACAATATTTAATTTATATGCTACAGTAACTATATGCAACTTGTAAAGACAGCTTTAAGGGGTACAAGAAACTGTTACTTGCTCTATAATAGTTTGGTCCAATATATTTTACTGTAGTGGTTATTTGCTCCCTCCTTTAACATGACAACATAATACAACATACAACACATGCACAATCATTCACCTGTGAACAAATGAATAAAAAGACACTCAAGGTAACATCTGTACACCCAGAGGTTCAACCAACCATACACAACTAAATAAGGCTATTTTACAGCTATGCAGCATAAATGGTCAACACTGCTGTTCTAAAGTGAGCACCATATATACACATTTGTATATAAAAACAAAGGAAACAAAAACACACGCACACACACCTGGGTTAGTCAAAAGGTGCCATTCCAAGGCTGTACACAGTGTGGAAAGAATATTTACAATACTTGAAAATAAAAAGCTGCAAAGTTTATTGCCAATGCCCTTTATAAACTTTCTCTTAGTTCTTAATAGATGCTCCGTTCACTATCTTCTGTGAACTATCCATATTTCTGGCCCTTTAAAAGATCCCTGCTCAAGAAAATTTCAAGCAAATATGTTCTATGGCTTCGCCCACACATCTGTTTCGGTAGCTTTCAACTGTTGATATCACACTGGTATATATGGTAGGCTGTTTTAAAACAAACTGCAACAGCTTAAAAAAAACACTAAAGTTTTAAGAAGTAGAATATTTCATTTATGACTTGCTGTATTTGGGAAGAAGAAAAGTATAAGCCCCCACTAGGCTAAATATTAAAATATGCTATACAATTTAGACTTACAAGTGCATCTCACTTGGAAATGAATTGTGCTGAATTCAATGGAATTCTTTTTTTGTAAGTGCGCCTTGGGCTGCATCATCAGCTAGACCTGGGTTAGTGTGAATAATGTAAATCATAACCAAACTTAAGTTCTTTGGTGCTCTACAGACCACAATGTAAATGAAATGCATTCTACTTGACCATTTCGCTAGCATTAAGATACTAAAGTGTGTAAACTGTCTCAGACATTGGTGCCTGCCTGGGATGTTGCTACATAATACCATCAATTCTTACTAACATTGCTTTGAAGACCCATTATACATGGCATGAAAAAAATAACATTCTTGCCCTTCACAAAATTAGGAATCTGCAATATATTTTATTCTAGATAAAAGTCCACAAAAAAAGTTCATCTTCTCAAAAGTATCCTTTTGTAGAGAAAAATGCCAACTAGTTCATTTGCTAGTATTTCAACAGCAAAGGAAAAAAATGGTATGCAAACAGCAGTGAATAATGTAGAGTGAAATTGATCCATACCATTTTTAATTATTTGACTTGATTTAGAGAGTGTTACTGAGGGAAATTCAACTGGGCAGCAATTTAATACTCCGCAAACAAAATATGATACTAAAAGAATATATTGAAATCTGCACTACTGTATTCCATGTTGTATTCTGAAATATTAGACGTTAGATTTACAGTGTATTCCACTAGGCTAACAAACTTAAAATATCCTTGCTTTGTTCCAAATGCAGTAAAGAGTTTCCATTTCCATCAATTTCATTTAAAATATCTGATTAAAACACCTGAATTGTATATTTAAAACAACTTTTGGTATAAGTAACTTTACATGGAAGTGATTGCCACTTCTCTTAACTGCCAACAGTGTACATGGCAGCAATATTAAAACAGTTGAGATACCTGATTGACCCTTAAGTAATCTCAACAAAGCTGCTATTTATATAGAAAACAGATTGAATGCTAATGGGTAGGGTGGAGGACATGTTCAGAAGATACCACTTGGGTATGTCTTTTAATGACCAGATAATTTATAGGAATTGGTTTACTGGAATAGATCTTTCAGTAGCTACATACACTGGTCCATCTTGAGTGGCCTGCACTGTATTTAACTACCACCATTCTATGTTCTGTTACTGAATCAATTTTCCCTTTGATTGTAAAAAAGCGTCAGATAGGGTACTATAATTTTCCTTAGTTACTATTTTCAAAAGATTGTCTGCATGTAACAATATTTCTATGGAGGAAAGCTGTCTCAAGGTGTGGTTTTAAATCTTGCCTTTACCAAAACGAAATCTTCAGCTCCTCAACTACCATATATTACAGCTTAAGACAAAGATGTGGGATTAAAATCATAGTTCCAAACACCTTTTCAGTGCAGTTTTGCTTTGTACAAGCCTTGGAAATTTGAAAGCTCCCAAACGAGTTTTCAACATTAAAACATTATTGCTTTGGTTCTGTTGCAAACACACAGAATTATGACAGCTCTCACATAGTTTAGGTATAACAGATCAGAACAAGGTTGGACATTTCACTTAGAAACAAAAACTCTCTTTCTCTCTCTGGTTTAAGTGCAGGACATGAAACTACTAAGTGCTTCATTTACACTGGATCAGGATACAAGCCTTACTGTAATCCAGAATTTCATATTAAAATTATAAATGTAAAAAAATAAAATAAACAAAGGCCTGGTCTGTTGGGAACAAAAAAAATGTGATGGCTAGCAGCATGCAGAAAAATCATGCATTGTCATATCAAGCAAACTAAAATTATTAAAACATAATAAATTACTGCTCAAAGCTCATTTAAAAATATTAAGACAATGGCAATGAAGGATTTCAGTGAAATAAAGTATTCACAGCTCTGAAAGGGAAGATTGGTGATGTCAAGTAGAATGGGTTCAGTCCGGTTGCTGTCAAACAACATGACAGCAAGTAGTTTGACCGGAGGTACACAACAGTCCCTCCTTCGGGTTTCGCTGAATATTCACAGATATTGTTTTTTCACACAGAGGTAGTTGTAACACGTTATTTTTCAAGTTCTTGCTCTTTATTCGTTCCAATTCATTTGTCGTGTCTGACATTTGGTCAGAAAAGAATTTTATGTTGCCCAAAGACGAAGCTGGATTTATACCCCCAGCAGAACTTATGCACATTTTCCATGTGGATTTCTCCTGAACCTTAACACTGGAAAATGATATGGTGTTTTGTGGATCAATAATGTATTTGGAACTGTGGTGAATCTGTGAACCTAGGCAGAGACTCATCAATTTGAGGCTTTCTACAAGGTCCCCTGCACTTCTTGAGGACAACTGCATTGAATTACTAGATCCAGCACACCGACGTGTAGAACCTGAATTGTTATTCGTGCTTCCTCCAGAGCTACCAGAAGGACTTCCACCGCCTTTGTTGTTATCTCCAGGGCTTGCTTTGTCTAGACCTCCATTTCCATTGTTTGGTTTGCTTTGTCCACTGCCATCTCCCTGATTGCCAGGAGGACCTTCACTACTGTCCCGTCTATGCCAGGAATAAGTAAATCCACTGTCTTTATCTAAACGTCGCCTACTTTCTGAATCATCATCACTTGTTTCTGAGCTACTGCAGCTAGAGCCTCGACCCTGGCTTTTCCTTCTGTGGTAACGTTTGTGGACAGTGCTGGGCGATGCAATATTCATTTTTAGCCTGCTAAGTTTTGGAGGCAGATTCTCATCCATATCAAATTCATCATCAGACTCTCCTTCCTCAAAGATCTGATTGAGAACTGGAGCACTCTTCCGGGAAGTAAGACGATTTGTAACTGAAGGCTTCCGGCGCAAGACAACTTGTGTTGAAAGGGAAACAGGTTTTTTATCTTCTTCATCCTCCTCCTCATCTTCTTCCACCCTAAATAAGCACTTCCGACCACTAGTTGTAGGTTTTAAGCTCACTGAAGGAACAACAGAAAGCGCTGGGCCAGCTAATTCAGGAATTTCTTCTTTCTTTGCTGCATCACTAAGTGCCTTATTCCTGTGACCATTGAGAATGTTTTCAGCACTGCGAGCTGGAGACTGAGGAACAGTTCCATGGGACAGAGGAGTTGCTGTGAGATCATCTTCTAGATCTTGTGGAACATCAATTTTTGTTGGCCATGATTGCCTACAGCAAGTATAAAGAAACAAAAATGCAATTTTACTAAAAGTCTAAAGCTCAAAGAAAGAAATTTTAAAAGTCTGCATAAAAACAGGTGCAAGGTAGATAAAAGTTAAGAGTTACAATTGAGCCTTAATTTGAAAATCTACCAAGGAAGCAAAGAGCTTCCCCACTGCTGAATGGCAAATCTGTGAAGCTGAAGACAGCTTCACAAAGATTACAGGAAGACAGTTGGAAATGCATAAGCTAAAAAGTGGAAATACATTCTGGTTTTTAGATAAAAGAAGAGGAAGACAGACTCATTGTTTCTTTGACAGTAACAAGTTTGAAATCAGAAGATGCAGAATTAGAATTACAGCACATTCCTGGGCAGAAGTGCACCCTTAAGCTCACTATCTTCTGTGGACTCTGAAGGATATAACAGATATGTTATATCAGTGGTTCTCAACCTGGGGATTGGGACCCCTTTGGGGGTCAAACAACCCTTTCACATGGGGTTGCAGCAGGGCAAACAACTTGACCGGGGTAGATTGAGATAGAGTGTTCATCTGTCCGGAAAAGAGTGTGATTGGCATGGTGGGACAAGGGGCAGAACTGAACTGAGAAACCCCAGAAGAAAACCAATTTGTATACAATCATGAACAATGGATCTTCAAACCACTGGTCAGTTTTGGTTTAATTTCTGTGAAAAAAACACTTGCATAATTTTATGGTTGGGAGTCACCACAACATGAGGAACTGTATTAAAGGGTCGCAGCATTAGGAAGTTGGAGAACCACTGTGTTATATGGTATCTCCAACGTGACTATTATCAAGGACAAGTTCTGAAACTTTTACTGTCCATTCCTGCTACTTTCTAAGATCTTTTTTGAACCCTCCATACATGTTACAGATTCAGATGTAGACCTTTACTTTCCAAGCAGGGGGCAAGCAGCTCAAAGAAACAGCCAGGAAACATGGAGGTCACAAGAACATGCTTTGAAATCCTAAAGGAAAGGGATTATAGAAGTTAACAACACTGTGGATGGTGGAAGTGGTTTTCAGCATGACTACTTAATATGCTAAGTAGCATGTATTCCACAGTGTCCTACTTAGTTTCACTAACAAGAGACCAGACCAAACTGAATATGCTGAGTTTAAGTCCAGATATCAAGTGAAGTTTATAAATAACTATAGTAGTACATTGCAAATCCCAGTATCTCTATTTGAGATAACTGAACATTTGATTTTATTAGAATTCCTTCAAGTTTGCTGAAACCTGAAACCTCCAGTTCTTTACACCTCTGCCATTTAATGAGACAGCCTGCCTGGTTAGCTGGCTTCCTGTGCTTCTGCTTTATATATGAAACAGATATAAGATAAAATTGCTTGCTGCTATATTAACCACTTTTGAAAGTACCTATTTTATTATATTTATATGCCACCCTCCCTTGAGGCTCAGGGCAGTTTACAGTGAAAATGTTCATGGTACATTATCAGGAACGTTGTCCTTGAGAACATATAATATTTAAAATGGTAGAATTCTTAACAATAGAATATTTAACATTTACATTTGGTATTAGAACATTATAACAGTGATTGTATGTTGTTTGCTGCACTAATTTGAATTATTTTTTCTATGGCACATAATTAGTGGTGGGAGGGGCCTTTGGGCTCTGGATTGGTGGAGTTGCTTCATTGGCCTTAACTGAAAGCTTGGTGGAAGAGCTCCATTTTACAGGCCCTACAGAATTATTTTAACTCTGGCAAGGCCCTGATCTCTTTTGGGAGCTCAGGGTCAGGACAGAAAAAGTCATGGTCCTGGGTGAGGCCAGGCGAGCTTCCCTGGGGCCAGGGATGATCAGCTTGTAGGCACCTGCAGGGTGCAGTGCTCTCTGTGGGGCATAGGTAGAGAGGTGGTCCCTCAGGTACTTAGGGCCCAGACTGCGTATGTGCGCTTGTGCATGCATGTTTATTTTGGAATAAATTACACTCAGTTAAATGTGACTTACTTCCAAGTGTACACAGGACTGAAATCTTAAGACCAAGGTAGATATGATATTGGGTTGGGCAAAGGGAGTTCATTTGTATTTATATTTCAGCTCCCTTTGCCTGTACTTTTGTTAAGAACTATACTCCTTCCTTGTTTTCCACTTTCCAAATTAAATCCAAACTGGCCCTTAGGGTTTTGTTTTTGTTATTGTTTTGGAAAAATAAGAGTTCTTGCCATTTATAGCCTTTACAACAGTTCATTTAAAAAACAAACTGGCATCTATCTGGACTTGTTTGTGTTTGTTCTAATCTGAAATGCACATTTTATTTTAGCCTTTATTACAGCTCTTCACCTGACTGTATTGTATATTTCAGCTTCTTTTTAAAGCAAATCTATTTCTGAACTTAAACACTGCTGCATTGAACTTCCTAGGTAACCTTCCACTCACATGTTATTTCATTTCTCCCATTTTTTACTGCCTTGCTCTCAAGGCAGCTTATAACAATACAGCTGAAACTTTACTCCAAACTACCCAAAGATTAAATTAGCGAATGCTGATTTGAGGGGGGAGGGGGATAAGGGGACTCAGCAATGGCAGCAAGAAGATAGGAGCCTTTCCTATCAGCTCTTTGGGCTCTGGGCTATAGCTGGACTGCAGCCAGGCAGCAGTGAGCTCAGGCCCAGCCTTCCTGTTGGGAAACACAACAGGAGCTCCATGTGCAGTGTAAACTGATGAGAGGGAGATGATTATAATACAAAGAACATGCAAGAATTGCTGTGTTTATATTCAAAGAACTCTTTGAAGTTCTTTTTTTCTTTGTCTCTTTGTAACTGGACTATAATGACTTTTTAGAATCCATCCAAGTATCTCACTGTAAAATGGGAAGATGTGCAGTGTACAGCATAAAAATATTTCAAAGTACTACTAACTCTTGAAAACTCTTTACACTCTTATTGGATTTGAAATTAACTCTTTTTAAAGTTACCACTTTGACTGCTCCCTTGGAGCCTACACAGAAATCTCTGTTGAACCATTTTCTAAATATAAAGTGTGCCACAATTAAAACAGCCAGATTCAACCATCTTGTTTTGACTTCAGACCTTCTGCATAACTCTCTTCATGAGAATAGATAATTTGGCAGATAAACTATCAGCAATATTGAACAACGTCCTTGCAACAGACTTTAAGGAAAAAGCTCAACAGGTTTGCATCCAATTAATGCAATTATCTCTAAGTCTTCAGTATAATCAGAATCAACCTCCAATACAAGAACCAACAGTTAACCAAAGGACTATGATCTCAGAAATGAAACAGACATCATTAGACCCCAATGACTGGTAAGCAACAATTGCAGCACAGCAAATCCAAGATGGAGAATCAACTACTCACAAGTTGAAACTGAGATCCAACATCCCACCCCAGCAAGTGACTCAGGAGGAGAAAATATTAAACGTAAATAAGAATCGGGGACAATTTTTTCTCATCTACAAGCCACCCCAACCGGTACACTTGGTGGGGTGGGGTATAAATTTAAAAATAAATCAAGAAAATGATAAAAATTTCTTTCCGATCTTCAACTTAAACTGAAATTCTCAGACAGAAATGACCCAATAAGAAATTCCAAAAGTATTTAAAAGACTCACTTTCCCTTTAAATATTTTCCGCAAGTGGCAAGTTCACCTGCAATCCCTTCAAGTGCCCTTTAAAGTAGACCAGGGTTTTCCAATTGAGGTTACACGTAACCCCAGGGTTATGCCAGAGAATTGGGAGGTACTATGCTGGTTGGGGGGGATTTAATTTTTTTTTAAAACAGGGATATCTTTGGGGCAGAGTGTAGGTGAGAACAGGAGCCTAACTCCTAGCAGTGGGTGTGGCCTGGTCACATCCTGTGGGAATGCCTGGGTGATGTCACTTGTAGCAGTATGGCAGGGAGGTGTGGATGGATGACATCACTTCTAGGTTATCTTGAAGACTGCAATACTTTTCAGGGGTTACTCTATGGGCAAAAGGTTGAAAAATGAATTAGACTATCCAGCTGTTCTGAAAAATCCTGAATATTTTCAGGATTTTTTGGGGAACAGCCATTTCAGATAGCTGAAATTCAGCCCAAATTTATATCCAACTGAAAGAATACCCGGAATATACTGGAAAGAATGCCCAAAAGATACCAATAACGTATGTTTAGCTATTTTTTTGGCTCAGATATACCGAATTCACACCCCTAATCACAACATAGTTGGACTATAAAATAACTCTCCACGAAGACGAAGTTCTGCTGTGTATACATGCAGCTATAGCTTCATGCCTGTGGTGGAAGGCAGCAGTCCTCCAGAATTTTAAAATCTTCATGATGTTAACTCATCATTGTTCAGAAATTAATGTTTTCGCAAATATACATTTTATCAATTTGACATTTGAACTCCAACTAAATGAATTTAAAATAATATAGAAAAAAGGGTCACAACCCCCTTCAAAGAATTTTTTTAAGGCTTTTTAATTCTCACCTGAACTGAGCTTTGATATTGCTTGGACTTGCTGATCTGGTTTGTATTTCTTTTTCCTGTTTCTCTCTTAGAATTCGCTCTGCTAGTAAGAAGTAGGTAGCAGTGATGTGATTGTATTTGTTAGTTTCCAGTGCCCTGAGGGAAATAAAAATTAAAATGGAACACATTATTTCCTGAAACTGGACATGAAGATAACATGACTTATAAAGCTCCTCAAAGCAAATATAGTCAAGTGCTTAGAAGCTGAAATTAGTACTTGTGGCTTATTAAAAACTGGGCAACCTAACATGGCAAGTTTACTTATCAGAATAGATGATAAAATAAATCTAAAAGTGGAGTGGATTTTCTTGGATCACAGTAACTTACTTCATATGAGTTTATGCTTCAAATTTCTTTCCCACTGACACTTATGTCAGAGTAAAAGGAAAACACCGTTATAGCTATCTATTAAGACACCCTGTGATTTAGTCATGCAGAACATTTTGTACATGCATGCACAGTATGAACAAACATCTATTTGCAACTAGACTAATGGAACAGGGTTGCCTCCTTGGATTGGTTCCTCACTGCAAGAGAGGCAACTCTCAGGAGACAGCCCCCATCATAGCTGCCTGAACCTTAGCCAAGAATTTGCCTTGAAAGGAGTTTGCCCCTTCAACTTTCCGAACTGGTATCCTGCCCCAAATCACCACTTTTTTTGGTACATCCATTGTACTTGGGCCCTCATCTTCAATTTTAGGCAGACAAACGCCAATGCTTCTACAAACAAATGCAGAAACAACAGATTTTATTGATTGGCATTTGTATCCCTCCTTTCAGCCCAAAAAATTAAAAGCAGAACATTATTATAAATCTCATAAAATCAGAGCCACAACAAAACACATACAAAACAGCCATTAAACATATGTCAGGAAGGTGAAGGCAATAAGGGAATGCCTGCTGGTAAAAACAGAATGCTAGATAAGATGATCTAGCAAGGGTTTTTAAAATTATTCTACTTATTATAACATCATTTTCTTGTAATAAAGTTAGAAGAGTTGCAATACTGAAATCTAAAGACAGTATATAAAATGGTAGCTTACTCTACTATGGTATCTCGGTCTGCAATGTCTCCCAGAACCATTCGCTGTATTATGCTGTTGTGCTCTTCCTCAGAAAGATTTTTATATGAAACCAGAGGAATGTTGTACTTCGTTGCTGGCGATGGGTCAACTCCTTGTAGCCAAGGATGGTTTTCGATTTCTTCCAAGGAAGCCCTTCGTTTTGGGTCTCTTTGCAACATACGTGTAATTAGACTAAGAAAAAGAGAACTCTATAAGTATATTAGCATAATTACCACTTAAGAGTATGCTGCCAAAAGCTGCTTTTCCTAGGACACTCCAGGGAAACCCTAAATTAAACTCCTTTTCTGAATTTGTCCCGCATTATTTAATTTTAGTAGTATTCAAGGTCCAGCTGTATTAGATGCATGAGACCAGAGATCAGATCACCAGCATTTTTATAGTGTTTAAAGGACCAGCGGGGGACTAGGCAATGGCATATGCCAATGGCAAGTTAATGAACCTTTCCCCATTCCATTTTCTCTGATGTAAGCAGCCTCACAGAAACGCTACTTGTGACACCTGGGGAGGGGAAGAGAGAACACTGCTCAGTGGTTATCTACAAGTTTTCTTCTGTATGGTGAACTGCAACTTCTGATGAAAAGGGATATGCACCTGGAGTTCAGCCCTAAATTCTCTCACAAATCTGGACAGGCCACCAAGGCACACCATTTGCCAAGCACCAACTGGCAAACTAATTTGCTTGCAAGTATGCATGAGAAAATATTTTGTTATAGGACAAACTGGAGAGCATACCTACACTACAGACAGTAGCATACAAACTAATGAAGGACAAGACAGGCATGGGAGGGGGGGAAGAACCAAAATAAAATGACAGTGTGCAACAGTTAGACGCTCTGGTGTAAGCACTCTAACGCAAATGAGCATCCTTTTGTTACTATCCATTTGTATTATAGCTTCTTACAAATCCCTCTATAGAAATAGTATGACCCTGAATGTGTTAATCAAAACAATTATAATTACAGTGAATACTGCAATTAAACAGCAATCTGAATTTCATTTCAAACAAATACCATAGGTTCTCTTTAGCAGATTAGACAATCTCTTAGCAATTGCATTCTGACTGGACCAATGGGAATGGTGAACAGAGGCACTCTAATGGCTATGAAAAATTGAACCTCTGTATATAAGCCTCAATCAATCATGAAATCAGACATATGCAATTGGGCTGCAGATCGCCCATTTGGCCATCCACTCTGAACAAATTGTCTCCTCCTCTACAGGGAGCTACTTAAATGACTGGTCTATGGAATGTTTAAAGCAGGGGTAGTCAAACTGTGACCCTCCAGATGTCCATGGACTACCATTCCCTGCCAGCGTTTGCTGGCAGGGGGTCATGGGAATTGTAGTCCATGAACATCTGGAGAGCCGCAGTTTGACTACTCCTGCTTTAAAGGAAAGTGAACAAGCAGTGATTACCGATAGCACTGATTTTAAGTTTCAAGGCATTCGATAACATTTTACTTACTCTTTACATTCTTTTGACACACGAGATGGCACCGTGTATTTACAGTCCATGATCATTGTCAATGTTTCACTGTCATTGGCTTCTTGGAATGGCGGTTGACCACAAACTAACATGTATAGTATAACTCCCAAGCTCCATATATCTGCAAAAAGAATAAATTATTTTGAAGCTGGCACAGAAAAACAGTAAATTCACCCAATATATTTCTAATAAAATTTAAAAGTTAATTCCATAAGTAGTACAGGAAGGCATTTAAAAGATTCTCTCCTGTCAAAGAACAGAATTCTACAGTATCATTTTTTGAACAGAAACTTTAAAACATATCTATGGTGATTATAGAATCACAGTAACATGTAAACATCAAGAATTTATCACAACTGCTGTGAGAAACAAAATTGGTTGAGAAGTGGGTATGTCAAGCATCTTGTTTCAAAACCCATTCAATTTCACTGCAACTAAATTAAAATGAGCTGGCACAGAGGATCTGAAAGAAAATATTTTAAATTCTCAATCTGCACAAGCAGGATTGATGTTTGAATGATTTAACTTTAGAGAAAATAGATACAACGAAAAGCTAGCATCACAATATGACAGGAAAAAATTGCAAGTATTGCCACAGTGCAAAGATCAGTATGTATTAACTGCCCCAACATTTTAGTCAAGAAGCCTTTTCTACTATACTAATTAAAAACAATACAGAAAATCCAACCATCTTCCCAGTAGCACGCCTTCAGCCTAAGTAGCCTCCTTCTCTTGGCTCTTTCTCCAACATAAAAGTTGTCTCAGCTGGAGGAAGACTCCTTAGATTAGAGGAGGGATTCAAAAGACAGGTGGGGTACAAATATTTGAATAAAAAATAAAAACCAAACTTCGGCCAGTGGAGTAGAAGAGCACAAGCTCAGTCAAATTCCCAATTGTGCTCAGAGGCTCACACCACCTAAATACAGGGAAGGAATGATTAACTGTGGTTTGTGAGACTGTCTGAATGCAGGACACCCGGTAACTATGGCTAAGGTTCATTAGCAAGGATCTGAAGCTAATTTAATAGCCACAGTTATTCAATTGAGGTTTTGTGTGATAAGAGAATGGACATCTTAAGATCATTCCTTGTTCCCCTGGCAACAACTTTTCCAGCTATAGAGGATGGCGATAAAACCAGCATTTGTCTATGCAAACCAAGACTTAAATGAAAGTCTGAATGGATTCCTAATGTTACAAAACAAGGTTACACAATAAGGATTGCCTATTTTGCTGTGATTGCTTCAGTGAATGCTAAGGCATTCACACTGGCAAGAGAGCATCCACATAGAAGTTCTGTGTGCATTTTCCTATATTTTCTCTCCATTTTCTCCCTGCTGCATCACAGGAATGCTTTTTTATAAAAGCATTTAATTACTATTGTGCTTTAACACAGTAACAATCTGTTGCCGCAATCTGCCAGTTCCTCTGAATATGTAGTTTTCACATTTAAAAAATGTAGTCATTTTCATTGGACAATTGAAAAATCCAATTTTTTAAAGAATGAAAGCTAGGAATTCAAAGGAATTGGTAAATTGTGGCAGATGATGTCAATTGTCTAAAAAGCTTTCTTTCTGGTGATATTGGTGGGGAAGTGATGGGACTAAGGAAAAGAAAATGTCACTGATATGGGTGGGGCCTCCTAAAGTGTGCATTTTCTTGTACAGGCAGTTTATTAATACATTTGATTTGATATGCATTCTTTCCAGAAAGATCACCTCAAACCAGGTATGAGAAGCAAACTACCAAGGACAGGAAAAAAAACTGAGAAGTAAACCATTAGAGGATGATGTGTGGTTATACTAAATTTAAAAAATTAATCTCATTAGCTGAGAACATGTATATGCAGCTGGTTCACATGAAAGCCCCTCCCCCAAAATACCTTCTTTATCTATTTCTAAACCGAATGCAGAATCTATAATCTGCTTTGGCTGATATAGCTCAGCCAAATAATTTGGGCATAGTTGGCAGCTATATCCTGAAATGGTTGCTATACATTTAAGTTTGACTGATACACTAGTCAGCTACTATGTTTAAATGCTTGGCAGCTATTAAATACTCCCTTTCATTCCCCCACCAAGGGAGAGAAGCAAAAGGGGCTGCTGGAATGGCTTCCCTCTCTTTGAAGAAGGGGGAAGTAAAAGGGAGGCATAAAATTGCTGACAGCCATTTAAACCCTCCTATTCGTTTTGCTCCCTTTCCAAAGGGAGGGACACAAATAAGACTACTGGAATGGTTGCCAGCCTGCATGCTCTGCTGGAAGGGGGGGGGTGTTTTCAAACTACCACCACCCTCACATCTGAAGCCAATTTCATGGAGAGGCTTATCTCTGTGGGATCAGCTGTGGGGGGGGGGCTCACTTTGAAGTCCCCTGCACAGCCCAAGCCAATGCCACACGGTAAGCTTTCTGCACAGCATAAGCTGTATGGCAGGCATTTAAATGGACCTCAGTCCCTTTAAATGTCCAGGGATATACCAATATTGGGATTCAGGGATATTGGGAAACACCAACATTTTTTGTGTTTCAGATATCCAAATCTGAAAAATACAGATATTTCACACACGATTAGCACTATTTCAGTAATACTTTAAATATTACTTTCTATAGTTAACAGCTTGGAAAAAATTGTAATTTCTGACCATGTGAAGCAAAAATGTACAGGGAAAACAAACAATAGGAAATATAAAAATGTGTATGTCTCTGCTGCTAACTATAAATTCAGCACTTTCCCCAAAACTGCCTGCATCATTTTCACCAGGGAGTTCCAATCCTAATTAATAAATTCCTGATGCTAGATGTTTATTTTTCTGTCTGACAGGACATCTGCATTATATATGTGAATGAGAATCAACAGAAAAGTTACTGCTTACAACCATCAGAAATGTGTTTCCTTAAAAACTGAGAATCATAGTACAAAATGTTTTAAATATAGAGGTCTCAATTAGAGCTGAAAGGGAACTGGAACAGTTCCTGTAATTTTAAACAGATAAATTTTGTATTTTTAAAACAGGATTTCATTCTTAAGAACCAACAAGATAGTAGTATAAGATGTGATTGTGACTTTAAATGAGAATACAAGGGTCTGTGTATTATTTCATGTGTTCTTGGTTAATACCTGCAAACCTTCAACACTCACTGAGAAACGGTTGTTTAAGCAGGATTCTCAGAACCATGACAACCAGCAGTGCACATGCAACTTCCTTATATAACATCGAGTCACTGCCATGGAAACCAAGCTACGTCACTAACTGCCCATGCCATGGCTGTCTCAAATCCAGTGAGCAGAGAGCATCAGGGCTTGTATCATACTTAAAAATGCAAGCTACTAAAAAGTTATTCAGTGTCTTCTCAAAAAAGATCACTAGAATAAAATGTGAACATGTTTAGCCCACGGTGAAAGTCATTCATTAATTGCTATTTCTTGGACCAAATCTTAAGCGGTTATTGACTTACTAGAATGTGTATTCCAAAATGACAGCATCAGAGCAGAAATATGCCTTCTCAGTTTTCAGGTAAAACCAAAGACAAATAATCACGTTACCCCTATCAGAAGCAGCAATTAAAAGATGCTGGTGGGTACTATTTTAATGTAATACCATTCAATCTTTCCTTTTTTTTCTTTTTCTTTTTCATTTTCTGTTTTTGCTACATAACTTTGGGAACAACTCTAGAAAAATCGAGGAATATACCTGGAAAAACAATGAAATTCACAGGGATTTTTGCAAGAAAGATGTGAAAATAAGATGACACGTTTACAATTGTCCTAATTCATATACCTTTCCTGTAAACCCACATGCAGTTCTCCTGATTCTGTAATTGCAGAAAAGATTACTCTATGGAGATATATTCATAACAGCTATAGTTACTTGTCCTAGAACAGGAAGCATAGTTTACATATAAACCCAATGCTCGATCATTAGACTTTGCTTCTAGAT
Source organism: Paroedura picta (assembly GCF_049243985.1). Lineage (NCBI taxonomy): Eukaryota > Metazoa > Chordata > Lepidosauria > Squamata > Gekkonidae > Paroedura > Paroedura picta. Next base: position 38,806,161 of record NC_135379.1, read on the forward strand.
GTAATACCCCAAACACTGGGAAAATAGGTACTTCTTTTCCTACAATGGTCTTCATGTGTGCAGTAATACCAGGCACACTTCCAGTTATCTACAGTAGATGAACAAAGTAGTGAATTGGGGATTGGGGAGAACATGTCTTCCAAAATTTATAAACCTATCAACCATCACAAAAATTTAAAACAAAAACAGGGCAAACACAATTTAAAGCTCCATTTGTCAAACGTCTAATATTCTTCACCTTTAACTACCTTCAACCATTATTCCAACCCCTGATATGCTAGCAAAGTTACAGAATTATTGCTTCTATACAGTATGAGATCCTGTGCATGACCCTTTTAGCACAGGTAAGCTGTAGACAATATCCTTAATCATAAAAACATAAGTGCTTTCTTTTCTGGACTCAATGGGGCTAGCAACAGGTCTCTTTTAATTACTACTTTCCACAACTGAGAAGGCAGCTGCCATTAATCATTAACCTTAACATTTTTATTCCCCCCCTATGTTTTGTGAATGACAATTGAACCTAAAGGACTGATTTTGTTATTCTAGCAAGGAATTATCTGAGCTTCATTATCATGCTGCTTATTTTTGTAGGCCTTTGTGATGCTGTTTACCAATTTACTACTAATTTACTCCCTCCTTATATCTGTACTCTTATGATTCTTGTTTCATTGTCTCAGGAAGTGTGCATGCACATGAAAGCTCACACCTTGAATAAAACTTTGCTGGTCTTAAAGGTGCCTTTGGACTTCAATTTTGTTTTGCTACTTCAGTCCAACATAGCTACCCACTTGAATCTAAGAAGAACCATGTTGGATCAGGCCAAAAGCCCATCTAGTCCTGCATTTTGTTGACACAGTGGCCAACCAATCACTACTAGGAAGCCCACAAGCAGTACAACTGCAACAACATCCTCCCACCCTTACTCCCAAGAAATTGATATAAAGAGCCAAATTGCCTCTGGTACTGGAGGGAGCAGGCATCCATCATGACTAGTAGCCACTGACAGGCCCATTCTTCATGAATTTGCCCACTCCTCTTTAAAGCTTTCTAAATGGCAGCAAATTCCATAATGTAACTATGAACTGTGTGAAGAAGTACTTCCTTTTATCTGTCTTGAATCTCTTACCCTTTAGCTCCGGGTTCTAGTATTATGAGGAAGAAAAGTTTCTCCCTGTCTACTCTCCAAACAATGCATAATTTTCATAGACCTCTATTGTGTGTCCCCTTGTTTGGCTTTTTTAAAAGCTAAATAGCCCTTATTTTTTAATGTCTGACAGCATTTGCTGCCCAATGAGTCCAAAGCATGTTTTCACATAGCATAGCATCAACAATAAAGGACAAACAAAGGCAAAACTGAGACTATATTTATGTGTAATAAACAAGTGAGAGTCTGTTTTATACTAGGCTTCAGTACTACACAATTTAAATCTTAGTTTTGAATCCCATTCTTTATGCCAATAAAGGTTTTCTGAATCTGAATCCAGTTCTGGACAACTAAAGTCTTAATCTGTTAAATCCACTAAATTATGGTCATTTAGCCTAAGTATTTTCTTCAACCTAGAAGCCTTCAATCTTAGCTCCATACAAAAGGGAAGGAGAAAAGGTCACATGAACACAAAAAAACTAGGTTTGTTCTCATTATGAACAAACTGGAATGAGTTTGTGACATCAACTCTGTCCCAACAATTGTGACACATTTAGGCAACAGTCTTTTCACACACTACCACCTCAACTGTTCTTCATTTTCTCACTGTGTTCTCATTCTTTCCTGCCTCTTCTTCAGCCTGGAAAATGACTGCTGGATTTCCTGTCTAAACTATTGCTGCTGGATTGCTGCAATATGATTTAGAGTTGTGTCATTGATGACAGTGCAAGTACAAACTAGGAAATTAGCAACACAAGAAAAGAAACAGGGAAAGAAAACCATTACATCAAGTATGTCACTAACGGGAAATATAACTTACATGGAGGATATTGACAGTAACAGCAACTTTTGGCTCTTTATGGAGCAGTTTATTTCTCTGATACCAAAACAGAATTAGAATAGTAGTTATCCTGTGTGGCTAAAGATGTCGTCCTGAGAGGGTGGCAGGGCATCTGCTCTGCTATCTCTGAAACCTGACAGGGGTCAATTGTGCAAGCAATTGGCAGAAAAGAGGAGGGGTACGCAAACCCCACCTCACCTTTCTACCCAGGAAGTTCTTGGGGCCGTCTCCAATCCTTTAGGGAGTATATCTCCCTGGATTATAGGCTGTCAGCGTTCCAGGTCCAGAGGACGACTGCCATTTTCTACCTCGGACTTTCTTTTCTTTCTTTAATCTTAAAGTATCTGCTTCAACCCTACATGATGATTTACCACAAATGAACGCTTTGAACTGAGGGGAGGACATCGGCTGAGTTCCAAAACATCATTTACTGCAAGTATCTCTCGCTTTTTTTTTTCTCCGTCTCTCTTCCTGCATCAAAGCCCTTTGTTTCCCCCCTCCTCTTACTCTGCTCTGCCCGAAGCCACCTCGTTAAGAGGCAGGCTAATTCTCCTAACTAAGCAGAAGAAGGACTCAAATCAACTCGAATTAATTGGCAAAAGCTCTTATTGTAATTGTTTTGGTTTTCGAAGATAAGATAAGCTGTGAATGGGAAAATCTCACGAGAACTCTGTGCCAGCACGAGAATCTCTGCCTTCAATACGTCACATGCCTGTGCCGGAACATTAGAGGATAAAACAGAGGACCTCTACTGGCCACTTGTAAAATTGTTTGGGGCCGGTTTTTTTTAAAGTCAAAATCATGTCTATGTTAAAAAGATTGGCTCATCTAATAGAGATACAAACCCAAGATTACAAAGTATTTTTAGACGGATTGATCAAAAATATCTCCAAGGAGATCCAAGATGGCAAGGAAGAAGTCTTCAATAGGAATGATGGATCAATAACAGTGACTGATGACAGCTTTAAACAAGGTGGAAAACCAACAGCAGAAGAGAAATCTGAAATTCGTATCTTCAAGGAGATCCAAGATGCCAAGGAAGACGTCTTTAACAGGAATAATGGATCAATAACAGTGGCTGATGACAGCTCTAAACAAGGTGGAAAACCAACAGTAGAAGAGAAATCTGAAATTCTGGAGACGGAAAATGGGATGCCGGAGTTCTGCAGCCCAGATAAGGACACCCTTTTTAAAAAGACATACAGCCATCTCAAAGCAACAGTGTACAAAAATCAATCAAAAGAAATATGGATCTGCAGTGAAAGTAACCGATTTAAAGGATCTCTCTGGGGGGAAAATTGTATTGATACTGGAGTCCAGGAGGTGCAATGGCCTCAAGATTTATCGATGCATATTCTGCGGGAAAGAGTACAACTGCACTTTCTACGCCAAAGGCCAATGGGACAGAATATAATTTTACGGGAACGACAAGATGTAGCAAGCCTCGAGATGAGACCCCCTTAAGAAGACCGAAAGCTCATATTGTTTTATGTTTAATGTTATACTGTATTCTATATTTCCATTTTTATGAAAAAGGGGAAGCAGTGTCTCTTTCTCTCTTGTTTTTTTTTGTCTCTTTTCTTTTGTAGGCATATAGGTAATATAATCATTAGTGCTGAAAATGTAAAATGGGGTTCCCCCCCCTTATTTTTTCTTTCTTCTATTAGGGTATTGTCCTAGGACTAAAGCCTACACTGACTTGTAGAAAATGTTTAATGTTAAGCTTTCAACTTAAATCTGAAAATATATCTGTCAGGATGGTTCTTAGAATGGGTCAAGCATAAATTGTTTTGTAGATGTATCAGAACCAAGGATAAGGAGAAGCTATAGAAGACTGAAAGCTTATATTGTTCTATGTTTAATGTTAAGCATTTAATCTAAAACTGGAAATCTTATTATTCTCTGTATTAACAACATATACTGTATCCTACATTGCTATTTTTATGAAAAAGGGGAAGCAGTGCCTTTTTTCTCTCTTGTTTCTTTTTCTTAGTAGGCATATAGGTAATATAATCGTTAGCGTTGGAAATATAAAATGGGGCTTTCCCCCCTTATTATTATTTTTTTTATTGGTGTATTGTTATAGGGCCAAAGCTCATATTGATCTGTAGAAAATGCAAAGCTCTCAACTTATACCTGTCAGGATGGCTCTTAGAATGGGTCAAGTATAAATGGTTTGTAGATGTATCTGTATTAAGGATAAGGAGAAATTATGAAATCCTTTTGTAATTTTTTTTCTTTGTACATCTTTAAGGCAAAGCCCTACTTTCCTCTCCCTTCATCAGGGTATTGATACAGGGCCAAAACTCATACTGTGCTATAAGAAATGTTTAATGTTAAGCATCTAACTCAAACCTAGAAATATCTGCTAGGATAGCTCTTAGATAGTATCAAGCAGTTAATGTGAGGTCTACAATCTCACAAGTAAGTTGATTAATAATAACTTTTCTTTTGTATATCTAAACAGGCCTTTTTTTAATGTAGTGGAAATGTGGATGGCTCTTAGACTCTTGGCTCTTAGAGTTTTGGGCAAAAGTTTATATCACTGTGGAGTCAATGTGGGGTCGTATATTTTCAAATGATGATTATATTTCTATCTTTATGAAAATAAAAAAAATCATTATAAAAAAAAAAAAAAAGAATAGTAGTTATCCTAATGAAAATCCATACAATATGGTTTAGCCATTATTATACAATATAGTTTAGGCCAGTGGTTCTCAACCTTCCTAATGCTGCAATCCTTTAATACAGTTCCTCATGTTGTGGTGACCCCCAACCATAAAATTATGCAAGTGTTCTTTCACAGAAATTAAACCAAAACTAACCAATGGTGTGAAGATCTATTGTTCATGATTGTATATAAATTGTTTTCCCCCCAGGGTTTCTCAGTTCAGTTCTGCCTCTTGTCCCACCATGCCGATATTGCTCTTTTCCGCTGCTCCAGACAGATGAATGCTCTATCTCGATCTACCCCGCAAGGCTGTTGTGTGGATGGAGCCCCCACCCAGCCAGATCATTTTCTGTCCTGCCCCCCCCCCCCCATCCTGGGGGAACAAGCTCCCAGAGGAGATTTGGGCCCTGTCTGACCTATAGCAGTTCCGCAGGGCCTGCAAAATGGAGCTTTTCCACCAGACATTTGGTCAAGCTCAGTGACACCTATTGCAGCACACTCTCTGGGATTGTGGACAAAATGTTTACCTGAAAATGTTATGCTATGACTGTTCACCGTTAACATTGTTACTATAGTTACCTGAAATTGATATGTTATACTATGATGTTAAGACTGTTGACACAATTACCAAACTTATCTGTACTCTTTTACTCATCTAACGTTTTTTATAAAACTCCCTGAATTGCATGGGAGGGCAGTATATAAATACAAATGAATAAATAAAAATGAAAAATTAAGCAAATCTTCCTTCACTCCATGCTGCCCCTTTTGGCAGCATGAAAGATCGTTCCCAGGGGTGGGGATCCAGATAGAATAATAACTATATAAGTTAGGGTACTGCAGGGAAAAGAGGGATAGGAGGTGAAATTGCTCCTATCTCATAAACACAATCCTGCAGGTTGCTGTGGTACACTTCTCAGCTAAAGATGGTAAACCCTTTTGTAATCTAGGTTGGCAATAAAGCAGAATATGGAAGGACAGTTCTGAATCAATAGAATTAACATTCATGGTTTGTTATCTTGTAGACTAGATCATAAACTTTGTATTTTATCAGTTATACTAAATACAGTGGTAGACACTGTGTGGAGGCAATCTGAGCCAAATAGTAAATTATTTGTGCAAGAATATTATAGCAAAAGTTAAAGTGTGACATGAGCAAACATAGCCTTTCATACTGGCATAAATCTAGTAAAAAAATTCCAAACCTCTAAAGAGTTGATTTCCCATATTGCACTTGGCTGTTCAAAGTAGATTATGCATTATACTTCATGAATGCACAGTAACCATGACTGATTTTAATCTCACTATAGACATCTAACAATACAGATATGGTTAATTAATTTTGTTTGTTGGTACTTTGGTTTTAGGAGAACAACATTCAAGAGTTCCAAAGTGATATGCAGCCTGGGATGGGTGTCCTCCCATTGCCTCAATAAGAATTTTTCTACACTATGTACCATGCTTGTTTTGCATCTTCTGTGATGCCCCCAGACAGTGAACATCCTAGCCTGTTATTAGATGTTCTTAACTGGCTAGATTTAGGTTTGTTTCTAAATGAAGTACTTCACAAAAGTAAGAAAAATATTTCTGAAGCACTGTAATTCCACAAGTGTTGGCAATAAATCAAGATCACAAATCTAAACAAGTAGCTATAGAGTTCTCCAATTTTGGACTTACTCTAATATGCAAACCACTGAATATTCCTGCTTTCTTGAAATACTAGCAAATAAGCCCACTGCAGCCCAAACACAGTGGGTGCTAGCGGGGCTCAGGAGGTTGGTGGGGTGGCTCATCAGCGTTGCAGGACGAGTCCCCGGAGGGGAGGCTGGGCATGGGGAGGGCTGTGATCGTTGGGCTGCTTGTCCTTGGGCCGGGCCGGGCCGCGGCTTACCTGTGAGGCGCCAAGGGAGTTGTCCTGTGGGTCCGGCGGGTCGAGTTGGCTCCGCGGGCCGCTGCAGTGTGTGCGGCCGCATGGCGAGGCGTCCTGCTGGGAGCTCCGGCGCCGCGGCCTCCGCCGCAGCGGTATTGTGGGTGGCCAAGAATGCGGTTACCTGCTGCCTCCCGACCGAGGCAGAGTATGGCGGCGTCTTGGCGCAGACGGTTGAACTCATGGGGGGGTGGATCGGGAGACTCCCTTGCTGGCGGCTTGGCGCCTCCTGCGGCGTCAGGCCGCTGGCCAAGGAGCAACTGCGAGCCGCGCGCTCCGGCGGGGAATCGGAGGGACCAATCGGCAGGCACGAAGCGCCTGCCGATTGGTCCCTCCGATAGTCTGTCCGGAGGAAGGGGCCAATCGGCACCCTTCCTCATTCTGGACACATCCCACCTTCCAAGGGCTTACTGTTTTATTTAGTCCGCGGGGCCCGTGGCCCCGCGGGCTTGTGTTAAGATATTACTCACTTTAAACATAGTTTAATAATTTTTAAGAGAGGCTAGTTGGTGTTATGAACTAATCCATAAAACAACTTAAAGATGACCTAGAATAGTAGCACCTTTTTCCAGTTTAATTTTCAGTTAGTAGCCAAAAGCATATCATAAATTTCACAAAAATACCAGAACTGAAGCATAAAATGAAACTAAAAGCTTAAAATTGAATATGTTGCTTTGCAACAAATGAAACCCCTCTTTCCTGAGAATTAAAAATACCTTATCTTTGTAGACAAGTCACAAGAGTTCACTTTGGTCCATATTACAGAAAGCCTATTTTGAGTTCCATGAGGGTAGAGCATCATTATCTTAAATTCAAGTCATTAATAACATTAGTGTTTATATTCCAATCCATTACACATTTGCAAATGATTCAAGGGTCCTGAAATGCGTTAACTTCCAATCCCAGTTCCCTGCTTATGGTCATCTTATTTTGGAGATAATACATGTAAGGTCTTTTTTTCCTTGCCAAGCTGCTTTCCTAATTCACTATATTCATCCACCACGCTGACTTTTAGTCCTGTGTTCTAAAAACGGCATCTGCTGATGTGGAGGATTATAACAAAGCAACAGCTATAAAATAATAAGACAGGAGGAGAAGGGCAAAAATGTATATCAATCCTTCCTGAACAGAGTACTCTTAGAAAGAGCACCTTGGAGACTAACAAAATCTGTGGCAGACCTTTTGTGAGTCACTGCCCACTTCAATCTGTGAAGAATCTGAAGCAGCAAGCAATGACTCACAAAGGTTCAAACCCTGCCACAAATTTCAGTTGTTTGTAAGGTGTTTGTAAGGTGCTATTGGATTCCTGATCTACTGCTACAGACAGACATGGCTACGTCCATGGTAGCTATCTCCATGGAAGAGTACCCAGATTCACTAGTGACTCAATAAATTTGCTACCTTTTAAGCCTGTGGTTCTCAACCTTCCTAATGCCATGACCCTTTAATACAGTTCCTCATGTTGTGGTGACCCCCAACCATAAAATTATGCAAGTGTTCTTTCAGAGAAATTAAACCAAAACTGACCAATGGCGTGAAGATCCATTGTTCATGATTGTATATAGGGTTGGACACTTTGGCGTCTGAAGTGGCCGCTCATGCCCAAAGCAGCCAGCGCCGTGTTGCGGGGGGGGGGGGGAGGAGGCGCAGGCGTTGAGGAAAGTTTATTTGCTCCCACCATGACTTACTAGTGAGAAAGCTTTCCTGGGATCTGGTTGCAAGGCATTTCACCTCCTGTTGCATATATGAAGCCCTTTCTGATCTCTTTGGCTATTCAATAGAAAGCCCCCCCCCCCCGCCAATCATTTCCTTCTTCCTTGCTCGGCCTCTCTAGGAAGTAGCTTGCTCAGCTTAACCCTTTCAGTGCTGCAGACAAAGGAGAAAAACTTTATCCAGAGGGCACAGAGTGGTGTCAACAGCAAGGCATTGGTGAACGAGAAAAGGCTCAAGCTCAAATGTTTCCCTGGAGCCCACTGTGGTGCTGGTAGGCGTGGCCCATGTGCCAGGCAGTGCTAGGAATCAACAGTCCATACGACCTGCCCTGAGACTGCGTTACCAACTCTGGATGTCGTGAGCTTTGTTTTACTAACTGAATTAAAAAGCTTATATCTTCTATTTGAAAAACCGTTACTTTTGAAAAAAACAATAATTTTAACTCTGAGATCCACTTGATCTAACCATGATTCATGTCACTGCAACATCATCAAACCTACTACTATAATGCTCTTACGGGGCGGACCTAACAACAGAAATTTACTAATTCTACATTTTTATGTCAAAAATCTTCTGCTCCACATATGTAGAAATATGCTATCTATGTTGTCAGGGCTGTTATGATGCAAATCAATCATTCTAGATGGGCTAAATGTGGGATATGAAAAACTGATAAATCCAGTTCTTTTAAAGTTAGTCTTATTTTGTCTTTTGCTTAAAAAATAATTTAACACAATGTAAATATTCACATTTTTAAGATTTGAATCTGGATTTGTCTAGAAAACACACATCACGATCTTAAAGTTCTCAGAAAAGAGAACTTTTCTGAGAAAAAGTTCTCAGAAACTGGACCAAAATGCAGTGGCTCAATACTTGAGTTATTCAAATATTATTTTGCTCTGAACTGTATTTTACAATAAAGGTACTATGTTCTTATATCATTTTTTTAAAACTCTACTGGAAAACATTCTGGGTACTTCTTTCTCCAGAAAATTGTAAAGGTGTTTTAAATAAAATAAATCATACTGTGGCTATTTATGTACCAATCCAGACTACTGTTGACTGTAAATTGGACAAATGTTTTCTAAGCTATTTTCTGCAGTATAATAGATTCTAAAACTGTTTTATTTGTCTAAATAATAGAACTTTGAATATTCTATGACAAATTTATACTCTGATTAATATTTACTATTATTGTCAACATCATTCTGTGAAACAAATTTTCAGTGATCTAAAAAAATGTCAAAGTTACTTTAACCCTTGTAACACCTGGCAGGAACAAACAGGAGGCTCAATTGATCAGCAAGATAGAAAGAGAACCTCACTTGGGAATGCAACTTGCAAAAAAAAAGTAGACTTAGTATATTTGGGTGAACTACTGTTATTATAGAGGGGCATCAATCAATGTGAATACTAAGATAAATAACATAGCAGTATTTCGCAGGGGTATACAAGAGACATGAGCATTTGGAAAAGCAAATTTTCTCATTCATTTCCTGAAACACAGGCCTAGCAAAATGGATTCCATTTTTTCTTCCCATGTCATTTTCAACTGATCGCAGTCATATTCTCCCACAATGAACTATGTTCATATCCATCTTAGATTTTTCACATATTGTGTCCAAGTGTTCAGTGTAATCATACACAGAAGTTTAGCCATTTAAAAAACTCTGTAAAAATTGGTACCCAAAAATGTTGAACCCAGTTGACAATTAAAAACCTCCTGATATTCACGGAGCCATAATTATTCCAACAAGTCAGATCATCTTCCCTCATCAACACATTGTAGTCAGTGAATGTGAGAAGCATATTATCCAAAAAATAAAATCTGTAGGATAGAACACCTAATATTAGCCTCTTTGAACTTTTCTCTATATACATATTTCACTTCACCACCTGAACCTGCTACCCAACAAGAATAAAACATCAAAATCTTTAATTTCTGTATCTTCACAGGTAATTGACATTTACTAGGGGAAATCAATTTTAAAAATCCTATTTGTTGCTAATTCAACTACAATTTAAGATGTGCCTACTGCATAGCCCCATGAATTAATACTAACATTGAGAGAGGCTTACCCAATCCTCCCATTTTCTCCTTTTTTATCAGATTAGTGTTTCATCATAGTTCCTTAAATTACTAGAACCCAGATTCAAAATAATTTTTAATATCTCAAGGAAAAAAATGACATTTCATAGAAACAGCCCAGCTTTAGGCATTCGGCTTACTTCATCTGTGGGCTTGGACTATGAAAGGGAAAAAAAATCCTGTATTAAAACTGTAAGTTGCCTACATGTGGAAATACATGCTGAGATAATTTCCAAACATTCCACTGCAATTATTACTATTTTCTACTATCCTATATATGTATTTGAAGCAATTCTGCTTGTTTCTCAATTTCTAGCTAGTCATTTGGTCTCTTTAGGTAGGCATCCTTTGAACAGATACTTCTTAGCCAGCAGGAGATATCTAAGAGAGGCAGAAACTATGTGGTATGATGTGCCAATGTAGAGTGAAACCCCGAAAACTTCATGGTTTGAGGGGGAAGTCAAAAGTATTGCCCGATGTACTGCCGTCATGTCCGAGGTTTAAGCAGAAAGTTGTACAATGTGATTTATTTGTTTTATTAACAAAAATTCTGCTTTTTAAGCACCAGTAAGGCAGCTACCAGACTAAAAACAAACAATAAAAACAGATCTTAAAAACCATTAAAACATAATAAAGCTCACATTGCATGCAGATAACTCACTCCCTACCTGATTGGCCCTCCCTGGGGGAGTGCCACCAATAGGGAGAGATCACAGCCTTGATGAGGTCCAATCAGTTCAAACTGCATGCAGCCTGGGAGAGAGCACTCTTCCTATTAGGGCCAATCATGGGGCTTATCTGTCTTCCTCTTCCTGCAGCTTGCCAGGTGGAAGAGGTGCTGGCCTCTCTGAAAGGCCCTACTGCTGGTAAGCTGCCCCATCCTAAACCTCTTCCCAGTCTCCATTTCCCTCAGTCAAGGGAGGGAAGCCAGCTGCTTCCTTTGCTACCTGTGCTGGTCTCAGGTTTCAGCTCTCTGCTGGAAAGAAGCACAGATGATCTGACACAGGAAGGCAGAGAAAATCAGTATTTCAAAAACAATGTCAAGGGACAGACAGAATGAAATGAATGTCTTAATTCAGTCCAGGGAGTTAAGGGGTGGTTCAGACAGTCCAAGGGCACCAGCTGAAGGAGCAGGTTCACAACCCAGACCTCTCAGCCTCAAGCTAATATAGGCTGTCAGCAGACTCTCGGTCTTCATTCTGCGATGACTCACAGCAAGTGTTTTGATAATGTGATGTTGTACATTTTAGACAGGAGATCTCTTTCAGCACATAGCTGGCACTGCTTAACTATCTCAGGTGAGCCAGATGGGCTAACAAGGCAGAAAGCAGCAGCTGGAGGCTGGGTAGGGGAATGAGAAGCTGCTACTACTGTGGAATCCAAGCCCTGATTCCACTGCGACTCCATTTCTGGTCAGAGCCTGTTGGGACATTTAGCTGGGCTAAGCTGTCATCCGGCTGAGGCTTTGGTAAAGCAGGGAGCTCCTGGCAAGGCTTTTCCTCTGAGGAGTCTTCACTAACAGGACCTGGGCTTTCAACATCTCCCCATGGCCCTGCAGCTGGCCATGGGAGTGCTCTTTGCTTTCTCCAACCCTCCTTCCCAGAAGGGCTGGTGTGGGGGAAGGGGATTCCAGCAGCCTTCCTCAGCTTGGCCTTTGGGAGATTGTGGGAGGTGGGAAGGAGGCAGCCCCCCCAGCCTTCCTTCCTTCTTCCCCCCTGTTTCTTTCTCTCTTTCATCCTGTCTTTCTCTCTTTCATCTTCATGAAGGTTTGCAGACCTCCACCTGGAATTTGGCAACCCAGCTGGCTTCATATGTAGGAGAAGTCATGAATCAAACCCAGCTCTTGAGTTTAGAGTTTACTACTCTTTAACCACTTCACCACACTGGATCTCAAGATCGAGAATGGATCTTGAGGGGGGCGGGCACAGAACCCAGGAAAGTCACAGTGTGCTAGTGCCCGTTGTATTCCTCAGCCATTTACCAAATAATAATTTAAAATTACGTGAACACAACCATAAGAGGCATTGATCAAATCTAATAGCCACCTAAGGAAAAGAACTTTAACATGCTGTTACTACTAATTAGAAATATGCATGAGCGTTGTAATTCAGCTCATCATGTGAGCAGGTCTGTGGCGATGCATGTGCTGCACTTGTTGGTAAATAGTCATCTCCATCAACCTAATCTAAAATATATTAATGGATGCACAAACCTATTTGCACTACAAAAATTAATGAGAAAGCCCCTCTTTTCAGTAGCTGCATGTGCTCTGGAGCACTTAGGGCATGTACTTATCAAACAGAACTTTTCATAACGTAGGTTCATATCAAATATTAGAAGCTTCTGCAAATATTCACACCCTTTGAATTTCTAGTGTCAAACTATACATTCCTCCAGCTGAACTGTACCCATCATGAAGATAAACACACTTTTGGTAGGCATACACTTTAAGAAGTCTAACTGTTTTAGCCTAGGTGGAAATAAAAGGCAGTAGATATGTGTAGAGGCAATGGCAAATCGTACTGCAATGCCTATTGCCTTGATAACCCAGGGTCACCAGAAGATAGCTGCAACCTGAAGGCAAAAGGTTCTGGTAATTATCTTCAAGGCCATTCACGGTCAGGGCCCAGTGTACCTGAGGGACCGCCTATGTCCCCAAAAGAGCTCTGCGCTCCACTGCCACCAACCAGCTAATGGTCCCTGGCCCTAAAGAAGTCCGCCTGGTCTCGACTAGGGCCAGAGCATTCTCCGTCCTGGCCCCCGCCTGGTGGAATGAGCTCCCAGAAGAGAACAAGGCCCTGACGGAGCTTAAACAGTTCCGCAGGGCCCGCAAAAAGGAGCTCTTCCACCAGGCATTTGGTTGAGACCAGGCACAACCAACAACGAACAAAGGGCCCCCGCTCTCCCCCCCCCTTCCTCCCAGAACTCCACCAGAGTGCTCTGGACCTGTTGTGCCATTTGCACAGTTGCACTGTTATACTTTTATATGATTATTATTGTTATACTGTTATTCTGTTACAACCACTGTTATTATTGTATGATTATTAATGAAGACTGTTCCATGTATTGTTTATAAGTTTAATGTAAACCGCCCTGAGCCTCCGGGGAGGGTGGTATAGAAATATAATAAATAAATAAATAAATAAATAAAATTTAAAAAGTGCAATGAACTATCCTCCTAATATATAATGCTAGCCACTTTCAAGTATTTAATTTTACACCAAAGGGATTTTGGCACTTAAGAGAACTGACTGCACTTTAACCTACTTACCTACTGCAGGTGCATCATACTCATCTCCAAGAAGAATTTCAGGAGCAGAATAAGCAAGAGATCCACAACTTGTTGTAAGTTTCTTTCCAGGCTGAAATTTGTTGCTGAAGCCAAAGTCAGTCAATTTCACAAGTCCTTGTTTTTCAAAGAAGACAACATTCTCTGGCTTTAAGTCTCTGTGAACTACATGCAGTTTATGGCAGTAGGATATTGCATGAACAATCTGAGCAAAATACTTCTTTGCTAGATCTTCATTGAGGCCTTCTTCATGTTTCATGATGTAATCAAACATATCTCCCCCATCACCAAGCTCTAAGATTAGATAAAGTTTGGTCTGGGTGTCAATCACTTCATACAGACGAACGATATTAGGATGCTGCACTAATTTCATACATCTGACTTCTTGGAAGAGATGTCCTGTGGCTAGTGTATCTAGCTTGGTCTTGTCAATTACTTTCACAGCTACCTTTTCACCTGTAAAAACATGCCTGGCAAGTTTGACCACAGCAAAATGTCCTCTCCCTAATGTTTTATCCAAATCATACAATCCAGCGATTTTTCCATCATATCCTCGTTTGAAGCCTGCCATACTGCTCCAAGTCAAGAAGTAATGCTGAAGGGTTTTGAAATTGGTGTCTTCTCATATAAGGATATTTGAAGTAGATGCATAACTCATTTTCACTGCCAAATACACCTAAAACATAGAAAAAGTACCGTTAGAGAATATATGCCCAAGACCAGAAGCTTAAGAAATTTTAGTGCCTCAATAAATAGCATTTTGACATTTTTTTTTAATGTTTCTTCTCATCACTGAGAATTGGAGAACTGAAGCTGATCTAAATTGTGTCCTGGTTACTTGAACAATTTAGTACAATATTTTCAAGTAGTTGGAATGGATATTTATTTATAATAATAAAACTTATAGGACCACCCCTCTTGCGGTGTTATACAACAGCTTTAAACAGCAGAATTCACGCATGTTCCCAGTGCAGTTTGATCAAGATAGGTAACTGTGTCAGTCTGTCTGTAGCACTAGAAATGAGCAAGTAGCACCTTAGACAAACAAAATTTGTAGCAGGGTATGAGCTTTTGTGAGTCACTGCTCATTTCTTCAGATTTCTGAAGTGACTCACGAAAGCTCATACCCTGCCACAAATATTGTTCAGCCTTAAGGTACTACTGGATGCTTGCTCTTTTCTAATGCATCTGCAGTGTAACTGTGCCATCCATCCTAAAATATGTATTTAGTGAGTATGAAGGCAGCTATAGTGGCAGTAGCAACAATGTGCTCTGAGAGATGTATGAATGAAGCTTCAGGCAAGTTGGCCTGTCACTTCCCTGGGCCAATTAGAAAAATGCTGGCATTCTTCACAAATTGTCCCCTGACATCACATAGGAGTTGCCAATAATAGATGGAATTAATTTATAGCTTTAGACTCTTGTAGGTCTCCCTGAAGCGTGTTTGGCTCCTGCTTGCCCCTGAAACAATCAGGTAGCTGCCACTACCTGTCATTCAGATCTGAGGCACAGTCTGATGGGCCCACTTCTGCTTCTGTCACACACACCCCTCATCCAGCCAAACAAGCTTGGCTCACT
Source organism: Paroedura picta (assembly GCF_049243985.1). Classification (NCBI taxonomy): domain Eukaryota; kingdom Metazoa; phylum Chordata; class Lepidosauria; order Squamata; family Gekkonidae; genus Paroedura; species Paroedura picta. Next base: position 38,821,416 of record NC_135379.1, read on the forward strand.
TAAGAGCTGGCCTACACGTCATCGAGATATTTTACACCCAAGTGACCTTGATACAACATGGAATCTCTTGAACAAATTCTAACAACCCATGGAAAATAGAGTAAGAAGGGAAATACAATCACTTGCAAGGGACAAATAAAGAAAACAGGTAAAGGTTTCAAAGACATGGGAGAGTACAAAACAGACAAAAATATACAGAAAGCTAACACAATTGGAGTAAACTAGTGCCCTAGTTAAATGGCATATATTTAAATTCTAGGCCACTCAGCCTAACATCGGCCTATCCTGAAAGAGATATTCCAATCCTTGCTCCTGGGAAAGGCAACAGGAACTTCCCCTTCAGATATTTAACTGTTTGTACAATTCCACTCCTTTGCAGGTACAGCTTGGTGTAGTGGTTAGGAGTGCAGATTTTTAATCTGCTGAGCTAGGTTTGATTCTGCACTCCCCCACATGCAACCAGCTGGGTGACCCTGGGCTTGCCACAGCACTGATAAAGCTGTTCTGACTGAGCAGTAATATCAGGGCTCTCTCAGCCTCACCTACCTCACAGGGTGTCTGTTGTGGGAAGAGGAAAAGGAAGACGACTGTAAACTGTTTTGAGACTCCTTCGGATAGAGAAAAGCAGCATATAAGAACCAACTTCTCTTTTTCTTCTTCAGACACACTCTCCCTGCTCTAGCTGATGCTAAACCAATCAGTTGTTACCCTTTGGAAGAGAACCTCTATCTCTATCTATGGGACTTTGTGATTTGCTGTTCTGCTCTTACTAGAGAAGCTGTTCAAGGGAACTGCTTGATTTTGAACCTGAATTAAAACATAATTATGGGGACCATGGTGGGACTCATGACAACTTCCTTCTACAAAATCCTATCCAGTGCACCACAAAAATATGTCGACACACTGATGTTTCCATGCCACCTTCAAGTATCTATAGGCGGCTTTTTTTCTTATCCATTGCTGTCATTCCCTAGCAACATTCACAAAGGAATTAGACACTCTCAGTCTGATTATATAAATCCTACAAACCAGTTAATAAATGTTTGACTGCAGAAAGTTTTGCTTCTAGTAATGTTTTTGTACTCATATGATATAAACCCTGACCTCAATAGCCCAGGGTAGGCTGATCTTATCGGATCTCAGAAGTTTAGCAGGATCAGTCGTGGCTATTATTTTGATGGGAGACCTCCAGGAAATACCAAGGACACAGAGACAGGAAATGGCAAAACACCTCTGAACATCTTTTGCCTTGAAAACCTCACAACTGTGACTTAACAGCACTTTCCATCATCACAATGATACAAAATCTATGCACCATCCATAAAAGGGGTGTGCTATTTTTTTTAAATACATGCAAGCAGAGATCAGGAAAGGAACAAGTCCCAATTCACCTGTATTTCAAAGATACAAACTGAAAATTGTGTTTGTACTGGTTCAGTCTAGTAACTGTTGGCAACTGTTGACAAATCATGAAATTACACTAGAAGCTACTGAGAAATTCCATAAGCATTCAAGTAATTTTTTTTTAATTCCACAATGAGTAAATCAAATGTGGAGTCTACCAACCTTGGCAGTACCCTCTCCAGAGGTATCATCTTGTCTATGCTTTTTTTCCCCATGAAGTTTCAATTTTTCTTCATGTTTTCTACTGACTCGTCTATTGATACTTCCATATCCAGTTCTGAAAACAGTTGCTTATCCTTCTTCCCTTATTGCCTAAGGGGAAAAATATATTAAATTCAATTATTAGAAGTTACATAATATTCTACCTAGACTTCCCAATACAGCAAACAGTTATGTGCACAAATTTAACCAAAATCAGTGACAGCTATAATAATCATAATATATAAATAATTTTATTTGTATTCCGCCCTTCCACAATGCTTAGGGTGGGTAAGAGCATTAAAGGAACATACAGAAACCAAATTTTAAAACATTCACAAATAACTGTAACTAGTACTCCCAGCTGAGTTTCCAGGCAGGGATTCGGTAGGTGCCAGTCTTCCTCTCCATTATCTCCTCCAAAAGTGGTGAGGCCAGCCTTTCTTGGTGATTGTTGTTTTTGGCCTCAACCTTAAGTCCTGTGGAATACCTCTCTTTTACAGGCCGTGCAGAACTGATTTAGGTTCCACAGGGCCTTAATCTCTTTCCAGAGCACATTCCACCAGGCTGGGGTCAGGGCTCCTTCAGGCTGGGGACCCTGAGCAGAAGTTGATTGGCATATCTTAATGCTCTTGGGGGGTTAAGAGGGAAAAGATGGTCCCACAGGCACACTGGTTCCAGACCATTTATGTGTTTGGAATCACATGGAGTAAAACTGAAAAATCAATTAACCATGTGTTTTGATGTTCTGTATTCTGGGTACTGGAGAACAAAAGTGGAAAGGCTTCTGGAGTTCTAGCCCCACAGGCAGACCTCCTGATGGCATCTGGGTTTTTGGTACTATGTGACACAGAGTGTGGGCTGGCTGGCCTATCGGCCCGATCCAACATGGCTTCTCTTATGTTCTTTGTGTTTATATACGAAATAAACTACAACTCTGAAACATAATGCAATCTAAACCTAAAAGTACTTTTTTGTACAGTGAGATATAATCACATTATTATTTAATACTGATATTTAACAGCTATGTTCAAATGTATTTTGAGATCTGCCATTTTGACACCTGGAAAATGACAACAATAAACCATACAGCTTTCTCCTTTCCACAATGCCTTAACTAACGTAATCTTAGACACAATTTTATTTCCACTAAAAATTCTAACTAAATCAATATTTGCATCCAAAGTAGTATGTTTTGGAGTGGATTATAAATAACTTTTGCCTACTACAAGTAACCTTACACATCAAAGCAACCTGTTAATCTGACTAATTTATATGTGATAAAATTACCAATATTCAGCATTAAGACAAACAATTCAGTATTATTTGTGGACTTGGAGCACATTTTCATGAATCTGCAATACAAATATAAAAATAACAGCTTGGCCTTATTCTTCAATAGTTTGTATCTACCACAGAATCTCCTCCTTGAAGCAAGATACCCATGATATGGCTTGGCAGTAAACTATACAAAGTCATGCAACTGCAAGCTTTGGGAAAAACCAAATTTTTATTCCCTAACCAGAAAAAAACAAAAAAGCAGCAGAAATTGATACAAAACTACATTATAAATCTAGTGAGCCTGGTAAATGAATGCAAGAATTTTAACGTCCCTGTATTAATTTTTAGTTTGTACAAAAATTGTTGATGTACCATCAGAGTAATTTTCTGCATACATGATTATCTTCTAAGGGCTGCACCCACACAGCAAAGATTCCTATTTCCCACCCATCACTGCTGCCAATGCAGGTGCATTTCCCCGGCTCACTACACCCCCTTAGGAGCTGTGTGCGCAGTTTTTTCTATCAGCCAACATTTTCATTGCATTTTTGCCCTGGACCACCAGAGGGCTTTTTAAATACATAGGCAATTGCTATTGCGCAGCACCATTACAATCTATGGACATAATCTGCTAGTTCTGAATTCCCACCTTTCATTTAAAAAATATGTATCTTACAGTTTTTGTCTCAAAGGCATAAAAGGAAAGAGGGTGTCATTGTGCAAATGAACCAAACAAACAATCAGTAACAAAAACCTCTGCAGTTACAAAGCCAAACCAGGAAAAACTTTGTATAAATACAATCAGTAACAGTTTTAAATGGAATCTCTTAATATTTTCAGTTTCTACAAGGTCTGGAGGTTATTCCCATATACAGCATCTCCAAAAAGTCAATAGAAAGCAAACACTCAGCAGTTTGTGAATGTACGAGATCGCCTAAAGACGAGCCCTGGTACACTTTATCACTATTAACCTCACGATCTAGCAGCCAGTCACCTATTCATTGGCAGCAAATAAGAACTGCCTCTAAGCAAAAAGTCAAACGTTTTACAGACAGGTAGAAAAAAGTCCCTTGCCTAGGTTGTTAATATGCTACAATTGACCTACACTGGTAATGTAAGATTTACATGTATAAGTCCAGAACACATGGGCTAGTACAACTACATTTTTTCCTCTTGTCTTTTTAATCTCTTTGACCTGGAATAAACTCTGAGTATGCCACTCACCACAGCCTTATACTGATGCAGTTAATCACAGTTCTTCAGTATGTTTCCTGCAAGCAATGACCCAGACAATGTATACCAATTTGTTCCCAGGTTCATTCCAAGGTATTGAGAACCTAGACCCACCTAGCTAAAGGACTTCCTCTGCTGAAATGCTCCACTGTGACAGCTGCACTAGTCTGAGCACAGGCTCCTGAAAGCGCTGCCCTACAAATGGGTATGATCAGCAGCTGCTTGTAACTGACAAGACTCTGCTGTGGCTCCCACTTTGCAGAATGAACAGCTTCAGGAGGCCAGGAAGGCTCCAATACTTCTATCATTCTGCAGAATGTATAAACAAAATTCTGGATGCTTGGAAGACAACAGTTGGAGGGCTTCTGGAGTTCTGGTCCCACTGATCTCTGGTCCCTGATGGCATCTGGGTTTTGGCCACTTTGCGACACAAAGTGTAGGGCTATAAAATCAGAGTCCAGTAGCACCTTTAAGACCAACAAAGATTTATTCAGGGCGTGAGCTTTCGAGTGCAAGCACTCTTCGTCAGGACTGGATGGGCCTCTGGCCTGATTCAATATGGCTTCTCTTACGTTCTTAAAATTGTTAAGATATTTTCACAAAGGGAATAGAGCTATAACAAAATGGAATTGTTCAGAACATTTTTACAAAAGGGACACAGGCTGTAATGTATTACTTATTGTATGAATTTCTAACTTTACTGCCCTGTTTTCTAATTTCTGCAATCCAGTTGTTTCATTTCTTATGACATTTCTGCACTGATTTATTGCATGTTTTGTAGCACACTCTTATTGCAATATTTTTATTATGTATAATATTGTTCCTATTGCATTGATAATTTCTTTAATCTGCCTTGAGTTACAATAAGAAAGCCAGACTATAAATAAATAATGATCCAATTAGGATAATTAAATCATTATACAAAAATAATTAATGATCCAGCTAGGAATAACTTATATGTAGAAGTTGTGACTACCATGCACAGCACACTTTCCATTATTCAGTAAAAGTGAGGGACACTGTTGTGTTCCAAAATTAAAACCCAATAACTAGCTGCACAGCAGAGGTGGCCAAACTGTGGCTCTCCAGATGCCCATGGACTACAATTCTCATGAGTCCCTGCTAGCACTTGCAGGGCAAACACTGGCAGAGGCTCATAGTAATTGTAATCCACGGATATCTGAAGAGCCAGTTTGGCCACCCCTGTACTAAAGTAACATTTTGTTGTGGCATGCTTCAGAAGCTGTGTATTGTTCATGGGAGCCATGTGTTCAATCATACATAAGAAAACTTTGAAATGATGTTTGTTCCCTCTTAGCCCTTTACTGACCCATCAACACTGTCAGCCGCTGTCCAGTGCTATGTACTGAATTTCTTGCATGACTTATTGATTCTGATAGATTTAGAGAAAACATAATGCATTTTCACTTGTGGAAAAAATATAAGTTGTTTAACTATTTATAATTCACTTGAAGCATTTGTATGTGCTCCAGAAAGTTCGCTCTGGTGGGTGGGGTTAAAGGAAGGCTAGGCATTCAAATAATGGTTTTTGATATAATAAGTAGAAGAGGAAAAAAGAACAGGAATGTATTCTGGTGAAATGCTGAATTTCTTCAAATTGAGTAACAAGGCATCATACTATGGCTGCACATGTCAAGGACAAGAAAGATCAGAAATTTAAAGGAAGCACATCTTAGTCAGCCTCTTGAAAGCAATTCTTACCACAGGCAACTGCTTAATTAGAAGGCTGCTCTACAGGTTTTATGCAATTTCAATGTTGTTAAAAATACATATGGGCACAATTTATGTCAAACATGTAGCTAAAGTGATTAACCTTGTTTAGGCATTACAGCTTACTCACCCCTGCACAGAAAAGACAGAAGACAAATGATCTGCCCCACAAACTCTCCTCTCTCATAAGTGCCTAGGTCCAAATTATATGGCAGAACTAACAGAGACAATACAGTGGGAAACAATACTGTTAAGAGAATTTGGGAGCACCAAGCAAATATGAGCAAACCCCTGCCTTGTGTTTGTTTGAAAGATGACAGGGGAAGGATACAAATGTGAAATTAAGCAAAACAAGAAACAGTTGACATTAAGAGCACATGTTAAAAAGCTATTCACAAAGTATGGTTAAAAATGGGATATGAAGGCTGTTCAGTTCAGCTCAATGCCAAATGAACAAAAGCTGGCAGAATTATCAGAGTACAAGGTGCAAGTTATAGTACCTTGTCACAAGGTGATCTCTAAACATTCTAGGCAATGAAGATTTTATTGCAATTTCTATAGCATGAATGTATACATTAGATGAGGTTAATAACATACCTTTACATTCATTTGGTTAATTACATCTTCATATTACTTTCTCACCTGTACATTCCAATGAATAAAATGGTTCCCTACAGTAATTATATAAAGTTAATTGTGACTCTAAATTTCCTTTTTTAAAAACTTTGGAAACACACAATGTCTTCATTCATGCAGACCACATTTGAATACTACCAGGTCTAATTTGTCCAAGTAATTATATATTTACCCTGTATACCAGGAAAATATAATAAAAATGGCCTAACCACAGTTATGCAATTATTTTTTTAAAAAAAATTATAAGGTAACAGCCAAGTCACACAAGTCTTAAGTTCTTCAAATGTCAGAATGTACATTTTCATGACCTTAATGTAAAAGACGAAAATGTACCATCGCTATCAATTTTTAAAAAGATATCCAGATAATTGGTAGCAGCATGAAGCAAAATATGCTACTCCCCCTCTATTTTAACAGAGAACCTACATTCAAAAATATCCCCTTGTCGATATTTGTCAAAAACTTGGGAAAGTACAAGACAAACTCCTTCCTCACTTTTCTACACCAAGCATCCAGCATTATGAATTCCTAAAAAGAACTATATAAAAATAGCAACATATAGGAGTAAGAATGGCTGCACTAGAGGGCAGGCTTTAAACAGATCTTGACTCACATCCTTTGAAAGAAATTCACATCCAGACTAAACGGTAGTACAGCTATAGTTAAGGCTTTAACTACCTTGGCAGTCAGTGAAAAAATGTATTTGAACACATACTCCACAGATATATATATCAAATAAACCTCAAATACAAACCACATGTTGTTTCTCCCTTAATATAAGGGGCAGGCTTATATTTATTACAATTCATAACTTTACAGAGGTAAGCTACCTACTGAAGTGAAGCCATGTGAATTTCCCCCATTGTAGTCGCCATAGCTTTCTTTAAGCTACTCAATGCTTTAATGATTCATAAGTTAAAACAAGTGCAATGCTTCTGTACAGATATGCTTCACCAATGCGATTAAAGCACGGGGGTGGGGACTGGGGGGGGGGGGGAATACACAACACTACACACACTCTACAGGTTTGACGCCTATGTGAGATGCTTCCTGCAAAACACAAGACAATAACAGCTTACAAAAATGGCTGTTTGCTGAAGAGATTACCCCCGCAATAATGTGTTTTTGGCAGGACAAGCCGAGAAGGAAGCGGGGAGGGCTCCTCTTTGTGGAAGCCCCACTCTGCCCCATCCTATCCTAAGGAAAATAAAACAGGCGGATCAGCTCACTTCGGGACAAACCTGTTGGCTCCGAACATCTAGCTCGTAAGAATAAGATGCAGTGTCATTCCCCTCCGAAACAGGTCTGCGGCTCTAGTGCAAGAACTTCTTCGCCCCAGCCGCATATTTGTCTAAGGCGCGGGGAGGGAACCCAGAAAGCGCCTCTGCCCCTCCGAAGACAGGGGAGCTGCGAGAGGGAGAGCGCTGAAGATGAAGCCAGAAAAGGTGAACTCGGCTTCACCCTCCTCTCAGAGGCAGCATCGCAAGTGCTTGTGTGTATGTGTGTGTGTGTGCGTGTGTGTGTGTGTGTGTTTTCAATGCTAATCATCACACCCGCACGCATTGGCTCCATCCCACGGGTCCCCGGAAGCATCGCGTTCTCACGCACAAAAGAGCCTTCACCCTCTCGCCGCTAGCCTGCGTCGCAAACGGGTAGGAGGGGGGGGGGAGAGACAAGACACGCGCACTGCCCCCAAGCTGGGCATGGTTACCGCTCCTTGCCAACGCCGCCGCCGCGTCCGGCCCGAGGAGGCCGCAGGAGGTCGCCTGAGCCCCCTCCCCCCTGACGGCACCTGCCCCTCGAGGCCTCCCGGCGAGAGCTCCGGGGCAGGCCGAGCAGGGGACTCGGCTCCGCTCCCCAACCCCGCCCTCCTTCACTTACTCAGGACGTTGGCAGCGGCGGGAGCAGCCGTCTTGTCTCCGGCGGCAGCCCTCCGCCTTCCTCCCGCCGCTCCCCGCATGGGAAAGCGGCCGCTTCTACTCCGCACCCGTCCGCTCTTCCCACAGGGCTCGGGGAACAGCCGCCGCAGAGTGGCCTCCTCAGCGACCAGGGAGGAGGCGGCGGCGGCCGGCGGCAAACAAACAATATAGCACTCGCGCGGACGGTTCGGGGAATGCGGCTTGGCGTGGGGGGGGGGGGGGGTGGTCCTGGCCTCGCGCCGCTCTCGTCGGGTTCTGTGACTCGCGCGCCCAACGGACTGCGCTCGCGCTTCCCGTCTCCCCGGCGGGCTCCGAAGCCTACTGGCAACAACAGCGGCTCGCTTGCAGTCAGTGAAAGGGAGGAGGGGGGGAGGAAACGCAGGATAGGGAGGGCCCTCGAAAGAGAAAGGGTGAAGATCTGCGCGTGCGCCGAAAGGCGGTCCCGCCTCGCCATTATGCACCGGCCAATGAAGGCCGAGCGTGGCCGCCTGACAGTCGGGGGCCGCTCTCGCTTTGGCCCGCCCGAGGGCTGCGAATCCGAAGAGGGAGGGACTGAAAGCGAGGCGGCGGCGGTGGCCGAGAGCCGCCTCGGTCAGGCGAGCGGGGTCTGAACGTGCGCGAGGAAAGGGCTTCGTTTTGAAATGCCACCGTTATTGGCGGCCAATCGCGAAGCTTCGTGGAGTGGCCTTCATTTCATGGCTGTCAGGGTCTTCTCGAGGCCGCCTGCCAGCGGGGTGGGGGCTTGGCCCCTCGCCTTTTCCGGGCCTCGTCGTCGTCGTCACGGGCGACTCGCCGATCCTGAGAGCTGGGTTCGAGATCGGCGGCGGCGGCGGCGGCAGCGAGAGACCCGCAGCGTCTTCTTGGTGGGTGCTTTCTGAAGTCGAAGCTCCCTCCCTAGAGCGACTGTCTGCAGCTGTCCTCGGAGACTTGGGTCTGCCGCGGTGACTGAGCTCGACTGCAAAGAGTGGGGATTGTTAGATGGGGGGCCTTGTTGCTTTTAGTGCTTTTAATGCTGATTGATTGGGAGCTCGCTAAGTGACCTTGGACCAGTTACACTCACTCTCTCAGCCTTAGTTCACAGGGTTGTGATGATAGCACAGCAGAGGGGACCCGTTAGCTGCTTTGGGTCCTCACCGGAGAGAAAAACAGTAGAAATAAAATTAAATGGAGTCCAATAGTTCCTTTAAGACCAAAAAAGATTTATTCAAGGCATGAGCTTTCCAGTGCATGCACTCAATTATTCTTGTGCTACTTTGGACCAACACTGCTACTCGCTTGAATCAATAAATAAAATTAAGTTCTGCAAAACATGTTCTCTCCAGTAGATTTATTATTATTATCATCATCATTATCATCAGTATTAAATTTATTCCCTGCCACTCCCGGAGCCGGCTTGTGGTGTGTTACAGATGTCCTATTAAACCCCCTATTAAAAGGACACAAAACCCAAGACATAAAATCACAATAAAAGAGAACATGGCAGAGTATTACCCCACCCAACCCTACCTCTAGAGGGGGGAGAAAGGAGGGTTAAGATGACTCAAGTGGTTGCTTGACACCATTAGTATAAAGTACTGCATTTAGTGCTCTCTATGATGAAGGAAATATTTATTTAGTGGTTTGATACTGAAGTCCCTTATTTAGCATGTATAAGAGAATAATGCTCTCAAACTTGTTTTTCGCAAAGCATGGTGATTACAGACAGTATGGTTTAGTCAGTAGCATGTTGCACTGTGACTTAGACCTGAGTACAAATTTCCTCTCAGTTATGAAGCTCACAGTGGATAACCATGGCTAATCATGGGCTGATAGTGTGAGGATAAAATTTGTAAGGGAGCATATATAAATATACTACCTGTGTTCTAGATATAAAATTAGGGGTGTGCTTATACCCCCTATTTTTGCACCAAAGATCCCTTACAAGTCCAAACCATTCTTGAAGAGTTTTCACTACCTGCTACATTAATTAACTCTGCAACATCACTGTCCTCTAGAAGAGACAAAAGGGTAATAGGTCTTTTGATTAAAAATAAATGAAGAAGAGACAGTTATCCTATGATATATTACCAACAACTTGAATTCTACCTCAGCAGCTGCGGCCTGTGAAACAGCAGGATGTATGCTAGGCAAACGTATTTACATGGAAACACACCAGCAGCAAGATAGATCCACACACTTCACTCTGAGGGAGGAGATGAACCCTGTAGAGTGACAAAGCTAGCAGTTTATACTAACAGAATTTTAATGAGGCATCGGAAAGGCGAAAAACGGGGACACCAATGTACCAGAGACAAAGAACAGATCACAGGGGCTGTCAATAATGAACGGGAAGATTTTTCTAATAGGAAAAATGAGATGCAAATGTGATAAGAACTGGAGGGCACAAGGCAGCTCCCTTTTCCACACTTTTGTGTGCCACAAAGTACTAGCCCAAGAATACTTTCCTGGAAGTAAGCCCCATTTAAGAGAACTGCGTAGGATTCTGACTACCCCTGTGTCAGGTTGCTGTCACAATAATATAAGAAGGACGGTCTAATAATTAAACCAAACAGAGAGAAACACTGTCAATATAATAAATATATTCATAAAATAAAGAAAAATGTCCTATTTTTGTAGTTTTCCTTGTTTCTTTATTCTTTAGGACTTCTGTCAAAACAGAATCCAGGTAATGTCCGTTTTCAGTGAAATTCTTTCATCAGTGACAAGTCCTTGTATATATTAATAGTATAATACTGGCCACAGGCTCACCCATACCTATGTGTGGCCTACTAAGACCCCTAGATCCTTTTCACGCGTCTCCCCCATCCTATATTGGTGTATTTGGTTTTTACTACCTAAATGCAGAATTTTACATTTGTCCGTATTGAACAGTTTAGCCCACTTCTTGAGCCTATCAAGATCATCCTGTATTCGGATTATGTCTTCGGTTGTGTTTGCTACCCAACTGCCACTTACTGGGTGAAGCAGTATATAATCAAGGCCTACGAGACCTCGGGAAAGGTTCCCCCAAGGAGAATCACAGCACATTTAACTAGAGCAGCAGCCACAGCAGCCACCTTGTCCACTCACAATCCAGTGTTGGAGACCTGCTAGTTGGCAACATGGACATCCTTCTCAACCTTTGTTAATCACTAGCGCATCGACCAGCGGGACGCAGAAGCAGTGGTGTTTGGTTGGCAAGCCCTCTGCCAAGTCATACAAGACTGAGGGATTGACATATTTGTCCCACCCTGGTTGGCAGGTTGGGTATAGCTAACCACCTGAATGAACTCTGCCCCACTGAAGGAGAACGAAACCTTGAATTCACCTGAAGGTTGACGTCATCCCCTTCCCATTCATGGGAGCCCAAATGGAGGACCAAAGGGGCGGGGACACTGAAAAGGAGAAATTCAAGACTAAAAGCCCAAGGGCAACCAACAGAGACAGCAGGGACAGTCGTTCCCATGACTGCAGTTAGACAAAGATAGCCTGACACCCAATGGGATTACAGCAGGGCTTGGCCAGTACTAGAAGGTCAGGCTCTGGTCACCGGAAGGCAGGATGCAAACTGCCCTTCCTACTTGAGCCAGCAGAGGCATAACCTAGCCACGTGTATGATTTCGCCCCACTGAAAAGAAGAAACCTTCAGGTGAGTCCAGTGTTTCATTTTATATGTTCAGAAATTGGGCCTTGGCAACTTAGAGTTATATGATGAGCTGGAAGGCTGCATCAGATTTGGTTATGCTTTTAGCAACTGCACCAGCTCCCTGTTGCCTTCTAGGCTCAGTTCAAGGTGCTAGTTATATTATAATATTCCACACCTCTCTGAATCAGTAGGTCTGCCTTCCCCCTCCTAGGCTGTTTTACTGGAGCAGTCAGGACAGATTGATGAAAGCTGAAAGAGAAATGAAGGTAACAGATTATATTTGGTGATGATCTTAATATTTTCTCCTAGCAGAAAGCCCCCCCCACACACACACACAGATACCCCAATTCTTTGTATGAACTAAAAAGGGAAATGGCCCTTGTTTCCACTAGTTAAAGGAGATCTCAGACACTGTCTTTGTTACACCCATTTCGCCTTCTCAGACCTAATTGTGCATCTAAGAACATTCCACACTATGGAAAGCCTGCCAAGTTTAACAGGAATTAATGTGGACATACAGATGTGAACAACAAAACACACAGCTGCTACCTGAAAATACAACTGAGCTGAGGAAACAAGGACACATACTGTAAGGTTTGGAGTGCAGTGATGATTTATAATAGGGAATAGGATGAATGGAAAGGATGCAGGTGAGGCAGGAGTCAGAAATGTTGGTCCCAAAGAGCAGAGAAATGGAGGAAGCAGAGGCCAAGTGAAAGAAAAAAAAAACTTAATCAGGCTCGATGGGGACAGAACTAGAAACTGGTTCCAGTCCAATACATCTTTATGGTCCTAATCTCATACACACTTTTGCCTTTCAGAGGGTATCCTTGCTAGTATAAGATTTAAAGAAAAACCTTTTAAATGAATTGTTATCTAGCAATATTTTTTGTTTCATAGAGGTTAGTAATGGGCTCCTTTAGCAGTAGGAAAGCGCATCTTGCAGCGCTGAAATTAGTATACCTGAATGGATCACTGCTGAAGGAAAAAATGAAAAGAAAAAGGAATGCCCTTTTAGCCTATCCCAAATCACCTAAAACAGCAGAGGACCCAAAGCATGGCTGATTGATGCCTGGCTTAGCAGTCGTTAAGTTGAAAGGATGATAGCGCTTTGTCTATTAAAAAGGAATAATAATGTAAGATAGTATAACCACTATTCTGTTAGTGCTTATTTTCAGGTCCAAACAAACACATGTGTTAATTAATGAAGTAGCTCTGAGGCATTTTCCACCACGCGTGGTACTCTCTTCACCACACTGGTTCCTTTTATGGACTGAGGAGAAACTTTAATTAAATAGAATGTGTGATAGAGTATGACAAGATGAGGCATGAATTCCTGCAACCAAATTGCTATAATTTGCTTTTCAACCATGTACTATTTCAAGAGAATCAATCTCTTGGAAGAATCATTAAAATACTAGGGCTACATTTTGAAATATCTAATATATTTAATAATAATAACACTTTAAACAACAATAACATGTTTAAGAGTCTGCCCCTTCAGAACTGACCACTTAACCTGTGCACAGAGCCCCGAGTTTTGACTACTGTTCACCTGTTCTTATTTAGTACACCTTGTGTTCATATTGCAATGCATGCTTTAAATGCACTAGTTCTGCTGTTCCAAGAAATCACAGTGAAGGGCAGTGTATAAATTGAATGAAAGAAAATAAATAGGAGTTTGATGGCACCTTAAAGATTAACATAACTTTGTTCGAATATACGTTGAAATAGAACTTTAAGTGTCAAACATTTCCTGATTATTTTTATGCAACTACCTTCTGGAGAGGACATTTTTTTAAGGCAAAATAGCAATGTTTTGGTTTAATGTCAAATAATTTGGGTTTAAGAATTCATTCATGAAATCTAAACAGCCTAGTAAGTGACAATGCAGAACTTAAACTTTTGAAAAAGTTTGACTCATAATCTCTCTGGAAGTTCAGATGTTGCTCTGAAGTGTCCTGCTTATTAGCATACACGCCTGGGAAAGGTTATGTGGAATGATGGAGGAGTGCCATTGTCCTTGCTAAGAAGACTTTTTGGTTTACAAAGTTACTAACTGACAGGCACCATTGTCCATTGTGAACTGCAAAGGAAAACGTGATGTTTTCAGAATGACCACAGCAACTTTCCCCTTCACATTCTAGAGAGCTGTTCAATCAAATGACTTCTCTTGGATAGGACAGGAAGTTTTACAGTGCCATCCAAAGCAGAACAAAAATAGAGTCCAATAGCACCTTTAAACCAACAAAGATTTATTCAAGGTGTGAGCTTTTGAGCGCATGCACTCGAAAGCTCATGCCTTGAATAAATCTTTGTTGGTCTTAAAGGTGCTATTGGACTTTATTTTTGTTGTGCTACTTCAGACTAACACGGCTACCCACCTGAATCAATCCAAAGCAGAATACTAATACTGTTTAGCATCTCTTTACTTTTTCAGTTTCCTTCTGAGTGCTTAGGACAGTGCACATAGTTCTCCCCCTCATCCACCCTATTCTCACAACAACCTTGTGAGGTAGGGTAGGCTGAAAGAAAGTGACTGACCCACAGTAAATTTCATGGCTGAATCAGGATTTGAACTCCAGACTTTGTAGCCCACTAATCTATGCCACATGGACGCACTGAACCATTTGAATTTGTCCAGTTATGCACGAGTACCCAAATTGCTCAGTTAAACGCGCGTTACTTAGATGCTGAGGAAGACATGGTTATGTAGAAGAAAGAATTTGCAAGTTTGCCATGCACAGGTAGGATATGCAGTCGTTTGGCAGCATCAAGTTATTTTTGACTCATGGAAACTCAGTGCATGCTGTAATTTCTGTTTCTGCAATCCTAGTAAGAAGCCTTGGAGCCTGCTCTCCTTGGCATCTGATAATTCCAGCAAATGATCCAGTGCTAATGACTCTTCCCAGTGGTTCACCATTTGGAAGGTAGTACAGATGCTCCCACTGTAAGCACTCATTAATTCAGTCACACATTCGTAATTCTCCGATCTTCCCGTTTTCCTTTGCATTTCAGGATAGTTTTCCACTATTCAGTGCAAATGGGGTGTGTGTGGAAACAGAAGAGAACCAAGGTTAGTATTTTTGCAAGAGCTGGAGCATGCTGATACTAATAAGCTGTACAAGTTGGGAGTCCATGCAGAATCATAGTGGGGATAAACAACTGGTAAATTTCTCCCCAACTGAAACATCTACAGCATTGTAAACAGTTAGAGGTCAAACCATACATATTTCCTTGTTCCCTTTTGTGTTGCTTTTCCTCCTCTTTATCAACACTGGACTGCTAGCAGTCTTCCAATAAGCATGCTCCGGAATTTTTTAAATTGCCGTATATACTCGAGTTTAAGCAGAGGTTTTGGCACATTTTTTTACACTGAAAAGCCTCCTCGGCTTATACTTGAGTATATACAGTAATTGAAATAATTTCTTTTAAACAGCCTGCTACGGCTGTGGGAAGCCAGCTAATCATTGCAATGCATTTTGCATTTGCAAAATGTATTGCAATGCTGCGGAAGATGGCCTACAGGAAAGCATGTTTTTGGGGAAAAACATTTCCTGGCCAAGCATAGAAGGTTTTTCTTTTTGAAAATCTTCTGTGTTTGGCTAGGAAAGTATATAAGGCTAGGGGCCTTCTAACCTGCTTTTTGCTGGCCGCCTGGCCTATGCTGCTCTGTCTGGTAGAGTAGAATCTTACAGTCTAACTCCCAGAGAGTGTGCTTCTGGCTGCTGTGCCAAACATTGGAGGATCATCCCTGGAGAAGACATCAGTGGTTTGATCTTTTTCCCTTCTTGCCTTCACTTTTCTTCTTTCTCTTCTTAATCACTTCTTCCTAACTATTCTTTTGGTTTTTGTGGGTGGGATAGGGTGGGTTTTAGGGGTGCTTTGGGATTCACTGTTTCTTTCTCCTAGTGTTTCTTTCTTCTTTTATCAGAGGGGCAGTATTGTTTGGCTTTTCTTGGGGTTGGGTTCCTTTTAAAAGTTGATTTTTACAGTTCTTTCTTTCAGGGTTCAGTTTTATAGTTCTTCATTTCAGTGTTTTGTTCTGGGGAGGGCACTATTGTTGTAATTAGAGTTGTCCATTCCCCCAGTTGTCTGCTGAACCCCCTAGCTTGTCTCTGGATGCTCACATTTCACTGATCTAGTGATCAGCACCAAGATTACCAGTGGAAGGAGTGATATGCTAGAATTCTGTCGTTCATTTTTTAAAACTGGTACTGCAATCCATGCCTACCCGTCATTTGATAGTGCTTCCCCAATGGATGGGTGCAGTCTGTAGTTAGACAATTATGACCATAGGACTTTGCACAGCTTCAGATTATTTTCTTATTATTATTTGATGAGGTCTTTCCAGAACAAACTTTGGCACTGGAAAACAGATTACAGAGCTCACTCATTTCAAATTAAGACCAATGAATTAAGGTACATGCAGTCACGCCCACAATGTAGCAGGCAAAATATCAAACAATGCAACATTTTGCGTCATGAAAGTTATTAGAACAGGCAAAAGGACATTCATGTGAGTTGTTTCAAATGACCGCAGACACTGCTTGCCGTGCAGCCTTTAACAATAACAAGAAATACTAAACTTGGAAAGAGGGTTTTGTCTTTGCGTTTTTAAAAATAATTTTAGAAAGCCTCTGTTGTTGTTTTTAACTCAAAATGAACAGTAAAACCAAATCTGGCCAACATTCAACTCTTTTAGGGTGCTTTGATTCTCAAATTTAAATTGTCGCCCTATGATATAAGAGCCTCTTGTGACGCAGGGTGGTAAGGCAGCTGACATGCTGTCTGAAAGCTCTGCCCATGAGGCTGGGAGTTCGATCCCAGCAGCCAGCTCAAGGTCGACTCAGCCTTCCATCCTTCCAAGGTTGGTAAAATGAGTACCCAGCTTGCTGGGGGGTAAAACGGTAATGACTGTGGAAGGCACTGGCAAGGCCACCCTGTATTGAATTTGCTAAGAAAATGCTAGAGGGCATCACCCCTAGGGTCAGACATGACTCGGTGCTTTCACAGGGGGTACTTTTAGCTTTACCTTACCTATGATATAATGGTAGATTATAAATGAAGTAAATACATAAGTCTCCATCATGAGCTTCATCAGATGACCTTAGTCTGGTCACTCTTGCTCCCAACCTGACCTACCTCATGGCCTTGTTGTGAGAATAAAGTAGTAGGCCAGCCTACATATACCTTTTTAGACACTGGATAAATTCAATAGCTCTTTCATGCGAACCAATCAGATCTGAGTATACAGTGCTTAACACTGGTTGGGTAGGGTCTACAACCTTCATCTCCATTTCTTAAATGTTTGAAAATGTGTAATGGTCTTTTATTTGGCTCAGTCTTCAATACCCATGTATGATTCTTTGCATATTGGGGGGAGGGGAATGATAGTACGTAAGACACCCAGTTAATTTCCATGGAGTATGAAGACATACATGGATGAAGGAATGTGAAAATGCTTTTGATTTCCCCATTGGAACAGATGATTACATACCAGGAGCTTCCATGCATAGATAGTGCTTTCTGGGCAAGGATCAATTTAAAACAAAAATCTAGAAAAATATAAATACAGAACAATAAAATGTAGTTATTATGATCTTAAGGTAAAGCGGTAAAATCTGGAAAGAATCCAGTTTCTGTTTTTGCATTCCTACAGGAATTATTCCAGAGATGAAATCTGTCCATCACTGAAATCTTAGAAGTGATGTTGACATTTGTAAGGTCAGGCAGAGCCCTATAAGCCTCATCCCGTGTTGATGCTCAAGTGAAAATCAAAGGGAAACATTTCTTTGAGGGCTAAATGAGCAAGATAAAGGCATGAGGCAATTCCTTATGTCTTTGATCCAAAGAAAGACCTTGACTAATTTAAAACCGGAAAAATCTGCAAGTCTTAATTTTCTCTGCTCTGTTACTTTGTTTTCGAGATGACCTTACTGACTGAGGAAAGAGTCTTTTGTTTCCAGCCCTTGATTTCAACTGGATCATGAGACAATTATTCATTTTGAAAAATATTTAACAAAAATATCTCTTTTTTTTCCAGCTGTACAGCTTGTGACATTTCTTGCAGGAGACAATGATGCTCATACAGGAAGAGCAATTTCCAGAAACACACTTTGTTCCCTCTTACATCAGAGCAACTCTACTAATTTAATCTCATTGAAAATCAGATTAAACGAGTATTTGAACTTAAAAAAAATCCATGCAATTTTAAGTATAAGAATATCCTTTAAACTACACAATCTCAGAGGTTCTTCTGCTTGACTGAAGAGGGAAACTATATTTTGATGTAATAAAGATGGATTCCCTTGCAACATTTGTAAAACTACAACAGATGGTCAAAATACACGTTGCAGATCTCAGTTACAAGGAGCCACTACTTAAACCCTTCAAAAGAAGCTGCACGTTATCTGTTAGAAATGCCGTCTGCCACATGAGAAAAAAATACACATTCCTTATTGTTTGCTTGGACTGTAAATGTCTGAGAAATGTCCCCACCCAATTACTAACATGCATGCTTTCATTCCAAGTCACACCTTAAAGTAACTTAAACGAGATTCCTTAGCGAAGGGACAAACAAGAATGATGTGTGCATTTCATGCAGATATTTGAGGAGTGTTCCTTTCAGTTGTGGCCCAGGAAACATTGCAGTGGTGTTGTGTGGAAGCCCGAGGCTACGACTCTGAACATTTTGAGCAATAATTTATGCCAGAACACACATCCCTGAGACATACGAATGAAGAAGAAATTGTCTCACTAATTTTATAAATATGAGATTGTGGGTGACATTAGGGAAAAATTGCTCTGGCCCTTTAGAGGCTGGCAACCCTATCTCTTCCCAGACCTCTTCCTTGAGCTGGAAGTGAGATAAATATGCAGGTAACAACTGTGACCATTTGATATCGGCAATACATATTTACTCGATATGCGTACTGCACCTGTACAAGTATGTTTTAATATTTCACTCAATAAAGCTATCCTTGATGATTCTGCTAAATTCCCATCTCCATTTTCCTTCCATGTCTCCCTCAGAGCTTTGCCTGTTTGCTTCCCTCAGACATATATGAAGAAGAGGAAGAAGACTTGGTACTAGTATGCTGCTTTTCTCTACCAGGAAGCCTCAAGGCAGCTTACAGTCGCCTTCCCTTTCCTCTCCCCACCAGAGACACCCTGTGAGGGAGGGGAGGCTGAGAGGGCCCTGATATTACTGCTTGGTCAGGACAACTTTATCAGCGCTGTGGCGAGCCCCAAGGTCCCCCAACTGGCTGCATGTGGGGGAGTGCAGAATTGAACCCGGCATGCCAGATAAGAAGTCTGCACTCCTAACCACTACACCAAACTGTCATTCCCTTTTGGTCAGGTATTAGAACTGAAAGCTGCAGCTCTTTAAGGGCAGGAGTGAGCAGTGGCAGCAGAAAGCTTTCTCTCTTATGTTTGGCTTTTCATTCACATAGACCTGTGTCAGTACAGCACAGGGCAAATTATTTTAGTGAAAATGAATGCCTCTGATGGAGGAGGGATGATCCTCAAGCTGGAATTTCTTGATGTGGAATTTATTTAAAACTTTTCTTTATTCATTTCCCACTCAAATAGGGTCCTCCAGGTAGCAACTTTCAAAACATTTTGAAGAAAAACAGGTATGTATGTGGACTAAAGAGTGTTCCTATTTTCAGTTCTGAAATGTAGGAGTGCTAAACTGGGTTGTGGAATAATCAGCCCACATCCAACTGCATTTCATTATCACTGTTCTAGTTTTAAATTTGTTTTAATAACGACATTATTTTTAGGCGTCTGTTGATCTGCTTTAATATACAGCGCCTACCCTTTTGAGACACTTTAAAGAAAATCAGAATAAAAAAATACTTTAATAAAGAAAACAATGAAGGCCCCTTAAAAAAAAAAGGCTCTGTATTGGATCACATGCATGCATGTGCACACACAGAGGTTTGTGAAAGAGATGGAAGAAGCTGAAGTCCTTGTATAGGTTAATATCACTCGATATGAAACATTTTATTTTTCCCCCAGAACATCTGTAAACTATAATTAGTATTCAAATGGGAAAAGATTTTAGAAAGTTTCCAATCTCTCAACATTTGTTTTACGTTAACTGTTGCACGTATTTATGGTTTTATGGCTTGCTTCAAGATTGCTTTGTCATCAGCTTGTTTTTATCATAGTTTTCAAAGAAGCAAGCATGCACATGTAATAAAACTGCCGCGGCATTTGTTTGTGCCCTTTATATACTAGCAGATAGACATCTGTTTT
Source organism: Paroedura picta (assembly GCF_049243985.1). NCBI lineage: Eukaryota > Metazoa > Chordata > Lepidosauria > Squamata > Gekkonidae > Paroedura > Paroedura picta. The sequence goes on from NC_135379.1 coordinate 38,841,711, forward strand.
ACTAAGCTAGCTGTAAAATTTAGTTGTTACTTGTGCTTGAACGACCTCCAGAGCTGGCTTATTTGAATGGCTTGTTCGTACATGCAGGTTGGACTCTGCATGGCTTTTTGACTCCCATGTGTATGTCTGAATTGTTTCCATTCTATGTTTGAGGCGATACACATTTTTTTCTTTGTGGTATATGATCTTTTATGCAAGCAGTTGGACGTGGGCCTTTTATTCTATAAGTGGGTGAAGCACTTTGGATATGGTGGAAATTAGCAGCTTGAACTTTCTTTTCCAAAGTGCGATGAAGGACAATTAAGGAGAATGGTAGACAAGGAAACTCTGTTTTTCCATTCCCAGGGACAGCTCAGGGATCATAGAAAGCACAAAACCTGACAAGACAGCCTTCTTGATATGGGGGGAATAAAAACCCCACATTTGTCAATACTGTCGCAAAAACAACAACAACAAAAGATGATATATATCAATGCAGTGGAAACTTTGCTAGCTAGTGTTGTCCAAGAGCGTATTTGGCTGCAGTGTACACAAATCCTTGATGTCTTAACATAGTCTTTAAACTCATCACTTTTACATTGCTGTCCCTCTTTTCTTCTGCGTAACCAGAAGATTCACTTCTGAGCTGGAGCATATTAACTGCTATCAATGACGCTTACAGCTCAACTAACTGGCTGTCAGCCATCCAAGCTTTAGAATGCTTGGAAAACGCATCTCTTGTTTCCTAGGGAACTTCTCTGTCTTAAGGGCTTTCAAAGCACTCCAGGGACATTTCATTAGGATTACTTTGCATCCAAAAGCAATCAGTACATCAAATTGAATTTGGTGCCTCCCCTTTAGAAAAGTTTCTGACACGGCAATGCTAATAATGCGTAAAACCCAGTTGGTTTTCTTTTCTTTGGTTTATGTTAAATTTAATACTTTTACTGTTTTAGTCAGCAATTCTTTCTCCAGAACCCAGTCCTCCAGCCCAATCTTTTCCTTTGATACTTCCTGTATTTCAAAAACCATTTCTTTATTTATTTGTTTATTATATTTGTATACCGCCCTCCCTGAAGGCTCAGGGTGGTTCACATGAAACAGAACAGAAACGGTACAGATAACTTAGATTAACAATGATGAATGAAGTGAAACAACAAGCAACATGGAACTGTAAAAAAATTAAACATTAAAGTAACACATACTGATAGCCCAGTGGGTTGGGCAGAACTGCAGTGGGTACCATAGGAGGGGGCTCAGGAGGAAGCCCTTGGGAAGTGATGGTACAGTTTGACCTCAACCAAATGCCTGGTGGAGGAGCTCCCATTTACAGGCCCTGCAGAACTGTTCAAGTTCCGTCAGGGCCCTGATCTCCTCTGAGAGCTCATTCCACCAGGTGGGGGAAAGCTCTGGCCCTGGTTGAGGCCAAGCGAACTTCCCATTCAAATAAGACCTCTGTGACATCCAAATGGGTGACACTGCATTTTTTCTTCTTCATAAAGTATTACCACTGGTAAAAGCAGAAAGAGCAAAAGCAAAGAATGCACTTGTTAATGCTGCTGTTAATTAATGCAAAAAAGTGTGGTGCAGTGGTTATAGAGTTGGTCCTATCTGTCTTAACAGTGACTCCCCTCATATGTTGTCCATGAGTCTATGGACCCCACCATGTGCCTCATGGTATCCACATTCTTATTTCCTAAGATAAAGAGCAAATCCTGCCTTTTGTCTACCTTACTGAAGCAGGTGGTGGTTCAAAAGAGCCCAGAAGGCATCACCTTTGTAGCTATAGGAAGTGTGTATTTAAAAACAGTTGCTCCTACCATTGGGAGATGCATGGCTTGGAATCTCCCAATGTTTTGTAATTGGCCACACACACCCTGGAAGCCATTTTGTGCTGGCATTCACTATCTGTTCGCAAAATCCAAAGGTTCCTATAGCCTCAGCAAGGTTGGACAATCTTTGGACACAGTGACACTGAAATTTCATTTAGCACAGATTTCCACAGCCTATTATTTACTTTACTTGTAGTCCCTTTTCTTGCAGAGACTTGAGGCAGCCCTTTTAAAATTAGTCTGGATTAAAATGAAGAATACGGATTGCTTCACCCCAATATGATTTAGTTGTACCAGTGACTTGATAGGTATCAGGTCAAGTTCATGATGTTGGCTGAAACTTGAGACCTCAGAAATCATATTCTGCCACATGGTCCCTGCTGCCTCTTCAAATTTTTGGATATTGTGTTCATTCGTGTCCCAATGTGTACTGCAAACTGACCAACCAGAGTGCAAAGAAGGGCTTAATGGTAGAAATCTAGGTACAAGACAACTGTTACACCCCTGCACTCGTCCCTTTTTCAGCACCAGGTGGAAATGTTTATTTTGAAAGCCTTTTGTGTAAATCTGCCATGCTTTGGCAAGGGTTTTTTTTTTTTTTGGAAATCCCTTTGAATGCTTCAGTAAAAGGGTGACTCAAAATTTTAAAAGTGATGAAACAATCTGCCCCATAGACTTAAACTTATGGAAGACGGAGAATATTCCTGTAGAAGAAGATGACCGCATTCCAGCATGCCAGTGGGAAATCTGGTATGCATTGCCTCCTGTTAAGAAATTTCTGAGGTCAATTTATGGGCACAGACAAAAGGTGGCCTGTTATATTAGTCATGTACATGTATTCCATTTGAATTTCCTGTTCGTGCACAGCTCATTGGTCCAACGGTTGTCCACATTTCAGTATGAGTCAACAGGCCTCCTATGTGTGAGCATCTCATACCCAACGTAGGTTAGAGACATCTCTTAAAATTACGTTTTTTTTCTTATTTTGCTTAATCCATCAGTCAAGGCAACATATTTCTAAATACAACCGATGCACAAACAAACAAAACCTCTTATAAAGAATTTGGAAGGCCGTTAACCCTCTGTCAGTGAGCCCAGATGTTTCCAACAGTTCCAAGTGTTGTTTGCTAATTGTTGCTGAGACAAAATGTACATTTGTTTTTAAAAGTCCCAATATATATTTTTTCAAATAAAACGTCTATATCAGCAGAGTACATGATATTGCCAACTAAACATTGGGACAACTGTGAGCAAATATGACAGATGGAAAATTCCATTGATACATATTTTTTAAAGAGCTGCCTGTTAAGTGTAATTGCTGCTGTTTATGTATCCTGGAAAAAAGATATGAAAGTTTCCCTCTCGCTGGTTTTCTTTCTTGTGATCCATATTTAATGTACTGCTGTAATCATTTACAATCCTATTATTGATTCTCAGACATGCACCCTATGGCCTATTATCTTTCTATAATAATTTGTTACTGCTCTTTAAAGCTATGTAAGGCTTCACAAGACCTATAGAAAGCCAATTGATTACAGTTTACAGGCCAGCAATTCATTTCTGCACATTTTCATTTTGTGTTAAAAAGAAACATCATTAGTTTTACTCCTTAGCTTCAGTGTTTGACACACTTTTAATGCCTGCAGCTTATTATTAAAACACAAAATATGTATTTAAGTGATGTCAGAAGCCGTAACAAGAAATCTACCTGGCTTCGACCAGATCCACAGCCTTTCATTCATGGTCCCAACCTGGGCTGATTCTGCACTTACTTTGTTTATTCCGTTGTGGATCCTGCTGAATTCAGATCGATTTGAACTCGGTCTTCCTCTCCCCCCCTCCATTGAAACAGAAAAGTGTTCTACATTTGCTTAGGGAGGCTCAGAAGAGGAAGGGGAAGCCAAGTGCAGCAGGAGCCTCTTTTCTTGAAGCGGGGGTAGGGGGGAGCAGAGGAGGGAGGAAAAAAAACACGAAGCAAATCTCTACCTACAGAAGTTAGGGCTTCTAGAACTTCAGTTGAGAGAAAATTAGGGCTTCCCCTTAAAAAAAAACACTTACAGCCTTGGCCAACCAGGGCTTCTCTACCACGGAGCTTCGGCAATATATGCGAAGCAGCTGGAGATCCACATGGTTTCTCATGCTTTCTGAATCCGATTCTGAAAATATTGAGGGTTATTTCCACTCCTAAATATTGCAGGATAAAAGTAGGGTCACTCCAGATCAATCATGCTTGTTGCAGAGGGAAACTTTAAATCAGACAAAATCAAAATGGAAATTGCATTCAGTGATGGCAGGGATCGAATAGACCTGGGATTGGAATAAAAGCTCAGTGCAGTCTCTACCCTGATGGGATATGCTCCCCAAGGAAATCAAGTCCCTCAATTTTGTAGAGTCTGCAAAATGGCGCTCTTCCACTAGGCTTTTAGGTGAGGCCAGTGATGGGGACCTCCCCACAACCCGGTGCTATTGTCAGGCAACTCTAGACATCCATGTCACTGGCTGCTGCTGTTTCCCCCTCTAAAACTGTTGTAACTATCCAAACATACAATATTCCTAAACTTTCGATTGATATTGTCTATAATAACTGTTTTGTCCCTCATGCTGTAGCAAATTTTCAATGTACCTTCCTATTCCTAGTGTTTCTATGTACACTGCCCTGAGACATCATGGTGAGGGGTGGTATATAAATTGAATGAATGAATAAATAAAGTCTAAAAGCAGACAAAAAATTAAAGTCAAGGCAAACAATTTGTATTATCTGAGATGTCTTAATGGTGGAAAATAACCAAGCCAAGGAAGACTATATAAAAAATATATTTTTTTATTCAAAAAGAAAGTACAGAAGTGAAGCAAAACACGCCAAATGGGTAGCTTCTCCCATCTTAATCTCCCCCCGCCCACTGGAGGGCTCTAGTCCTTATGTAGAATTCACATAGTATGTGTGCCCAGTCAGCTGGGGATAAGTACTTTGTCCTGCCAGCCACTGACTTCTCTTTAACCCAGGAATGGTTTTAGAGAGGTTACTAGATCTCAGATTGTGCTATTCACTGGGTTTTTGATGTGGAACACATCTTCTAGCACACCCCCTGAAAAGGCTATACCCTGCCCCATGGAGCATCCTAGAAGAGGCTGACACAGCTGCGGGGTAACGTGACAGGTAGCTGGCTGGGACAGCACGAGCTGTCATGGGGAGGATGTTGCGCCACCGCCACACTGCCTGAGGAGGCCCAGTGCTGCTCCTGCTTGAGGCCTGGCCAGTTGCAGGGCAGCTTGGAGGCCTGGCAGCCCAACGCTGGCCCTGCCTGAGGCCTGGATGGTTGTGGGCCAATGTGGAGACCTGGCGGCCCAACGCTGGACCTTCCCAAGGCCTGGGAGGTCACAGGGCAGCACGGAGGCCACCCAGGCCAGTGCTGCCATGGTGAATCTGGGGAGGAAGTGGGAGGAAGGAAGGGGGTCTGGGTGGGGGGAGGAGGGAGTATGGGCGTGTGTCTGAAGAAGGGACAAGGGACCATGAAGGAGTTCAAGTAAGCCAGAGATAAGGGTGGTGAGGGCAGGGGGGATGGAGGAGAAAGGAGTTTGTATGTGTGTGTCTGAGAGAGGGGGAGGAGGCACCAGAGAGCCCCTGAGCAGGAATGTGTTCCACATACCTTGTGAGAGTTGGGTTGTCACTGGTTTATTTATTTATTTATTTACAAAATTTCAAGAAATCACAAAATTTCTTTGCAGAACTGAAATTGCCCACATGCTAATGCAATAAAGTCCTGACTTGGCAGTACTGTCATTAGTTGCATAATGCAAGTTACTATGCATCATGTGGTTATAAACAGGTTTCTTTCACTCACTCAAAAGCATGCACACACACAACACTATGTGACTTCTTATCACATGTTTTGAGTTGATGATGAAACTGGAGAGCATCTTTTAAAAGACATGGGGGTTCCTTAGGCGTTATAGATATTGATCCATTTTGCAAAGCATGGGAAATCATGTTATCATCAGTTATGGTCATTGTGCTTTGTACTTCTACAGAATGTATTTGCATTTTACATAATTATACCTCTCTCTTTACTTCCTGCATTTTATGAGTCTTTGAGCCCACTCTTTACAACCTTTAAAATTCACTTCTACCCAATGGTCATATGTATGTTTAAAATGTAGACGTTTGAATGTTGAACTCCAAATGTTACCAGCCTTTATGTTATGATACCAACCTTTTTGGCTTCAATTTAAACCAGTAGAGAAGACTCGGGACATTTCCGCACCCATTAAAAATAGTGAAATGCTTACCTTTCATTGTTATATTTCGGCCTCTCCATATGGTATCACCAATATGCAGCATCTAGGCAGTAAATGGCTTCATCTTAAAGTGCTAGATGGTGAATCCCAAAAAGTGAATTCACCAACCTACGTAGCACTATCTAATGGAAAGCAACCAGTAGCCCACTAGCCAAAGCAAGGTATGGAGGCGAAGAAGCTCTATCTCTGCCTACAATGTGCCACCCTCACACGTGGTTCACTCTCCCTTCTCCCAGGGATGAAAGTTGTTTTTTTTTTAAAGCAAACTACCTGGAGCAACAAATAGGTGTACAAGTGTGCAGGCAAATACATAAATAATTTTCTTCCAAAGTTGTAACACAAAGCATGCCTCTCTAAAGCTGGCCCCCCTCAAAATCAGGAACGAAAATGTTTATCTTAAGTTTCAAGACTCATGATTCCATAATGGGTGGCATTAAAAAAGAACTATGCATCTATGATTAGATGCATAGGTATTTCAATGGAGAATTGAAACAAAAACAAATTAGTGGGCATCTTGGGCCCTTTAAAATGTTGAGAAAGGGAACTGGTTGCCTGGCTTGATTGACAGGAGTAAGAGAGTCGTGTGAAAAGCTCATTGTTCTCTTCCGCCATTTCAAACAGCACTTATGGTGTTGTTTTAGAAGCACTAAAAGGTGGCAGAGAAGAGTGTGACTGGGAAAAGGTGAGGAGAGGTCGGAAGGCGCTCTTATATTTAGCATTATGCCATTCGGCTGGCATAACGCTATTTTTACAGATGTGCGGAAATGATTTCACATTTTCGGTTCCTTCTTTGTTATTGCGATGAGCGTGCAATTAGCTGGCATTTCCACCATTGATCACGTTTAGTTCTGCAGGTAGGTACTTTGACCAGTCTAGGCTTCTTTTGGCATAGAAAGAGGTGGTGCACACCACAGTTTCCATGCCCAGAGATAATTACATCAAGAAATTCAGACAATATTGCCACCGCACACAAGCCAGCTCAAAATAGTAATCACTAGTATAGCATTAATACATGAAATGTCCATAATTCCCAGTTTCGGAGTTTGTGAACCTCAAGGCAAGGCAATGTGGTTGAAGACTGGGAATTCTGAGATATTATAGGAAACAAACAAGTGAAGTTGCTATATCCATTGTTTCTATTTCAAATTATCTAAGTTATTCAAGGGGGGGGGGAAGTGAGCCATCCAGCAAAGACAGGGCATATTATGGAAACAGTGAATCCTGCTCAGATAACAATTGTTTTAAGGAAATCCTATTTAAAATCTTTATCTGGTTAAGAGATTATAGAGCCTCCTGATTAGCATATACCCTTGCTATCCTGATTGATGCCCTTGTTTGATCAAGATTAGAAGCCACGATGAGCTGTCCCCTTTTAGTCCATGGAAAACTGGACTTTTTCTCCGAAGTAAGTTTACAGAAGTTTATGCAACCAGATCATTTTAACTTTCTTTTTAGTTTTCAGTGAGCAAGAATAGTGATTCTATAAGAAAGAAACAGGAGTCTTGTGGCCCCTTAATGACTAACAAAATGTTATTCTGTCAAGAATTTTTGTGGCAACTTGAGTCCAAAAAGTGTGCTGGAGTAAAACTTTTGTTAGTCTTTAGGGGACTATAAAATCCTGTTTATTTTTTGCTGCAACAGACTAACTCTGGCATTATTGATTCTACAAAGCACTAACTGGACAATCTTTATGAGATGGCAGATCTTGTCCACTTGGAGTAGTATAACAGCCATCTCCCACTATAGCTCTGTGCCATGTGGGCCTTTGTAAATAAAATAAGTAGATCTTATTTGATAATTTGATGCAGACCATGAATAGACTAATGCCAGACTAAGCAAAAATGAGTGAAGGTTACACAGTTGTGAAACACTGTGGACATGATAGTCTGTTCCACACACGCAGTTATAACACAAGCAGAGTTATTGTACAATTTTTATCTATTTTCTTCAACTTTTGAAGAAGGGTGAAGCCTATCTTTGGCATAGAATAAAGGTCCTTTCTTGTCACTATTTAATTTACTTAATTTATACTCTGCCGTTCTTCCCCAAGAGGACTCTAAGTGGTTTACGCTGTTCCTATTAAATCCGTGGGTTCAGTAAGACAGGGACACACATCTCCAACCAACAATTTTACTAGAACAAGAAATATTGAATACTGACAACCAAAACTGTAGAACATATATACGTTACAAGTTCCCTTGTAACCCTTTTTATTCTTGCAACAAAACTCCAAGGTACATTAAGCTAAGACTGTGTGACTGGCCCAAGGTCACCCAGCCAGCTTCCATAGCAGAAGGGGCATTTGAATGTGGGCCTCCCAGAAACTAGCCTGAAACTCTAACCACCACTATTCCACATAATTAACCGAATTTTTTTTTACACACAGTTGCTTGCGTATTTTATTGTCACAGGTTACTCTATTGAAAGCACTGAGAAACTTAAACAGTTTTTTAAACTAAAGACACAATCAAAATTATTTTCTGATGTTTTCCCCCTCATACCTTCAGAAAATAATTTTGTTTTGACATTTGTGTCTTTCGTAACCCCACCCCCCGATAAAAACCCAAATTTTAAGTTTCTCAATGATTTCAATTTCTGTTGATAGAGTAACCTTTCACTTCTTAGCACCCTTTTTAGTATGTGGTGGTACCTTTTAGTCCCTTTTTGTAACACATTTTCTCTGTGTAAGCCCCTTTCCCCTATTTTATTTTTAACAAGCATAAAACAAGTGGAATGCTATAGTACAGCTGCCCCCAACCTCCGGACCGGAGATTGGTACTGGTCCATGGATCAGTTGGTATCGGACCGCGGCTCCTCCTCGTCTTCCTCCCCGGCTACTGTCTTGGGGGCTGCCCTGCCACTCTGCCTCCAGCTCACCTTTGGTGCTCACCTTTGGTGCTCTCCAGTGGCTGCCATGGCTGCGGCTCCCCCTCGGCGTGGCACTGTGCAGCTGCTGCTGGCAGTGCCCCCCAGTGGGCGGCAGGAAGTCAGGGGCACCGGCGGGAAAGCAAGCAGAGCAGGGGCTCAGGTGACATCCCTTGGCAAAAGACTACCCACCCACCCCGGCCTCTGTAAAATTTTCAAGCGTTGACCGGTCCCCGGTGATAAAATGGTTGAAGTCCACTGCTGTAGTATGTTTTTATAGCCAAGAATGGCAGACATTGCAAGAATTTTCTGCTAAGGGATCATCATCAGAATGGCTTCATCCAAGAATTCACCACCATTAGAATCAAGAAAGGATGAAATAAACATAGACCTCTCTTATTTCCAAATCTGCAAGCACCAAAACACACCTGATCTGATAGCATTTGTATTTAATTATCCTGCTGTATTTAGTTTTCCTTGTATTTAATTTGTATTTCATGATCCTGCTGATGCTCAATATTTGTTTGTTCGTTATATTTATATTCTGCCCTCCCCTGAGGCTCGGGGCAGTTTACATGGAACACAGCAGAACAGAACAATACAGAGAAATAAGTAGCCATGGTAATGGTAATAACAGTAATAACAATGGTACTACTCGTACAGTTGAGCAATAGAACAATGAAAAGTCATCAAATGGAGAAGTCCATCATGAGGACCAGTACCATGCAGCTGTTTTGGACTCTGATCTAGGAGACACAAGTTTGAATCCTCACATCATAAAACTCAGAGCCAAACTAGATGTTGTGAATGACACAAGTCAGGATACAGGCGCCTGACCTAATCAGCTGTCACATGTAGGGATTGATACAAAGTGAGTGTGTTAACCCAAAAAGCACTCTATCTGAGAGAGGGAGAAGGGGCTTTCAGCCTTCCTGCAGTTTCATTTTGGCCAGGGAAATGGCTACAGGAGGCCTGTTTGCTCCTTTCTGGGGCTCTGGCAAAGCCCCCTTAAGACTGTTTCCACTGGCAAAAAGGAGTGGTAGGGAAGCTAGAAGTCACTCCACCCCTTGCAGAGGGATCACTTTTTAAGCAAGTAAATCCACTTTATACAAGTCATTACATGTGACAGTGAGTCAGGTAAGGCACCTGTGTCCTAACTCGTGTCTCTTGTAACATCTAGTCTGGTTCTCACTGGATGACTTTAGCTGGTCCCTGCGTCAGCTAGGCATACTTTGTGTTTAAGTAGGTAATGTGTATTTGACTAGGAGGAGGCCTTTCTGTTCTAAATGCATAATGTTTCAGATGGGTAGCCATGTTGGTCTGCAGGAGAAGAGCAAGATTCAAGTTCAGCAGCACTGACTCTTGATAACTTATACTCTGAAAATCTATATGCATATAAGACCTTTATACCTATTTTACAGCATTTGTAATGTAAACCTTTTATCTATGGAAGATTAAAAATAATTGGTCATAAATTTATGTACACATCAGATTGCTATAGAATCATCCAAGTTAATACCCACAACAGCTTAGGCAAGAAAAATTTTCTCTGAAGATATTTACTTGACATAGATTTTGAAATAGAAGGAAGGAGACTGCCTACCTAACCTACTTAAATGATATCTCTACTGAGAGATCCTATAGGGTAAAATGAAAACCTATGCTTCAACCTAAGAAAAGTCATGAATTTTACCAGTGAATGGGACAGACCCCTCAACTCATTCGCAGAAAGTGTTGATGGCTACTGAACTTTCCACTTTGCATATCCAGGTAAATTTATTCCTAATGCTGCAGGACCCATGTAAAGTAATAATAATTTGAGTCAGGAGGATACAGGGGGAGGACAAAATTGTTCTCTCTTAGTCTTGTCTGAGCAGAGCTATTCTTACAAACAAGCAAGAAGGGAGTAATTTTGCTCCTTCCCCTCTTTCCACTGTGTCCTTCCAACCTTCAAGTCTATTACTCCATGCCAGTCCTAAGACACCAGGAGGAAAATGTTCCATTCCCAGAGATAGAAATGGCTGCTAGAGAAGCCATGAAACTGGCAAGCTATGAGACTGGCAGCTCTTGCATGATCTTTACTCTTGATCCAACCCATACTTTCAGATCCATATCAGCTTGGTTTAATGGCTGAGTGGCATTCTCTAATTTGGGCTTGATTCCCAGGTTTGATTCCATTCTTTCTTCAAATGCAGCCATCTGGGTGATCTTGGGGCACAGTTCTCTCTCTCAGCATTACCTACCTCACAAGGTGTCTGTTGTGGGGAGAGGAAGGGTAGGCAACAGTAAGCTGTTTTGAGACTTCTTCAGGTAGTAAAAAACGGGGTACAAGAAACCAACTCTTCTTCTTCTTCTTCTTCTTCTTCTTCTTCGCCACAACATTCTGTCATTCTCACACACAGTGAGAGTTACTTGGTGTCATTTTCAGTAAATGCTGGGCAGCCCAAAGTGAATGGTACCATTAGCTACCTCAAACTGTTTAAATAATAGGGCTTGTGATTTACAATTAAAGGTTTTTTTTAATTCTCCCAGAGAAGCAGAAGATACAAGGTCTACAGTGAGAAAGCATGAAATGTGGACACTTTAATACCCCTCAGGAAGAGATGCACCTCCCAAAAAAGCAAGCATAATTGTCTAATTCTATGGCAGATGTTGCAGATCACAGTGTGAGGTCACTCCTCACCCTGCATTTGGCTAGGAGACAATTCAGTTTTGCTACCAATTTAATTTTGTTCTGTCTTGCCAAGTTAATTGTTACTATTATCTTCCCTGCAAGACAAGAGTTGGCAACTGTGCCAGCTAAACCATCGCTGTCATTCAGAGGCTTTGCCACCGAAGATGCCAAGTCCATCCTTGATCCTAATTATATGAGGTATGCTCCAAACATTTTTACATTGGGTACATAAAAATAATGCTGGAAGCAGCGTTTCGTTTTGCTCACTAGCCCTCAATTAAGATGAACCAACTGCATGACAAATCCTGCCCTCGTATGATAATTATGCTCCTCTTTTACGGCAGATAAACTACCTGGATTTTTAGTGTCAAAATCTAGGGAGGAGAGAAAATGAACAGAACGGGAGTGGCGAAAACGCAAGGATAAGCAGAAGTTATGAGCATAACTCTTATTTGAGCTAAATATTTTAATGATCAGGAAAAATAACCAGCTTCCCCATAATAAAACATGTACCACTTTCCCTCATTTTCCCCAATGCTCTTTGCTTACAAACAACATATAGTCCACAATGGCCTTTGTGTGGCTGTTCTTGTCTGCTTGAGTACATGGAGAAAAGAAATTCTGAAATGACGATCACTAACAGATAACTTCATCCAGGGAGAAGGTGATATTCAAGTATGTGGGTCCCAGATCATGATGATTAGCTTGAAAGGTAAGAACCAGATCAGCCTTTCTCAACTTTCTACCCTTGAGAACCCCATGAAATATTCTTCAGGCTTTGAGAAACCTCAGAAGTGGCATGATAGGGCAGAATAGCTGTGAACACACCTGGGGCCCGTTCCCTTCCCACCCCCTCCAGGACCCTCATTGGCCATTGGGGGGGGGCAGGTTGACATGGCCATATATGGTTGTATCACCTGATAAATGTTTAACAGTTTAAAAATAAATAAATAATTCCCACCCATTCAGGAAACCCTCCCAATGCCTTTGAATAGAAATAATAGATGCACACTAATCAGCTCTAGGTAGCAACTGAGGTTTACCTTTAGCCAGCTCCCACCTGTCTCAACTCAAAACTGGAAAACTAGCTTCAACCTGCTTCTCTTCCCCACCCTTTAGTCCTGAGGCACCTCCCCAAATACTTTCACATGCTCTAATGCAAGGGTAGTCAACTGTGGTCCTCCAGATGCCCATCGACCACAATTCCCATGAGCCCCTGCCAGCAAACACTGGCAGGGGCTCATGGGAATTGTAGTCCATGAACATCTGGAGGACCACAGGTTGACTGCTCCTGCTCTAATGGCTATATTCCTGGAGAGAGAAGCCCAGCCAAGTAATCACTGGTAATTAAGGTTCTTTTGATAAACCCCTTGGCTAAGATGGCCAAATGGGCACAGAATGGGACACAACTTGGAGAATACAGAAGGGAAGAATTATTTCTACCTTTAGAAGGGGCCATGTCTCAGTGGTAAAGCATCTTCTTGGCATGCAGATGGTCCTTGCTTCAATCCCCATCATCTTCAGTCAAAAAGGTCAGGTAGTGAAAGACTTCAGCCTGAGACCTTGGTGAGCTGCTGTCAGTCTGAGTACACAGTACTGACTTTGATGGACTGATGGTCAGATTCAGTATGAGGCAGCTTCATGTTCAGGCTTTTTCTGATGGAGGCAAGAGTATTATTGGAAAATGTCTAGGTTCTCATCTTTAAAAGCCTAGCAGCCCACGTGCTTACCTGAAGAATCCAGTGTTCATATGTTTGTAGTATGAAAAAAAATCATATGGATTTTACCAAGTGGATACTGTTTTATGTATTAAAGTGCAGGGAGAAGAAGGGGTGTATAAATCAATAGAGAAGAAGAACTGGTTTTTTTGTACCCTGCTTTTTGCTACCTGAAGGAGTCTCGAAGTGGCTTACAATAGCCCTTTTCTTCCTCTTCCTGCAACAGTCACCCTGTGAGGTAGGTGGGATGGAGAGAACTCTGAGAGAACAGTGAATGGCCCATGTGATGGAGTGGGGAATCCAATCAGATTAGAGGTCATTGCTTTTAACCACTATACCAATTTGGCTAATATAGCAGTATATTACGTGATAGAGGGAAAGAGAAGCAAGGGCAATGATGTTTCTCTTCTTGCGGTGTGCTCTAGAATCCCACAAATTACCAATGTAAATGTGTTGAAAATGTATGCACATTTTTATGTCTTGGAGACAACTTTGGTAAGACACACAGAAAATCAAGTTCCACAAGATTCTAAAGTGTTAGAAGGGAAGTCTATTGGCTAACGCTCATATAATCACCAACATGTCATCCCCGCCAATCCCCAGAGAACTTTTGCCAACTCTAGTAAAAAATGTTGACGGATTCATTTTACACAGCGAAAGGTGACTGTATACATGTGTGTGTGAATACTTATAAACTCCTATAAATTTTACTTTAAAAGGCAGAAAGCCCACCTGAAGCACACAATGATAGACAAATTAAATCATAGTTGACTCGTTTATGTGGGAAAATTCACATTATAGGCAAAAAGCCTGTCGTTGACTGTTATGAAAACTACACCTGTCTTCCCTCAATGCTGTCTCTCCCCCCCCCCCCCCCCAGTATTCTGTAAACCTGTTGATATGATTGTGTGCCCAGAGCTGTATGGTTGGATAAATGTCCCAAACAGGAATTCTGACAATATCCTGCTGGTCTTATACCTGTTCCTTGGGTATGTGAGCCTCACACATTTCACAGCGGGCAGGAAAAATGGCACCCTCAGGCCTCATCAATTCCAACACTTTGTGATAGTTGCTATTATAATATATGACTGGCTGATGAAAATTGATGTTATTAGCTCTTGACACAAGTATTTATGTGACCAAACACTACTGTAATTACTAGCAATGCTAATATTATGCCGACTGGAAGGGCGTTTCTCCGACCTGAGGCATTACTTGTAAGGGAATAGCATCAATACTAAGCAATTAATTACCCAACAAGTAGAGTTTAATTACTGTAAGTTTCTAGATTCCAAATACCACTTTCTAATCCTTTGGGGACATCTGCTCTGGAGTTCCCAGTAAACTACTATTTTGCATTGCCTGATAGGGTAGCTGTGGAAGCAACCACATTTTTCTTAGTTGCCTGACCATGGTTATGTAACCTATGATTGGTTCTAAGGAACAGAAGACAAGCAGATGTTTATCATCTTTTATACACAAAGGCACAATATTGTGACGCTGGCTTTTTAAAAAGCCAGTTCCCCTATTTTGCCTTTTATTTCATTGTCCTGTTTCCTGAGTTTGTATCAACACTGTCATGCAACCTCCTTTGAGCATCCTTCCTGAGATGTAAATGATGTCTACCAGCATTTGATACAAACCCATCTTGGACTGTGCTTGTGCAGATGCAAACACAGAATCCCATTAACATAAGAAGTGTCCTGCTGGATCAGACTAATGATTCATCTAGTTCTGCAGCTGTTTTGCAGAAATAGTTGCCCTGTAGAGCCAAGAAACAGAGATGGCCTCCCCCTGATCTTGCCTCTTATCACTAGTATTCAGAGATTTACTGCCTCTCGTCCTGGGGACTCCCTTGAGTGGTCACAGCTAGCACCCATTAATGAACCTATCATCTATCAATCTGTCTAGTCCTCCTTTAAGGCCATCAATGCTAGTGGCCTTACATCCATGGGCAGTCAGTTCCACAATTTAATTATTCATGGAGTAAAGATGTATTTCCTTTTGTCTGCTTTGACTGTCAGTTTGTTAGTATTATGGGGGAGGAAGAAAAAGCTTCCCAAATCCACTTTCCTACCATGCATAACATCTCTCGTGTGTCCAATTCTCTTTTTCTAAGCTGAAAAATTCCAGACTTCTTTCATTTGCCCATGAGAAAGGTGCTCAGACTCATTAATCATTTGGGATGCTCTCTTCTGCCCTTTCCCCAGCTCCATCATATGTTTTTCGAGGTACAGCAAACCGAACTGCATTCCAAATGTGACTACACCATAGATCTATACAAGGGCCTTCCAATATTACTTATTTCTTTTTAATGCCTTTCCTAATAATGCCCAATAATCTACTCTTAATAATTCCTAATAATCTACTCTTTTCACACTGAGTCAATGTTTTCATCAAGCTATCCACTCAATCCACAAGAATTTTTTCCAGTTTAGACACCTTCACCATATAAAGATCGGATGTATTTACTCTGATGTGCTCATCCAGTTCACACTCTCCTTTGGGGTTCATCAGCAAAACATGTGGTAACATTTACAAACCTGGCTATTACATTAATGCTCCCTTGTTGCTGATAGATTATGAACAAAATAAATAGCTCCCAATACCAGTTTCTGGGGAACCCCCACTGCTTGCTTCCTTCCATTGCAAGAACTGTCCACTTATTCCAATTTTTAATCGCTAAGAAGACCTATCTCTTTATCCCATGACTACTACATTTACTAAGGATTTTGGAGCAAAGAACCTTGTCAGAAACCTTCTGAAATCCAAGAATACACAGTCTGCTGTGTCACCCTTTGTTAACTTTTGGAAAGAACTTCTTAATGTTGGGGAGGCAGGATATCCCTTTGAAGAAGCCATACTGGTATTCCCTCAGGAGCCTTTGTTAGGGAGTTTGAATGGTCCCTAAATTAAAACAAAAAACCCTTATCATAAAAAGTAGCACATCAGTGAGAAAGCTTATTAAAATGCTAACTTTCTGAAGATAGGTACTTCTTGTAGGCACAGAGCGTTCCAGCATGCAATTTCCCGCGTGTATTTTGGTCTCAGGAAAACTATGCCATTTGTTTTTATGGATCTGTAGATCAGGCTTCAGTATCTTGCCTACATGATATGTGTTCATAGGTAGGCTCAGAGATCTGTGTGGGCATGTCTTTTGTCAAAAGAATCAGAATGATAGCATTTCGGGATTAGAGCTGCAAACAAGATTCTGGCTGAAGTAAAGGCTAAAACTAGATTTAATTTACATAATTAATAAATCCCTTTGTTGATTATGTAACCTGTGTCTAGTTTGGAACTTCACTTCAACCTGAATCCCATTTGGAGCACTAATCCGGAATCCCTGTTTTTTGAGTTTTGACACATTCAGGCCCAAGTTTGAGAATTATACAACTCCTAGTTTTTCTCTTTTAAACTTTGATTTTTCAATCCCCCAGGCTTGTGCTTCTCAAACTATGTCATTTCCAAATAGTCACCAATGATAACTCAGTGATACGGAGACTGTTATTAATCTATATAAAGCTAGATTCGAGTAAATCTGAAATATGTGAAGTATATGAAATGTAGGAAGCAAAACCAGTAAGAAAATCCCATCACTGGCATTATTTCATTGACCTGTTCATTCAGGACAGGCGACAATGGTGGTGGGTACTGGAGAAGATAGCATCATATGGACAGGAGGACAAACTAAATATGGGGTGGTAACTACCTGCTTTGACTTGGAAGAGTCATATCCCTTGTCATGGATATGGCCAGAAATATAGGAGAACGGACATGATCAAAAAGAGCATAGATGATTTTGTGGCACACATAGTTAGAATAAACCGGGCCTCTCAGAGTAGTTTGCCCAGAAGCAAGTCTAGAGACCCTGAATAGAGTGGCAACAATTATATGGCCTTGTGAAGATTAGAAACCGTCTTGCCCATTCTCAATACATACAATTTGTTGAAGCCCTGGCGCAGAAATGTCTGTGAATTGCAAGAATGTCCAACTTCACAGAAGTGAAGATATGATTCAAGGATGAGAGTATTGATTGAGGGGCAGAAGATATTCTTATGTATGAGAAAGTTGTAATCATTATTTTAAAAGAGATTGTTAACTCCAAGAATGACTTAATGTTTTGTATACATTCTTAAAAGATATTTTAAGAGAAGTTAACCTTGTAAAAGTTATAACACAATGAGTTATCCAAGAATGTGCACCCTTATCAAGTGAGATAATTAGCTATTGTTAGGAGATTATTCTAAAATCCTGTAAATATGGAAAGTGGTATTGATCAAGAGCTTCTTCTTAGAAGGGGCTCCTTTCTTGTGATCTGCTTACTTTTGGGGTAAATAACTTCTTTCATTATCTACATAACAACAATGGATGGATGGGACAATGTTTTGTTGATGTAATTTATATTAAGAATGCAATGGTTGTTCTTTCATATAAAGCTTAGAATCTAAGCAAAGTTCTTTACTATACCCAGAACTAATATATAGTGTTACTGAGATATAACTCTGGCTAGAAGTTAAATGAGCTGGTATAGGAGAGCTAACCAGACTCCTAGGGTTTCTTAAGTTCACACCTGCACCTGAATCAGGTCTGATCAGAGTCATCAAGACCATTCTGGATCTAGCATTGCAAGGTGGGTTGAAAATACAATGAAGAAACGACATGGGAAAAGCACACTC
This sequence comes from Paroedura picta, assembly GCF_049243985.1. Taxonomy (NCBI): domain Eukaryota; kingdom Metazoa; phylum Chordata; class Lepidosauria; order Squamata; family Gekkonidae; genus Paroedura; species Paroedura picta. The sequence continues at coordinate 38,859,751 of NC_135379.1, forward strand.
ACCACCAGAAGGAGTGAGTACCATGAAGAATTGAAAAGACAACAGTGGGGTTTCTTTGGGGGAAATGGTGCCACGTACAGAAACCGAAAAAACATGTTTTTTGCACAGTTTTTGCAAGGTTTTCCCCAGTGCATAATTTCCCCTGGCCCAATCCTCCCATTCCCCATCAGTTATTGGATTTTTTTGCATTTGATATTTAAAAGTGACAAATCTGCATGGTGCTTCCTTATCCATGCATCTGTATGCTGGAGGAAAAGATTTGCCTGTAGTTTTCCTGCTTGTCATTCAGCTGCTAAAGGTAGCTCCAGTAGAGGTAGATAAGAATAGCTTGGATTATGTGGCAAAAACAGGACCACCCCATAGACTCACCTTGAAATTCAGCAACTCTGATTTCACCATGACAGCATCCACAGGACTCCAAGAAAAGCCCATGGTCTTCAATTGTGATGTTTATGACTTAATGATGCATAATTAAATGGGGAAGAGGGGTCAGGATTGAGAAGTGCTTTTGAAAAACAGGTTAGCAAACACTGAATCGCTGCAAGAATATTGCCAGTGGTAAACAATAATTGTGGTTCAAAAATACACCCTATCTTCTAAATTCCCTCTATATTCCTTCCAATGGTCTTTCCTTTATTCATACAAATCTGTTGCAGTAATTGCCAAACACACACACACATTATTAAAGGAATGTGTCAGTACAACGTGTTGTGTAATTAAAATAACTAACTGGGACAGGATGAGTTGGTGCTTGCCACCATGAACGGCAAGATTTGACTTGCTCTGTATTTACTGCAAGATAAAGTCAGATTAGAAGCAATCATGCAGTCACAGGACACAGCCCTTTGAATTTCTGCTGAAACCCCCCCCCTCCAAATACCTTCCAAATGTTATTTCAGTGCATTTGCAAATCCCTAAAAGGGTTTGGGTCCATCTGTCAGACCCCCAAGTGTGTTTACAAGTCTACAGTTTTCATAAACAGGAGAGTGATTGTTTCAAATTAATTATAACTTAATTCAGTTAATTGGATCTGTGGCATACCTTGCCCTGAAGAAACAGAAGGAGAGCCGAACAATTATTTGAATAAGATATATGCTTGCCTAGTGCTCTGCTGACTGTACACTTGCTGACTCCACACAACAGAAGTCCTTTATTGCTCCAGGTAATAGACGGAAGCAGAGGGTAATCATACCAGATGCCAGCGGCCACGAGGCCTACAACTGAGCATTCAGCTCCCAACTCATTCTTAACTTACCCAAGTGTCTCATCGTAATTCTGGCCATTGTGTCGCCCAAAAGAGAACAAAAGGGTGTGGGCACAGTCCAAGCCAAAGTGACATTCAGCCACTCATCCAGTTTCTCTCGCAGAATGGTGTTTCCATATGTGGAAGAGACGGCAGCAATCTCCATCAATTCCCGTGTGGACCCCCACTCTGCCCCTTTCTGCTGTTTCACCAAAGACTTACTGACACTCAGGTATAATATTTGAGAGGCTCATTCAGCAGATGGCTGGAGCCTTTTAAAATTCAACTGAATGGGAGAGATTTAAGGAAATAGCTAACTTTCAACCTTGAAATCTATAGGATACACCTCCCGATACAGTAGTCAGAAGTCAAGTTCACTGAGTAAGCAGGTGGGCTTAGAACTGCAGCTTTAAATGTACTCAGTTTTGATGGAATCATGACCTGTATGTACATCCTAGACACTACTGGATCCGTATTTTTCTTGCATAGTCAGCATGATGTAGCAGTTCAGAGTGGCGGCTTCTAATCTTGTGAGCTGGGTTTGATTCTCCGCTCCTCCTCCATATGCAGCCAGCTGGGTGACCTTGGTAGTGCTGTTCTGACCGAGCAGTGTTGTCAGAGCTCTCTCAGCCTCATTGACCACACAAGGTGTCTGTTGTGAGGAGAGGAAGGGAAGACAATTTTAAACCACTTTGAGACTCCCTTGGGCAGCAAAAGGCAGAGCATAAAAACCAACTCTTCTTCTATTTACAGTGAGCCCCTCATCCACTCACAAATTACCCCCATGAGAACAAAAATCTTTCTAAGCCATATCTGTGTTTATCTAGGTTTCAGATGATCCAAAAATTCTGATTGCCCTCCTTGTTGGTTGGATAAACCAAATTTGATCTGGACACAAATAGATATTTTTAATTTTGATGACAGACCGAAGTGAACTATTTAAAGGTTTTCCATTGCATGTCTAAAGGCCAGTTTACACATAATTGTCTTCCATTATCAAAATACTCCTCCATCTAATATTACTGTTTCTTTTAGAAATGACCATGGGTTCATAAAAATGGATATCAATACATGAGTATCCATGTATATCCATGTATTGATATGGGCCCAAATCAGGCCCTCCGTTGCCCCATGGGGAAGGAACGCGGTTATTTCTGTGCCCCCTTTTTCACCCCAGGCACCAATGGGACCTATCTCAGGCCAGGCTCATGTACAAGGGAAGAGTCGAGCCTTCTAGGCCTGGTGTGTTGATTACGAAACAAGAAAGTACTTTGCTGAAAACTATTTCACTAGATTTTAAGCTGCTGTTAGAATACCCAACTCAAGGGACAGTTAATAGCATCATCAATAATGTGTGTATGTATCTCTGTGTGTTAACACTAAGATCTCAGCCAAAGGAACAAGAGAACATCCAGAAAATGACCTAATTAAAGTTAATGGCTGCTTTGGAGAGTGAAAAATACCTTGAAACTTTGGGGATGGGGTCAGGAGTGGACAGGATTTGGACTGGGGGGGAGTGTCCTCAGTGGACAGAGTTTTCTCCAGAGAAACTGATCTCTGTCACCTGGAGATGAGCTATAATTCTAAGGGTCCCCCAGGTTCCTCATGGAGTCTAGCATCCCTAGCTGAGGCCCTTGTCCTCCTCAGATGCCATCCCCAAATCTCTAGGATTTTCCCAACCTGGATCTGACCATTCTAGCCCCCACCTCTCTGCTTTAGCATGGATACTATGCCTTCTTTCTGCCTGCACCACTCCTTGTCTGTTGCTGAGGAAATCTTCTGCTACAGACCGCTAGTTTTAGGCATCCGAGGTTCATTTGAAAGGCATTGATCTTCTGTGAGCAGAGGTGCCTGATCCTGGAGGAATGCGCTCCACAGTGAATGAATGCCTCTGCAATGGCAAAAGGCTGCTGTACAAACAAACAAAAAAGGCATCGGACCCAAGCTTTTGACAGACACTTGTGCATGGTGGCTATGCACATGCACTCTTAGTGCCTTTAGGCTCTGCATGTTGTCTGCATTCTCCAAAACTGGAAAGAGTACACATTCAGGGAGTATATGTGCAGGCCCCTTTGCACAAATTTTGACAAATGCAAAGTCGGAGTCAGCATGCATTGTCCCACCACTTCGATGTGTTAATTGATGCACAATTTAAATATCTGCACAGAACTATCTAAATAAAAGGTTATTATATTTTTTTGAAGGGATCATAAGATCAGCTTGCCAGTTATGCTGGGTTGTTTAAACTCTGTTCCAATGGCAGAACTGCACGGACCTTATGGAAGGATCCCACTGACTGAAAGATTTTGTAGTTTCAAGTTAGAATGCTTTGACTCCTCACTTCATTGTTTATAGGGCTGTACAAAATTTTATGAAGTCAGAATAATGTTTCTGTCTCCCTTAATAAGGATATGGCTGGTCTCCCATCTCATCGAAAACTGCAAATACTTTTGGAAGGAAGGGATTGTAAAACTACTATGGCTGTTGCAAAATATTTCTTTCATACTGTTTTAGTGAGACTGTTTAAAATAAATAATATGCCATGCATACTTTAACAATCCCATTAGAAACCTTTAAAAGGCTGGAAGCATTACATCCCAAGCATGGAATTTGATTCTTAGTACAGAAATAACTAAATAACTAAATAAATAACTAAATAAATAACTAAATAAATAACTAAATAAATAACTAAATAAATAACTAAATAAATAAATTCCAGCCTTTACTGTGCCCCCCCCCAGCATATCTTTTGTTTTTGTTGGATCCAATTAGATGTGGTGTCAGGAGATCCATGATTTGTTCTTCTAATTCATGTGCTTGAAGGCTGTTTACATCTTTGCCCCTGTGTCATTTTCATTATCTTTATTGTACCACTACAGCAATTATTTGCTTTGTGGGGGGAAACAGAAGCCATGCCTGTTGGTTTCCCATGTGGGACTAACAACCCTTGAGGGGTGTAAGGTCACAGTCACTTAGGAATAGGATGATGGCCTTGTTAAATAACCGAGCATAGCTTCATGCATAGGGTTGCCAGCTCTTGGTTGGGATATATGTGGAGATTTTTGGTGGAGCCTAGGAGGGGAGGGGATGGACTTGAATAAGGTGTACTGCCATAGAGGCCACCTCCCACAATAGTAATTTTCTCCAGGTGAATTGATTTCTGTCAGTTTGCAACCCTACTGAATGAGGAGCATCCTTAGGTAGGTTGCTCACAGACATTTGAGACTTATAAAATTTTCTTGCACAGAATTGGTTTGTGAGGTGCTACTGAGGCCCATCCAAATCCCCTCACACCATGCCATACCATAGCTACACTTCAGCTGAAGCACTGCTCAGAGCTACTGGAACATTTTCCCACACACACCCAGCCAAATAGCTGACAAGCAGCTAGTTGAGGTGAATGCCCTTCACCAGTAGATGCCTCAGATGCTTAGTACGTTTCTCTTTGCAGCACAGGGTTGTTTTTTTTAATAATCAATAAACAACTCTTCTTCTCTTCTTCATGTCTTCTCCTGCTAGAGTTGCCAACCTTCTAATGGTGCCTGGAGATGTCCTGGGTTTACAGCTGATCTCCAGGTGACAGATTTCAGTGCGTCTGGAGAAAATGGCAGCTTTGGAAGGTCGACTCTATGACATTATGTACCATTGGCCTCCCTCCCCTCCTGAAGGCTGCCTTCCACACAGAGGGCCTCAAATTTAGACCTTTGTGTTATCTGCAAATGAGGTTATATATGCAGTCTCAGAGACAGGCCTGGACAGAGACAGGCCTGGAAAAAGAAGACATTCATCATACAAATCTTGACATTTCTTCATGTTTTGATATACTGGGAGCCTTACAAAAATGGAAGTGGCCCAGGTCTCTTGACCTCTGAGAAGTCTCTTGACCTCTGAGAAACACCAGTAAAAAAAAAATCCTGATGTATTTTGGCTACCAGAGAGCATGCAGTATTTATTTATTTTTTTTATTTCTTAGGTTTGTTAACTGCCACTCTCAGGACAGCCAGTTCACAGCTGTTTACAACAAAATAAAAGTAGACAACCATACTAACAGTAAGAGCAATCATTAATAATAATAATAAATAGTCTCCCTAAAATACCCACTCAACTCAACAGGCCCATCCCGGCTCCATGCCTCAGGGTAACTGATTGGAGATGCTTGGAGGAGGGGCACACAAATCTTCCTTGCCCTGGCCCCATTCTGCATACACTGGATAATGTACTTTCAATGCACTTTAGAAGTAGATTTTCCTGTTCTGCACTGGAAAATCTAGCTGCCAAAGCACATTGAAAGTGTGTTATCCAGTGTTCTCAACCAAACCTCTAGTGGAAGTAAGATAGCTCCGATAAGGCCCTTAGGTCTTCCAGGAGCTCATTACACCAGGTAGTTATTGTTGAACTATGCAAGATCCGTCATGTGCATGCTTCAAAGTTCTGAGCCCATCTTAACACAGCCCACGGCGCCGCGGGCACCGCAGACTAAATAAAGCCGTAAGGGTTTTGTGGGAGGGGTTAGGGCGGGCTCTGTCCGGGATGAGGAAGGGTGCCGATTGGCACCTTCCTCCGGACAGACCATCGGCCGGGCCAATCGGCAGGCGCAAAGCGCGGCTCACAGAGCACGGCTTGCAGTTGTTCCCTTGCTGGCGGCCTGACGTGGCGAGAGGCGTGAAGCGCCTCTCGCCGCATCAGGCCACTAGCAAGGGAGCCCCCGACAGCCGCGCAGAGCGCCTCTCGCCGCATCAGGCTGCCGGCCAAGGGAGACCCCAGCAGCCGTGCTGCGCGCGACTGCCGGGGGCTCCCTTGCCTAGCGCCCGCTGTATTTTTTTTACAGCGGGCTTGATTACTAGTATTATCATAAAATCATTAACTTGCTCTATTTCACAATTATATTGCAGTAACCATTTATACATTTTACCTAGCAGATATTCAGCATCACCTGTTATCAATTTTTCATCAGCACTTTTTTCTCTTAACTGACCTCCTTCTTTTATAAGTTGTTCTTTCAATTTTGAGACTATTTGATGATATATTAGCCAGGGTATATTTGTCTTGACTCCAATGTCTGTCTTTTTTAATAACTATGTCTTTTTTCTTTACCTTTTTGTCTTCCCAATCCTACCCAAATATCCTACCCAAACGTTCTACTCAAAATAAGAAACAGCGCTGAACATATTAAGAAATTATACATAAAATAAACTATTCTACATATTCCTGATTTCTTTCATTTAAAAAAGAAGAATGAATCAGTGAACACCCCTACACATTCTTTAAATCCTGATCAGGGTACAATATAGATATAGCAGATCTGGATAAATAAGGGTTTTAATATAATTAAATATCCAAGAGCTTGACAGGAGGGAGTGACAGATGTGTGGCTTGACTCTAAGATCCGCTGAGGCAGCATGTCCAGAGGCCCAAATGAAAACCGTCTGTCAAATTCGTCAGCCACTTAGACACTTTTTCACTAGGAACAGCAGAAACTAATTTGAGAACAGGATCAATTTTAATGCAACGGTCACTGTGTGTGTTTTAGTAAGGCTTTCCTTTTTTAAAAATGCTTCCACACAGAGGTACCCCTTTGTAGGATTCCGTGGGCAATGCTAAGTAGGTTATGCAAGGTACTCTAACAGCTTTCCCATTCCTAAACAAAGGATCAATAGCATACAGATCATATTGTTTGGGGTAGCTGCTCTGAGCACAGTCTCTGAGTCTCAGGCCAAAACACTACTCTGATCCATAAGATAAATCTCGCCTCTGATAAATGTCATCCCAGGGGTCTAAACTAAAGTCCACTGAAAGGCATCCACTGACTTCAGTGGCTTTAGATCATGGCTTAAATGCATTATCTTTCATTGACAGAAGGCAGGCTATTACATATGAGCAAACTAATCTACTGGGATGGAACCTCTCCAGCAGGAGCCCAGTTCAAATGAATGGAGCTTGCTTCATAACAGCAGGGGCGTCTGAATCCGAGCAGCTGGTATCAGTGAGGTGGACTTCTACAAAGGTTATTGTGCCCCTTTAAAAAAGTTAGCCGGTGCTTTTGGTATTTTAATCAACCAGGTATTTTCCCCCTCTGTCTCCACCAATTATGACTCACAGGGAAAGTCTGGAGGGTTGAAGCTTTTCACTGTAACATTAATACACATCCTCAGAACCAGCACAACACAATAGGCAGTGTAGCCATGGGCCACAATATTCCAGGAAATCCAGGTGAATTGTGAAGATCCTCTAGGAGAGCCCACCATTCAGATCCTTGGGACAACAAAGTCTAGGCAACAAAGTCTAGACATCAAAGTCTACCCTTCTATGCTCCTCACTTTCTTACTCAACCCTTTCCCCTTGTTCCATATGAATATTTACTTCCATATGTTGGAAGTGTCCCATTCCTTAATTTCATTCATGTCCTTGGAACAAAGAAAAGGAGTTAGGGAAATGCTGAAGGGGGCGGGAACCCTACGGTCGCATGCAACAGGACAGTGAAAGTAGAAAAAATAAATGGAGAAATAAAATATATTGTGCTTGCTCTGATGATATAGGTTAATTGGGATATGTTGTAACTCTCTTGCTAATTTGGGTTGCGAAGCTACTAGTGAAGATGGAAGAACTTTTCCTAAGAAATTTTTAAAATAGAAGGTACAGCAGCAAGAGGCATTCTGATCTGAGCACAAGTGGAAAAATAGGAACGCATCAGTTCTAATTCAAGCTCTGCCAGTGACTTGTTCCAATGCCTTGGCAAGTTGTCATGTTTTTCTAGCATGGCTCAATATTTCACTCTCTCAGAAGGAAAAAAAAATAGAATTGGGCCATTTCCGCACAGAGGTTCAAAACGCACAATGCCTCCTACCTGCAATAGCGGGATATTACATCACACTGTTTATCCCCTCCACACTATAAAGCCTTCCTGCTGCGGCACCTCTTTTTTTTTACTGTTCAATACCATCTAATATTGGCCTCCATTTCCTTCCGAATTCTGATGTTGATTTGTTATGTATCAAATATGCAAGTTCTGCCATTGTTCCATATTCCATCAATTTATTTAACCCAGGGGTAGTCAAACTGCAGCCCTCCAGATGTCCATGGACTACAATTCCCAGGAGCCCCTGCCAGTGTTTACTGTCAGGGGCTCCTGGGAATTGTAGTTCATGGGCATCTGGAGGACCGCAGTTTGACTACCCCCGATTTAACCAGTCCATAATATCTGGTGCTGATTCTTGTTTCCATCTTGATGCATAAGGATCCTGGCAGCTGTTACCATATATTTTACAAGCTCGTTATACATTATGCATTTTAATATTATTGGGTACCAGAATGGTTTTGGGTTTTTTTAAGCACAGGCTCTAAGCAGTCAAGAAACTGACAAAACAGTCAGTGGTAGGATGGGAAGTCCTCTTAATAAAATATTTTTATTTAAAAACAGGTTAGCTAAACAAGCGTTTGTTGGTAACATATTTGGTGCAGCAAATCCTTCAAGACTTTACAGAGAAAGGATAACCTGTCCCCAATTTCTTTGAGTCTGTAGATAATTGCAAATGCAGAATACTCCCTGCTTAATTGCGGGAGCTGAATATTTAGTACTGCTGAATATTTAGTACTGTCGAATCCTAGATTGAGATTGTTGAGTGTTCCCATTCAGCATTTCACAGATTAAAAGAGGACATTCTTGTGTACCTCCAACACTTCTGTTCTCATATCACAAGGCATAAGAAAAGGCATAGCTCAAGTATAGCCATAGATATTTACTGGGATATTGCTGGATGCAACTTTTCTGCTTGCAACATTCTGACTTTGCAACTTGCTCTGGCTCCACAGCCAGGTGGGTAGAACTAACCAGTGTATCCTACTTTGGGGCTTTTTGGAAATGTGAAGTTAAAGCAAAATCAGCACTGAGCAGAATAGTAAATGTGACATGAATCTTGGTGTAGTGATTAGGAGTGCGGACTTCTAATCTGGCAAGCCGGGTTCAATTCTGCGCTCCCCCACATGCAAGCACCTGGGTGACCTTGGGCTCACCACAGCTCTGATAAAGCTGTTCTGACTGAGCAGTAATATCAGAGCTCTCTCAGCCTCACCTACCTCACAGGTGGTCTTTTATGGGGAAAGGAAAGGGAAGGCAATTGTGAGCCGCTTTGAGATTCCTTTGGGTAGAGAAAATCAACATATAAGAACCAACTCCTTCTTCTTCTTGTTCTTCTTCTTGTTCTTGTTCTTGTTCTTCTTCTTCATTTCTTGCAGAATAATTTCAATTTAAACAGGCTCTGTGGCATATGCTATATTTTAAAACTGCTTTATAGCCGGGCAACATAAAGGAAGTGCAGTTTCTCCCATTGTGACTAAGGGATGTTGAACTGTCTTCTGGAGAGCTGTTCAAGAGACAGAAGCATTCTCTCAAGTGGAATATGGTTACTCTCATTGCACAGTCTGTCAACAAATGTTAGGTATGAATGAGAGAATGCTGACGATTACTAGCCGTGCCATCCTTGACCTCAAGCCTGTGTGTTTTTTCATTGAAACTGCTTTTTGGACTAAGAATGGGGGGGAGGCAGGAAGCAAGTGGCCCAGGGTCTTTTCCACAAAGTTATCCATAATCCCATGCTGCTGAGTTCAGCAGAAAAGAAAAAGGTGCCATTATACCCATGCCAGCCAGAAGCATTCTTCTCTTTGCCTGCAGGATATAATCCTCTTTTAATTTAATTATTCATCTTTCAGTTATTCATTACTGTGCTCCAGGCTAATGCCAAAGCTTTGGATTGTCATTCAAATTGCTGTCCCCTTCTGTAGTGTTATACCTGAATCTTGTTCTTAAACTGGGAATGGTTTCTTTGCATATTTCTGCTGTGTGGTAGCATATTTCTCTTTTATGGCTATCAGTTGCATGGCTGAAATCAGACCATCTGCTTCTGTCAGTCCCCTTTCTCCACACTGGAGATACGCCTTGTGCCTGCCTGTTCTGTTTTTTTGTTGGGAAAAGTGACCTATTGGTTAGAATATGGGACTAGAATATGGGAGACCTTGGTCCAGATTTCCTTTCTGCCATAAAAGCTTGCTGGGTGACGTTGGATCCTCAGCCTAACTTAGCTCCCATAGTTGTTGTGAGGCTAAAATAGACAGGAGAATGGGGTCAGCTTCTTTGAACCGCCATTGGGAGAAAAGGCGGGGTATAAATGAAGTAATTAACATGCATTTTTCTTATCCTTCTTGAGTTGTAAGCAATCTGGATCACAAGAATAGCCACCGTGTTTTTCTAGTTCTTCTTCTTCTTGTAATAAAACTTTTATTTAAGAGTTTAAAATATAACAGACAAGAAAGAAGAGGGGTACAGAAGACCAAATAAGCAAATAAAAGGAAAAGGAAGAGAAGAAATAAAAGAGGCTTCTGATTTTATCTATGACGGTTATAAATCCAGCTGTTATCTGTTACACTGTGATAGTATAAAAAGAAATTTAAACCCCCTCTTTTTTCTGTACGTTGATATTTCAACCCCCCCCCCCAGTCCTCAAAGGCATAAGCCGTCATTTCATTCTTGTTCGTTTCATGCAGAAAGTCCATAAAAGGTTTCCTGATAGCCACAAATACTGCAATTTTATTTTCTCTAATTAAAGCAGTAATTAATAAAATATTATTTGATATCTGCTATTATTTCCTCCCCCCTCCTCCCGTATTGGCTGTTTGCTTTTGCCTCCATTGCTGAAGGTTTTGACAGTCTCAGCGGTGTAAGAATGTCAGCCTAGGATCTGGGAAACTGAGGTACAAATCCCCACCCCATGGAGGCCGGATGGGTGACCTTGGCTAGTCACTCCATCTGATTCCATGGTTATAGTGGTGAAGATAAAATGGAAGGGGGAGAAAGATTGCTTTGGGTCTTCGTTGGAAAGAAGAGCAGTAGATGAATACCTAAATCAGGAGTAGTCAAACTGTGGCCCTCCAGAAGTCCATGGATTACAGTTCCATGCAAATGCTGGCAGGGGCTCATGGGAATTGTAGTCCATGGACATCTGGAGGGCCGCATCTTGACTACCCCTGATCTAAATAAATGAGTATTTAAGAATCGAGGATGTCATTGCCAGGAAGCTAATGCTGCTGACTATCAAATAAGAATAATTCCCATTCAGACTGACAGAGGAGTGGCCAAACCATCCCAATACACCTTGCAGTACAGTACATGCATCCATCCTTTCCTATCCTGTTGTCATGAGGTAGAAGAGCTGTTTTTTGTACCCCACTTTTCACCACCAGGAGTCTCAAAGCGGCTTACAATCGCCTACTCTTCCCCTCTCCACCACAGGCACCCTGTGAGGCAGGTGAGATCTGTGACTGTCCCAAGATTGCCCAGCTGCCTGAGTGTGGAGAAGGAGTGGGGAATCAAACCCAATTCTCCAGATTAGAGGCCGCTGCTCTTAACCACGACACTAAGCTGGCTCAAAATCAAAGCAAAGGCATGGAATCCGACTCAGAACAGTCCACTTTTCAGCATGGAAACATTGATCATTTTCACCTCACAGAACACAGGGCAGGCACATACACCGAACGGTGCCTTAAAAAAAAATCACCTTTGAGGCATAGCAAACTATGTGGCAATCAATCCCTTGGCTATAGATCTGTTTTCCATTAGCTAAATCACAGCAGGTCCCCCTGTCACAAAGCAACTTTTAAGGTACTTTGGTTTCCTTACCACTTGCTCTGTCAAATCTCCAGGGTCCTCCCACATTATTAGGCTCTCTCTCTCAGGCCTTGGTTTTGTTGCTGTCGATGGCAACAGCAGGGCTGCCTTTGACTTGAGGCCAGGCAAGGTTTGGCTGTAGATGAGGAGGGTCTGTGACAAAGACAGCACCATCTGGAGCCTGTCAGGGTTGCTTCTTTCATAAGCCAAAGAGGCTCATTACGGAGCAGTGTGGGAAGGCTCTTTCACTACCAGGGGCCGAACAGGCTGGTTTTTATCAAGCAATATTCTTTATTTATTGTAGGGCATGTGTGTTATGTAGCCAAGAGATCCCAAGATTGTCTGGCTGCCAAGCAAGAGACAATCAGAGAATGGTTTGCCATTGTTTACCCCCACGGCATGACCCTTGTATTTCTTGGAGGTCGCCCTCCCAAGTGCTGACTCGGGATGACCCTGCTTAGCTTCCGAGTTCTGGCTTAGGCTATCATTCATTCATTCATTCATTCATTCATTCATTCATTCATTCATTCATTCAATTTCTTACCCACCACTCTTGGTGTACCTGCTCATGGTGGGTTACAATACAAAAAGTCCCATAAAACTAACCCCAATAAAACCCCCATTAAAACCACACAAAATAGTACATAAAAGCCCCCAATATGGTGGGAAAAAATAATCCTACAACCCACAAAACACTTGCCACACAGGCATCAGGAGGCTGTGTCAAAAAAATCATCACCCAAGATGGTGAAGGGTGGCAGACATCTCAGTGGTATCTATCCAGGTTGGGTAGGGATGCCAATCTCCATTTGGAACCTTGGGATCCCCCAGTTTTCTAGTTCATCTCCAAGTGACAGAGATCATCTCCCCTGGAGCAAATGGCTGCTTGGGAGGGTGGCCTCTGTAGCATTATACTCCTAAAGTGGGGCTTATAATACAGTGCAGCCCCCTTCCCCTAACTAGCCTCTGAAGCAGGATGTAGGTTGCCTAATGCTGTACCTCTCCAGAATAGCAGCCCCCCCAATTTCCTTGAGATTTTTTAATGTGAGGATGCTAGGCTTGCCAACATCCAGGTAAGACCTGGAGATCATCTGGAATTAGAATGAACCCCCAGACTATAGAAATCAGCCTTGGGGTGATTTGGGAATCACTTGGGAAAATAGCTTCTCTGGAGGGTGAACTGTATGGTATTACAGCCCACTGAAGTGGCTCCCCTCCTCAAGCCAGTCCGCAGGCTTCATCAACAAATCTCCAGGAATTTCCCAACCCAAAACTGGCAGGTCAAGTTAGTTTGGGGTGAGAGGCCCAATTGGACATCTCTGTTTTGTTTTGCCAAGCAACCACGAGATGACATTGTGGAACTGTGCAGAATTGTCATGCCTATAATGCATTTGGAGGTTTCATTTGAATAGAGCAATTCAAGTGTTTCTTAAGTGATGTGGTTGCCGGTTTTGAATGATGTGGTCCTGTGTCACGTCAAGCTTTGTCTGTAATGGGTCACGCTTCCATCAGGGATTATTTTGCTTCTCAGTATTCTTTTATACCACCTCTCCAAAGTCTTGCTCTAGGCAGCTTACAAGGAAAACCACATGCCATCATAAATGATCAGTACAAAAACAAACTGACTGGTCAGCATGCAGGCTCATTATCAGTGGTTCCATGTTAAAGCATCTGCTTTGAACACAGAGGGTCCTAAATTCAATCCCTGGTTTTGCCCGTTAAAAGGACCAGGTAGTAAGTTAGGTTGAACACCTTGCAGAGTTGCTGCAGGTCAGCATAGACAAATACTGGGCTGGCAGATCAAAGATCTGACTCAGCATGGCGGCTTCACATGTTCAAAAGTCCATATATCATGTAAGTTGTTTGTTTTCATTAATTTTTGTAACTTATTAGGCATTCATATTTTCTGATGAGCATTGCTTGTCTTCTAACATATGAGGAATGATTGACGTTACAAAATCCACACTGTGGACGTCATGAAGACAGTGGGTCAGATTCATGCTTGTGGTTCCAATTGGGCCCAGGGTACACAAGGACAATGAACTGTAGCCACCCTCCACCATGCCACTTCCCAGCTGGGAATTTTAAAAAGTGCCATTGGGTGACAGCATTATGGCACTTGAGAGGAAAACTTAGAAGTGACATCAGTTGGCTGTAAACAAGAGTACGGTGATTCCTAAAGCAGACTGAAGAAACTTATAGGTTGTCCCCAGAAGCACCATTATGCTGTCAGCTGAAGGCAATTAAAAAAAATGCTTTTCTCTTCCACAGGCTGCCAAAGCAGCAGCAGGAAATGGAGCCAGGGTAGAAGCTCTGCCATCAGGACGTGTTTTCCCAGAAGGCAATTAGTAACTCCCTGTGGTCACTTCAGGTCAGGAAAATGGCATGGGAAGGAAGGCTAACACCACTGCTTCTGCACCATGGTCCTGATCCAGATTGGACCCACAAGCAACTGGGAATTGACTTCCCAGTAGGGAGCTCCCGGAACATGCCTGTACAAAGCTTACCCCGGGGGTGGGGGTCACAGGCATTTGTGCACTAGCCCTTAGAGGCTTTGAGAATGAATGCTAATCCTAAATTATCTACTCAGCTGACACAAAATCTATGTGTGGAGACTTGGACTGCTTTAAATAAACCGTGGTAATTAAAATAAGCAGGACTACATGCAATCTTTCCCTGGAAGGAGACGCGGATCACCTTTTGAAACAGTGTGTGTGTTTTAGAACAGCTACCCCTCCAAGAAATTACTAAAGTTGTGTTTTGAGGTGCTTCCATGCTGGAGAGGACCTTTGGTGTGGGTGCACACCGTCTGCTCTGTCGTTCCTATATGTGCATAAAAATAATAATAATACTAAAAATTCAGACAATAACAGCATGTTCTAGTGATAATGGATAAAAACAGTGGTGGGGGGTGATTGATGCTTGCAGGGTTGTACATTTGCAGGAGGCCTTTCTGAGTCTCAGTTTGGAAATTTACCCCTGCTGGATGAAAAATGCTGCTATTAAGTAAAGCAATTTTCTCTCATCTGTGGATAACTTAATTAAATAATAAGCTATGACATGTATATATATGCCATATACCATATCAACACATCTAGGCAGAGATTAACACATCCAAATGTATACATTAGTGTTTCATTTCAGCAGTTATGTATAAATGTTTCTGGAGGGTAATTGGAGTATGTGTACAAGAAGAAACTCTGTGAGCCCTTTTTGGGTGTCGAAAGCCGGTCCTTGAAACCCTACAATCGGTTCACATGGTTCTGATTTACAAAAAATGTATACTTTTAGCTTTAATGTTGAATCCGGAATAATTTTGTTTTGGACTTTGGTTCCAAAAATAATCTTTGTTTCTCATTGAAGGAGACAGAGAATCCAGATATATATACACACACACAGACATATATATATACACACACAATGACATTCAGACAAAAATACATTCTAATGAAGAATACAAGATTTGGGTTATAACATTTCTGTGTTATATAAATGGTACCTTCAATTCATGAAGTCTAATTATTCTCCTGCATTGGATCAGAGATATTTTTAAAGGCAATTTTTCTTTGGACTCCAGATGCTAAGAACAGACTCCATCCTGTTATATTCGGAAACATAAATCCTCTAAAATCTGTGCGCCATAAGGATGAATAATTTAAATGGAGCCGAGGAAAGCCTGTCTGATTGCTTGAACAGTTGTTATTATTACCAATATATTCATGTTAATGAACACCTATTATAACACTCATTGTTATGATGAACTAATAGGAATGACCTCTGGAAGTCAGAACTTTTTTTACTCCAGGCCTTTAATTCATGGACATACGGTTGCAAACCTACATTTGAGTCACTGAAACCATATGTTTAGTTGCAGGTAGGATGCTGGAGCAGTAATGTGATTGATGCTCGATACTAGAATGAGCCTTTGCAAGATGTGGGCATTCTTGCTTCTCCTGTAAGTGTTTTTGTGCAGGGGCCTCTAAACTTGTTAAGCCTATGGGATATCGGGAAATTTTGAGTAAGACTGGCTGCCGTAGGAGGTAGGACCAGTCACAGAATGGCTACCAGTGTGGTGTAGTGGTTAAGAGTGGTGGCTTCTAATCTGGCAAGCCATGTTTGATTCCCCACTCCTCCACATGCATCCAGCTGAGTGACCTAGGGCTAGTCACAGCTCTGATAGTGCTGTTCTGATGGAGCAGTCCTGTCAGAGTTCTCTCAGCCCCATCTGCCTCATAGAGGAGAGGAAGGGAAGGCGCTTGTAACCCTCTTTGCAACTCCTTTGGGCAGTGAAAAGCGGGGTATAAATACCAACTCTTCTTCTTCTACCCTGAAAGGGGCACTCTCAAGATCCTCCAGTCACTGCAGTAGTGGGCATTCCCTATTTATCGGGATGATGCCTTCTGGGATCTTCAGAAGCATCACCTACTCCAGTAAGGTGGAGGGTGGCAGGATCGGCCATTTGCATTAGAGAGGAGATGAGTTGGGGGGCGGGGTGAACAAGTGGGTACCAGGAAACACTTCCAAATACCAGCAGCTGTGAAGAGGGTTTACAGAGAACAAGCGAGGAACGATAGCACTATGCAGAATTTATCATTTTCTAGAACGTATCATACGATAGACATATATCAAATGCATGAGGAATGGGAGGTATATCTGGCCCTGAAGTACTAGCCTGCAGAAAGAACCAAACTCCACTCTTTTAAAGCTTGTGACTTCACTTTAGCCACACACAGGCTGCCCCGTGGAAGCTCTTTAAACAGGCATCACACAACAAGCCTTTTATGTGTGGCAATTCATCATGCAACTCAGGAGATCTCCTGCCACTGCAGACTGAAACAAAAGGAATGTGGGTCACAGAGTGTGGAGACCATGGCTCACTACACCATGCTGTCTACATGAACACTCGGATATAAGCAGAGCTACATCCATGGAAGTGCACTGCCTTGGACAGGTTTGAGTCTGCTGAGGATTACACAGTGAGTGGCTTCTACGTGGCAGCTGACAGCGAAAACATCTTTTGAAGGCAGCATTACATTTTTAAAAGCGGACCTCTAAATATAATGACCTGACTATAGGTTCAACATTTTAAAAGCATAACCACCAAACCTGCCTTTGTGAGTCACTGACATCTGAGAGTTTCAGAAGGCATCCATGTTAGTCTGCAATGGAATAGCTGGATTTGAGTCCCGGGACGCCACAGAGTCCAAAAATATTGTTGGTGTATAAGCATATTCATCTATCTCCAGAACATCTGCATACAAAGGCAGTGCTCCCTTTGGCATCTGATGAAGGCAGCTTTGACTCTCAAAATCTCACACCCTGAAAAGCTTCCAGGTCTCGATGGTCAAGCCATTCCCAAGTTTCATCCAAGGTATCATCCAAGTTTCATCTTATATGCCACTTTTCTCTACCCAAAGGAGTCTCAAAGCGGCTTACAATTGCCTTCCCTTTCCTGTCCTAACAAAAGACACCCTATGAGGGAGGTGAGGCCGAGAGAGAATTGGTTCTTATATGCTGCTTTTCTCTACCCGAAGAAGTCTCAAAGCGGCTTACAATCGCCTTCCCTTTCCTCTCCCCACAACAGACACCCTGTGAAGTAGATGAGGCTGAGAGAGCCCTGATATTATTGCTGGGTCAGAACAGTTCTATCTGTGCTGTGGTGAGCCCAAGGTCACCCAGCTGGCTGCATGTAGAGGAGGAGCAGGGAATCAAACCTGGCTTGCCAGATTATAAATCAGCGCTCCTAACCACTACACCAAACTGACTCAATAAAACAAATAATGCCTTAGGATTTTAGAATTATAGTATATCTTTGCAGGCATTTTATTTCTGTCTTTGGTATCCTCTGAGGGCCAGCCATGGATCATAATAATCTTTTAAAAATGCTTCTCAGCCCATAGCAAAATTGCATATTCATTAATCTCTGGAACATCTGCATACAATGTCTGCAATGCCGGCCTGTGATTCCATGCAAAATAATATCAAACCTATAATAGATTAAATTATAGATAAAACAGAGGAGAAGAGAACCATGTCAGCTGCTTTGGGTCCATGCTGGAACAAATAAGTAAATATAATGAATAAATAAACCGAAATCATTGCCTTCTCCCCGCCCTTAGTGACAGCCATAATGTCGAGTTCAGATCAAGAAGAAATCGGCAGGATGCTGTATTGAAGGTCTGTTTCCCCAGCCTCTCTGCCAGACAACATTCCTCAAACTAAAAGAATCAGTAAGACAGCAGCTTGGATAATGAGGGAGGTCTGGTCACTGTCTGACAACACAGGCCTGAATATGGTCAATAGTTAGGGTTTAGCAATTGCTCATCTTCAGGAACAGAACAGTTATGATAAAAGAGTGGCTAAAATTGGAACCTCTGGTGTACCCAGGTAGGAGCTCTGTGCATGTAGCAGAGGCTAGAGACAAAAAAAAAAAAAAAGTTGTCCTGTCATGATAGCAAAGGGGTAGCTGTATTAGTCTATTGTGGCAAAATAAAACAAAGGTTCAGCAGCACATTAAACTCTGGATGCTGGACTAAGTGGACCTTTGTATATTCTTACATTCTATACCAGGGGTAGTCAAACTGCGGCCCTCCAGATGTCCATGGACTACAATCCCAGGAGCCCCTGCCAGACTACCCCTGTTCTATACAGATCACTAGTCCTTGTTGACGCATCATACCACATCAAATCGTGACTGTGCTTCCGATGACATGCCAGCCCTCTGATTGGCCTTCCTGGCCCCTGCCCTTTCTCATCCTCCAGCAGAGACAAGAGTGCCTCTTCACAGCTCCCCATCACCAGTGAGGACCCAAATGGCTGCCTCCCCTGTGGGCACCCCACTACTACTCCTCTCTGCCAGTGGGTGTGTAGGAGGGCTGCTGCATCCTCCACCCGACTCTCACTATTCCCTCCAGATTCACTCCGTGAGAACTGGTGGGGGAGAGGCTTAGTGGAGTATAATGCTATGGACTCCAACCTCCATTTTCTCCAAGGGAACTGATCTCTGTCACCTGGAGATGAGGTGTAAAACTAGGGCATGCCCAAGTCCCACCTGAGGCCTGGCATCCCTTCCTGCAGCAGCTGTGGGTAACTCTGTTTATTATCAGTTTCTTAAGCTTTAACTGGTTTCTAAAAGTAAATAGTATTAAGGGAAAGTCTTGGCCAAGCCGGAGCCAGGGCCAAGAAGACTAGAAGACTAGAAGATTTGTGCTACAGCTTTGAATGTCTCTCTCCTACTCCTACAGAGAAAGGACTGCGATCAATTCTCATCATTTAATACTGTATTTATTTAAAATCTCTAATAGAGTATATAATTGTTTTAACTGTTATTCATTTTATGGCCTTTATGAGGATTTGTATGATAGGAAATGTGTTCTCCGCCCTAAGTTTCCAAAGACAGGGTGGAGTACAAACCCAATTATAATATAATATAATACAATACAATACAATACAATACGTAACTACTGCTGCCTTTGTTGTTTAATTGGAGTTTTATTGGGTTTTATTGTATTTTAATATTTTATTATGTGAACCACTGCAAGATCAGTTGGGGAGCAGCGGTATATAAACTGAAAAATAAATTATATAATATAATTATAAATTATATAATATAATTATAATTATATAATATAATTATAAATTATATAAAAATAAATAATAGGACAGTGAGTATCAGTCTCCAAAAAGAGCAGCAGAAAAACAACACAATCTTTATATGTCAAAAGCTGAAAATAACTTCAGAGGGTGGGTTAGCAAGTCTAAGAGTCCAAATGGGAGAGGTGGGGCTTTGTGGATGGAGAACATATAAAGTCTGTCTTTCAGGCCTTTGGAAGCTGTGGAGAGAATTTGGTCTATCTCAATATCTAGATAAGACTGGCTGGTTTGTGATTTATTTTCTTTCCACACAGCCCAAAGTCTGGTAGATACAAAAATTAAGGTTCGTGATTTGTAAAATGACCTAATAGTCTTAATAATATGTTGCCCCAATATGGGGAATTCGAATATGGCAACTGTATATAAGTGGGGGGAAACTGTTGTCTCTTTAATTCTCTTAAATTGTTGTCTCTTTAATTCTCTCCAGGCACCTAGAAATAGCATCCGTGTGAAGTGGCCAGCAATCTCTAGCACAGATGTCTCATTACCATCACAAAACTATAGTTCCCAGAGTTCCTTGTGGGAAGCCAGACCAATAAACATTCTTTAAAGTTTCCATGCCCTAGATTTCTTCAATGAAATTTTGCCACTGAGCACCTTGTTAACAGAATGCATTGCATAATTGTTCAGCGATTCCAGACATAGAGAGAGAGTCAGCCAAACTGCAGACAAACTTTTAGTTCTATTTCTAATAAAAAAGGAAACAGATATAGCCAATACTTCCTTGGGAACAAGCCCTGCTGAATAAACCTGATCATCGTTTTGAGCCGACCCGTTTAGCATCACACTGAAATTGCCATTGAAATAAATTTCAAAATGGTTCGTGTTCATAGCACAAGCTTTATCAATGTCATTGGGATTTCCATGTTTGTGGTATATGTGGAAACAGCTCTTGGGCATCTCTCAGCAGCACACCCTATTAATCACCGTCTGTTCTTACTAAGAAGCACCGCTGCACCATGTCTAGTCAGAATGACTTACGGTCACCACCACCAAAAACAGGAAGATTTCGCAAAATGGCATTTAAACCTGCATATGCATGTTTTGAAAATAATTCCATGAGGGCAAGTCAAGGCAGTTTCCTTGTTTCTGCAAGGCCTCCGTTCCTAAATATGCTTGTGCATTTAGTGTACGTTTCATCTATTCCTGGATAATTCTAACAATGAAGGGGACCAAAGAGGGACATGGAAGAAACTGACTTTCGTCCAATGACAGATTTCTGAGAAGTCGAGCTTAAAATATCTGCCAAGAAAGAAAAGCCAGGGGATGTCCCTGCCTGGCTTTTCTGCTGCGGCCTGTTGTTTTTTCTGCTTTTGTGTATCTCCCTGTCAACCTGGTATAAAGAAATGACATGTGACCGATAGCAAGAGGCAGGAAGATTGCAAGGAAATGAAATGTATGGCAGGAAACTGACGGAAAACCGAATCAGAACATAAAAATACAGATGGGGCTTGTGTGTGTATTTCTAACAGGGAGTCTTGTACTCAGTAGTGGTTTAATGGCAGCAGGCAATATCTAACCATAGGGATCTCTTAGCATTTAGTCCCCTGATTGTATGGGGGCTACTCTCCCAGGTATAAATCAGAACTAAAAAGACACTTCCAATACTGCCCGACAGTAGTCCTTTCCCAGTACTGTGGGATTAAGATTGTGACACCACCTAGGACACCACCACCAAGCCTGCCCCAGATATAGAAGAAGAAGAAGAAGAAGAAGAAGAAGAAGAAGAAGAAGAAGAAGAAGAAGAAGAAGAAGAAGAAGAAGAAGAAGAAGAAGAGTTGGTTCTTATATGTCACTTTTCCCTACCCGAAAAAGTCTCAAAGTGGCTCATAATCGCCTTCCCTTCCCTTTCTCCACAACAGACCCCCTATGAGGGAGGTGAGGCTGAGAGAGCCCTGATATTACTGCTCGGTCAGAGCAGCTTTATCAGGGCTGTGACAAGCCCAAGGTCACCCAACTGGCTGCATGTGGAGGAAGAGCGGGAAACCAAATCCAGCTTGCCAGATTAGAAGCCACTACTCTTAACCACTACACCAAACTTTTTCATGTTCCATCTGGATTTTTCTTCTTCTTCTGGGAGGCTTTAATGGTTGCCTATCTTTGTCCCTTGACCTGATGTTACACAGGGCCAGTTGCAGATGTTTTCACAGTTCCTCTTCATCTTGAATAATTTGATGTCATCTGCAGCTCTGGCCACCTCAAACCCATTGAGGAACAAATTAAAAACACTGGTCCCAATACTGATATCTGATGTGAGCGATGGTGGGAGCTGTGGATTCCTTGGAACTATGGCTCCTCTCCAGCCTACAGATATCAGTTCCCCTAGAGAAAATGAATGCTTTGGAGGATGGGTACTGGGGCATTGTACCCCACTGAGGTCCCTGTTCTCTCCAGGCTCCAGATCTCTAAGAAGTACCCAAACTGGATCTGGTAACTCCAGCTTCCCATTCATCACTGGTAGCCAGGGGGAATTTGGCAACCCTAATCTCTGTAGTAGTAACTAGGCCTGCACCACCTACAGCAAAGATCTCCTCAAATGCGGGCAGCCGAGGAAACTCCAGCAGGATAGATAAGAGAGCAAGCAGGGAAAACTGGCTAAGAGGAAGGCTCCAGGAAATGAGCAAGGTCAGATCACATAAAAAGGACCAGTCAGGTAAATGACAGAAAAGGCAGGTTGGCCAAGGGGAAGAGCCAAATGGGCAACCAAAGGTGAAAGTCTTTTTCAAATTTAGACTTTCGGAGGGATAGATGCTAAGTACTGAAAGAAGGGCTACAGAGGATCATGTGTGAGATAGTTTGGGCCCCAGATCTTGCCTAAGAGGCCTCCTGAGGGAGAGCTAAATATTAAGAAACCTTGGTTTCTACCTTAATGGCCCACTCAAGGCCACCATCGCCATGTGGGTTCCCATTAAGACCTGGTCACCTATGAAGCAGCCTGCCAGAAGTACCCTTCCTCTCTTGAGTACTTGTTGGAGATGCCTAGAAAACATGTGGTAACAGTCTAATTGTTGCAAAGTCTGTTTCTTTGTATTTTGAATGAAAGAATCATGGAGTTGAAGGGATCTCCAGGGTCATCCAGTCCTCCCCCCTGCAGAATGCAGGAAACTCACAACTACCTGCCCACTCACAGTGACCCGACCCCAATTTCATGCCCAGATGATGCCCCCCCCCTCACAAAGAAAACCAGAATCCCTGGCCAGTCTCTTCTGGAGGAAAGTCACCTCCCAACTCCAAAATGGTGATCGGCATTTCTCTGGGCGTGCAAGAAAGGGTCAAAAGAGCCAAGCACTGACATAGCCCTTCCTGCCCACCCACTCGCAATCTGCAAAAGTTTACCAAATCAGCATTTCTGTCAGTTGTATTTTTCTGTCATCAGCTTCCAATGTCCATAGATGGCTTTTTAGAGCCATGGGAAATACTGTGACCTTTTAAAGGAAGCTTGCCAAAGATTTTTCGGAAGTCTTTACTAACGTCATTTGATTTTACTGTATCCATATCCTTAGTGACTTCTTTTCAGAACACAAAATATACTGCTGAGTGTGACTTTCCTTCCATTAGTGGCATGACTGCTTTAATCCTGGCTGAATCTGTAGATTCCTTTGTGAAACAGCTGGTTTACACATGTGCTCCTCAGAAGCTTAGGACACCTAATTAGCATTGCCACACCCCAGTTATTACCATTTTGGCTGCATTCCACCGCAAGGTAGCATTGCATTTTTCTTATCTGGGGGAATGATGTGCAAGAGCAGTCTACACCGGATACTGCAGCCATGTTCTTTTGGCAAAGTTTGAGTGTGCAAAGGAGCACAGCACCAGGCTGCTTCAAAGTACAGAATAGTTTTATTAAATAAGAGACGCAAACCTGACGCAGAAAGAGGAGAGAAATTCCTAAGTCCAACTGCTCTGTTCTGCGTTCATTCTATTTTTTCTGGAGGGAGCAAGTATCCTCAAAGGAGCAAGAAGCCTCCAAATACGCCAGTCAGGACACAGGAGGAACATATTTGAAAGGGGAAAAAAAGTGGAAAGTTGTGTCTGTAGACCTGCCGAAGACTGAGCTTAGGTAGGATCGAATTTGTGTGGTTGGACTAACCGCAAAACCCAGTGTGTTTAAAGTGCGCTGGTGGGAAAATTCTATTGGATGTATATATGCTGGGCATTTTGGTGGTTTGCAGTTCGGTTCTTGCTCTCTTTCTGTACCATGCTGCCGAACTCACGAAATTCTCAGTCTTACTATACTAAATACATATCTTCTCTAATACCCCCTGCAGGACATTCTCCATATTCTGCTCCACTGCAGATTTTGCATATTTCAACACTTTCAAGAGGAAGCGTTTTACACAGGAAAATGATTGGGAGCTACAGGAGTGCTTAGGGTAGTCAAACTGCGGCCCTCCAGATGTCCATGGACTACAATTCCCATGAGCCCCTGCCAGGGTTTGCTGGCAGGGGCTCATAGGAATTGTAGTCCATGGACATCTGGAGGGCCGCAGTTTGACTACCCCTGGCTTAGACTTTCCTCTGCCTTCCTTTCTCCAGATACTTCCTCCAAGCTGCTTTACCTCTGTCCAGTGTTCTGCGTCTACGCTTACCTTTAAAGCAACCCCAAATATGGATGGCCTTCTCGTGTTTGTTCCAGATTTCCCCACTTTCTTATGAACTCCTGCAATCCATGGGAGCTCCCCCAGCCTCCTGTTTGGCAATTTCATGATTAAGATCAACAGGGGAGCGTGGATATGTACTACATCTTTTCCCCATCCCAAGACAGAATTCCCTCTGGTCTGTCACTCAAGTATTTTTCTTCCTCAGGCAAGTTCCAGTGCTCAACGTCAGTTCTACAGGAAGGAAATGGTCAGCGAGTGTAGCAAGGAAGACAATGGGAGATCCATGATGTGCAGGGAAATGGCTTGGAATGCTCCATCCATTGGCCTCCTTCTTGCTTTATAAAAGAATTAGAAACCGCTCTGCTGCATGCATGATGAGGCAGATTTAGCAAACGGGTCTGCTATCACTGCGTGTCATTGGAGCCTCATGAGTCACTGCACGAGGGAGCAGCTAATATTGTGCAGGAAGGTTCCAGGAAAGCTCTCTGCTTCAATGTGCTGGAGAAGTCACAGCCACGTGAGGCTTTTCATCAGTGTAAATCCCGACACAGGATGCATTTAGCCCATTCTAACACTCGTTTCTCTTGTTCAGGGCTTAGCAAATCCCTCTCTCATTTTCCCTTCTCTCTTCGCCTCTGTGTTGGAAGTAGGGAAAGGAAGTAGGTATCTCTTGAAGGTCTCTCTGCTACTGAAAGGCACATAGGTCATTACGTGCCTTCCCATCCTGCTGTTGCAATAAAGTGTACTGAATGCATGGGTGGAACCAGTTTATTCCCCCAGCTCTGCTAACACAGCTAAAACGGAGCCAAAGAAAAACACCTTGTCTTTCCTGTCCCTTTACCTATCCGCCACCAGGAAAGAGCAGACTTACCGGGGCTGCCATTGAAGTGGTGGCATGGTTGGGTAGTAAGGGATGGTGCTCTCGCTAGAGCACAAAAGGTGGCTCAGGGCATGCGTGGAACTAATGTGCTGCATCAGAGAAAGGAGGTGGCGGAAGCTGGTGCATGGCGCGATATAAGGCGTTACATGATCACTCTCACCCTCTTCTTTCCCGGCCAGCAGAGGAGCAGCTCGGAGGATCAGAGAAGCAGCTCGGAGGACCGGGCGAAGGAAGGCCAGAGCAGGGCATATTGGACCTATGTATGGCCAACGTTGGATATTAACTGTTGATTTGTTCTAGGACCATGCCCGGTGGGGCTCCCAGTTCGCATGATCGGGCATAGCTACATGCATTGGGTGGGTGCGTACGCCAGCAGCTCTGGATGGGGGACCAACTTGGGACTTGGGGACCATATCCCCATCACCTGGTCCAGTTGGAGAGGGATGCAGTGGCCTGCCCTGCACGAAGCCATAGTGGAGATGCTGTAGCATGATGGGCCCTCTGCAGCATTGATTATACACCTTGGCAGCAATGACCTTCCTTGGGTAAACAGGGTCCATTTGAAAACAGACATACTGAGAGATCTGGCAGAGATACGACTGAAACTCCCAGATACTATGCTCATCTGGTCTGCAATGGTGGAGCGACGCACCTGGCATGAGGCACAAGCAGTGGACAGTGTCAATTGGTCTGTCAAGACAATCACTGCAGCGGCTAGTTTGTTAATTTTGAAGATGGCGGGTTTGGTTGCTGAGCATGGGGACATAGGGAAGTCTAATGCTGTGCTGTTTCAGAAAGATGGGGTCCATTTGTCCAACTGGGGACTTGATTTATGGTTATATCCAGGCCATGTTGGTGTTGCAGGGGTTGTTAGTGTTGGCCGAAACACTGAGGGCCTTTTCGCACGGGGATCTTTGTTGCAAATTGTTTGCGGAATGAAAAATCGCCATTTAAAATAGTGGAATTCGTCGTTATGCATATCTGCCTTTGTAGTGGAATCAGTTGCGTTTTTTAGCGTTTCCCACAGGCTTCCGGTCTCGGCAGAAATCGCTAGAAAGGAAGCGCTATTGCCAAGCTCGTCCCGCCCCTGGCCGTCAAGCAGCCAATGGGCAGCCGTTAGCATGCTCCCAAACAGCCCCTTTCCCTTTAAGAAAGGTTTTAAAAAAAAAAAAAACCGACCTATAGCAACGAATCTAGGTAGATTCGTTGCTACGGAGAGACCCATCCGGCTGCCTAATGTGAGCTGTCGTTTGATTGTATGATCGTTGGCACGCTGCCTCGAGTGATAAAAAAAAATTCCCCCCCCCTTCTCACGGGCCCGATTTTCGGCTGAATTTATGTGTAAAAAATAAAGGGACTTTATTTCAGCAAACGGGCTTTTAAGTGGTTTGTGCTTAGTGACTAAAGGTGAAGGACTGAAGCCAGGGAAGCCTCTAAACAGAAAGAGGCTCGCCGGTGCGTTTATCCCCGCTCGCTTGGAGAAAAAAAAATGGCGATCGCTTCGCCGGAAGTTTGGAGGAGAGAGCCAGGGGGAGGGACTTTGAAGAACCAGCAACAATGGTAACGCACAGGTCTTTAGCGCTACTGTTGCAGATTGGTTGCAGGAGTGTATCGCTATCCGGAGGGTGAATCCACTTTCCTGGATTCCCCTGAAAGCGCCACAACGAAGCGCTTTTTGCGGGTCGGTTTCAGGATTGTTGCAGATTGTCTACGACGTCGTGGGTTATGGCAAATTAGTAGCGTTTCCAATTAGCAACCATTGTGCTATTTTGAAGCCGTGCGAAATGGCCCTGACAGTCAGCCCTGTTTTTTTGGTGGGGGACAAGGGGATGGAGCCTAAATAAGGAACTAAGATGGAAAGAATTAGTGGAGCCCCTTGAATGGGAGGCCTCAGTGAGAGGCAGCAACTGGATATTAGGCTGACCCAGCTGGGTAGTCCCAGGTAACAGGTGGCCCGAGAAGGGCAGAGGAGGCCCATGGCTCACGAAACATTTCCGCCTCACTGAGTACAGAACCCACAGCAAGGGATCTTGTGGCTTGGCAGGGGCAGAGGACGAGATGTGCTGTTGGGGTATTAAGGGTCGGATGACCCGTGGTATTTAGTTAGGCTCCCTCTTATGTTATGTAAAGTTAAATAAAAGCTGTGGACTGTTTGCCTGGTGTGAGCATCATCTTTAGCCCAACTGGTGTGAGCGTTTAGTCGGGTGTGAGCGTCATCTTCAGCCCAACTCCACGCCTGCAAGTCAACAGCCGTTTTTGTTGAGAGAGGGAAAAGAAGAGGAACTGATGAGACAGGACTAGTGCTGGAGGAGCTCAGCAGACAGGGTTTGTTCAGCGGGGGGGGGGGGATGTTGTCAGCAGCTACTCGTTGGCAGCTTCTAAGGAGGCTTGCTGTGGTTGGTATGAATGGGCAAGTTTCACAGCCGCAGCTCTCTGGGCGAACGGAACAGCTGCAGGCTTTAGCGGAAGAGGAGACCTTAACATTCCGAATCAGAAGGTGAAATGGAGGCCCCCTTTGAAGTCAGTGGTAATTTGGGACCCAGCCTCAGTGGGATTAGCATGCCTCGCTCTGCAAAGGGAGCCAAAGCCAGGTCTTGGTGCGGCTTTGTCACTGCCGAGTCTGACTCTGGTTAAAGAAACTTGGAGGCTTTCTTGGGAATGGAATTGTTGATTCTGTATGTGTGCCAAGGAGACAACGGGGAACCCATTCAATCTTCACAGGGCCTGAAGCATTCCATGATAAAAATATCTCAATCTGGGACTTCAGCTGGCAAGGAACTATTTATTTTCTGAGATTACATTCAGGTTCTTAGTAAAGTGGTGGCATTCAGGAGCAGTGAGAGAATTAGAGTTTAAACTAAGGGACTGTACCTTGATATCTTGCTACCTTCCCTGCCTCATTTTGCTGTGATCTATTTCGCCTCCTGAAAAGATTGCACTAACAGAAACGTTTTAAAGGCTCACAGTCTACTAGAATTTCTGTAGTAGCTTAGTGGAGAATATGGGCTGCTCATTCTACAATTAGCAAATGAGACGGGCACACCTTTCCTGAACTGTACCATTCCAAACTGCAGGCTGGAAGGAAGATACTTAGTTGAATCCTTCCCCATGGACAAACTCCTTGGCATATAGGAAACTGTTATTCTATGGAGAAAACTAGGCTGAATTATACTTTTTAATAGGTTCCTTGTATGCAGAGTGATGTAAATGTTAGGCATGCTTAGAACTGAAAGCTAGATCCTGAACAAAACTAGGGCTCTGTTGATCACACAGTTTTCTTGTTGTTATGCTAGGTCTGTCCAATCCAAATATTGCTGGTGAGAACAGGTTATCAACCTCCAGTGGGGGCTTGGAGTTTTGATCCCTTGGAGTTTTCCAGGGATCAACACACACTCATACCCCTGTACAAAACAGCAGCTTTGGAAGGCAGACACTATGTCATTAAATTCCCAAATTCCACCATCCCCAAGCTCTACCCGAAACTCCTGGAATTTCCCCACCTGAACTGAAAATCCTATGGCCAGTTCACATATGATGATATTGTATATTCCTTACTTTTTCTGCACTTCAAGGTGTCTCGGAAGGTAAGAATACAGGGAGCCCCCAGCATCTCATTCTTTGTTCTACACAATTTCCATAGTTTTGGGGACAATACTGAGGGCAGCTCCACACATTGAAAAAATAGTGTTATGCCAGCAAAATGGTGTGATGCTAAAATAAATAATGTGCCTCTAGCCATTCCTCACCTTCTGGCTCTCTCGCTTTCATCTGCCGCCTTCTCATGCTTCTTAGCACTCTGCAGGCCTGCTTGAAATGGTGGAAGAGAGCAATGCACTTTCCATGCAACTCTCCTCCACCTGTCAATCAAGCCAGACAACCAATCATCTTTCTCCCTGTTTTAAAGGGACCACAATGGCAGCTAATTTTTTTTAAGTAAAACTTCTCCATTGAAATGCCTATGCATCTAATCATAGATGCATAGTGCTTTTTTTAACTGCCACCCCTTTTGGAATCATGAGCATTGAATCTTTTAAAAATCAATCTTGTTCCCAATTTCTTTTTGGGGGGGTAACTTTAGAGAGACATGTTTTGTGTTTTAACTGGGGGGGGTGTTATGTTTGTTTGTTTGCTTTGCCTGTAATACCTATTCATTGCTCCAGGTAGTCTGCTTTAAAAAAAAAATCCGTCCCTGGGAGAAGGGGGAGGGAGATAGATGCGAGGGTGGGAATTGGAGGTAGAGATAGCGCTACTTCGATTCCACACATTTCCTTAGAGCGTGACTTCCTGGTTGCTCTCCTGTAGCTCACACTTTCTAGGCTGGGGAATCCACTTTATGTGATTTCCCAGGTAGCACTTTAAAATGGAGGATGTAGCTACTGGTTTGCTGCTTGGATGCTGGATGTTGGTGATATCGTGCAAAATGCCAAAAATATGGTGTCTGCATAAGATGAGCATTTCACTATATTTATCAGGTATGGAATGGCCCTGAAAGAATCGAAATACCAAAGGAATCTAAAGGGGAATGGACAGTTTTAAGATTTAGGAATCATGTCTGATATCTGGCATCAACAAAACATGTGTTCCTACTGCCCCTATCGTCTGTTCCTTATCTGTGCTCCTTATTTAGCCCTTGTGTTTTGACTTGCAGGAATTACTCGTTAATTTTTAGATATGCACTGCATTGCTAGGAGGCTTCATACTTCAAGGCTCACCCCCTCACCCCCCTCCGTGCCTAACCTCTACCAATAACTCTGTAATTAGGGAGTTGGTGGGTGTATCGTCTATGATTCTTTGAGAAGTTATATACAGCAGACACGTATGCAGAGAGACACCTAGCTTTTATGCAGTCTTTGTAAAGAAGTTTGACTAAGCAAAACTTTTCAAAATGCTGAAGGTGTTTGCTATCTTAAAGCCCAGCTCCTGTCCCTAGGGAAGCCCCAAATATAGCGTTAGCATATCCTTAAGATAATCTGAGCACTGAAGCCAGTTCTGCAACATTCGCGCAGGGCTGTTTTAATTCTCAGAAGCTGGTTTGCTATGGAATATGCCCTTGAGAAGGAGATGCAGCCAATCCTATCTGGTATATGTGGCAAACACACGCTGGAGGCAGTCGAATGTTGCATTTTTAAGTATGGCATGTGCCAATGCCTACAGCATGGCCAGATGTGCCAAAATTCCTGGCTCTCTCTCTGTATGTCAAAGGCAGGTTGCTCTTGTGTGAACCCCAATGGGCTTGTTTTGCTTATCAGGGCCATTCTTCCAAGCAAACATTTTAAAAGAAAGAAGAGGGAAAAAACTTTCAACCTTCACTAACGACAATATAAGGAACACAGTCTCAGTTAGTTAAACCGAGCATGGTTAAATCTACTTTCTCCTCACCATGTAGCTCCAATCCTGTTGCTCGACACACATGAAATTTGTCGTTCGCCACAAGGCAGAGCTCTGTGGTCTTTGTCATGTCTGGGTGTGCTGCTAGGGATATGCCAGAAAAAGGAATGCACGGTGGCTTTCACAAGGTTGAAACAAATGTGTAGGTACTGGCCAGCCCCGTCACTAAGAAAGGAGTGATTTGCATTCTGTCAAGGTGCTTTATACAAGAATGGGCCATGTAGCTCATTCCAGATCAGAAGCTCTGAGACAGCCAAGTCCAAAAGGACAATGTTCAACAGGTTTTTGATGACTGCTAAATTTAGTACCGTGATAATTAAAGAATGGTACAGTGGGAAACTGAGATGTAATCTGAATTCTAAAAGAAAGAAATGAAAAATGGGTCTCTATATCTTATTCATTAATTCAATCTATATTTAATACTTTATATGAGGAATTACTCACCCTGTTCATTTCTATGTGGAAATGAAAATCGAGTGTGGTGGACAGAGGATCACATCCACTAGCTCTGTATCCAACGACCTCACATTAGTTGTGTTGAGACAGGAGCTGGCATGCAGAGGTTCTCTGTGCATTCTCCCTGTGATTTCCTTTTCCAGAATACTGATTGCGTATAGGGGCATAGGCATGTTTGGATATAGGCACAGGGGCTCCTGAGCAAAGGGAACATTGGACATGGAGGCTGGGAGACGACTTGCCAACACAACCCTGGGCTTTTCTCCCCCTCTCAATGAATTATGTTGTTTTATAGGTTTTGAAGTTCTTTATAACTCCCTGAAACCAAACTTGTTGAAATTTACAGATGACCACATCTGCCACCCCTTATAACTTTCTTCTCCACTTCCACCAAGACTAAGAAGTTTTTTAGATTTTCAGCGTGCAAGACCGATAAGAACATGAAGAGTGTCCTTTAGAGGACATCGGAGGAGATCAACATCGTTAGGACTGGAACTTCCTGATGATTTGTAAGTTATCTCCTCCAGCGTCCTGATTGGCTCAACAGAAGACTTCCTGCTTTTGGAGCCCTCTTCCCCTTGGTTGCCTCCAGAACAGTTGTGAACTGAAGAATGAGTGCCACTAGCAATTACTGCATTTAAGGAATATATTAATTTTTTTAGTGTAGGCCATTCCCAGCCAACTCTTAATCTAGAACAGAAGAACCTTGAGGAACTCCTGTGTGATGGCCCATGAGTGATGGGACTTCCATGTGTTGTGGAGACTTTAAATCATTATGTGAGCCAGTGTGGAGTAGTGGTTTAGGCCAGCCTTTCTCCACTTTTTTACCACTGAAAACCCCCTGAAATATTTTTCAGGCTTTGAGAAATCACAGAAGTGGTGCAATGGTGCAGAATATGGTTGGGAAGCATAGCTATGTACATGCCCACCCAGGGCCCATCCCCACCCCCACCAGGCCCATCATTGGCCATTTTGGGAGGGGGGGGTAGGTCAACATGACTACATGCGGTTATACCACCTGATAGATATTTGAGACATTTAAAATATATATATTAAAATTAATTAACTCCCACCCACTTGGAAATCTTGGGTTAGGGTCTGAAATGCCCACTCTTCTGTGAAGGTGCTAAACACTCTCTTTCTGGGTTTCACAGAGTTATTAGGATAAAATGGAGGAAGAAAAATAACTAATCCGAGAAGCTACTTATACAAGGGGCTGGATAAAAGTGTATGAACAACAACCTAGCTTCCTTCCATACCATCATGCTCTTTTATTGTGTTTTGTTGATATATTGGGATATGTGTTGATATATTGGGATTTTATTGGGGTGATGTGTTTTTATTGCTATGTGTAAACCACCGTGAGCCCTTTTTGGAGAGCGGCGATCTATAAATCAAAAAATAAATGAATAAATAAACTGTTTACCTAGTTTGAAAACTGTAACCCCTACAATGAGCTTGCTTTTAAGAGCAAAATCACCTGGACTCTTGAATTCAAAAGAGTGTGTGTGTGTGTGACTTCCCAGTGGCAGGGCAGAATGTTTTGCAGGCAGACAAATCCATGTTCAGCCCCTGGCATCTCCCATTAACAGACCTCAGACAGCAAGTAGTGGGAAAGTCCTTTTCTTCCTGAGATCTGCAAAGGACACTGGCAGTCAGAGCTGGGAGCACTGAACAATGGACTCCGTGTTCAGAGTTGGTATAAAGTAGCTTCGTATAACTTGTCCTAAGGTGGCTTTGTGGATTTTGAACACTGTATTAAAGATACCGGTAATATTACCGGATGTCCATATCAGCTGATGAGTTTTCTGATTCTGGGGACATGGACTTGGAACTAGGGATGTGCGCTTCGGAGCAGTGCGGCCACCTTGGTGATCACTGAAGCCCATGGCGTCGCTCTCCTCTCCTCTCCTCTCCTCTCCTCTCCTCTCCTCTCCTCTCCTCTCCTCTCCTCTCCTCTCCTCTCCTCTCCTCTCCTCTCCTCTCCTCTCCTCTCCTCTCCTCTCCTCTCCTCTCCTCTCCTCTCCTCTCCTCTCCTCTCCTCTCCTCTCCTCTCCTCTCCTCTCCTCCTCTCCTCTCCTCTCCTCTCCTCTCCCCTCCCCTCTGTGCCATGGAACTGGCCTCCTATGAGGTGCCTTGGGCTTCAGTGATCGCTGAGGCTGCCACGCTGTGCCGAAGCACACATCTCTACTTGGAATTCCTGAAGGTTTCATACTTGATAAACTGGAACTGCTTACTGCTACCAAGAATCAACAGCTGAAACAAACTTGTAGGGAGAAGCCAAAGGACTTCCCAGGTTAGGTTTGCCAATCCTTTTGTGGGGCCCAGAATCTCCAGATCACAGAGGAAATGGCTGCTTTGGAGAGGGGGCTGTATGGCACCCCAGTTAAGCTTCCTCCCTTTCCCAAACCCCATCTTTTCCAGACTCCATCCCCAAATCTCCAGGATTTCCTCCTTCTGGAGTGGAGGACCTTCCTCTTAGTGAATAGGACAACATGAACGCAGGGTAATGTCAGGGCATGTGCAAATGAGGAGAGCCATGTGCTATTGGCATCCAAAAGCAGATAATGAATTAGGTCTGGTTTATACTTAAGGTGCTGCATTCCTTGTGGACATTTGTTCCAGGTTCAAACTGATTTCGGAAGGAGGCAGACGGATAAGAGGCTGTTCTTGGCACCCTTTAGGTGCGTTTAAACAGAGAGAGCCCGTGTGGCTGCTGTCGTGCTGGTAAAGCTTATATCTAATCCTGTTTTGAATAAACCTGGTCCTGAGTCAAGAATTTCTGAGTGTCTGATTTCGTTTGTTTGCAGTCTCTGAACTGCTGGCTCTTGAGAGAGCCTGAGACCTTTGACAACCCAAACAAGAAACCTGGTAGCACTTCTTATCAGGGTTCATGCTCCACATGGCAGCTATCACATGCCCTTTCTGCAATGGTCTTGATAAACTGTGATTCTGTTTACTTACTGAGAAACAGAGAAGGTTGGTCTAGCAGAACTCTCACTGCTGCCAATCATAATTACTGTGGTATCTTTTCCCCTGTTGAAGAATGATTCGATGCTCCACTGCTTCTGACATACAACAACCTATCAGGAAAGTGTGGGTCAGGAGTTGGGCAGATACAGTTCCTGACCATTTCCTTATGGGAGGTGCTAATATTTTCACATTAGCTTTATTTCATGAGCAGTGCAATCCAAAGCATCATCTGGACCTGAATTGGGATCACTGCGGGTGGACAGGTAGTTGTGAATTTCCTGCATTCTGCAGGGGGTTGGACTAGATGACCCCGTAGGACCCTCTAACTGTGATTCTATGATTCTAAGCACTATTATACCCTTCTGAAGTCAAGCTTAAGAGGAGCTTGAAATAATTTAACTCTGGTTAGGGCTGCACCGTAGGTGCCTCAGTCCTGAAAAGATTGTCCACAGTCAAGAATAGGATCACAGAATCATAGAATAATAGAGTTGGAAGGGACCACATGGGTCATCTAGTCCAACCCCCAGCACTATGCAGGACACTCACAACCCTATTGCTCATCCACTGTAACCTGCCACCCCCTTAAGCCTTCATTGCTGCTAGCAGTGCCACCCAGCGGGCAGCGGGAAGTCAGGGGCACCGGTGGGAAAGTAAGCAGAGCAGGGGCTCAAGCGACAGCAACGTCCCTCGGCAATAGACTACCCCTCCCCAGGCCTCAGTAAAATTGTCAAGTGTTGACCTGTCCCTGGTGATAAAAAGGTTGGGGACCACTGCTCTAGAGTCTTGGGAATGTTTGAGATCTTCAACAAACCTCATGTATCCTGTGAGCCTGTGCCTAACTCCCTCTGATCTATGTAGCAGGGGAGGAATGAAAGCCCAATCTGCCCTGCTCGGATGATGATCTGAGGTTTAAAGATGTTGCAAATTTCATGGTGAACATGTTGAACAAGTGAAGTTTTGGGCGTTCGATCTGTTTCGTTCGCTGCAATCAGCCTCAAATGGCAACCAAATCACTTTGCGTCCGTGTAGTGGCTGAACTGCTTCTGTTTTATTTCCTTTTGCTTTGTAAAACTGTTCCTGTATCTGTAGTGGAATCAATTCTCCTTGAGGGCCGTGGCCTGTCAAGCCAGGTAATAAAATGATTGGGGGGGGGTAGTAGGACTTCTCTATAGTTTTGTGAGAATGTTCATGCATGAAACAAACCTCCATATCACCGTTTACATGAACAACAAATGATACCATTCCACCCCACTCCCCAAAACAGTTGTTGTTATGTGCGAAGTCGTGTCCGACCCATCGCGACCCCATGGACAATGATCCTCCAGGCCTTCCTGTCCTCTACCATTCCCCGGAGTCCATTTAAGTTTGCACCGACTGCTTCAGTGACTCCATCCAGCCACCTCATTCTCTGTCGTCCCCTTCTTCTTTTGCCCTCGATCGCTCCCAGCATTAGGCTCTTCTCTAGGGAGTCCTTCCTTCTCATGAGGTGGCCAAAGTATTTGAGTTTCATCTTCAGGATCTGGCCTTCTAAAGAGCAGTCAGGGTTGATCTCCTCTAGGACTGACCGGTTTGTTCGCCTTGCAGTCTAAGGGACTCGCAAGAGTCTTCTCCAGCACCAGAGTTCAAAAGCCTCAATTCTCTGACGCTCGGCCTTCCTTATGGTCCAACTTTCGCAGCCATACATTGCAACTGGGAAGACCATAGCCTTGATTAAACGCACTTTTGTTGGCAGGGTGATGTCTCTGCTTTTTAGGATGCTGTAGATTTGCCATAGCTTTCCTCCCCAGAAGCAAGCGTCTTTTAATTTCTTTGCTGCAGTCCCCATCTGCAGTGATCTTGGAGCCCAGGAAAATAAAATCTGTCACTATTTAGTTCCCCAAAACAGTAGAATCACTATTTAATGTTATTGACTAACCTGGTTAATTTACTTACTGGGGGCAAGGGGAATCAGATCCCTGTGTGAGAACAGCAGCTGCCTTAAATGTTGCTCATCCCATTGCCCTTTACTGCACTGTTTAACTATATAAAACATAACTGCTGAACAGGCTTGAATGGATGGTAAAAACCTGAACTTGTCTATGAAAAATCAGCTTCCTGCTCACCACTGATGAACAAAACAGCCTAACTGACAGGTCTTTGATTGCCAAAGGCTTACAGCCAGCCAATTGCAGCGGATTCCCTCTTTTTCTGGCCTTGTTTTTCAGTGTCCATTGGATATCTGGCAAAGAAATCTGGGCATTCTAAAGTATTGTAGAACTGGATTTAGAGGTGTGTGAACTCCCCCCTACCTCCATACGCCGCTATTTATGTTGCCTCTCAAGCAGATGGTGAACTGGAGTTAAAAAATTGAATTAGCATGCGCATGTTTATTTGTTCGCAGACTGCAAATGAAAGATGACATGAAAATGACACTTGGTAGAGCTTTTCCTTCACGAGTTTCTTGCAGTACCATTGTAATCTGTCAAATTAGTCTCTGCTCGGTCTCCAGCACTATATTTATCATCAGTAAGATATTAAGTCCTTAGTTACTTGGTAGCTATGCCTTCTGGTCCTTAGCTACCACCTGCCAACAAGAGTAGGATGTTTGTTTTAGAATTAAAACAAAATATGTGGAGTGGAATGAGGATATAGACAAGATTCTGCTTGGCTATATGGATAATGAAAACAACAAGAGAACTCTACTTCCCCATGTCCTCTATGCTGTAAACTATTCGTTTTGTTTACTTACTTTCATTTATACCCCACCTTTCTTCCAATGAGGATTCAAAGTGGTTTCTTTGTTCTCCTCTCCTTCATTTTATTCTCAACAATTCTGTAAGGCTGGTTAGGATAAGAGTGGGTGACTGACCCAAGGTCACCCAGGAAATTTCCATGACAGAGTAGGGACAGGGAGTGATTAAAATGTGGAATTTGCTGCCAGAGAATGTGGTGATGGCTACAGGAATAAACAGCTTTAAAAGGGGGGTTAGATAAATTCATGGTGGTGGCTGAGGGGAACCTTCACATTCGGAGGCATTAGTTCTCTGAATCCCAGAGCCAGGAGACACATCAGAGGATGTCCACAGCCTCTATGTCCTGTTGACAGCTGTCCAAAGGAAATAGTTGGCCACTGTGTGAGACAGGATGCTAGACTAGATGGACCATTGGTCTGATCTAGCAGGGCTCTTCTTGTGTTCTTATGATTTGATTTGAATCAGGTCTCCCAGACCCTTGTCAAACACACTAACTTTTACACCACAATTACTCTGTTGTGCTAATTGGGGCTGCATTACTGAACAATTCCTGCTTTGGAAACTGGAAGGCTTTGGTGGCTCTGACAGGGCCGGGAAGAAAGGTAATGTATTTGAAGGAGAGGAGAGTTTTTTGGATATCATGGACTGCCAAAAAGACAAACAAGTGCGTTCTGGATCAGACATCTCCAAGGAAGCTTAAATGAGCTATTGTACTTTGATCATATTATGACAAAAGCCAATAGGGAAGATGGAAGACTGGAAAAGAAGAAGAATCAACATAAGATGATTGACTCAAGAAAGAAAACTAGCCCTCAGTTTGCAAGACATGAGCAAGGCTGTGAACAATAGGATGTGTCAGAGGTCATTCATTAATTCCCAGAAATTAGAAATGACTTAACACACTTAACATACAGGCTTTCTTTAACCCAGCTAACAGATTGTTGTGAGGATAAAATGACAAGTAGTGGGAGCCATTCTTTAGAGGAAAGGCTGGATGGGCAAAGACAATAATTCTTGGATTACAAATTTCCAACACAAAGTTCAAAGCAGCATCCCCAAAATTGAAAGTGCTAGAGGGGTGGGAGGTGGGGATGAGAAGGTCATGACAGTTTAACCAGTTGATATTTCACCGGACAGGGATAATTTCAGAATGCCAAGTCAGTCTGGAGGCTTTCCTTCCTGTCATTTTCTTTGTGTATAGTGATTTCCTCTGTGTTATTTGTAGGAATGGTTGAAAGAAGAAAAATGGTTTTATTAGGGATAATCCTTAATTCTTTCCCCCTAGTTTTGTCAAGCTGCCAGAAATAATGTTAAGTGGCATTGATTGTTTGTTAATAGACTTTTTTATCATGCAATTAGCAGATCATCTGTCATGAGTGACTCTACAGGAGTAAATAAATATATAGATGAATAGTCTCTGACAATTATAATAAATATATACTTTGCCTGAAGTCACTTAACTTATCCAATTTCTCAAGTACTCCTGTTAAAGTATACCTAAGATCAATTGTAACTTTTACCACTGGTAATACTTCTTTTTCTTTAAATTGATTTCAGTTTAACTTTGCCTTGTTGAAACATGCTCAGGACTGTCTACTGGTTTTTATAGACTTTGTCAGGGATCACAGCACCAGTGGGACATTGAGTGGACACCATGACTCTTGCACGTTACTTTGGGGCAGTGCCTTGGAAGGGCAGAATATGGGGAGGGGAGAGAGCTCAGTAGGGATGGGATGCCATGGGTGCCACCTTCCAAAACACCCATTCCTTCCTAGAGAACTGATCTTTGCAGAATGAAGATTGGATATAATTTCAGGAGAACTCCAGGCCTCGCCTTGAGGTTGGTAACCATAACTGGTTCTAGCACTTCTGAAGGCAGCTGATGCTGAGGGTGGTCCTCCTCCTTGTTACTGTGCATGGGCCCCAAGGGATTCAGTTGTCGTTTTTCCAGCAGTGCCTAAATATAGGGTTCTCGTCTCAGCAAATGCCAGGCAATTTGGGACATGGTGCCTGGGGAGGGTGGAATTTAGGTGATATCACTTCTGGAGGATGGTAGGTGAGATGAGGGGAAATCCCTAGAGTGTTAACTATATGAGGACCACCTTTTCTCCCACTCTTCGATTCCTTGGGGGCAGGAAATTGGGGCTGGGGGTTGGTAATTCCTCACCCCAGGCAGGTAAACGAGAGGCTTAAATAGAAGAAGAAGAAGAAGAAGAAGAAGAAGAAGAAGAAGAAGAAGTTGGTTCTTATATGCCACTTTTCTCTACCCGAAGGAGGCTCAAGGTGGCTTACAGTCGCCTTTCCTTCCCTTTCCCCCCAACAGACACCCTGTGGGGTAGGTGAGGCTGAGAAATCCCTGATATTACTGCTTGGTCAGAACAGCTTTATCTGTGCTGTGGTGAGCCCAAGGTTACCCAGCTGGCTGCATATGGGGGAGTGCAGAATCGAACCTGGCATGCCAGATTAGAAGTCTGCACTCCTAATCACTACACCAAACTGGCAAAAATAGGTGGAAAGCCAGATGCCAACTAAAGGAAATAGGGATAATAGAGAGAGAAAGAGGAGCAGTTTCCCCTCTGAATCAGTTTCTTAGCCCTGTGGGCAATTGAGCCAATTTTTGATGGGCAGTGACTCACACAGAGCTATTAGAGATATAGATATATTAGACCTATATTATTAGGATTGTGTATATTAACATGTTCCGCCTTCATAAAAGAAAATAATTATCACAGACTGTTTAACCCAGGGGTAGTCAAACTGCAGCCCTCCAGATGTCCATGGACTACAATTCCCAGGAGCCCCTGCCAGCGTTTGCTGGCAGGGGCTCATGGGAATTGTAGTCCATGGACATCTGGAGGGCCGCAGTTTGACTACCCCTGGTTTAACCATTTATGGGAATATGGCCAGCTTATCAACTAGACTGGGAGTATGTTGACTAAGTAAAACATACAAAGTGTTATGTGATGGGAAAAGTTTACAATTTGGGAATTAACAGTTTGACTAATTTGAGGCACAAAGTAAACCTGGATGGAAAGGAAGAATTTCACATCACACATTGTTCGTGGCATATTCAACAATCCAGGTTTGCCCTTTCGTGCATTTGTAAACCTTGCTGAGATATAGTCTGAGGAAGAGTGCTTGCACTCGAAAGCTCACGCCTTGAATAAATCTTTGTTGGTCTTAAAGGCGCCACTGGACTTTGATTTTGTTGTGCTACTTCAGACCAACACAGCTACCCATTTGAATCTTGCTGAGATTTGTACACGAAGGGCTCTGGCCACTGGAAATGTGCCAGGTAAATACTGAGTCTTTGTACTATTCTGCTTCTAGATAATTCACAGAGAATCTGAATGACCTCAGAGGTGACAGAGAACCGATCTTCCCTATCATTTGGAGCTGACGCCTGCCCTAGGGCAGACGGTGGAAAGCTTTGCTTGGACACAATCTGTGCTTAAAGCAACAAATCTATCCTGGAATGTTTTCAGAGGCTCCCTCTTGAAGCAGCAGAAGCTTGGCCTTCTCCTTCCACATTCAATAAAATGTGAAGAGGTGACCTGCTGCAGCAGTAGCTATTCCCAGCTCAGGACACCGGTACACTCACATGGGTCCCTTTAGACACTCTGTCCCAGACTTGTACATCTCCCACCCCCTCCCCCCAGCAAGCATACTTCTCTGTCAAGAGTTCCTGGAATGCTTTTGTAGCTCTGGATCACATCCTCATAACATTTGCTTTTCTCTGCTAGCTAATATTTTCCATTGTGTGCATCCAAAGAAAACAGAAAGCCCTCGGCCCACGACAGAGCGAGTGGCTGACTGAGCACCAGCATACATGAGCCAAATAGCAAATGTGTATTCGCAGCTTTGCGAAAGGGAGGCCAGGGCCCAAAGTTGTACTATAATAATATTGTATTATATTGCTATCGTATATTGGGTACAATCTAGCAGAAATTCCTCCTGTTCCTTTAACTAAATACCTCATTTGTGACTGAATCTATATTACAGCTATATTTTTAGGTATTAAATTGTTACAGGTGTGTTCTGATACAGCCAGGTGGGGCCTTGATTGTTTCTTATGGTGAGTCTCTCTCTCTCTCTCTCTCTCTCTCTCTCTCTCTCTCTCTCTCTCTCTCTCTCCCTCTCTCGGGATTCTTCTCATTTGTATAATCCCCCAAAGTGTAAGGCAAACCACAATAAGTTTTGAACACTCAGCTCATCAGCCAACCATCAGTGAGAGAAATAGAGCATCAATGTAGTTCTTGGTCTCCTTACTCCCTCCTGGGTGTCCCTACTGTGTATAGATGGATTGAGCATTAGCTTGGTTTCTCAAGGCACAGTTCAGCCCCACTATCAAGACAGAAGCCATCTTGAAGGAATTTCCCAGTTTGTTCCAGCTTTCACTATTCGCTGGTTCTCTGCAAGTGGGAATGGTCCACAGTCATCCATCAGGCCTCAGGTGTGTCAAAGCAGCTTACAATCACCTTCCCTTCCTCTCCCTATAACAGACTCCCTATGAGGGAGGTGGGGCAGAGAGAACGCGAACTCATGATTTGGTGTAGGTTTAATGCCTCACTTTGAAGCTGGCAACCTTAACCTCTCTCTGCAATGTTTTCTTGACCAGAAGTAGGTCAGGGGGTGCTTGGTGGCCGTGGGGGCATTACACACTTTTGAGGCCCCACTTCCAGACTTCAAGGAATATGTTCAGACCAGGGGCAGCCAACTTCCAGGTGGGTCCTGGAGATCTCCTGGAATTGCTGCTCATCTCCAGACCAAAAAAATCAGCTCCGGAGGCAAAAATGGTTGCTTTGGAGTGGTGACTCTGTAGCACTGTATCCCACTGAGGTTTAGGGATGCCTGGCAAGAGATGTCTGGAGCGGATTGCCATTGCCTACCTCTATGTCATGATTCTCATATTCCTTCAAGGTCTCCCATCCAAATACTAGCCAGGGCTGGCCCTACTGAGCTACTGAGATCTGGGGAGATCAGGCTAGCCTGGGTTCTCCAAGTCTGGACTGCTTGGTTAAGTTACAAAACAAAAGCCAGTTCAGCGTTGGCACCCACGCAGAGTGAGTATCATTGCCTTTAACAACTAGTGAGGGCACATGCTCTGTGGTGTATTATTATATCACATGCTCCCAGTCTAAGTCTTGGAGTGCTGTTTGCAACTGAGACTCTTCAGCTGAAAACTGTGCTAAGTCCATCCCGATGCTCTGCTTTTGCCTAGTTCACAAAAGCTGTCTGTTTGCCTACCTGTCAGTCTGAGAATTTAAAGGCAGTCAATGAAACTGAAAGGCAGCCGTCAGCTTTAAACGGATTAGAGAGAATGCTGCTTTGCACACAACTCACCAGAGGACATCAATAAGGCGAGCAGCTTAGCAGAATTCTATAAAGGACTGGACATTTGCATGGATAGTAATGACAATCAGGGTTACCATATGACTGATTTAAAAAAAAAAAACTAAACCACTAAGAATTTTAAAAGGAATTTAAATCTCCACGTTTCAAAGTGTGCAGTGTGATCTGAGTAATGAGAACTTAAAGCCACCCCAGAAATTAAATATCCCTTAGCTCCCTGAATTATCTTCTTGATTAGGTTTTCTTATAGTCAGGAGAAAACAGCTGTCTGGGTGAGGCCTAATAAGTCCTCCTTGGGGGATCAAGGAGCCCTGGTGGC
The DNA here is from genome assembly GCF_049243985.1 of Paroedura picta. NCBI lineage: Eukaryota > Metazoa > Chordata > Lepidosauria > Squamata > Gekkonidae > Paroedura > Paroedura picta. The sequence goes on from NC_135379.1 coordinate 38,902,005, forward strand.
TGACCACATAGAGGTAAAAGCCATGGCAGATTCTTGGGCCTTCTTACACCCAGGGCTGCGAAGGATGCACAGCCAGCCAGGGAAGCTGGGTCAGAAATACGAATGTAAGCTCAGATGTTTCTGGTACAAAAATATACTTGTAAAGCAACTTATTGGTATTTTTCAAGTATATTCTGGTCAGCTGAAGTGGCTTTTGGGCTACCATCCAAATATCAATTTCTGAAAAATTCTGGAAATATTTGGGAAAATTTTGGAATATTTAGGGCCATCCTTTTAAGATTCCCAAGATAGTTTTCTCCCATGACACAGGGTTCCCTGGCAACAGGAGGGGAGAGGACGGCAGCTGACCTTGGCAACAGGGTCAGATGGCAGAGGCAGTACTTGAACCTAAATATGATTCTCACATCCTTCCATGAGAGCCAATTATATGCCTGGGTTTTTAATGAATGCTTCCCTTGGAGTATTTATTTATTTATTTATTTATTTATTTATTTATTTATTTATTTATTCATTCATTCATTCATTCATTCATTCATTCATATACCGCCCTCCCTGGGGGCTCAGGGCGGTTTACATAATAACATAAGAACAATACATGGAACATAGCCAGATAACAGCAGCAGGGCTACAGTTTCAGAGCTATATTTTTAGGAGTGGTGCAGAGTTGGGCATACCTGTATAAATGCCTCCATGCAGAACACGTGCCATGTTTTACTTTATATAGATTGTGGCGGGGGTTATATAAGATAGGGTGGAGAGATGGACCCTCTTCAGCTCACAAAGAAGCGTGTTTGCAGAGTGAGTTCCAACCAGTAGGGGCATCTCAGAGGTTTCTGAGGTGATCTCCCATTTCCTGACCTGGAGGAGCAGTTGACTAGAGGAAGTAGAACACAATTATCACATCTTCTCTTCAAGAAATGAGTGATGTGCCTGTGATGAGCATCTCATTGTGCCAGCCCCTGGCATTAGTCCTGATTTTTCTTTTTTTTAGAAGAAGAAGAAGAGTTGGTTCTTATATGCCACTTTTCCCTACCCGAAAGAGGCTCAAAGCAGCTTACAGTCGCCTTCCCATCCCTTCTAATCCCATGCCAGATTAGAAGTCCGCACTCCTAACCATTACACCAAACTGGCTCTGTGTGAGTCGAGCCCCAGAGACTACAAGGATGCTTAAATGTTACCACAAACAACAGAGATTCAACATGGCACACGCAAGAAAATATAAAGGAATTTAAAGGGATGATGAGTTATGCCCAGATGACCGAGGGAACTTGAAGGACCAGTCAAGCGCAATATATTGAGTGAGCGTTAGTGTGCATGCATCAGGAAAGAAAGGGGAAGGGGTGGAACTGGCCACCCGCCCATGCCCCAGAAAAGGACACGGTGAGAGGGTCCGGCTGACAACACCACCATGTTAAATGCAAATGGAATGACGCAAGACCAAAGCTCGGTATATGCCATTCAGGGACAACTAGTGTGGAGAGCCAGGAGCCAATTCACTGTCAAATTCCAGAGACCAATACGGAGGGACCCCGGGGAATAAGGACAACTGCGGAAACAGCCAAGGAGTGAGTGGACTGTGTTCTAGCTATATCATGCTATAGGCAGTTGTCATAGTAAAACACAAACAGACTGAGAATGAAAATGTAGCAGAGGTTTCAGTGTCTACAGTAGCTAACAAACATGATGCTTGAGAACACACCATGGTAGACTTGGATTTATGGAACAGCCTTTTATCTTAATGCTGGCGGTGCAATCCAAAACAGAGATATACCCTTCAAAGCCCCTTGGCCACAGCGGGCTTAGGAGCATGCTAGTCTACTTTGGATAGCACAGTGAATACACGGACATGTATGCAGTACACCGGATACACTTGCAAAGCCTTTGCTATGCTTTCCCTGGCTGCCAACAGCAGGAAAAAAGAGGAGTAATTTGAAGACTCTGTCATGGGATGACCCTCTCTCCTAAGAACTATTCCCTGCTACCAGATACCACAGTTTCTTTTTTATTTATATTTGCCCTTGTCAAAATAACGATTGAACAGATCCAGTCGATGTTGCTGCTTTATCCAGAGCCAGATCCTTGGGTTATCTAGCCCACTGTGGTGTGACTAGAAATAGCTCTCTAATATCTCAAGGCCTTTCCCAGTCCCTTACCTTTCTTAACCTTTTAAGTGGAGATGCGAGGTTGTGAACCTGGCACCATCACCACCCTCAACTGCAAGAATATGCAGAGAGTTGATATGAGGATCTGTGGTTTGTTGGAAAGGAAATAACTAGGGTGGATCCACTCTTCCTCCAAGGAGCCTGCCTGCAGCCTAAGGACACTTCCTTCTACCACTTGAATTCCAGGTTTTTGTTTTAACCTTTAAGGCCATACGCAGTCTGGGCCCGGCATAACTAAAGGACCACCTTTCCAAATATGTCCCATGAAAACCATTGTGATCGGCAGATTCCAACTCATGGTCCCTGGCCCCAAAGCAGTGTGTTTGACCTCAACCAGAGTCAGGGCCTTTTTGGGGCTGGCTTAGCCTGGTGGATTGAGCTACCAGCAGAGGTTCAGGCCCTTTCAGAACTGTCAAAGTTCTAAAGGGACTAAAAAACAGAGCTCTTCCACCAGGCACATGGCTGAAGCCAACATAGGGAAGAGTAACATTGACACAGGCAACCTTCCCCACCTCACTGCCTTCCTCCATCATAATCACCATCGCTACATAATTTCTGGGAATCAGATATCTGGATTCACTGATCAAAGATCAAAGATCACTGGAAGATCACGCCCCCACCCCCCCAGGGCTGGCATTAGCACCTGGGCATTTCCACTTAGGGTATCAGTATTGGGTCAGGGCTTGTTTTATTTATCGCTTGTTGCTTTGGATTTTAATTTACATTGTATCAGTATATCCTTTTAATGGGGGTTTTAATGGGATTTTTAATGAGGACATTGTGACCCGCCACGAGCCATTGTATGGGAGTGCCGGAATATAAATCACATAAATAAACAAACAAATAAACAAATAATCTGAATTCTGAGATTAGTAGGATATTTTTTACTAGAATTAATTTTTACTTATTTATGTTTTTATTGTTTTAATTCTAGATGTCTGGATTCTCCACGTGTTGTTAGCCACCCCAAGACTTCTGCAAGAGAGGGACGGCCTCCAAATCCAGCAAATAAATAAATAATAAATGTCTCGCCTGCCAATGAAAGAGCCACTGTAGTTGAAGTAAAACTCCTAGGCTGGAGGAAGGCTTCAAGCTTGGCTTTGTGGAGGGGGAGGATCAAGGTAGGCTCCATCCCAATATATTCCAAGGCTATTGGGGAATGATAGGAAGCACAGCTCCCTAAATTAACAAAGAAGTTGTGAGAATGAGATTGTTATGTAAGAGGTATGTGAAAACATCAAACTACAATTTTTTTGAATTTTTGTTTCTAAAATGTTTCAGTTTTTTTAGGTTGCATTATTTTATGTCAAATTAAAGATTTTGATGAGACAAAACTTGGTTTTAAAAGTTTTGAAATTATCCAAAAAATAACAGAGATATTTGCAATGCAATAGTGGAGCGTTATGGAGCCTCTTGTGGCGCAGAGTGGAAAGCAGCAGAAATGCTGTCTGAAGCGATGTCCATGAGGTTGGGAGTTCGATACCAGCAGCTGGCTAAGGTTGACTCAGACTTCCATCCTTCCGAGGTCGGTAAAATGAGTACCCAGCTTGCTGGGGGGTAAATGGTAATGACTGGGGAAAGCACTGGCAAGGCCACCCTATAATGAGTCTGCCATGAAAACGCTGGAGGGCGTCACCCCAGGGCCAGACATGACCTGGTGCTTGCACAGGGGATACCTTTACCCTTACCTAAGACTATGGCCATCATTTTTGTTTTGAAACTTGGAATAGCAGCTATCATGGTAGTGGGTCTCCAAGGTCCCAAGGTTTCGGGATAAATGGGAAGTGACATCCTTACACTTTCTAGTTTGCATCGTGCTGAAGGTGCAGCCAGGAAGGGATTCTTTGATTCGGGTCCTTTGCAGGATTTCCTGGTCCTACTGTTTCTCCTGTGACTGTGATATCCTTGCAGGTGTTATCTGTAGGTTTCTCAGAATAGCTGCACCAGGCGAAGTCTGGAATGTGCTGCATCTGCTGCTGGCCAGTGATGGATTGCACAGTGGGAAAAGGAGGCCTTGGCAAAGAGGGCTCAAGGGGGCTCTTGTTTGCAGCTGTTTTGAAACAAACAGAAAACTCTACCCCCTCTAATAGCCCACCCAAAGCCTTTCGGCACAGGGCGAACTCACTGTGATTGTTTCGTCATCCTTGATTATGTGTGAGGAACTGTATTTGTGCAGAGATGCATAAGTGTGTTTTGCTCTGTGTGTGTGTGTGTGTGTGTAAATATATAAACAAAGAAAATGTGTTGAACAGGACCAATGAGAGGATCATCAAATAAAATAACAGAAGTCAAGAGCTTTCAAAACACAGTGCTCTGGTCTTTTCCCTATCCGACACACTCACAAATTTGTCCATCGGAAATTTTAAAAGGTTTATTTCACATTTAATACAACCTCGAATGTGATTAAAGCAATGCCAGGAAGAAACCAACACACACACACAAATCAGTTCTTTGATGCAGGTCTGCCTTTTGGAAAAGTTAGATCAGCTTTGCACACCATATGGAAGCCCCGAAACAGGAAATATGCGGGAGCTGGACTTCTTCTTTCAACTGTGGCCAGCATAAGTTAGTGGCAAAAGATTTCCTGGTGCTTTACTGTTTGTTCTGAGACAATAGAACTGAGTTGATCTGAATGCTGTTGTCATATTTATTCTTCCACGTCCCGCCTCTTCCAGTCCTTTGTCTCTGTTCTTTCTTTTTCCTTTGCAGATGAATTCTGTCTTTTAGTCTCATCTCCTAATACTGGCATAGCTTAACAGCACTTTCTTCCTGGTGGATATGAATCACTTGTCATTACTTTACTTATCTAGGATAAAAAAACCTCACTTTATGGGCTCCATGGTTTCACCTACAGCGCTGTTCCAGGGGAGGCAGCAAAGTGATAAAGAAAAGCCTTGAGGTTACTCTGCAGGCCTGAATAAATCTTCATAACTTGACAGCTCATAATACTAATAAATACATGGAAGGTTTATTTCTCTCCCTCTCTGTCCAGGGGAATAGGGCTGGGAGGGAGTCCTCCCTAGCTACTAGGGTGCTTTATAGATAATTGCCAAGTCCATCCATTCGGCATGACGTGCCAAGCATGCCATCTTAATAATTAAAAAGGCACTGCCTGTTGTTAATTTTCAAAAACCACCCTTGTTTCTTGGTAAGAACTTTTATTACAACCATTTCTGCTAAGAACACAGGTTATATTTCCTCTTTCACAGATGCCTCCTTTTATTTGCCAAGAAATAGATTTCATTATAACTCATGCTGAACAGGGGCAAAAACGCAGGGCCGTGACCTCTTCTCTCGAACCCAGGGGCAGAGGCAGAACTCAAGGAGCCAAAGACACCAGTCAAAGAGGGCCAGCAGGACTGGGGAGAGTATGCATGGCCAAGGCTGATACGGGTTCAGCAACACCAGACGCCATCCTGCAAGGGAGACCTCACCACCGCCCCCTGAAATAAACACCAGGGCTTCTGCTGGACAGGATGCAAAATGGGTCCATGGCCCCCAAGAGGATGCCCTCACTCTGGAGGAATAGCGGTGGCCAAAGTGACCCCGAGGTGAAGGGCTTGACTGGCTGCACAGAACCCCATCCCAGAGCCAGTAAATGAGAAAACGATCCTGGCTTCATAGGATCCTGGCCAAAGCACCATGCAGCTGCAGCAGCTCAAAGAAAGGCAGATGAGCCTGACTACCTCTCATGAGCCTGACTATTTAAGATGAGGCTAGGAGCAAGCCTGTGTACCAGCTTCAGCCTGCCCGTATCTATTAATGCTCCCAAGCCTTGCTATTGAGACCTGAAGGCAATGCTCCAGAGGATCCCTGGCTGGCTAGCCTGGAGAGGGCAGGACATGTAGAATACAAAATAATAAGAAGAGTAGGTTCTTCTGCTTTCTCTACCAGAAGTCTCAAAGCGGCTTACAGTCGCCTTCCCTTTCCTCTCCCCACAACAGACACCCTGTGAGGGAGGTGAGGCTGAGAGAGCCCTGATATTACTGCTCGGTCAGAACAGCTCTATCAGTGCTGTGGCAAGCTCAAGGTCATCCAGCTGGCTGTATGTGGAAGAGGAGCGGGGAATCGAACTCGGCTCGCCAGATTAGAAGCCACAGCTCTTTATCCCCAAACCAAGCTGGCCGTATTCAAATGGAGTGGATTTATTTACAGACCTGGGGAATTTCTCATGTTTGCAGAAAACATACCAAAACAAGAAGAAAATTGATAGACTGGTTTTTAAAAGACCAAAATGAAACCTACTGGAGGGAAGTGATCTCACCCTGCTACATTATGAGAATCCAGCTACCATTCTGCAGGTTGCAGGGAGCTGCAGCCACCATGAGAAATAAAAAAGGAACAAGATGGGGAAGTAGTGGTAATGAAAAGAACAATTGTGTTGATTATGTGGTACACCATTTCCCAATTCCATACATCCTTGCTGACAAAAATAGAACTTTATGTCCTCAAAGGGGAAATTCTCAGGTACCTTAGATTTCCAGTAACCAAGACCGAATATGGTCAAAATAAGAGGAAAGGTTCAGTTATGCTTTCCTTTTACAGTATGAGACCTAGCTCTCCAGATTAACAGTGCTCCTGCAATGCACCAAAATCGGCAGATGTCTAGACTGCTTTGTTTTGTTCGTGTAAGGCAGGGGTAGTCAAACTGTGGCCCTCCAGGTGTCCATGGACTACAATTCCCAGGAGCCCTTGCCAGCGAATGCTGGCAAGGGCTCCTGGGAATCGTAGTCCATGGACATCTGGAGGGCCGCAGTTTGACTACCCCTGGTGTAAGGTCTAGATTGGATGACCATTCACCAGAAAAGATTTCTTAAAATCCCAATGGTAAAATATTAAGTGATTAATTTTACTGCTATGTAATCCTACGTGAAAATACATTTCAAGGCATTTTTACAGAGCTCATATTCTTGAAACGATAATCCGAAACCTTACCTTTGATGCCTTTTTTCCACATATTTGTTGACAAAAGTACAAGCGAGGCAGAGATTCAGGCAGAGAGGGCTAACAGCCCCAAAAGAATAAAACTCAGCCAGGTACTTCTTAATAGTCCTTGTCAAGCATCTCCAAAATGCACAGTTTCAAATTTCAGTCTCACGCCAAATTCTCCATTTCCCTTTCAGTGCACATATTCTGCAGCTGTGGGGCTTCCAATTTCTGCAAAGGCATTTTGAGATTAAGGGAAGTTCGATGGGTCCTTTATGGATACGAAGGAAAACCAACTGTTCATTATTTGAACATGTGAAGTCGCATAATCACTGAATCAGAACATGGGACCATCAGGGTCAGCATTACCTACTCAGATTGGCAGCAGCTCTCCAGAATTTCAAGTGAGGGCTTTTCACATCACCTTCTACTTTGTCTTTTAAAGTGGAGATGCTGGTGATTGAACCTGGGACCTTCTGCACGCAAAGCAAATGCTCCACAACTGAGCTATGCCCCCTCCTCTGCCAGTGAGCTATCCAAGAGCCTAGAAAGAGAAGGCCATGGTGACCATAACAGAATCATATGGTAATCGTTTGAAGGAAAGCATCAATGCAGAGTGAAATTTTCATACAGAGAGAGAAGCAGTGATGACACATTGCAGTGAACACATGTACATCCTGCATATACGCAAGTAAACCTGTTCCACATCTTGGTAATCGTTTGGTGGCAGCCCACACCTCACTGAGTGCTGAGAATTAGTAACTGGGTAGTCACAATTAATTGTTTTCACTGCTTTCGCCCAAACAGGTTTCCTACACAGCACTATTAGGCAGAGCATAGACATTAGAGTCTTGCAAACAGTGACATCATGGGAAAGGGTTTGGACTTGGCTGTATCAAATGGAGCATTGTGTCCAGATCACGGGAGGTGAGGATACCGCTTTACTCTGCTCTGGTTCGGTCTCACTTGGAGTACTGGGTTCAGTTTTGGGCACCCCAGTTGAAGAGGGATGTAGACAAACTGGAGCGTGTCCAGAGGAGGGCAACAAAGATGGTGAGGGGTTTGGAGACCAAGACGTATGAAGAAAGGTTGGGGGAGCTTGGTCTGTTTAGCCTAGAGAGGAGACAACTGAGAGGGGATTGGATAACCATCTTCAAATATTGAAAAGGGTGCCATGTAGAGAATGGAGCAGAATTGTTCTCTCTTGCCCCAGAAGGACAGACCAGAATGAATGGGATGAAATTAATTCAAAAGAAATTCCGTCTAAACATCCAGAAGAAGTTCCTGACAGAACAGTTTCTCAGTGGAACAGGCTTTCTTGGGAGGTGGTGGGGTTCTCCATCTTTGGACAGATCTGTAGGTATCGTGAAAGTATTGTGAAGGCATGTTATGGATCGTTATGATAACTGTGCAGGAGCTCTCTTCTTGCTAACCCAGTCAATTTAGCACTGCCAAGAATCATCATCTCCATGGTGTACTTTAAGAGCAGAACAATAGCATTCTGGCTGTATACGTTTGGTTGTCTTTTTTGTTTCTCTCTGCAACAGTGCTCCAGTGGAATCTGGTCTGTTGAAGAAGAAGAAGAAGAAGAAGAAGAAGAAGAAGAAGAAGAAGAAGAAGAAGAAGAAGAAGAAGAAGAAGAAGAAGAAGAAGAAGAAGAAGAAGAAGAAGAAGAAGAAGAAGAGTTGGTTCTTGTACGCTACCTGAAGGCATCTCAGAGCAGCTTACAATGGCCTTTCCTTTCCTCTCCCCACAACAGATACCCTGTGAGGTGGGTGAGGCTGAGAGAGCCCTGATATCACTGCTTGGTCAGAACAGTTTTATCAGTACCGTGGCAAGCCCAGGGTCACCCAGCTGGCTGTATGTGGGGGAGTGCAGAATCAAACCCAGCTCACCAAACTAGAAGTCCACACTCCTAACCATTACACCAAACTGGCAAACAAGATAGTTCTTGTTGTACAGTTGATCATAGGTATACTCGAACATCCGTGTATCACACATGCAGAGGTCACCTGGGAGTTAAAAAGAAAGAATCCACGGTGGGTCTATGCCACAGTGTTTGCTGAATATTTAATCTATGAGTCGCATCTTGGAATAGGATGCTTTGCTTTGAACAAACCCATTGTTTTGTAATGCTTTCCTTTGCATTGTGACACATCTCTGCTATTTGTCTTAGCCCAGCAGTCACAGGAGGAGATTATTAAAATGACTAAACCTGGAATCTGACAGCTCTGACGTTGGAATTCATGAGGTCAGGAAAGGACAGAGGAAGAAGCTGCAACTAAGCATTAAGCTACTTGCTCATTTTAAAAGGATTTCATCTGTTTTTTGCTCATGATTTGTGACAAAACAACCCCTAAGACATGCCCAGAGTATAGATAATGTCAAGTTGGGGAGGGGTGTCATTGTTTTGGGAAACAAACAGATACACTGTTTTTGAAAGCTATCAAGCTGCCACTCAGTCCCAACAAAATAGAGATGCTCCTGGGGGGGGGGTTGACCCTGGTCTGGATGGGGTTGCATTCCCCTTTTGGGGCTGGGCCTGCTGAGGATTCCCAGGATTTTTTTGGAGGATGGGTATAATAAATATATATCTAGGATCATTATAGAAGGGAAAGTGCAGCAGCTCATGTCCACCCATTTCAATTTCCCGAGTAACTCAAGGGCATAAACAATCCTGACACACCACAGTCTCTTCCGTCTGATAAAGGAGATGGAAAAACATGAAGATGGGACACAGTGAAAACTATCCTGTGTTTGAGAATCAATAAATTAGCTACATAGTTTGACAACCCCAATTTCTTGTTCCTGAAGTGATGGTATCTTGGAACAGAACTTAAAATGGTGTTAAAGTTCAATATCCCAAATCCTTTGCTGGGTTTCTTATTTGGTTTTGGAATAACCCAAGACTATTGGATTGGAAAGTGCCAGCAAGTCACAGCTGACCCCCATGGGGTTTTCAAGGCAAGAGATGTTCATACAGGGTCTGTCTTTGCTTGCCTCTGTGTCACAACCCTGGAATTCCTTGGTGGTCTCTCATCTTTTTAAGAGTCTTCTTTATCCAACTTATGTTCATAAGCAGCCTCATGTGCTCACCCTGATGCACACTTGTATGTGCTGTCAAATCGCAACCAACGTATGGCTTCCAACGAAAGTGAGAAACTGAGGTGGTTTATCATTGCTGAGATCTGTAGAGTCTTTCTTGGCAGTCCATCATCTGAATACTTAACCTATTTAGTTTCTGACAAGATCTGGCTATACCATGCTGTGTTCCCTCCGTAAGGATCTGAAGCCTACACAAAAAATCTCGACATCCTTTTAGACACACTCTTGAAAGAAGAGGACTATCAGAAATATGAAACTTCACTGGACTCTCAGGGTTGCTTGTGTGTGCTCAGATAATAGGATGATATTGCTTGCCCATTGGCCAGAGACGATGTGACATCACAGAAAGCATTTGCCAATGAGCTTTTTGGCTCAGTTGAGTATAATAAGATGCTAAGAACAGGCAATGAGGAAGCGTTGTCTTTAAGGTCAATTTGTGCATTGATCCTAGACATATGACTGGCCTCTGTTGGAAACAGGACTAGGGGGACTGTTTCAGGCCTGTTTTCAAAGGAAAACTGAGCTGCAAGAGCACATCCAAGGTGTGTGGAATGAGCCTAGATTCCTGCAGGGCAACTCTTATCTTCACAACTACTGAGAAGAGGGGAAGTTGGAAAAATTGCTCTCTTCCTATAGTGGAGTATTTTGCCACATAATGAGTTATTTTGGGCATGAAATATGAATTTCATTCCCCACACACTAATCCCTGGCTGCAAAAAAAAAAGAAAAAAAGGATTGGCGGAAACAGCGGCTTCAGAATTCAAGTCCCAGACATGTGTGGGCCAAGCATAAACATAGGGATATATATGATCTTTTGTTGTGCCAATGAATTTAAGAAGTTACTGCAGTGACCATGGTATGATGACCAGCTTGTCATGACAATTCCAAACTCATCCGAAGGCCAATCTGTAAAGTATCCATCAGACTGATGGCATCCCTGTTTCTTGACTGCGATTACTTTGAGATTGACAGTGGCTGTTTTTCATTGGTGTTGGAGGAGAGCCAGTTATGAATGTTTATCTCAATCAAACCATTTGGTTTCCTACGAAGAGTGCACATTACACAGCCAAGGACCCTTAAACTATGTTTCCAGGTCAAGGCAGGAAGAATATCAGTACTGGGAAATGACGTTTCACTAGTTAGAAAATAAAATGCAACTTACAATGCCTGTCAAAAATAGCCCATGTCATAGCAGAGTCCAATCCGAGAATGCTATTTGCTTTGATGCTGTCCAATTTATTTTTCATTATTTGGGGTTCTGGCAGGACAGGCTTATGTCCCTGTTCATTAAATTGCCTGAAGAGCAGAGCGGGGACAGAATTCAGACGCAGCATTTCATTTCAAAGAATTCTCCCAGTTAACATGCTGCCGTAGAGTAGATTGCTTTGGTCCATGAGCTAGCCGAACAAAGATGCAGCCAACACAGGAACCCCAAAACCGAGTTCAAAGGCAATTGCCCTTCTTTCTAGGTAGTTGCAGTGTCTGATGCTGCACAGACTGTTGCCTCCTGCAACACGAAGCAAACTAGACAATTGGAGGGATTCAAATAAGATACTTCTTGCAAGCATTGATGCAAGTTTCTTGATGCAGCTTTCTTACTGCCGATCACTTTTAGAATATACTAACAATGCCATGTTAAGCAGAGTTCCATCCTTCTAAATTGAAGCCAGCAGGCTTATAAAGGCTATTTAAGATTGAGCTGCAAGGGGGGGGGTACAGCGCTACTAAATCCCAGTTTAAGCAGTTCAAAATGAGAAGAGCATCCATCAGTGTAAAAACTTGACAGCAACACTGGGTTATAATCAAAGCCATTCAGAAACTTTGGTAAACAGGCCCCATAAAAGCTTGGTAGCATGATGGGGTCTGCTTCTCTAGATGGCTAAAAGCAGGAGATGAGTTCAAGTGGGCTTCGCCAGGAAGAGCATACAAGTGCTGAAGTGCCACACTGGAAGGTCTCCTTTCACAATGTGTGGTAAAAGCATCAAGTACTCCAATAACTGAAGTGGGGAGGAGAGTAGAAACATTCTGAGGCCATTTTATTACAAAGTAACTTCAAGAACAGAATGGAAAGGGAAATTGCTGAAATGCAAGTTATTACAACACGCAGAACAATGCAATCCCCAGGACTCAACAGGGACATTGGTTTCTTAATTCACTACATATGCTAACGTGCATTCTTAACAATCCCTCAGAAAGGCCAGATGTCCTCCTTATTTTATTGATCTCTTAATTTGAATAATTGATTTAAACAAGTAGATTGTAATGTAACTAATATTAGTATAATGAAAAGTAGTTTGGAATGGTAATTATTATATACAAAAGGTTTCCCATGCAATTCAATCTCAAGTGAACACAAACAAATCCAAATTGCTGTTTCCCCCGATTTATCTCTGGAATCTGTTAACCATTTTCATGATGCTGCATGTTAATTTACCCTCACACTTGCCTATAAGTATGAACTGCTTACTTCTATTCCATGACATTGTATCTGAAGAAGTGTGCAGATGTGCACCAATATTAGGTTAAAAACAAAGTAAAAACTATTTAAAGCCATTCAGATCTAACAGCACATGAACAGACCAAACGTGTTTCGACCCTACTGGTCAATAATATTAAATAATGCACTCTTACCTAAAACCAGTTATGAAGTATAGATACAGATTCAAGGGAAATCTGTTATGTGTAGCCCCAACCAATACTGGTATAGTGTTTCTTTTTGGAGCCCCATCTTCTAAGCTGTATAATACCTAGGAACACCACTCTCAGCTATTGGGGATCCAGGGCTCACAAGTACTTCAAAGTCTGTAAATCTTCTTGGGCTGCCTTTACCAAAATATAAGAAGTCATTTTGGTCTGAAGTAGCACAATAAAATCAGAGTCCAGTAGCACCTTTAAGACCAACAAAGATTTATTCAAGGTGTGAGAGCTCAAACTTTGAATAAATCTTTGTTGGTCTTAAAGGTGCTCCTGGACTCTGATTTTATAAGAAGTCATTTGTTCGTCTCCTTTCATGAGATCCCCTATTTCATTTCATCAGTTTTTACACAAATGCTTGAATTGTATCAGGGTTTCTAGTAGGAAAGGAAACCAGGGTTTTGTTTTTTTTGAAAAGTGAAACTGAGCTGACAGTCAACAGCCTATTGATTTTTCTATTGATTTTGACTGGAGCTTAGCTATTGAACAGTCACATGCAGGGTGGTGGGGGTTTTTTTAGAATAAAAAACAAGCACTGAAAGAGGAAGGCAACATGCAAACAATGTCATCCATGATGACCAACAAGTCAGCTGAGGCCCATGCTAATTTTCTAGCTTTGTGTCTACCAGGAGAGAATTTGGAATTGGAATCAATCTGGTCCAGTCTCAGCCCTGAAATCCGTCTTTGTCCCAAAGGCTCTCCTCATCCGCACAGGACCCCTCCCTCCTTTCACGTTTATTCTTGGCTTTCTCCCTTCAGACCTTTATGGTACATCAGTTTTTCCATTGCTCTGCTTATGTAATGCCGTATCGAATGACCCCAAGAGGCCGTCGCTTATGTTTCCAAAATGGCCAGAGGGAGTATCGTTTTCAGAACGAAGCAAAGAACTCTTTACCCCCACAGCAACCTCGCCCCACTCCACAGCAACTCACAGCTAGGCGGACTCCGATCTCATGTCAAATCCGGGGTACTTATAAATAGCTGACCAAACAAGTCCGGGTGGAAACAATGGCGATTCTTATCCGTATATTCCAGGATTGTGGAAATGCCCCCCTCCCCTTCAATGGGGCTTGGGAACACACAAAACACCACAGCACTTTTACTGAGAAGGAGCCATTTCACATCGGCTCAGACTGATGTGAGGCAGATCATGCATCTCAGCTGAACCACAAAAATGGACCGTGCAGGCTTATGAAACCTCAGGTTGCCTGCAGGGGTGGCCAAACGGTGGCTCCCCAGATGTTCCTGGACTACAATTCCCATGATCCCCTGCCAGCATGTGCCAGCAGGTGTTCATGGGAATTGTAGTCCAGACACATCTGGAGAGCCACAGTTTGGCCAGCCCCGGGCCTAGGAGCAGTGCAGGGAAGGAAAAGGGAGACTGTCCCTTAGCCTTCCCTCAACTTTGCTATCCAAAACCAAGGCCACTGCTCTGCTGTTACCATTGTAGGTTTAGATTTAGGAGATTCTGCAGAAACCAAGTCCAAAGATAGTCTTTTTCTACTTAAGGACTTTCTGGGGGTGAAAAGAAGCATGTAAAAGCCTGATGGGGATGGCCTAGGCTAGCCCAATCTTGTCGGATGCCAGAAGCGAAGCAAGCTGGCCCTGATTAATCCTTGGATGGGTGACCACCAGGGAAGTCTAGGGTCACCCCACAGAGGTAGACAAAGGTTTGAGTCCAGTGGCACCTTTAAGACCAACCAAGTTTAATTGTGGGCATAAGCTTTGGTGTGTGTGCATACGTCATCATTAATGCCATCCAGTCCACCTTCCAAAGTGACCGCTTTCTCCAGGAGAAATGATCTCTGTTGCCTGGAGATGAGCCATAATTCTGGCGAACAGTTTAGGAAAGGATTGCCCTGTTAATATGATTTCACCCTAGTAGCTTTTGTTCCAGCCAGTCCTCTGGAATATACTGTATGAACATTGGGTTCTCTCGTAGCTGTAGCTTCGCCTGCCCAGCGCTGTGAAGGAGCCCCCGTTTCACTGGTTGCCTCGACAATCAAGGCATAGCAGCACGAATCAAGCATCTTGTATCTGAATGCGAAGTGGATAAATATGACGTGAGGGAGCACCAATCTTTGTCTGGGGTTAGAGTTTGGCTTTTGATAGCTCTCGGCAGCCCTGAACTGGCCAAGTCGACTTGCTGACAAACGCTCCCGTTCTCCTTCCCACTAGGCATGTGCAATTGAGGCTCCACTCTTGACTCACCACATCCCAGGTAGAGCTTCCCCTGCGCTCACCCTGCCTTGGGCCCCGACTTCGATTTTTGAAACCAAAAGTTGGCAAGCCTCCTTTACCTCCTTTATCTGAGGGGAACGGTAACAGGTGTCATCTGGTTTATCCCCCCCTGAAAGCAATTGCCTCTCTATTTTGAAAATGGGAAAGTTTCAATATCTGATATATTTTTTTTAAAGGTTATGGGAGTGGCGGAGGAAAAGGAGGACTCCTTGAGAAGAGGTGCTGAAAACTACTGGGCACGTTGCATCCCGGATGCTTCCTTCGCTCTCTGAGCCATCCTCTTGCGTGAGATGCATAACCGCAGAATTCTTGCATGTCACGATACCCTCGCAAAGTGGTAATTCCGTCCAGTGTAGAAGGCAGTGGCCCAAGGTAACTTGTCTGATCAAACCAGGTAAAACATTGTGGCTGAAAAGGGTAGCCATGCATTGAGCATGCATGCATCCCCCCCCACACACACACACACCAGCAACATCCAGAAGAGCTCATCATAGCTGTTATCACAATGTTCTGTGCTTCTTCCTGCCAGTAATAGCTGACTATGCAGAGCCAAGGCAAAGAAATGAGAGTCATCATAACAGCAGAATATGGGTACATTCTACACAACATTACTGAAAAGGAGACAGCTGTTTCTTGGTGGTGGCACTTGCATGCCTATACATCTAAGGGAGAGCTGCCATGGTGTGGAGGAGCAGACTCTAATCTGGAGAATGGGGTTCCTCCACATGCAGCCAGCTGGGCCAACTCGGGCTAGTTACAGTTCTCTTAGAGCTGTTCTCATAAGGCAGTTCTGTCAGGGCTCTCAGCTCCACCTACCTCACAAGGTGTCTGTTGTGGGGAGAGGAAGAGAATGTGTCTGTAAGCTGCCTTAGGCCTCCTTCAGGTAACCAGCTCTTCTCCGTCTTCATGGGTCCCTCAGATTTTAGATGTGAAGGAAGATCTTTTTCCTGATCCAGAATACCTGGATCTTATTGTGCCACGGAGGGCCTTTGGTAGGGATGCCAGGCCCCAGGTAGGACATGGAAACCCCCCACTTTTATAGCTCATTTCCAGGTGACAAAGATCTCTCCCCCCCCCCAGAGAAAATGGCTGCTTTGGAGGATGAACTCCCTAGCATTATACCACACTGAAGTCCCTCTCCCTGCCCCCAGTGCTGCCTACTCCCAGCTCCACCCTCAGTCTCCAGGTGTTTTCCAACCCAGAGCTGGCATCCCTAGCCTTTGGCCTGGAGGGTTGCTGGCGTGTCCTTTTCCTGCCGGTCAGGCATTGTCCTGTGCATCATGCACTTACAGTTTCTCCTAGTAATGGAAAGAGCAGGGGTTTCCTGGCAGTGGGCCTGGAGCCACGGTTCACCTCCAGTAGCACAAGGCACTGCTTGCTTTTTCCGCTGCTGTGTAAGCCTATCCATAGGAATGGAGGCTGGGATTAACTCGATGCCCTGTTAAGGCCAAACCTCTCAGACTAAATTGTCCAGGGTCGGGGTCTTTGAAAGATGCAGCTTAACAGGAGCAAAATTTTTACAGTTGAGTAACGAATTAGGTGTAAACTGAGATCTCTGCAGAATCACCTCCTGAGTTTCAGCAGGTATGGCAGCCTTCTGTTCCCTTTTGGGGGAACGGGCATTGCGGCTAATTCCATTCATTCACAGTTCACATTGAAAATAAAGAGCAGATTTCACATGATTTAAAAACCTGGCTTCAAGTTTCTCTCCCTGGATTGTGCTGATAGAACACAGGAGGGTTTTTGGTGTGAAAGCAGACTAAACACTGCCCTCTGTCTGAATCAGAGGGGAACTACATCTAGAATAATTTTCATCCTTGTTTGGTCACCTCATTGAATCCTTCTAATGCCTTTAAAGAAATTATCCATTAACACCCTTCCACATCGTGCTTATTTAAATGTATATTGATCTCACAGAGGCTCCCTGTTGGCACGGTGCTTAATGTTGGTTAAGCACAGTGAAAAAGCCTCCACCAGATTCAATCAGGACTTCCATAATGTCAAAGTCCTCCAAACCGGCATTCAGACCCTGCAACATAGATGCACATACAATGCTTAATGCTTCTGCGATTTATGACTTTGTTGTTGTTGTTGCTGTTGCTTCTAATTGGCTGATGACAATTTGCACTGTCATTATTATTTACGTGATGGCAGCCCTTTTAACTCTCTCTCCTGAATGTCGGTGACTCCTTCAGCAAGGAAAGCTTAACACGGGCTGCGTGTTATATCATAAGATTTCTCTTCCACTGTGATCAAGTACGTTACCATCAATAGCGACACCCGGACCATTTTCATGGCTGTAAAATTTGCCACTTTCTGTGCTTACCCCTGCCCACTCTTAATCTAGTCAACGAACACTGCAAATAATTCCAAGAATGTTCTCATTGATTCTGTCTCCACTGCAAGTTCAATTCACCACTTTCTTGGTCCTCACCTAGGGTTGGCAGGTTCCCACTGGCCACTGGTGTGAAATGAAGGATCCAAATTGGAAAAATCCAGAAGATTTGGGGATGGAGCCTGGGGGGTGGGATACACTGTCACAGATTCCACCTTCAAAAGAATCCATTTCCTCTGGGGGAACTGCTCCTTGCAGATTGGAGATGAGCTGTAATGCTGGGGGATCTCCAGGTTCTCCCTGGAGGCTGGCATCTCTATCCTCAACTCTGTGTTGCATTTGCTTTCAGCAAATGCATCATTCTCTCCTTGCCCTGATTGTTTAAAGGAAACAGACCCGTATAGGCCAGCCATCTTTTCCTACCTACTTGACCAAAAGAAACTGGAAATGAAAGTATCTGCTCAACTTGGCACCCTAGTCCTCCTTGCTCAGTGCCATGCAAATAAAAATGTTTCTGTTCATACTACACTGATGGGGGGATGAGTAACCATTTCCCCACCACATCTGTCCACAAGTAACTAAATAAGCAAACCAGAGTGAGTGGCATCTGTTTCTCCTCAAGCTTCACCAAGAGAATTCTTGATGAAGTTTGGGGTCAATCATTTCTGTGTAAACCACTTAGAGGATGCAACGGCAATAAAGAGAGAGTGGAGCCATCAAGCGCTTGCCAAGAAGGACTAATGCTGCTTTGCTACACTTGGTGACGGTGAAAGAGGAGGGGGCATTCTGTTTCCACCAGGGTCTTGCCAGGTGGCTGTCGCCAGGTGAAGGGAGTGAGGGGAAAGCTGGAATCGTTGGACATAGAGTCACCGAAGGAGCAGCGCTCATGAGGCTTTTAACCCTGTCACCTCTCCAAATATGACTGGAGAGTGAACGGCGTTGAAAAAGCGACACACGAATCCTCAAATGAGTTTTAATTTCTGCCATTAAGGCTGAATGTGGCTCAAGAAGCAGCTGATCTATCTCAATGTCCAATGAGCTGCTCAGATTATGGAGAAAGCAAATCACCAGAGAAAATCTGTAGCAGTAATTAAGTGAGCACGGTAATTAAAAACGTCTCCCAAGATATCCTGAACGTGACAGCCCCACCAGGCGCTGTGCTCATTTCCCCCTCTCTTTGCCCATTCCAAGTAAATGGCAGCTCCAGTGTTGCCATGGTTACAGATGCACTGAACAGGAAAGCTGTGATGAGCCCCATTGCTCGGTGACCTTGGGGTGTTTTGAGGATAATTATTTAGTAAATTTTGTATTGAGCAGAGTATAAAAACGAATGGTGAACATACAAACATACGTTTAGAAAAGCGCGCGGGTTCCAAGTTACGAACACCAACGTTTAATTTATTAAATGACAAATGACGTGACTCAAACTGGAAGCAACGTCATTCTTTCTGCTCAGGAAGGCCTTATCCCTGGATTCAGGAATGCCATGAGAAAGACGCTTAGGGTACTACATGGTGGAGCATCTAGAGCAGTGGTTCTCAGCCTCGGGATCGGGACCCTTTTGGGGGTCGAACAACCCTTTCACAGGGGTCACGGCAGGGCAAGCAGCTTGGCCGGGGGAGGGGGGGTCGCCATCCACACAACAGCCTTGCAGGGTAGATTGAAATAGAGCGTTCATCTGTCTGGAGCAGCGGAAAAGAACGAGACTGGCATGGTGGGACATGAGGCAGAACTGAACTGAGAAGCCCCGGGAAAATAACAATTTATATACAATCATGAGCAATGGATCTTCATGCCTTTGGTCAGTTTCGTTTTAATTTCTGTGCAAGAACCCTTGCATAATTTTATTAGAGTGGGCATTTGAACCTGGTCTCCCAGATCCTAGTTTAACGCTTTACCCATAGCAGTATGCCCCCTAAATCCTGTCTATCCGCTGCTTTCTGTCACTGCTGTTTGGCGTTTAGTATTTTTCTCACAGTCAGGCTTCTGTCCAGTAGCTGAACCAAGATGGGGTGGTGGGAGAACAGAGTAGAAAGCATAGTAAGGTGGAGTTCCTCTTAAGTATACCCCCTATTTTGCTGGTCTTTCAGAATATGTCCACTAGATACAGGTGCGCTGTAAGACTTAAGTTTGAAGTTGGGATCAGAGCCAGAGATGAATTAGGCCAAGAACCAACTCAGGAGCAGCAACTAGGGAAGATATACCTTTTCTGCAGCTTGCTACAGAAAGACAAATTGGTCAGAAGTACTACCTAGTCTTTTTGGAGATGTGCCTGGAGAAGTTCTGCAAGCAGCAGGAAGGGTTTCAGACCTGGATGAGGGAACCTCTGCTTGGGGAGAGGGAAGGCATTAAGAATTAAGCAAGGAGATTGGAGAGACCTCTGGGAGAGTTAGAAAGAAGCAACTTTGCAAAGAGTTGCAGATGCAAAGACTTCTCTCTCTCTCTCTCTCTCTTTGTGTGTGTGTGTTTTGTAAAAACAAACAATGCTGGATTGCTTGGATGTACGTGCAGCAGCACAAAGCAATCAGCAAGGTGATGAAAGACTTTGAATAAACGCCTGAGGTTAGCCCATGCGTATCTTTCAGGACTGCACTTGCTGTACACCAAGAGAAGAGTTTTCTGTTTTTGGTTAAACCTGCTGGTCTCCTAAGAATGTCAAAAATTCAGTATGTAAAAATGTAAATATAAATAAATAAATTCATTCTTGCTAAGTATGAAGATTGTACAAACAAAGCAGGACTTGAGAGACAGGCTGTTAGCAATTAGAAAGGCACTTGTCTAGGAATTATCTTTATGCTTGCAAAAGGGTCTGGCAGGCAGTTATTCTGGCTCTCCAGGGTCTAATCCCAGTCCTATGCCATTGTTACAGGATGTCTTGTGCTGTTTGATTGACTGGTTTCTCACCCTTTGTCCTCTGCATTGAGTCTCAGCGAGAAAGGCAATGAATTCAACAAAGAATGAAACATCTAATGGGAGTGCGCTACTCATGATTATCCCAATGCATACGGCCACCAGGAATCTGGCCAGTGGATGTATTTTCCACGTGTGCGCTGCTTTAGTATGTGCAAACAGGACCCAGGATTTTGGAGGGCTCTCATTCACATGTACAGAAGCTATATGCACATGGGACATGTGTGAATTGGCAAAATGCACACAAAATAGCAACTCTAAGTATCAGAAGAACTGTGAGTAGCAGTTGGCTCCCATTATTAGGAATGACAAGTCTCCTGCCTCTGTGTTTGTACATTCAAGATGGGCTTTTCTACTGGACATGACGTCAAGACACTGGTGTGACAGCAGCATACCCCATACCCCAGTTTCTCCCAGGAGTTAACAGTAATGGCTTGTCAACCAGACCCATTGTGTTCATTTGGAAGGCTGAAATGAATCTCTAAAAAGAGCTGAGGTGCAACCATTATCTTTTTGTACTGCTAACTGGTGAAGGGTTGAAGGGCAATTGCCTGCCATGTGTGGGGAAGGACAAGTGCTATTTTGGCATGAGACAACTTCTCTTTTTATTTTTCCTAGTTTTCATTTCTACATTGTTCATATATTAGTTTTGAGCCTAGCCTTTTTGGAAAGGAAGGTAACATAAGGAGCATGGGATTTTTAAGTGACAAGATGTTTGAGCCAAAGGCTTCTCTATTCAGTAAGTAATAAGTATTGTTGAATATTCCTCCTGCCCTTGCAGAAAAACACTGCTTACATTGTGTTCTCCGTTTGCCTGTCTTCAAGTCACTACAACAGAAAAAAGAACCTATCCTAGGCTACAATAAACAATTTCACAATGAATGCAACTTAACGTGTCTAATCTCTTCTTTTTATTTGAACAACCAAAACGGCCTCTAGATTATAACCGTTTTCAAGTAAGTTTTCATCACTGGTTGTTTTTCAACTTACTGTTTGCTAATGAAGTCCTTCAATAGGATCTAAAATAAAATAACACAATTCTTCTTGGCAGGATTTAAATAATATATATGTGGCCTTTGGCTCACTGGTACGGGGCAGTCCAGTCAAAAGACTGTTCCCCATTTACTCATTTTCAACCGTCCTTTTTTTCGTGGTGTCTTCAAGTCACTTGCTGATCTCTTCTGAGATTACAATGGGCCTCTGTCATTCTCACAAGCCAGTTAGCATTATGTTGGGTTCAAGGCCCCAGATACCATAACCCCTTTGGTTACCAATGACTGGGATTCTCTGATGCCACGGAGTGTTTTAAAGACCTTTGGTCAGATTGGGACGAGGGAGAAATGTTTGGAATGGCATTCCGAAGGGCATGGGCAACACGGGACTGAATGAAACACTGCTGGAGCCGAGAGACGTTCTGGCTGCCATCTTTGTTGGCTGCTACCATTTGGTGAGGAAGAGTGTGAGTGAGGGGATCACCAGAAAGCTGGCTTCATGCTGTCACGTTTGGCAACTATTTAGAAGTAGTGTCATGTCACTGATGTGATGCTCTAGGATTCAGACAAAACTGTGGTATTTACTAGGATGTTTACTGCACTGACACCATTGTGCCGGGCTGCAGTCTGGTGTTTTCACTGGGGCAGGTTACCCTGCCTCTTCCTGGCTCCATATGGGGGAGCCTTTTTGCCTGTCCACCTCGTCTGCCCTGGAATTGTGCTCCCACATGGGAGATGGGGTTCCCCCCCCCCCATTTTTAGGAATGTGGTATTGTGGTCCACCACAATAGAACCTTCTTAAAAAGGACAAAAATGCCCCTTCCAGGATGCCATAGTCAGGGGAGGAGCCAGGACAGGATAGCCCGGCTCTTCCCCAGGCCTACCCTGACCTAGGCCCAATTGCCGCAAAGAAACAGGGGGCCTGAGTTGGGCCATGTCTGGGCCAGCCCCGACTCACTGCCAACATCACTCAGAACCAGGAATTTGTCCTGCCACCAGAAGAGCAGTAAAGGGGGGGGGTAATTCCTGGTGCGGAAACAGTCTAGGAGTGACCTTCTAACATGAGTGCAATTTCATCCTCCCTACTTTCTCCTCCTGCCTCTGGTTGGCAGTCAATGGCTGGCAACCTTGTGCGAGAGCTACTTCATGCTGTTCTCTTTGAACTGCCATCTTAGGGGTGCCAATCAGATAAGAACTCTGCAACCTTACACTGTAAACTGACAGATAGCAATCACTGTTCAAAAGGCTGTGATTAATTGGTGGCTTCCCAGCACAACTGCCATATTAAACAGGAAACGTGCATCAGGGTGTGTGCACGTGATACTTTACAGAAGTGCCAGCTAATATGTGGTTTAGTGTTGTTGTCAGCATCTGCATATCTGTGCCCCCTGTGTTGATCTGGCTATTCTGATTAAACTAGCAACCATCAACACCATCCTCATGTGGATTGTAGGGAGCAACCTGAGTCAAACAACTGCATGTTACAACAATTGTCCACACCAATGACCAACCGGAAGTACTCCAAACAGGAAGTAGTTTGGGCAACTTCCTGTGTGAATACATGGTCGCATGCTAGGACCTGGCCGGTATTCAGGGACCCTGGATCCCATAATTCTTGGAGAGTCACAGAGCTGGTCATGGAATTTTGACAAGCTGCTAATGGAAACGTTTTGCCTGCCTCAACACAAGCCGAATCTTCAATGCACCACCAACCTTAATAGCAAAATAAACTAATTTGCTTACGAGTTTTCAGATGAGGAGTAACACTAGCTCCTTAACACCAGGGTTAGTTAATACTATTGTGGTGCTGTCAGGCTTGGCATCTTTGGCTGTGCTTAGTACTGAAATTCATTCATAAAAGTCTTAGCTCTGCAGGTTTGACAAGGAGAGCTTGTTTGTTTAGGGAGCGGGTTTTCTTCAGTACATTACTTGCACTTTTAATCAAGCACACCTACACTCGTCAAGGTGATGCTTCCTGGCCGCGTTTCTGCGAATGTCTTTTCAGATTGCTGTTCTTCATCTTTCCTGGCGCTGTGTTTGACGCGCTGATGGAAATGCTGGAGCCGCACAGAGATCAGTAGGGGGCATTGTTGCCTCTGATAATTTTGCTTTTCAGTGCTCTGTAGTCCTGCCATTAATAAAAGTATGCAAGAGGCCTGTGAAGCAATTTTAGGGACCGGTTTTGGAATCCCTCACTGGGAATGGAATATATGGACAGCTGGACTTCGAAAATCAGGTGATTGGGGTCTTTAGAGCACGATGCTTGCCAGTTTCCCTATGGATTTTGGTAGGTGGACTGCATAGTGTCAGAAGATCAAACCCTTAGACCAGCGGTCTGCGACCTTTTGAACATTGCGGCCCGCTGCGAAGGGGTGGTGGGAAAGGGTGAATCGGGGGCCGTGCATGTGTGGCAACCCCGTGCAAATGCTCATGCATGGACCTGCCACGCATGTGCGTTTGTGCTCCCAGCGGGTCACAAACGTACATGTGTGGCGGCTCTGCGCGTGCACGCATGCACAGACCTGCTGCGCGTGAGTGTTTGCGTCCCCGCCGGGTGCAAACACACATGCACGGCAGGTCCGCGCATGAACATTTTCGCTGGCGACGTGTCAATGGCCGAACTTCCCTCTCCCCCCCCTCTTGCAGCAAGAAGCTTGCCGGGCCGCTAGCTAATTGGCCGCTTTGGCGGCCGATTTGCTCATGGCTTGGCAAGCTTCTCGCTGCGGGGAGGGGCGGGGAGAGGGAGCCGCAGCCCACTGCCGAGGCTTTCGCGGCCTGGCACCGGACTGCAGACCGGTGGTTGGGGACCACTGCCTTGGCAATTGTAGTCCATGAACATCTGGAGGACCACAGGTTGACTACCCCTTCCCTAAAGGATTCATGGGTTTAATTATTTTTAGGATGGCATGGTAGCTGAGGCACATTTTGAGCAGTTGACAGAACTGGAGGACAATTATGTTAGGCATTTCCCCCCTAATTTATCTTAACAAAACGAATATGTTTCTTTATATTAAAATTAGTTCCAAGCAAGATGTGGTAGAGTAACAAATAATATAAAGGTAAAGCGGGCTCTCTCAAGTAGGATTTCCTGACGGCTCTGGAAGGGTTTCTTGAATGGATGGGAGCTAATTAATTTATTATATATTTTAAAATTTTATTAAACATTTATCAAGCAATATGACCGTATGTAGTCATGATAACCCCTCCCACCCACGCCTCCCAAAATGGCCAATGATGGACCTGGTGGGGATAGGAAGGGGAGTGGCCCCAGGAGGGCTTATGTTTTCCGATCATATTCTGCATGATCACACCACTTTGGGGGTTTCTTAACGCCTGTAAAATGTTTCAGGGGTTTCTCAACGGCAAGAAATTTGAGAAAGGCACAGCCTTCAGCATGACTTGTATAGTGACCCCTTAGGGGTTCAACCTTGTTGAACTTTTAGAATTTTGAAAACAAGAAGTGGGCCCCACAACCCAATGGCTGCTAGGGGAGGGGAAGAACGTATCGTAAACTGCTATGTGGGGGGGGGGGGGACCAATTGTAAACTGTCTATAAAAAAGTTAGGAGGGTGCTTGGCTTGGAACTTCTTGCAATAAAGGCAGTGCTTTCCAAATGAGTGATCCTGGCAGACATAGACGCTTCCTGGGCTTTTTTGAACTACCTCCCACTCCAGCAAGGTGGAGAACAACCAAGACTGGCTATTTGCTGGGGAAGAAACAAGTGGAAAAATAGGATTTATTTACTGATGTATTACATGACGTGTGTGTACCCAGGAGATCCAAGGATTGTTCGGCAGCCAAGCAAGGGATGTTCAAAGTGGTTTGCCATTGTCTGTCTCCATATCATGACGCCTAGTGTTCCTTGGAGGAACTACCTCCCAAATCCTTGGAGGTCTCTCATCCAAATACTAGCCACAGTTGGTCCTGTTTTGCTTCTGAGATCTGATAGGATTGGGCTGGCCTGGGAAATAGGAAACACATTGGGAGGTGCTATGATATTCCACTGAAGGCCACTGCTTAACATAGGAATAGGAATTCTGTATTGTTGCTCCCATTTTTATCTGTGAAACACTGAATGGTGTGGGAAACATTCTGTAAGCTGCAAGCTCAAATCTATGGCAAGGGAAAGCTCTTCTATGCATGGTGTTCTAGGTCTAAACCAGGGGTAGTCAAACTGTGGCCCTCCAGATGTCCATGGACTACAATTCCCAGGAGCCCCCTGCCAGCATTTGCTGGCAGGGGGCTCCTGGGAATTGTAGTCCATGGACATCTGGAGGTCCGCAGTTTGACTACCCCTGGTCTAAACCTTTAAATGAAAGCAAGTTCATTGAGATCAATGGGATTTGCTTCTACATCTTGGAGCAGAAAGGGTTTTCTTTTTTAAATTAGTTATCGATAAGAAAACAAAACAAAGGAGGAAAGACGTTATTTATGTAAGACCTGCTCCTCCTTTCAAGGCAGCTAACATAAAAGTCAACAACAGTTGAATTTAAAAGTTGAATAAAATCAATACCTATTTCTAACACTAGAATCACTACACAAAAACATAGCAGCTGCAGGTATAAAGAGGAAATATAGAACCAGCAGCAACGAATATATTTTATTTTCTGAGGCATTTGGCTATTCCCCCCCCACACAAAAAAAAACTCCGGTTGGCTGAAGTCCATTACTCCTGTACTGTGTTAAAAAGGGTCACATTATGATTCCTATGTGTTCACTGTTAACTCCATAGGTTCAGGAATACACAGACACTGGAATTGTCGCAGAACATGATACAAGAGAGTACCAAGACTGCACTGGAACCTCCCTCCAAATAACCCCACAATATATACAATAGTAGGACAATGGATCGACCCATGGCTGCGGGTGATTGGACATGCTAAATTTGAATTGATTGGATCCCTGGAGGACTTGCCATGAGCTGATCAACCAGGATGCCGCTAACCTGTTTGAATCCACTGGCTCCCATAGGGAAGCCAGCTAGCTGTGAGCCAGTCAGAGGCTGCAAATCTCGATCCTGCCTTGGATCTCAGTCTTGGCAGGGCTTCATACACAACATTCACTATTTGTGGAATGTAGCCTACCCATTAGGATAAGTTTCCATTCAATTTTTTTTGCCCATATTTTTAGATTATCAACAGAAAAACAAGGTTCGAGAAAAGATGAGCAGAAAATGCCATGATAGAATTTGCTAAAATTATGCATGGGGCAGATAAAATGGATAGAGAGCTCTTCCCCCTGCCCCACAACACAAGGGTAAAAGAGCACCTAATGAAGCTGATGGAAAATAGAATCAGGGCAGACAAATGGAAATACTTCTTTACTCAATTACTAATTTTGCAATTTATTACTAGTGGATTTAGTGACAGCCATGTGTGTGGAGGGCTATAAAGGGGGGGGGATTATTCACAAAGGAAATACTCATCAATGCCTACAAGCCATGGTATAGCGAATTTCCCATATACATAAGCAGCAAACCTCTAAATACCATTCCTGGAAGGCAGAATCAGGGACTGGTTGGCCAATAAGTGAAACAGTAAACTGGACTAAATAGATCCCTGGTCTGTTCCAGTCTCTTCTATCTTTTGTTCTTCTAGAACAGGGGTAGTCAAACTGCAGCCCTCCAGATGTCCATAGACTACAATTCCCATGAGTCCCTGCCAGCGAACCCTTGTTCTAGAAAGTCAATTACTCAAGACTATTGTCTATGTATTGGTCAATCATCCTCAGACTCGGGTATTGGATCACACATTTGCATTTTCCAATCAGTGTCAAGATTTTACAGTTTTCAAAGAAACAGAAATATTTTCAAATGTTGTACATTTAATTCATAGGAAATTAGCTGCTGGACTCTTTTTTTAAAAATCCAGTCCACAGTTTTCTCCCCCCGCCCCCATCTCTTTTGGAAGCATGTTGGAATGTCATGGCACTTCAAAATGCCTTTTAGACTCTGCGAGATTCATTTTGGTGTATATTCTTTTTAATTGATTTATTTATTTTGCAAGTAGAAATCACAGAAAGCTTGTTTTCCTGCTGAGTTCCTATATGGCCTCTAACTTATGTTCTGATCTGCACTGATCTGCAGGTGTTCTTTTGATAGAATCTATTTTTTTGTAAATAACACATAGTAGGACACTGTGGATATCTGTGAAAAAACAGAAAGACCAGCTGGAGCTTGAAGGACTGTGTGTTTCATGCTGTGTCTATCTCTCACACTATAAGAATATCATATTCTTCTTCTTTTTTATGAAGGAAAACGTGGTTCATTTATCCAGATTTACTAAACAGTACAGCTATGGTAGGAAAAGAGAACTTTATGCTTGATAATGCGATGCTACAATGGCCGGGAATAGGATCGGTCACATTTTCTGACACTAGTGTGCTGTAGCTAGTAATGTATTGTCTTTGTGTAGTTAGGCTGAACAGTGATGGACCATAGCTCAGTGGACTATGTTGTTATTTTAAGGGGTTTATTATGGATTTTAATGTGGTTTTACCCAGATTGTTAGCTGCCATGAACATGGCGGGGTAGAACTGGAATAAATAATAAAATAAAAACCATAGCTCATAGATAGACCACAGATGCACCATTGCTCAGTGACTGAACATAAGATTTGTAATGTAAAATGTCTCTGGTCCACTCCCGGCATTGTCCACTCTGGTCCGCATTTGGATCTGTTTAATATTCTAGACCAGGGGTAGTCAAACTGCGGCCCTCCAGATGTCCATGGACTACAATTCCAATGAGCCCCTGCCAGAAAATGCTGGCAGGGGCTCATGGGAATTGTAGCCCATGGACATCTGCAGTTTGACTACCCCTGGTCTAAGCATTAAAGAACCAACTGAAGTTTGAAGACTCCTTAGAAGTCTGTTTATTATAATGTAACATTTGATGCTCTGATATATCAGAGCATTTGGTGTATTTATTGTTTTATTTTTTATTGTATTTAATACTTATGTTAACTTGATATGAACTGCCCCAAGCCTGACCACAGAGAGGGATGGTATATAAATTTAATAATAAATGACAGACAGACAGGCAGACATCTGGTAGACATTAGCTCCATTGGAGTGATTTTTTGTAAACTATCTTAATAAATTAATTTCTTTTGTTTAGCGCCATGTACCTGTGTTCACGTTGACTATTAGTTACCATTCCTGATCTCTCTCTCTCTGTCTCACACATACAAGGGTCAATAACAATCTCTAGTTCTGTCCACAGTTTATAGAGATGGCATATCTAAAAAAGAACTCCACAAGGCACAAGAATGAGGAGGCTGCCAGTATCAACCATTGTGCAGAATGGTTTGCCGATAAGCAGATTGCACCTTGATAATTGAACATCCCCTAATAGATTGTCAGTAACAAATGAACGAAGCAAGCATCTTTGATGGAGTGGCTGTCGTTTGAAATATTAGCAACCGTGCAGAACCAGGAAAGTGTGGAAATTTGGTTGCTACATAAATAATCAGAGGCATTCATGTCAATTATTGCCTGAGCTGTAAAGGAGGAGATGGGAGATAATCGGGACAATGAGGCTCCATTACTGCCATGTGCATATTCAGATCAATCATCAGTGGCCTGGGTAGGAGAGACTTGGTGTCTGCATGAGGAGATCATTCATCATAATTCCCAGAATTTCAAGTCATCCAGATGATACAGCATTCTTAGAGCAGTGGTGTTTTTTTTAAATACTTCAATATATTCAAATGGGTAGCCATGTTGGTCTGAAGTAGCTCAATAAAATCAGAGTCCAGTAGCACCTTTAAGACCAACAAAGATTTATTCAAGGCGTGAGCTTTCGAGTGCAAGCACTCGAAAGCTCACGCCTTGAGTAAATCTTTGTTGGCCTTAAAGGTGCTACTGGACTCTGATTTTATTGTTCAATATATTCATTTAGCAAGATGAGAGCAACAACTGATTTGGTGAAAGAAGTGAAGTCTCCCCTCGATCTTCAGTTGCTACCACGAGACAACTTTAAATTGTCACTAAATTGCCCTGCCATTAAGACAGGCCTGGTTTCTTGCAGAATTCAGATGGCACATTAAAAACGGGATAAAAACAAGCCCCCAGACTTAGCAGTTTGGTTCTGTTAAATAAGGAGGAAGAAAAGTTAACCATCGTGCAGGGGTAGCGGAAGTAGTGAGAGGAATCGGAAAGGTTTAAAGGCTGTGCGGATGCTACGTTTATAAAGGCAGAAGCATTTATTTCTGTTTGAGGAAAAGCTCAGGGTAGTGGTAGAGTTCGTATATGAATGGGCAAAGGAGATTTGAGGAGAAGTCTGGGGAGGACCATTTGAGAAGGGGAGGGAACTCTACAGAGATATGATATAGGGCTGCCAGTGTGGGGGGTGGGAAGAAGAAGAAGAAGAAGAAGAAGAAGAAGAAGAAGAAGAAGAAGAAGAAGAAGAAGAAGAAGAAGAAGAAGAAGAGTTGGTTTAAATATGCTGCTTTTCTCTACCCAAAGGAGTCTCAAAGCGGCTTACGATCGCCTCCCCTTTCTTCTCCCCACAACAGACACCCTGTGAGGGAGGTGAGGCTGAGAGAGCTCTGAGATTACTGCTCGGTCAGAACAGCTTTTTCAATGCTGTGGTGAGCCTAAAGTCACCCAGCTGACTGCATGTGGGGGAGCAGAGAATCAAAGTCCGTACTCCTAATCACATCAAGCTGGCTCTTTGAGGAGAGGAAGGACTTCAGTGGGGCATAATGCCACAGTCCACTCTCCGAAGCAGCCACTTCCTCCAAGGGAACTTATCTCTGTCACCTGGAGGTCAGTCGTAACCCCAGGAGAACTTCATCTCCCATCCAGAGGCTGAAGCTGAAGAGAGACTGTCGATCCAAGCAAGATGCGAGCCGAGAAGAGAGTTGACAATGGCAATCCAACAAACAGATTTTATTCCAAAGTTCACAAAGTGTCTTGTTATAACTCATTCAAAATATATGTCGGAAATCTTAATTAGGTCAGCCAGAATGGGTACCTAGGTTTATTATTACCTTGTTTTTGGAAGTAACCTTTCCTCAATGGCTGTATTCTTTCAACTAATGGTTGGTTGCAAAATTATTCTGTTTGATTTATTCTCTCAAAGTATCACATTGGCAAATTGTGCTCAGTGTAATGGAGAGTTCCATGTCACTCTCTAAAGCAAGGCAGTAGAGAGACATGCCTCAACGTAGCTGTGAAGACAGCACTGACCAATCAGATCCACGAGAAGACTGCAGAATTTGAATGTCATTGCCGAGAAACTCGGGACAGGCCTAGGGACGCCAGCCTCCAGGTGGGATCTGGAGATTCTCCTGGAATTACAGCTCATCTGCTCCCTGGGAGAAAAGGGCTGCTTTGGAGAATGGACTCCACAGCATTATCCTTCATTGAGGCCCCTCCCTTCCCTGCCCCAAATTCTACCTACTCCCGGTCCCACCCCCAAAGTCTCCAGGTATTTCCCATCCCAGAGCTGGCAACCCTATCATTGTTTCTGCCTAACTAGAGTTGTCATGCTGTCAAAATACAGAAGAGTAGAGAATCGCAATTGAAAGTTTAGATGGGTTTTGTGTGTTCTATTTCTGTGGGGTTTGGTGTCTCTACTTGCTGTGGGAAGTGGATGGGTGAGCAAAGCGTATCGTTATGGGACGGTAGCTATAACCTAGAAGGTGGGGTTGACTGGGTTTGGTCAGAGGCAAAATGTATTGATTTATTTAGAACATTTATCTTGCTTGCTCCAGCTAGCAACAATAAAACAATGCCAAACAGCCAGTAAAAGCAAATCATGCCAATAAAACCGCATCAATAAAACCACACAATTCAGTTTAAAGACATGCCAGTCAAAACTGCCAAAGAAAGAAAGCATAAAAAGAACTTAAAATGGAGCAGTGCTATTATAGGAATAGTCCTATGGCTAGGAGCAAACCATAAAATAGCTACAAAAGATGGAACCTCTTCATTACAAACCCAGGCAAAGAGAAATGTTTTGACCTGACACTTAAAGAAAATGAAAAAAAAAAAAACACTTTTATCTGACTGCTGGAGCAGGCACAGATAGCAGGGCTTGAGAAAAGGATCTCCACTGATGGTCCAGGCAATACCCTCAAGCACCCCAGCCCCTGTTTCTAAAAAGAAGCTTGGGCCATCATCCATCCGTCCAATTTCTATACAGCCCTCCCATGAGGCTCAGGGCAGCTTACACAAAACGTGGAGGATATACGTTGAATCATGAGAACAGTACTAACAATAACAAAATAACAACTATAACAATGGGTTCCAAGTTGAACAGTAAAATTAGAACAGTTATATTACAACAATAACTTTTATAACTTCTAACACAAACCCGTAGGGAGGTTCAGATTATGTAGGAGGTGTCTGGCAAACCAGCTGATGCCTCAACCAAATGCCTAGTGGAAGAGCTCCCTTTTATAGGCCCTGCAGAATTCTGGGCACGCAGGAAGGACCTTTATCTTTTCAGGGAGCTTGTTCCACCAGAAGGCTCTGACCCTGGTTGAGGTCCAACATGCTTCTGGGGCCAGACAGTTGGAGATGGCCGAGTGTGGGGCTCTTTGGGGGTGTATAGGAAAAGAGGTGGTCTTTCAGATACACTGGGCACAGTCCACATAGGAAAAGGAGGAGAGCCAGTGGTGGCATCTGGATTGTTCTGACAATAATATCAGGGCTCTCTCAGCCCCACGTACCTCACAGGGTCTCAGTTGTGGGGAGAGGAAAGGGAAGAGGATTGTTAGCTGCTTTGAGATTCTTTCTGGTAAAGTGGCATATAAGAACCAACTTTTCTTCTTCCTCAGAAGTGCCTATCGTTCTAGTTATTATTTTGTCCTAACCAGTAAGGTAAAGGTAAAGGGATCCCCTGTGCAAGCACCGGGTCATGTCTGACCCTTGGGGGTGACGCCCTCCAGCGTTTTCATGGCAGACTCAATACGGGGTGGTTTGCCAGTGCCTTCCCCAGTCATTACCGTTTACCCCCCAGCAAGCTGGGTACTCATTTTACCGACCTCGGAAGGATGGAAGGCTGAGTCAACCTTGAGCTGGCTGCTGGGATTGAACTCCCAGCCTCATGGGCAAAGCTTTCAGACAGCTGCCTTACCACTCTGCGCCACAAGAGGCTCTTCCTAACCAGTACACCTCATCAAAAAAGGTAACAACAACAAAGGCTCTTCAAATATCCTTTCCTCCATTGTTTCCAGCTGAGATCTGAAAATATTCTTGGAATCTTGCTGTGAGTCTTTCACAGTGCAATCCTAGGCAGAGATGCAACCTTCTGACCCCATGATGGAAATAAGCAGGGAGTAACTCTGCTCAGGATGGCACTTACTGGTCGTCTCCCAAAATAGTACCCTTGAATAAGGTTGCCCTTTCCTCTAGTACAGATGAAGGCAGGCTGTTCTGGGGATATTCGTTGTATTCCTTTGTATTTCCTGAGGGCAGAGGACAAATAAGCATCATCCCATTCAGGATTCAACCATTGATGTTTATGGCAGTGGCTTGCACAGTTGCGTCTTTGCCTGTCTACTAAATCGGGATTCATTGTTTTTAATGATTTCCCCCCATAAAATACCCTAACCTATAACAGTGTATGCCATTATGCCCTGCATTTCAATGTGTCATATTATGTACTGACAGTACGACAAGAGGGAAGGTGTTGGATGCAAGCGCAGGGACCTCTTTTAACTCGACATCTGTGGCTCTGACTCCCAGGACCCACAGACCAAGGAAGAGGGGCAGCGGCTTCTTTAGCCGGATTTCATCCCCTGTGTTGCAGGGTGGTGCTCCGGCACTGTTGGGAGCAGCTTCCAGGGCCTTCACCGCCGGCAGGGAAGACCCTGCTTGAGCCGCCGCCTTACCCCAACCCCAGCCAGCCAGACAGCTCCTAATTTGGGGGGGGGGGGAGGCAGACCGACTACAACTCCCAGCACGCACCTCGGCGGAGGGCCGAGAAGCTCGCCCGACCATGCCGGGACTGAGCATGAGCGAGCGCGGTGCCCTGTCTGCGAGGAGCGCCGGAGTCCAAAGCGTGGCTGGGAAGCCGGAGAGGCAGGGCGAGGAAGCCGCGGCGCAATCGCTCCCACGCCCGCAGGAGCCGTCCCGGCGAGCCGCTGCCGCCAGCGCCTGCCTGCCAGCCTTTGTGCCGGGCAAAGTTGTGCGTGGCCACTGGTGGGCGGAGTCCCCACGGCTAGAGCAGCAGCGGCAGCAGTGGCGACGGGAATTGCTGCAGTGTCCGAGGCTCTTGCAGCAGCGGCGGCAGCGGCAGGAGGAGGAGGTGAGAGTCGCGTGGCCGTCTGGCCAGCAGGGGGTGCTGCAGGGACGGGGGCTCCGGGGCCACTGGTCCCCGCGGCCCAGCTGCACGGGGTTCGCCGGCGCCCCCCTCGGCTCAGCCCGCCGCCGAGGTAGGTGGCTGGGCAGGGAAGGAGGCGGCTGCCCCCGAAGCCCGGCTTGTGCTCCGCGCGGCTCCTTCGGAAGCCACCTGTCTCCCGGGGGCGCCTTCTGGTTGGGCAGAGTTTTTTGGGGTTGCTTTTTCCCAACCGAGTCCCGAATAAGCCCCTGCCATGCAAGGCTGGGATAAGTTTCCGAGGGGTCGCGGTGCCTGGCAAGCTTTCCCCCCTGGGGAGCTTTCGGCATAGGAAGGCAGCAAGGGAGCAGGGCACGCGCGGAGCTCTTTGCCCCTGGGGAAGATGCCAGCCCCCGAGCCCCGAAAGAGCTGCTGGGTCCTCCCTTCTGCAGCTGTTCCAGACCTCGGGCACCAGACTGGAACCGCCCGGCCCTCAGTGGGGTCAAGCAGAGGCTTAGGAGACGCCGCGTCCCAGGCTGGAGGCGGAAATGCCCGAAGCGGGACCGAGCTCTCTCGGCCGAGTTCCGACGACCACCTGGGAAAGCCTCTTCCGCGGCGCTCCCGCGTCCCCTTTCCCCGCGCGTCGCTCAGTCTGCAGGAGTGACTCAAGCGGCGGTCCGCCGTCTGGTCGCCTGGAGGCTCCGCATCCCCAAACCTCGGTGGAAAGGCCCGCCTGTCTCTCGGGTTTGACCTTTTGAAATGTTGGCAGCCCTCTCGGTGTTGCAAAGTGCCCGGTGCCCTTGGAAACATTAAAACCGTTTGCGCACTAGGAAATTCGCTGCCCCAGCGAATTTGCAGGAGCACAAATCGGGGGCAGATGAGGTGCACCGGGCCAAATGCTCCCCCCTGGGGGTGCAGGAAGAGGTGGGTCAACCTGCCACAACTAAGACTCCAGCCTGCAGCCTGGCATGAAACCTCCAGTGCGTAAATGGTCTAAGTGAGCAGAAATCTTCAAGGATTCTCCCGCCAGCACGTGCTTGGCCTATATAGTGACACAGGCTCACTGCAGTCAGTTGCGCATCTCCAATTTGTTTTGGTTATGAATGCATAACCCAACCGGATAAGTGTGCTTTTCTTTTGGGATTTGAATCAGGCCGGGGTTAATAGCATGACGTCTCCAAACTGGGGATGTGAAGCAGCTCTGAGCTGTTGTGTTGATCATGGGAAACCCACTTTTTAAAAGTTGGCTTTGCCTGTTTCTCTTAATGTGGAAGTCAGGTGGAGTCTAGGCTAGTTTTGCACACCTTTTTCGTGGCTGTTTTCTCCCCTGATCCTCCAACACCAACGAGAGCGGCAACTGCCGAACCTTGGTGCTGTATAGTCCAGTTTTTCTTAATGTGAGCCCACTGACAGTCGTGTCTCTGTGGGGAACAACGCACAGTGTAAAACTACACGAGGCAGCGATCCTGAGGTCGGTTCTGAATCCTACTTCAGTCTACTCAGTGGGGTTTACACCCAGGGAAGTCTGTTTAGTGTGGCGTTGCTAATCAGCTTCCCGGATTGAGTTTATATTCAATCCTAGCTGAAACAACAAATGGGGGCCGGGGGGGGGCTAGTTTTGTGAAATTCTGAAATACTAATTCTGGACTTTTGTACACTGAAGCCTTGGGTTGCATTCAGATATCTTAGAATAACCTGGTAGACCTGGACATTATTTATTTCTGTTCACATATGCACGTTGATCTCAGTGTGTGCGTGTGGAACCACGCTTGTCCAGGCACCTGCAATCAGGCATTGCAGCATGTTGGAGCTTGGTTGAAGGCTTCATTTGTGTTTTGTGCATGAAGGAAAGTGGGGGGCAGAGGGGACGAGGAGGAAGCAAGGCAAACAACCTGTGTTGATGCCTGTCACTAACAAGGAGAAGCTTTTGTTATAGCTCCTAAAGGCAGCCTTCGTGTGGCCTGAATGCGGCCATAGTTTCCTGCGAAAAAGTATGGTGTCAAGATTGGTCTAGGCTGAGCGTTGGACCATGAGCCCACTTCTCACTTAGAGTTGCGGAGTATCTATGAATGCTGTGCCTGCGCATGAGCTGACTGGCAGCCGGTGTGCTGCTTCGCCACGGGTTCTGTTGTTCCTATGAATCCACCTTGAAGGGGCTCTTCTGGGAAAAGGTGAACCCAGTGAAAATGTATTTGCAGTCATCTGTTCTTGCAGTAGCCCAGACAATGAATGCTAAATTGATTGCATTGATCTCTTTTTCACGAGCCACAGTCAGAAAACCAAAACAATAAATGGAACAGAGTCAGTGAAAACTATATAATTCGCTGTTCATTGTTTTCATAACACTGCTATGCCATGATGAAATAAACATAAGTTCACGTATTATTATTACTTCTCAAACATTACTGATGTGATCCGTGGGCCAGCTTTCTCATTCTCCTTGCAGTTTCAAGTGGGTAGCCATGTTGGTCTGAAGCAGCACAACAAAATCAGAGTCCAGTGGCACCTTTAAGACCAACAAAGATTTATTCAAGGTGTGAGCTTTCGAGTGCAAAATCTTTGTTGGTCTTAAAGGTGCCACTGGACTCTGATTTTGTTTGGTTGTCCTTGCAGTTTGTTAGATACAGACACAAGTGTTCTGAGAGTGGCAGATTCTTAAACCACCATTCTGTTTTCCAGTTGGTGAAGGTCCTTTGGGACAGGGGTGGTCAGAAATGAAAGCTATACTGCAGATGAGATTTTAACGTGGCCGAACAAAATTGGAATGTTACTGGCTGAGTCATATAAACCAGTTACATTGTCAAATGCACCCTACAATTGTTAGGCGGAAAGTGAGGCAATCTTCTTTGTGAATCGAAATCTTCCATAGTAGGATCCAGGATGAAGGCTGCAGTGTTTCTTCTCACATCTGCATGTTAGCTCTTGGATTTGTATGCTAATTCACAATGTTACCAAACACCTTAATCCAATCCTACCTCACCGATAATTGTGATAATTGCATCATTATTTACACATCTTGACTCTACCTAGCCCCTCCTGGTACCTATCCTCCCCCTCCCCCCTTCCTAGATGTAATGGTTGAGGAAATTCTCTTTTATCATGTCTGAAGAAATGTGCTTGCACAGGAAAGTTTATACCTTGGATGAAACTTTGTTGATCTTAAAGGTACCACTGAACTCAAACTTTGTTCTGCATTACCTGAAAGTTAGTTCGGTGGAACAGAAGGTGATTTACTTCTAGGCAGATGTGCATAAGAGGATGCTGTAAATCCCCTCAGAGTTTGGAAATCGAGGTGTTTTGCATATCATATGTCTAGCTTATCTCTTTACTTATATCTTAGCATAGGCATTGCCTCTGAGGGGATTTGGGTGCAGAGCAGGGATTTCAGCTTGTATTTGACAGTAGCCCCCAGTTCGTTAAGAATTCTACCAGGAGCATTTTCTCTTTTTATCTAGAATCGCTTATGGTTTTGCACGATACGTCACACATTCACATTGCTTGTGCACTGTTGTTCTCTATAAGGTATCCCCTGTGCAAGCACCGGGTCATGTCTGACCCTTGGGGTGACGCCCTCCAGCGTTTTCATGGCAGATTCAATACGGGGTGTTTGCCAGTGCCTTCCCCAGTCATTACCATTTACCCCCCAGCAGCAAGCTGGGTACTCATTTTGCCGACCTCAGAAGGGATGCCATTAAAAATCTTATTTTTCAAAGGAGGCGTTTGGGTCTGATTCATCTTGTAGAGTGGGTGTGGCTGGGAACCAGGTAACCAATGTAATGAGAAGCGATTGAGTGGGTCTTACTGGCCACTTAAGTAATCCTTATTTTATCTGGAGAGTTTAGTTTTGAGAGACACTGCAGGCAGTCCAACTAGGAAGACTTGAGTTCAAATCCCCATTCAGCCACAAATCTCAGAAGACAAAGAATTGGTTTTTATACCCCACTTCCCACTGCCTGAAAGCAGCTTTCAAATGCCTTCCATTCCTCTCCCAATGACAGACGCCCTGTGAGGTAGGTGGGGCTGAGAGAGTTCTGACACAACTGCTCAATTAGAACAGCACTATTAGGACTGTGACTGGCCCAAGGTCACCCAGCTGGCTGCATGTGGAAGAATGGGGAATCAAACCCAGCTCACCAGATTAGAAGATACACTCTGAACCACTACACCATGCCAGCTTTCTCAGTTACGTGATGTCAAGTAAATCTCTCTGTGTGTCTAGTGTAACTCAGAGTGTTATTGTAAGGATAAAATCCAGAAGATAATTGCTGTTTATCCCATTATGATCTCATTGAGAGGAGAGAGTGGGAAGAAAGTGCACTGAGCAAATAGATTTCTTTAGTGATCGCAAACAGATTCAAGGCACAGGCACTTTATGGCATCGTACATCTCATTAAAATTCCCTAAAAGATGTTGTAGTTGTCCTGTACATACCTGAATCAAGCTGTCATTTATTGAGTGTGTCTACATTGAACAATAAAGGCTTTGGCATATGTTTTGGATAAAAGTATACTATTAGCATGGACCATTACTATGGACTCCAGGGAATGGTAGAGGACAGGAAGGCCTGGAGGATCATTGTACATGGGGTTGTGATGGCTTCGCAACTAACAACAACAACAATACTATTAGCAAGGAAAATGTTGTGTAACCACAAGGTAACCCAAAGGGAAAAGTATATGACTGAAGTCTTGCAGGTGAACAGGTACACTTGGCACACAAAAGGAAAGACAAAGAGAGCCTGGAACTGTGGCACAGATGCCCAGGACTTCATAATCCAAAGGTAATCATAGACCTTCAAATCAAGCACCTTGATTATGGTAAAGCCATTTGTCATCAATGACATAAGTAAACATGCGTGTTCCATAAGAGCAAAAGGAATTAGACCCTCATTTCCACCTACAACCGAGAAATGGACTAGCAAGCCATTAGAATTCATTCATGATGATGTCCTTGGATGGTCCATGTAACATCAAACAGTGGAAATAGATATCTTTTAATCTTTCTGGACATATTTCTCAATATGTCTGCTGAGGCAAAAGAGTGAAGTTCATGAATTCCTCACTGCGGTTTCGAGCACACTTGGAAGAAAGCCTCAAGTGCTACAAATGAATAACGGTGGTGAGTTTATATTCCATCACACACAAACCTTGGTAGAGGACGGTATCCTGCACATTTATGCCTGAGTAGAACAACACTGTTGAAACACTCCTGCTATTCATGAAAGTCGGGTTTGAAAAGTGACAAGATAAGCAGGAACTTGAGAACTGTTGCATGTGTTGGCTATTATAACTCTGTGTGCAAAGAGGATCTGGGAGGGAAAGGGTTAAGACAAATCTCTCACTCAGGTACACTTGGCAGTTGATTTTGCCCTCTCATCACCTGGACCGGCTTTTCTCAGCATCCTTACCATTGGGAAACCCCTGAAACATTCTTTGGCCTTGGAAAAACCCTAGAAGTGGTGTGATCGTGGAGAACACAGTTGAGAAGCATAGCTGTGGACACGCCCACCTGGGGCCCCTCCCCATCGCAGACTCATCATTGGCCATTTTTTGTTATTTTTTAATTTGTTCAATTTATTCACCACCACTCTCGGGACGGGTGGGGTCAACACAGCCATATATGGACATATCACCCAATAAATGTTTAACAAATTAAAAAATACACAAAAAAATAATTAACACCCAGCTATTTGGGCAACCCTTCCAGGGCAACCTCAGGGTTTCACATAAGTCTGGATTAAATACTCAGCCTCTTTGGCTGTTACTTGCTGCCTGTTTTCATCTTATGTAGGACCTTTCTTCTCTTTCTGACCTGGGCTGGAGCTATAGGAAGTTTGTTTGGACAGCATTTCTCCCTGGATTCCTGCGTGGCGCTTCTGTGCTTCCCAGGCAAATAATTTCTTGTTCTTACGTTTGACCCACTGTAAATGAAGGGAACATCCTGAGCCTTGCTTGCAGGGTCTCTTCCCTGATGACCAGTACAGGTTGTTGGAGGTCCTTTGGAGATTCCCTTCCCTTGCCTGGCACTTCCAGAAAGGAAAAAGCCCAGAAATGGTCCTCGTGTATCTTGCCAGGGGCACCAGGCTGCTTTTGGAAACGTTTGAACTACGGCCAGATTTGGACGGGCACATCCTTGTTTATTTGCACGTGGCTCTCTCTCTCCTGTTAACCTGCAGACACTATCTCAGGGTGCTATAAAAATATTTTGACTCGTCCTTTCAAAAGATGCTTGCTGCTGTCTTCCGTTGTGCTTTCTCTCTTTCTCTCTCTCTCTCTCTCTTTCTTTCTCTCTCAGGTATGTAATATTTCAGCAGGGAAGTAGATTATTCTTGACAGCTGAACTCTTCCTAACCCAAGCAAAAATGCCGAATGCTTTTAAAGCTTTTAATACTGGCCGTTCATAGTGAGGGTGTGTGTTAATGTTGGGTAACCTGTTTTTGTACAGAAAATTTTTACCTGTTTCTTGCAAAGGGAATATCGGACTATGTGGGAAAAAATTATTTTAGTCCCTTGGAGATATCCACAGCCCCCGCCTTCTTACTAGATTTCCATCTTTGGAAATTTTTAAACAGAGGCTGGATAGCCATCTGATGGAGAGGCTGATTCTGTGAAGGCTGAAGGGGGTGGCAGGTTACAGTGGATGAGCGATAGCTTTGTGAGTGTCCTGCATAGTGCAGGGGGTTGGACTAGATGACCCATGAGGTCCCTTCCAACTCTATTGTTCTCTGATTCTATGAAATGCTGAGCACTTTTAAGCCCTGTTGATTTCAGTGGGGGAGTTTAGTAAATGCTCAAACCTCTGCAATAAAAAACAGTGAGATTTAAAACGAACCCAGTTTTGGCAGAGTTGTATCCATCCTCAAAATGAATAGTACTGAAATAAGCATATGTAGGTCATGCTTACAGATAGGAATGTGTGGTGTTTTTTAATCGGTATTTTTCATTCCGGGTCTACTGGCCTCTCTTTTCCTGCAGTCCAGTTTAAACCTGCCTGCAGGAGAAGCTAGCCCAAAGCCAAGCCTGTGGGGAGCAATCTACTTCCGGAGACACAGCAGACCATGGGGCTGACTTCCTCTGCAGCCTGATTTAAACTGGGCTACGTGGGAAGCCAGCCCCAAGCCAAGCCACCTCTCCTCACCGGCACAACTGATCCTTTGGCTATTTTCTGCAGTCCCTTTAAACTTTAAAGAGACTGCAGTAGACACTCAAGAGACAGCCTCTCGGTTGGTTTTGGATCTACCCTGTAACTCCAAATATATCTCAGATGGTGTTTTTTGGCTAGATTCTTGGCTTGGGTAACTCAGATTGCTTACCAGTATTTATGGATGCATTTATGCTGCTGTTGTGGATATGCATCTGGTATAGATCTGACTTCTGTAGCCCATGCAAATTGCTAATTTTAGGCTACGCAGGTCGCTTTCCCATCAACATTGCAAAAGGTGAAATGGTAAGATCTCCTGCTATTCATGAAAGGAGCTTATGACGGCATGGGCAGTTACTCCCTCCCCCATTTTCACAAGAACTATGTAAGGTATTTCTTCATTTCCAGATCTACTTTTCTTCCAGCACTCCTAGGAGGTCAGACTTGGAGCCTCAGTGACATCCAGTGAACTTCATGGCAGAACGTAGCACTGACTGTGGGCCTCTCCAGGTGCCGCTGAACGTTCTAATCCCAGCATCGCCCTGGCTCTCAAGGAATCGGTGCAGCAGGGTTCTTGATTTGGGTTAAGGAACTGGCTTCTGATACTGAGAAAGGACAATTCAATTTTCGATGCAGGGGCAGACGGCAGCTCTGGTTGTTCCCGCCCGTTCACTCTCCAGCCCGGTCGTCCCCTCCTCTCCCCACCGGCAGTCACTTCCCTTGCCAGGAACCTTATGCCTCCGTGTTTAATGCTTCGAATTCACAGCACCAAACAGGGCTGTGAAGGTCTTCTGTGAATGGTTATAACAGCTTTGCTGCATGGGTCAATCCTCGCGGCATGGGTTTGACTCTATCAAGAGCATTGGGTGGGGCAGTTCTTCCAAAGGGTGGCCCATGGTGTGTCTTCTCTGAGTCACTTCAGAAGAGCCTCCTCAGTGAAGATGTGGTGTTCTCCAATACCTCCATGTTCAGCCAAGAGTTTTCTGATGCCCCCCCCAAAAAAAGAATCCTGGCCTTTTCTTCTGCTGACTGTCGCTGTGGGTGAGGAACATGTGAGGAGAAGAGGGGAAAGTGGAACCAGCTGGATACGTAAAGGTGAATTTCCTCAGAAGAAAGGCTGCCTGGATTAAAATAGGTCACTGGAGCCAACAGGGTATACCTGCAACAGGCTGCCTCTAAGATCTGCCCTTTATTATAGAAGCATGCTGGTTGCTGTGACTCACAAGCTGCACTGTAGTAATTTAATCAGCAGCAATGACACTGCTGAGTGGCTGAAGGACCTACGGAGAGTGCGCAAAGAGGTTCTGCCAGGTGTCTCTTCTGCTTTTTGTTCTCTCACTTGGTTGGAGGCTCTTGACTTCCAATAGGGCTTATTCTTGGCTTTGTCCTTTTGGTGCTTCTGACTGCTACTCATGTTCTTGCAGGGAGTTAATGGGTGGCAAAGACTGCAGTTGCTTTCCCTCTCACCTGAAAGTTTCTCTGGCACAACTTGAGTATATGTGAGCCTGCAGGGTTCCTGGGCTTCCGGGAATTGCGGCGACTGGCTTGCATGGAAACTTGAGGGGCGAGAGATGCGGTGTCATGAAGAACACCAGTTGAAATCGATGCTAACAGCAATGCAAGCTGATTGGTTGGACTGAATTCTCTCTTCCCATGCAAAACTGTAAAGGGTAATGTTAGAGACCACCCAGTCGTATATCCTTGGTCATGGAAATTCACGAGGTGACCTGGACCCATCACTCTCAGCCTAGCCTACTTCACGTGATTGTTGCCGTAAGGACAGAATGGAAGTTGCCAAGTTGCCTATTGGTGTTGTGGTTAAGAGTGCGGACTTCTAATCCGGTGTGCCGGGATTGATTCCCCACTCCTCCCCCACAGCCAGCTGGGTGAACTTGGGCTCACCACAGCACTGATAGAGCTGTTCTGACCTAGCAGTGATATCAGGGCTCTCTTAGCCTCACCCACCTCACAGGGTGTCTGTTGTGGGGAGAGGAAAGGGAAGGTGACTGTAAGCCATTTTGAGATTCTTTCGGGTAGAGAAAAGCAGCATAGAAGAACCAAGTCTTCTTCTTCGGTAATATCAGGGCTTTCTCAGCCTCATCTCCCTCACAGGGTGTCTGTTGTGGGGAGAGGAAAGGTGAATGGAAGCTTCTTTGAGACTTCTTTGGGTACAGGAAAGCGGCATATAAGAACCAACTCTTCTTCCTCTTCTTCTATGTGGTATAGAGTTAGTAGACCTCTCTCCAGAATACTACATACAGTTCATTCAACTGGCCTTTCATGGATGGGCCAAAAATTCTAGGTATGGGATGGTTTTAGCAGGCAAAGTACAACTCTGTCTTGAATTTGCATTTAATGGCAGGGTCTTTTTCCTGGAACAGAAGGCCGGTGGCTTGATAGTGATGTGAGTGCATTAGAAAATCAAATTTGGAGAAAAGGAGGAGGGAGCTCTCTTCCTTAGCACAAACCACCTACAGCTATATTATTGATGTCTCGCTGTGTTCCCCAAACCGCTTAAGGTAATGTGTCCCCCTTGACTTTGTCAGTTTCATCTTTGCTTTCATCCCGTGGGGCTTTAATGATGAATAAAGTCAAGCAAATAAAACAAGAAGCCTTTCAAACATACTTGGCTTTATGGATTTGGCCCTGATGAATAAACATGCCTTCAGGAGCCCTACCCTGCAATTTTCTGCCTGTCAAAAGGTGGGAAAGGGCCTTTGCTAGCTACGGGACTGTAAATTGTTGCGTGCAGCACCTAATAGACTTGAGCAGCGAGCTCCAAGGGTCTCTGCTGAGCTTGTGTCATTATATGCAAGGACTCCCATTAAAGCTAGGAGATATTTTGTGCAGCCTTCTACCTCTCGCTTGTCAGCGGCCTTGTCTGGCTCTCACCAGTTGCATTTTAAGCAGAGTCCCCAGTCTGCCCCCCCGCCATGCTGGCTTTGGTTCTTCATCACCAACTGTGTTTCAGGAAGAGCTAGATGTCCGGGCAGCTGTTCCTTGTGATTGTCAACCTTCCTAATGTTGCGACCCTTTAATACAGTTCATCGTGTTGTGGTGACCCCCTAACCATAACATTATGCAAGTGTTCTTTCACAGCCATTAAACCGAAACTGACCGATGGTGTGAAGATCCATTGTT
Organism: Paroedura picta; assembly: GCF_049243985.1. Taxonomy (NCBI): domain Eukaryota; kingdom Metazoa; phylum Chordata; class Lepidosauria; order Squamata; family Gekkonidae; genus Paroedura; species Paroedura picta. Next base: position 38,945,919 of record NC_135379.1, read on the forward strand.
CTGGATTGTATTTAAATTGTTCCCCCCCCCAGGGTTTATCAGTTCAGCTATGCCTCTTGTCCCACCGTGCCGATCTTGCTCTTTTCCGCTGCTCCAGATAGACGAACGCTGTATCTCAGTCTACCCTGCAAGGCTGTTGCATGGCACCTGCAGGAGGAGCAGCAACAGTGGCAGCGCCCCTCCGGCCAAGCTGCTCACCCTGCTGTGACCCCTGTGAAGAGGTTGTTCGACCCCTTAATGGGCTCCTGACTCCCAGGTTGAGAACCGCTGGTTTAAGGGTTGAGTGTCTTGGAAAGTGTGGGGATGAAGTTGCCATTCTTACAGGCAACAAGGGTACACGGTTGTCTCAGCTGTGGCTTACCTGTCCGGAGTTTTTCCTTCCCAAATGCTTTGCTCTTCAGCTATACCTGCAGTGAGATATTGCTGTGTTTCCTGGAGTTTCTTTGCTTCTTGGCTATAAAATCTAATGGGAATGGAACTAGGGAATCTCGAATGGAACAATTAAAAACACATTGGCTCAATCCTTAGCAACTCACTGGGAAAGTTCTGAGCTCATCCCAGATGGGCTTTTCTTAGCCGTGTGTCTTTTGCTTGGGTGTAGACGCAGAATTCCTGATATCTCCAAGCCTGGACGCATTTCTTTGTGACTGCGGAAACTAATCAAGAAGTGTCTCTTCTTGAAGCAACGAGCGGTTCTTAGCTTTCTTCCGCCTGCGTGGTGTAGTGGTTAAGAGCGACAGCCTCTAACCTCGGAAACCAGGTTTGATTCCCCACTCCTTCGCATGCAGCCAGCTGAGTGACCTTGGGCCACTCACAGTTCTCAGAGCTCTCTCAGCAGGCCTGACAGTTCTCTCAGAGCTCTCTCAGCCTCACCTCCCTCACAGGGTGTCTGTTGTGGGGAGAGGAAGGGTAGGCAATTGTAAGCCACTTTGAGACTCCTTTGGGTAGTGAAAAGCAGAGTACCAAAAAAAAAACACCTCTTCTTTTTTTCAGTACAGCGGGAAGTACTTCAGAAGAGCCCAGGAGGTATCACCGTTGCCTCTTTCAGGAGCATCCTTTCAGAAGCTGTTGCCGTTATCACTGGAGGATGTTTGACATGGAACTTCTCAATATTTTGTAGAACTCCCCTCATGTTTTGTGATTGGCCCCATTCCTGGAGCAGACATTTTGGTTTGGAGCCCTGTACTCTTTCTCAGAATTCCTGAAGCGTCTGTGGTCTCAACAAAGGTGGGGGCCTGGCAGAGTCCATGATGGCGTCGCTGACAGGAATGAAGAGGATCTCTGTACAAGTGTGCCTCTTGCACATAGGTTTTCCGGGGGAGGGTATTGCCGATGGTCCTTCTGATATATTGCTTTGGAAAGTATCATGTCGCAGAAGGAGGGAGGAGAGCTCGTTTAATGACTCACCTAATAAATAAATAATCGCCCCGGCTTTCTTATTGATTGATTGCACTCCATTGAGGTGGAAGGTGCTTTATTGCTCAGACTGTGAACGCAAGCAGTTCAACAGCGCACCCTCCCCCCATTCATTTTAGCAGCTTGACCGGGTCTTTGCTTTTCTAGAGCTTGAAATTATGGTATGCTCTGGTGGTATCACTTTCTTGGTCCCGGGAGTACGTGTTTCATGGGCTAGCCAAACAGCAAATATGCACACAGCACATTCCCATGAGAGCATGGAGTCCTGAAAAAAGTCACTCCTCAGACAGATTTAAGCACAGTCAGCTGAAGATGCCTCTTCACTGAAGACAGAGAGGTGGGGGAATTCTCAGTGGATTGGGCCTCTTGTGTCTCCATGTCCTTCATCTATTTAACATCGCCTTTTGAAAAGGGGCAGAGGTCTAGCCGATCTTTATTTCTGATGGCCCACAATAGTGAAAAGGCCTTAATGCATTCAGTTTCGTAGCATTTTTGTATAGATCGTGAAATGGGCCTGGCTCAGATCGCACAGGGATTATGGGTTTTTCAACGTGATTGTAGATTTCTCACTCTCATGTCAGTAGGGGAAAAAAGGGCTGTAAGAAGAGAGAGGGATGTTGGAAAACTTCCATGCACAGATGGTTGGATACTGCCCATTTAGCAATTAGGTCTAAGTCACAAGTGGCTGTGTTAAATTATGTAAGTTTAGAAAGCTGAAATATTTATTTTTGTAAAATCATTTTACACAGTACATATTTATTATATTTATATACCGCCCTCCCCAAGGGCTCAGGGCAGTTTACAGAAATCAGGAAAAGATACAGATAACATATGGTAACAGATGATAACAGTAATAACATTATAACAATAATAACTTAACAAGATCATAACAATAACATTATAAAATAGAAATTGCAAGAGCCTCAGCTCAATTCTTACTGGGACCCAATGGGTAAGGCCGATTAGTGTCAGTCGTAGTGGGGGGGGGGGGCTTGGGGGTCAATTGGAAGCAGTGGTTTGGGCCGACCTCAACCAGATGCCTGGCGGAGGAGCTCCCTTTTGCAGGCCTGTGGAACCGTTTACGTTCTGTCAGGGCCCTGATCTCCTCTGGGAGCTCGTTCCGCCAGAATGGAGAAATCTCTGGCCCTGGTTGAGGTCAAGCGGGCTTCCTTGGGGCCAGGGACCACCAGGAGGTTGGATGTAGTAGATCTCAAGGCTCTTTGAGGAGTGTACATGGAGAGGCAGTCCCTCAGGAATACTGGGCCCTATAACAGACACTCTAACTCCTTAATTGTTCTGTCAGATGACAATGTCTATGTGTATATTAAGACCAACTTGTGTATATTAAGACCAACCAAACTAATTCAGCAGGAGACTCTCTCTTTTTTGTACTTGAATTAAGGTGTGTCCGCACTTTAAATGTGATTCAGTAAATAGGTTTGTCCACCTTGCCATTCATGATTCAAAAAGTGTGGTAAGGCTGTTGTAATATTATGTATTTTGTCGACATGTTGCAGTTTTAGATACTGGAATTGTAACAATGAAGACTCAACATTTGTCACATTTGCAAGTGTGAATTGATGTGACCTGCCTTAGGAGAGTTCAGTGTCTTTTGCATTTAAACGTTGCGTTGTGTTGCTTCCAGAATGACAAGCAGCAAAAGCATCACTTACAGAAGTGTTGTGTTACTAAAACGTGATAACATGGAGGTGATACAGCTTGGGGTCAGAGCATCTGAGGTCCCAGGTTCAATTCCTGGTAGCCCCAGTGAAAACAATCACATAGAAGATAATGTGAAAAGCCCTGACCTGGAATCCTGGAATGCTGCTACCGGTCAGAGTAGGCAATACTGACCTTGAGAGTCCAAGGAGCTGACTCAGCACGAGATGTCTTTGTGTGTCTCGACTGGTTGTTGCTTTTAATATGCATATTTTGATGACATTATTGGAAGAAACACAACTATGTCTCATGCCTGATTTATCTGTATTGACTTTACTTCCAGTCTCCTGGTCATGCAAGATGCTGGATGCTTGTCTGGGTGTGCAGATGCTGAAGAAGAATTGACACCAACCTGTTTTGAATCCTAAAACATTGGTGGGTATGTACCAGTCTGTGTGTGTGATCTTTGTTTGCATGACTGCAAACGGTCATCAACAAGACCCTCAGGAAGTAGCTAAGCCAATCTGAGTCCAGCCCGTCTGTTCAGAAGATCCTTTCATAGAATCATAGACTAATAGAGTTGGAAGGGACCTCCTGGGTCATCTAGTCCAACCCCCTGCACTATAGAGGACATATGTAAGGGAATGTTGACGCCTGCTGGTTTTTGGTTCCTCAGGAAGCCTATACTGGTTGAAATATGGGATAAAAATATAGTAAAATTTTAGAGCTTGCTATTAATTGTGTCCTTTCAACCATATTTCTACTGTGTACTTCTTTCTGTGGCTTAGCAGCAGAGAAGGCTCCTGGAAACTGGAGCTGCAGTAGCTTTGCATCTTAAAATGCAAAGGGATCAGTATTAATCTCTAGGTCTTAAAGTGTATATTATTCTAACCCCCGCCTCCATGTATAGTCAAATCAGTTTCTAATTGTTCTCTCCTTTGGACTTTGCTATATCAGAAATGCGACTCAATTGACATTTCCTTCTGCTTTCCTATAGCCCTAGCTGGAAATGCATGCCACCAGATTAGCAGTATACTCAGTACTTAACGAGAATTCAAAAGCCTACTGAACTAAAATCTGAAAGGAACTGAAGTTGCTGCAGAATCAGATATAAGGGTTAAAATGAAATAAGCTGTCTGCCTTACACATTAAATAATGGAAAGCCTGTGGAGATTCAAAAAAGTTATAGCCAAGTTTTTCATACGAACCAAGCTGAAATCATGTAGTGTAGGGGTGGCCAAACTGTGGCTCTTCAGATGTCCATGGACTACAGTTATTTATTGATTAGATTTCTATCCCGCCACTTTATGTAGACTTATGGTGGGTTACATAAAACAGATTTAATAACCCAATAAAACCAACCCCCTGAAAAACATAAACCACAAGAAGACGGCATAGTCCCCCTACCACCCGTTATCAGCCAGTTGTCACAGGACGGGGGGAGGGGGGGTTCGTATGAAGGTACCACGTTGGCCGGAGGAGGGGCCCCAGTTGTTATTATCAGCTCCTGCTAGCATGGCCATGTAAATAGTAATAAGGATTTTACTATTTGGCTGTTATGGGTATCCCAAGCTGTGTGGCCGTGGTCTGGTAGCTTCAGTCCCTGATGTTTCAGAAGTAATTGTGGCTGGCATCTTCAGTGGCAAGATAGGAATCTCTGCATGCCAAAGTGTGGCCTCTGAAAATAACTGCCACAGTGAGGCGAAACATCTTTAACAGCGGGATCACTGTTAAAATAACTTGCTAAGGGTTAAGTGGGCAGAGAGTGGGCGTGGCATGTCCAAGATTGGGCCGTGCCTCAGACAGGCCACGCCCACTCTCCACTCACCCAGCTGGCCTGGGGCTCTATGCTATCATTGCCGGCAGTTTGCCCGGGACGCTCCCAAGGACACATGTAAGTGCCCTGGGGGTGGAGGCCTCCATTCCCGTTGGGCCAGGAGGGGGGGTCTTCCCCCCCTCACCTTTCCTGTCAATGACACAATTGAAAAATAACATGAAAGCCTGGGGGGCTGTCTTTCTTTCTTTCTTTCTTTCTTTCTTTCTTTCTTTCTTTCTTTCTTTCTTTCTTTCTTTCTTTCTTTCTTTCTTTCTTTCTTTCTTTCTTTCTTTCTCCCCTTCCCCCTTCCCCCTTCCCTCCTTTTTTCCTGTCTTTATGTCATTCTTTCTGTCTGTCTGTCTGTCTCCCCCCTCCACTACCCCGTTGCTTTCCTGACTGCAGTGGGCTTTTTACTAGTCAGGGAATAAAACTGCCCGACCATGGCCACACAGCCCAGAATACCCACGATAGGCCGTGAAAGCCTTTGACAATGTATTTTACTGTTTGATTTCTCTGGAGGAAAAAGGGGGAAGGAGTTCCTGTTTGGTATTGCCAGATAAGTGGAAGCGTGGCAGTAAATGCCTCTTCCTCCCCTGAAACATTCCCAGGTTGAGAACTTGGTAAGAGGGAGAGCGGGAAAGAGAAGACTGGCTGGCAAAGGATCTGTGGCAGCTGCACACCCCTCTGCAGGGTGACGTGGTTTTTCGGGGGGGGGTGTTTTGTTTTGCTCAGAAAGCAGCACTGCTAAAATTAGAGAGCAGTCTGTGTTGCTTTTGTGCAGCTGTTCGCAAGGGTATTTTTAAATTTTATCTGCATGCCTTCCTTCTTTGCATGGAAGCTGAAGCACTTATGAACCCAATAAAAACCAAGAACTCCTAGTGTGAAAGGTTGCATTTTTAATTGTTTTTTGGGGTTTCTTTGGCATTTCCCCTAGGTTTTTGCTTTCACCATGCCCAAGAGGACTCATGACGCCCCGCTCTTCTTCAGCGTTCTCCGCTTGCCGTCTTGCTAGGCTTCGGGTCAAGAATGAACATAGCGGCTGTGTTCAATGCCTTGCTAGTGTCCATCCTTGCAGCGGTGCTGTGGAAATACATCAAGCTGCAAGACCACGTCTCAGTGCTGGAGGAGGAGCTGGTCCTCATTCACCAGTCCCAGGAGCTCTCGCAGGTCCGCATCGACTACCATGCCGCACTCCAGGCCCTGGTGGAAGACGGCACCCGAATGGTGTGCACCGGCAGGATGCACACGGACCGCATCTGCCGTTTCGAGTCGCTGTGTTATTCCACGGAGGCGGAAGAGTTCGTCTTCTTCCATAGCAACTACTCAGTCATGCTGCCCAACTTGGGCTCCAGAAGGTTCCAGCCTGCCCTCCTCGATCTGTCCTCCGTGGAGGACCACAACACGCAGTATTTTAACTTTGTGGAACTGCCCGCTGCCGCGTTGAAATTTATGCCGAAGCCGGTTTTTGTCCCCGACGTGGCCCTGATCGTGAACAGGTTCAATCCAGACAACTTGATGCACGTCTTTCACGATGATCTCCTCCCGATCTTCTACACCATGCAGCAGTTCCCAGATTTGGATCTCGAGTCGCGCTTGTTTTTCATGGAAGGGTGGGGGGAAGGCCTGCACTTTGAGCTGTACAAACTGCTAAGTAACAAGCAGCCCCTCTTGAGAGAGCAGCTGAAAACCCTCGGGCGGCTGCTTTGCTTCACCAAGTCCTACGTGGGGCTCTCCAAAATCACAACGTGGTACCAGTATGGCTTTGTTCAGCCCCAGGGGCCAAAGGCCAACATCCTGGTCTCTGGCAACGAGATCCGGCAGTTCGCAAAGTTCATGATGGAGAAGCTGAATGTTAGCTTGGAGGGAACACCCCAGGAGGACTATATTATCGTGTTCAGCCGAACTATAAACAGACTAATTCTAAATGAGGCAGAGCTTATCTTGGCTCTTGCCCAGGAGTTTCAGATGAAAACCATTACCGTCTCCTTGGAAGACCACACGTTTTCCGATATCGTCCGTTTGATCAGCAGCGCGTCCATGTTAGTCAGCATGCATGGGGCACAGCTCGTGATGTCTCTCTTCCTGCCAAGAGGCGCCACGGTTGTAGAACTCTTCCCTTACGCAATAAACCCTGAACATTATACGCCGTACAAAACGTTGTCCACCCTTCCGGGCATGGAGCTTCAGTACATCGCCTGGCAGAACACGGACAAGCAGAATACGGTGGCCTACCCAGACAGGCCCTGGGATCAAGGTGGGATTGCTCACTTAGACAAACTGGAACAAGACCGCATCATGAAAAGCACAGAAGTTCCCCGTCACCTCTGTTGCCGAAACCCAGAATGGCTTTTCAGGGTCTACCAGGACACAAAGGTCAACGTGGCCTCCCTCATCCAACTGATCAGGCAAACTGTGAAAGCCAAGCCTGGGTCCAGGAGGCAGAAGTGGGCTAGCGGGCTTTATCCGGGCAAAGTCCGAGAGGCCAAATGCCAGGCCTCTGTCCAAGGAACTGCCGAAGCGAAGCTCTCTGTGTCTTGGCAGATCCCTTGGAACCTCAAATACCTGAAAGTGAGGGAGGTGAAGTATGAAGTGTGGATCCAGGAGCAAGGAGAGAACACGTACATGCCTTACATATTGTCTCATCAGAATCATACGTTTTCAGACAACATTAAGCCCTTCACGAACTACCTGGTGTGGATCCGCTGCATTTTCAACAAAAATCTCCTGGGACCGTTTGCAGAGGTGCTGTTGTGTAGTACGTAAAAGGGGCCACCCAGTTTGGGGCATGCTGTCCAAGCAAGCAGATTTAAGAGAAACAATCTGGTCCAATCATTCTGTCGTCTTTAGAGAACTGAAAAGGACTGCAGAACATGTCAGTGCCTAAGTGTCCGTATGATTGCATTCAATGTGTCTTCTCTTCCCTGTGTGGGATTATTTCCTGTTGGTGTGCAAACCTTGTTCTGATTTTTTTTTTTGGTTGTTTGTTTTTGGCCCTTGACAGAAGCCTACAGGCATGAGTCTGTAGCCCGGCAATCAGAATGGAATGTAATTGTTGATGTACCTTGGTAATAGTTTGCATCCCGCTTATTTGCGGGATCAAACATTTTAAGCCCAGCTTTAAGTCAGGTTATAGTTATGTCACTGGATGAGCAATTTCTCCACAATGTCCAGTATTTAATTTTGCTCTGCCCCCCCTCCCCAAAGAAACTACCTGTGTCCCAGAACATAAGTATTTGGTACTAGACACTTCATTAAATTGTTGGAAACCAATTTAACCACTCTCTCTTTCTTTTAAGAAGCCTAAATATGGGTATTTTAAAAATAACATTGGCTGTAATGCAGCCAAGAGGGAAGCATCCATGCATTTTAGTTTTAGCATTATTGGTTTGTTTTACACCTGATGCAAGAATAATTATGCATACAAGATAAATGCTTTGGGTCCTTCTGTAGACACAAGGACTTCTGCCCGTGGGCATGGTTCCCCACAGAAGTAGGATTGAAGGGGGTTATTTTTGGTTGTTCTGGGAAGGCAGAGTTAAGGAATTCACAACTTGGGGATGGAATTCTTTGTGCATATGGAAATGCTGCAGTGGATCCAAATTGAAGATTTGGGTGCTCTTTTGGGAAATTCAGTGGGTTGGATCCATCAAAAGAGTTTATGGAGGGTGCCGGCAGAGCAGATCTTCGCTTTCCCTCAAGCAACCTGGAATTTATCCCGAAACTCCTGTCTGAGGATTGAGAGAGCCCCACGAGCGGAATATGCCACAGGAAGGAGGGCTGCAGTCTCTGTAGGGAATCAATGAAATTTTCCCCCATTTTCCTCCTTTTTCTATAATTTGGAAATAGAAGAGGAGGAAAGACATGGTGTTCCTCGATTCGTTTGCCAACCCCTCCTGTGAATTCTTTTAGTGGATCCAATCCAATGTCTGATTGTGTTCAGGAGATAAAAGACAAAGTAAAAGCCTGAACTTATGGGAGCTGTGCAGGATCTTGATCATGAAAGCAGGATAAAAGAGAAATAGAATTGCAAGCCTGTATGAAACAACGTTGCGTAACTGTGGTGGATGGCTTCCTGCTCTGCTCTCCGGGTGTCACACACACACACACACACACCCTGGACATTTTCACATGGGGAAAAGGGCACAAAAGGGCTACTAAACTGATGATGGGACTGGAACACCATTCCCTATGAAGAAAGGTTAAAGAGATTAGGGTTTTTTGGCTTGGAAAAATGGCAAGTGGGAGGTGACATGATAAGACGTTGTGACACGATCAGAGGTAGGGTTGGGCGGTTCGGCGTCCAAAGTGGCCGTTCGTGCCCAAAGCAGGCGGCGCTCTGCCAAACCGCCCAACCCTAGAGGTTTACAAAATTACACATGGTATGGAGAAGGCTAGAGAAAGAAATACTTTTTCTCCCTTTCTCACAATGGAAGAACTCGTGGGCAGTCAATTAAGTTAATGGGCAGTAGGCTTAGAACAGATAGAAGGAAGTGCTTCTTCATCCAAAGTGATTAATACATGGAATTCACTGGTGTAAGACCTGGCAGTGACTACAAGTACAGACAGCCTCAAGAGGAGATTGGATAAACATCTGGAGCAGGGGTCCATCAGGTATAGTGTCTGAGCCAGTAATGTTCTATAGTCTTGGTACTTGGGGTTCAGTAGTCGGAGGGCTTCTGGAGTTGCAGTACCATTCCAGACCTGTTTTACCTGGGAACAAATTGGCAGGGGAGAATACCATTTGCAATGGGAAAACAGCAGGCCGGAGCAGCTTGCTGCCTTCTCACAAACTGGGATTCTGCATGTGTGTGTGTGTGTCATGTTGCAGAGAATGGGGGAAAGAGTGAGCAGACGCACAATACCTCTGCAGCTGCTTAGGGCGGGTATGCCATCTCACATCCTTTTATCCAAACCAGAAAAGTGCTTGCATGGCATCAGATGTTGCATTGTGCAGTCATTCTGCAAATGCTACTTCTTATTTTTCCTGTGGGATGCAGGGTGCTTGTAGTAGGAGCTTATTTCCACCCCTACTCCTGGCCATTGTTATGGGTAGCTGCTTAACTTCTGGAGCGTAGCCGAGAGGAACTGGTGTGGATTTCTTTCCACCGAGAAGAGGGAAGAGAGGCTTTGCTAAAGGATAATGGTATCCTTTGGGCTTTCATTTATCCATTAGCATCTGTCAGGTCTATCAAGTTCTATATTTATATTAGGATTAATGAGATCAGAAGAGACCTCTGTGGCTGTCTCCTTTTTTTCTTGTCAGTTTTAGGAGGCCGACTCTCTGGACAGTTTCCTGCTTCTTGAAGAGACTGTCTCTCTCTGGTGCACCACCTCATTCTGCAAGGAAGGGATCAAGGTGGCTTCTTTCTCCACACAACACATTTACCTGCATGTATAGAAGGCTAGTTAAGCCTTGTTGTTTTCCTGCTAGTTGTGTGATACGAAGGAGCATTCAGTATGCAAATCATATCCTAAGGACCTGGGCGCATTCTGGCATAATATACTTTCAATGCACTTTAGGAGGAGATTTTCCTGTTTCATACAGGATAATCCATCCAGCTGCAAAAGCACATTGGAAGTGCATTATTCAACATGTGCAGAATGGGGCCAGCAGTCCCAAGCGACACAATGCAGATGCAGTTTTCTCAGTTCAGCAAGAACTAGGTGTGTATACCCTGAGGCATTTCCAACTGTATCCTCAATGTTTTAGCGGTTCAGTAGTAGACCACAAGCTTCGTATGGTTCCACACTGTATTTGTGGTAAAAAAAACAAAAACCAGGAGGAAGAGCTCTTCCAGAAAGCCAAAAGACCAGGTCAGGGGCAGGTCTGTCCAGAAAGTCCAAAAGGCAAGGATTATCAAATGAAAATTATCTGGAATCTATAATTATAGATGGAAGGATATAATTAAGTATGAACCAAAAGTGAACTGTACTTTTACTAGATCTATTTGCAATTCAGAAACATGGATCTGCATTTTTCCTATTAAAACATGCACAAAATATACAGGTCCCAAAGACAAACTTGTTTCAATATCTTTGGTAAGACTTTTGCAATTCATGTTTCAGATTCCTGTTAGGCTATAACTTCTTTTCAGTCTCCTTTATGAGTCCTGTCGTTTTTTCAACCGTACATGGACTATCAAGAGGTAACGGTCTAATCTATGATATCAGAAGGAGATCAGAAAGATATCAAAATGAGTTTCTAGGTTGTGTCCTAGGTTCAATTAAAGACATGACCTTCAACACCTCCTGGGCCCTGCTGAAACAAACCCACTTATTCACATGAAAGGAAGCCATTGTTGGAAAAGACAATGTCTGGTGTACAAAGAAGAAGAGAAGAAGACCCTGCAGGGAGCAGCCAGAAGACAAATAGGATTATGAGGTCAGGACCTTCTCTCCTGTTCAGTGTCATTCTTTGTCTCCAGATTGCTACTCTTAAGGGCAATTTCCTGCTTCTTCTCAGAAGCCACAGTTCCAGTCTCTCTCTCTCAATAAGACCCATTATGCATGGGCCGGAACGCCCACCCTGGTGGCGGCAGGACATCGGGGAAAATCCCCAAGTATGCACACCACCGCCAGCACAGCTGTGTCCAGGCCCACAGGTTCTTCCAGAGTCCTGGGACTCCCAAGGGCACAGGTGAGGGCCAGCCCGACGGAGCCCCATGCATAATTGGAGGAGCTGGGCTTTCGGCCTGGCTCCTCCCCCTGACCTATGGTGTCCTTGCAGAGATACCTCTCGCCTCTGCCGGGTCCACGGAGCCAACAGGGGCAACCCCCTGCCCCCGCCATGGTGGAAGAGCAGCATGCTGCTCCCCTCCATCCTGCAGTGGGGGCCCCCTGCCCCCAATCACCCCCCAGCCACTGCTGCTGCTTACCTGTGCTCCCGGCGTTTCAGGCCCCGTGTTGCATGCACAGGGCCGTTGCACCAGCACAGTTGGTGGAGCTCCGCCCCCATGTGTACACGGGGGACGGCAGAGCTGTTGGCCCTGCTGCAACGGCATGGTGGCAGCACGGTGTAGCTGCTGCCGTGCATAGTGGGTCTAAGTTAGGCATGTAGTCAGCTCCTGTTTCTTCTCTGCACTATCAAGTATGGTAATTCCTTAATAAACCTTTACCTATTCTTCCATCCGGGTCTGCAACCTTGCTGCCTTATTTACTCCGCTAACAGCCATGAGACATTGGTGTCCTGCGACAGGAAGAGGAGGAGTCTGTTATGATCTGGTTTCATAGCCAGAACCATGAGCAGCATACCGAAAGAGCCAGGGACTGGAAATGTGGGCCATACATCTGGAACTATGCCACAGCAAGGAATAAGGCAGATGTCAGGGCTGAGGAGGTATCCGCTTCACTGTGTGACCTTAGTTCACCACTCTGCTGCTGTTCTCCGAGTGCATATAAAGAGAAGCGGCAGCCACAGCCCTTGATCTCTGTGCAACAGGTCCTTCCAAAGCATAGCAAAAGAAATCACGTGACCAAGCAGGTGAGGCTTTGTGTGCCACCTGAGGGTTCTGTCCGATGGCCTGAAGGATGGGGAAGCTGGTCTTGGGCAACACCCTTCTTTGCCTGTGATCCTGGGGAAAGCAATATTGAACTAGATGGGCTAAGGGTATGATTGTACAAAGAAGCGTTGTACATTCCTAGAAAGCAGTGACAGAACTGATCTTTGACTGGCATAAACAGCTGTGGTCTGCAGAATGATATGAAGATGACAACCCGAGCCAGAAAGTTTAGGCAATATTATGGGATGGGCGTGCTATGACGGAACCAGAGCCCAAAGTGCCTCTACTTGCAACTTTGCGTTGCTGCAGACAGCTGTAGTTGCTCAAAGGCTTAGGGTCAGGACACCTGTCATTTTACAGCTTCTACAAACTTGAGCTCAGTTGTACCTTGACAGGAGGAAGAATTAACATCTTTGGAAGGGCTCGTGCCCAGCATTTCTATTCCAGAAGGTCAGGGCTCTCTCAGACTCACCTCCCCCACAGGGTGTTGTGAGAAGAAGAAGGGAAGGTGATGGTAAGCCGCTTGGAGATTCTTGGCAGCTCTTGACTTCCAGAGCGGTATGACTCCACTTAGGATTGCTGTGCTCACAAGATTTTCTTGTCTACAATGGTAATGCAACCTCCCCACAAACTCACTAGTTTGCCCACTAGGTTTCTTTTAAATATTTATAGCTTGCTCTCAGAACCTGCATTTTTGAGGTAGAGTATGAAAAAGGCAGCACAACCCATACAAATATGTTACATCATTAACATGCAAACCCACTGCATAAAAGTGCAGCAGAGAAGACCAAGTACCTGAACCAATAAAAGCCCTAGGAGCGTAAGCACCATAAATGCAACAACAGCAGAAGGGAAAGATACCAAAACCCCAGCAACATAAATGGCCTGGGGGAATTAAAAGGTCTGCACCTGATTTGGAAGAGAACATCCCCAGGAATGGATGGAGAGAAGAACTTCCACAAGCAAGGGCCACAAGTAAAAAGACCCTGTTGTTAGAAGCCATCTATTTTGCACAGGGCCATACAGCAGCAGGCTTCTGAGGAAGATATAAAGTCATTCATGGTGCAGATTTCAACTTTTTAGAAATGCAGATTCATGGCAGGTATGTTGAGAGTGCCAAGCCAGGGTTCATACCTCAGCAATCTCTCTCTTTCTCCTCCCTGTGACTTGGTGGCCTCCCTGCTAGTTCAGTTTTTGCTAAACAATTGTTAGGCCTTCCATTTTTCTGCGAGGAACAAACAATGCCCGAGCATCAGCCACAACAACAATGGTCGTTTAAAACGGGCTGTAAAGCATGGTGGCTAGCCACTATGAATGCAGCAGATTTATTTCTAAAATATTTTGGTTCCTGTGCATTTTAAAAGATGGTAGGATTAAAGAACATGAATTATTTTCCCCCAGTGGATTTGGATTAGGAGTGCGTGTTTTGAAACATATCCAAGATCTTGCCTCAAAACCCATCTGTGGCTAGGAAGGTGTGGAAGGCAGCCCCATCTGTGGAAAGGACCAAAATAGCTTTGCAAAAGTCCCATTTTCAAATCATCCTGGAACGGACCAGGGACCAGTTCCTGAGCTAAAATAAACTGGGCTTTGGCTCATTTTCCAGGAATTGATAAAAAGCCCGGAATCTATGGGAACAACAGAGCATTACAAGAAACATGACTCTTTTCTTTCAAGGGGTTTTTATGGACTCACTTTTATCTTACAATAAAATCACTACATAATTTTATAAGCCCAACTCCTGTAGATTGGGGGGGGGGGGAGAGATGGTGGACAGACAGAATCTTTGCTTCTTTTCCCATAATACTTAGGGTTGCCAGCTCTGGGTTCAGAAGTACCTGGAAGTTTGAGGATGGAACCTGGGAGGATGGACTTCAGGGACAGAGGGTCCTCAGTAGGGTGTCATACCATACAGACCAACAGATGTTTTAAATAAGTAATAAATAAACTATATATGTGGTCTGGCCGGCCATCAATTGTAAATCCGGGGGATCTCCAGCTCACTCCTGGAGGCTGGGAGCCCTAATAACCCTATCACTGGCAACGAAGAGGGGCACCAGGGAGTACTGTTGTACACAACTGACTTGTGGAATTCTCTGCTCTGAGACAAGGGGGTGGTGACCACTGGTGTGAGCAGAATGAAAGATGGGGAGGGCAAATAGCCAAATATGTGAAGACGTCTTGAGTCTGTCAGTGGCTGTGGGCTGTAATTGCTGGATGGACCTTCTGGGCTGGGAAGCAAAATGCCCTTGATTGGCAGCTGCCCAGGAGCCATCATCAGATGAAGCCTGTTGCCTACAGGCCCTGCTTGGGAGCTTCCTGCCAGCCACTGTTGGAAGCAAGATGATGATGATGATGATTTATTAGATTTATTACTTGCTTCTCCCCGGAAGCTTGAGGCGAGTCACAACATATAAACCCCACCATAAAACCATACAATAAAACCCATAAAAAAATAACAGTACACAGATTAGGGTTGTGTGCAGTGGTGTTCAAATCAGCCATTCCAGGCCGATGCAGCCAGCGCCGTGCCTCGGGGGGAGGGGGGAGGGGAGACGCGGCCGCTGGTGCATAACTCAGCACACACATGCAGGCGCGCACCACTCTAACACACATATACCAATCATAATAAAAGAAAATAAAAGAAAAAAGAAACACAACCCTTACCTGCACTACCCCTAGATGACCCATTCTAGAGGAGAGGGAGACAGCGGGTGCTACTGCTGCTTGATTCATTCCTATAAGATGCTGGACCAGGACAGCTGTTGTTCTCTTATTTGAGGGTTACCAGCTTCCAGGTGATGGCTGGAGATCTCCCAGGATTAGCACTGGTCTCCAGACCAGAGCTTAAGCCTCAATAACTAATGTTGTGTAGGGATGCTAGTCCTGCCCCAAATCCTGCCCACTCCCAGCTCCACCCCCAAAGTCTCTAGGTAATTCCCAACCCAGAGATGGCAACCCCAAGGATGGGGATTCTCACATAGAGCTGCCAGATCTTTCCTTATAAAAAAGAAGAAAAATTTGGTCCAGTGGCTGCCCTTACGTTTCCTTGTTTTTATTTGCCAATATATTAATATTAATTATTATGAAAATGTATTCTTTTTCAAATTTTAATAGATATTTCCTTCATATCTATGTTGCAAAGAAATGTTGCAAAAGTTATGAACATAAACCAAAATGGGTTCCGGATATACAAAATGTTTCAATTTCCTGTTTCAATTTTTCATTCTTCTTCAGTGGTACAATTTTTACATTTGTTGTGTCTTAATTTCCTCAAGTGTTTCATACAAATCATCCCTCAGGCTCCAGATTTCCTGGAGGTCTCTAAGGCTTTGGAACCCCCAAGGAAACCTAAGGACAGCCACTGGGTCCACTTCTTCTTCTTCTTCTTCTTCTTCTACTTCTACTTCTACTTCTACTTCTACTTCTACTTCTACTTCTACTACTTTCCATTCAACTAGCCTTCTTTTGTACATTGGGAACCAGATCTTCCCTCAGAGCAGAAGACCTCCAGGCAGCACTCCCTGCTGCTGTTTTGTAGGTTGTGGTATCTCTACTGGGGCAAACCTAAGCCAATGAGATATTCTAAGAGAAACGCCATGATCTGAGTCCTTCTCTTGTGACTCTGGTTTATTTAATGAGCAAATATAGGTAGATTTTAGCATTGATTTGAATGAAGCTGCTTTTCAAGCTCTGTTGCATGAAAGGAATATTCTCTATGCATATTCAGTATAGTTATAAGCAAGTATGAAAAGGCATCTGCAGTGTTCAGAGGAAAAAAACTTGAGCTGGTAGAAATAATTGGGAATTAAGAAGAAAGCCCCAAAGAGGCATTTCTTAAAAGCCCTCCAGTTCCTTCCTTCTGCCTGATTGATTTTGAATTCAATTTCATCGGCATGCTGAGGACTGCAGCCCGGCAATTCATCTCCACTTGAGCCAGGCAGGAAAATAGATGCCAGAAATATTTCCCCACCTGTCAAACCTCCTGCTTCATGTTTCGGCATTTCTCACATTCAGTCAGAGTGCTGGTAATTTTTATCTCCAGGGATATCAGATTTATTTATTAACAGAATTTAATTATTTAGTTTTTGTACATCTGCAGTTTGAGCATGAAGAAGGGTGGCTGAATCTGCATAAGGATATATTGAAATATTGCGGAAGAAATATGTTCTTGCAGAGTCACAAACTGGTATTGGCTCATAAATTTATTAAAGGTGTTGTTGTAACTTTGCTGCAAAGGGAACAGGGTATAGGAGAGGTCCATTGTCATTTAAGGCACAAAGCAGAGATTGCTCTGTGCAGAAAATTAAGTCAGTCTGTCCTAGATTATTGACCTCCTTGAAACAGCTTCATGCTGGATGGATGTACACTTAAGTAAGGATTGCTTATGTAAGCAATATCCTAATTCATTTAGCAAAGAGGTGGTAGTGGCTAATAGATGGAAGGAAGAATGCAGAGCTAGGGCAGAATGATATAGGAACCCGTATTATTTCCAGCCAAGCCCTCGGATGGCTCCCAGTTACTCAAAAGAACTGGCTGTACAAATGTGAACAGGGTTTGTTGATTCATATTTAAATGTAGAGCCTGTTTTTTCCACCACAAGGTTTTCACACTGGCTCACAAGAAAATGTCAAAGAAAAATCAAACTATCATTCACATCGTGTTTTAAAATGTTAAAGTGGCCACTGTTCCCATTGCATTCCCAACTCTAATGAAGTTCAGATCCCCCAAACCGAAGACCAAAGTGCATATATATAACACAGCAGCCCATTTCTTTAGAAGAAGAGGAAGAAAAAGAGCTAGTTCTTATATGCCGCTTTTCTCTACCTGAAGGAGTCTCAGAGCAGCTTACAGTCACCTTCCCTTTCCTCTCCACACAACACTCACTCTGTGGGGGGGGGGGGGGTGAGGCTGAGAGAGCCCTGATCTTACTGCTCGGTTAGAACAGCTTTATCAGTGCTGTGGCAAGCCCAAGGTCACCCAGCTTGCTGCATGTGGGGGAGGAGCAGGGAATCCAACCCAGCTTGCCAGATTAGAAGTCCACACTCCTAAACAATACACCAAGCTGGCTCTACACCCACCTAGTAATGATGCAGCTTCTGCAGCTTCTTCCTGCCACAGCACACCCCACCCCCAAAAAGAAAAAGTTCCACACGGGCATTTATGAGTACAAACATGAGCTTGGAACCCCATAAGGAGAAAAAAAATGAATTTTGGGGTGGAACAGAGGCAGATAAGGAAAGAGTGAAGAGACCACCACTCTAGCGCTTTGAAGTTCTCAGTTCCCCATGACAAAATAGGGTTTTTTTCTTTTAAAAAAACAGCCTTGAGATATGCAGTATCAACTGAGCATCTCAAAAGCCCTGACTGAACTCCCAGAATTTCGCAGGGCCTGCAAAAGGGAGCTCCTCTACCAGGCATTTGCTTGAGGCCGACCGACCCAACAATATCCGCTGGTCCCCCCTGACACCCCCCCCCCACAGGAATATGAATATAACCTACCTAGGGGTTCTATTAAAATTGCTATCTTTGTTGAACAACGTTTCTGTTGAAATATCCTAGTTGATATATTATATGCTATGTTATGATTGTTATATTTGTTATGATGTCTCATGTCATTACCCCATGACGTTTTATGTAAACTGCCCAGAGCCATATGGAAGGGAGGTATAAAATGATGGATGGATGGATGGATGGATGGATGGATGCATGGATGCATGGATGCATGGATGCATGGATGCATGGATGCATGGATGGCCAGACAGACAGACAGACAAATAAATCATCAAATTTGATGTAGTTAGCCTGTTAGTGAACTTCCGTTAGGAAAACAGTTCCACAGTGTAGGCGTTACCACAGGAAAAGTCCTGTTTCTAACGATAGGCACATTTAAACTTAGGCCTAATTTTTGCCAGCAGCTGACCCTTAGGGTTGCCAACTCCTGGCTTGAAAAAAAACCTGGAGATTTGTGTGGAGGCTGGAACTAGAAGCTGGCGAGGTTTGGGGAGAAAAGGAAGTCCAATGTGGCCACAGAGTCCATCTTCCACAGCAGCCATTTTCTTCAGGTCAACCAATCTCTGTCACCTGGACAACAGCTGTAATCCCAGGAGCTGAGCAGCCATCACCTCTAGCTCAAGTTGAATAAAAGTAGAATAGAAGAAGACTTTAGCCTCTGCCAGTTTCTTTATAGGGGCAACCTCAAGGAAGGCAGTCCTAGCTTTGTGTATGGACTGTAACATTCAGCAGAAGGCCTCCAGTGTTTGAATGCTCTTCCAGATCAATGAAAAGTAAGAAAGAAACATCTAAATACACAGAAAAGTGTATCCAGCCAAAGGCTGGGCTAGTATTCTTCTTTCTGAGGACTAGTTTTCTCTATGCAGAAAATACCTTTTTGGAATGGTGCATTCACAGCAGCCATTCTGTGGTATAATTAACGTAACACAAAAACTGACTCCACAGACCGAAACTGTATTAATATAATGAATCAAGGATAATGAGTCCTGTGAAAGGAAGCTTGTTTCTTTTCTAGTTCTAAGGTATGGACTATTTACCATCTCTAAAGTCATCTCTTGGAAATATAGATTCCTTGAATAAACAAAACAAGGAAAGGATGTTCTTTCTCCAGCTTCTGTTGAGCCTGAGACTGTTTGATATAGTACATTTTCATTTCAGATATGCCCTTTGATACATGCCCAAGATTTCTGCATCAAAGCCTTTATTAGTCTTTCAGCTTTTTTTTTTAAGCTTTCACTGAGTTTTATCTCAAACGTAACTTGACAATTCCGTCCTTCAGCAGCACCTTCTTTCTTTTGCAGATATGAATAATTGGGAGCAGAAGTGTGAAAACTTTGGGGAGGGACTACAGGGGAGGTTACTAAAATGAGCTCTGTTTCCAACCATGGTCCCTTTGTGCTTTCTACCCATGTAGTTAATTAAAATCTGGCCAGGCTACAGTTGTTACTGCACTGCTGAGGTGTGGGAATAGAGATTTCATGCAAAATTAATGACCATCTCATTCCCACCCCGTCCTTTTCTAAGCCAAGGAAGAAACGGTCGAAATGCAGCATTTGCCCTTCTAAATGAGACACCCTTTGTGCTCCTCCAATTTAATATTTATTTGGGGAAGTAAAGCTGCAATCCTCTGGAAAAAAATTTTTTTTTTGTACTTACATTTTCTTTGTGGTTCTGAGAGTGGGTTTTGGAATAAAAATACACAGGACTGGGCTATGTGGTTAATTTTATAACAACAGATAGAGGAATTAATTTGTTCTCATTTCAAATGTCTGTGATGGTGGAATAATTTCTCAGGTGTGATCATCTAGCAGGAAAGCACAAGGCAAACCTGGGCAGAGGTCTTCAGTGGATTCAGAATGGTCTGAGTCTACTTTGGACGGCATTTTAGGACTGCATTTTTAAGAGCTGTATATTGTAATGTGGGAAGGAAGACAGCATGGTATAGTCCAGTCTTGACAGTTCTCAGAGATTAAGCAGCATTGATATTTGGAAGGAAGATTCTATAGAGGAATGCAATGGCAAATAACTTCTGCTTCTGACTTTGGAATGCCAGTTCTCGGGTGAGACCTGGGGATACTCTGGGATTGTAGGGGTGGGGGCCAGGACAGAAAATGCTCTGGCCCTGGTTGAGGCCAGGCAGGCTTCTTTAGGGCCAGGGACCATTAGCCGGTTGGTGGTGGCAGAGCGTAGAGCTCTTTGAGGGGCGTAGGCAGGGAGGTGGTCCCTCAAATACACTGGGCCCTTACCGCTTATGGCCTTGACGGTAATTACCACAACCTTTAGCCTGATCCGGAATTCAACTGGCAACCACTCTAGTTGGTATAGAATGGGCCGTATGTGGGACCTCCGTTGTAATGCTTTGTTATAAATAAAGAGGCTTCATATTCTAAGATTAACATCATCAACAGCAACAGTAAAAATGTAATTGATGGCTGGAACAGCAAAATAAGAAAGATTCCTGGCCAGTAATGAAGCAATGGTATCCTGTAGGAAACCCACTGCTGCAGTTTTTAAAAAGCTTTGGATTTCAAGTTTCCATAGAGAGGCCATCTGCCTGTCTGATTTTTGTGTACTTCACTTCTGGAGATGGTGAATTATGAGCTGAGCTTTGGATCCTGAACAAGATACATTCAAAGAAAATACCTTAAACTGCAGCAACCCAAGGGGCCAATTGCTTTTTTATGGCTCCTTGGAAGGTCACATCCGCCTTGCTTAGATAGGCCACACAGAATAGGTTGACAGCTAATTGGGTTCTCAAGGAAACCTGATGTCCCTGTATGAGAACAGTTGGTTTTCCTCTCTTATAGAAATTGATTAACTTCATTCATTATGTGTAGAAGCATCAAGTACCCCTGCCAACTTTTTACTGACTGTGCTCTTGCGCCTTTAATGAAGGCTGATACAGAGGAATTCAGCAATGGAGGATCTTTGCTTGCATCTACTGGAAGGTAGTAGAAACTAGAGTTTGTGGGAACAGTGATAGAGACCTCCAGACTGGCAGGAACATAGTCCGAGGCAGAAGGCTTCCCCTCCCTACAACAGTACTCTGTTCTGAAAAACTACAGTTCCCCACCAGCCTCCTGTCCTGGAGGAGGAGACAGTTTACTCATGCACACGTTCATATTCCCAATGCCCAGTGTCCGAATGAGAATTTGATTTGCCTGTGGAAATGCTGCCTGCTTATCTACCTTAAATCTGGAATTTGGGAAAGAGGATTTCTTGGATAAGAATCACAACTCCTGCGAATTTCATCCCAACTTGGGAGGTAAACATGAACACATGAAACTGCCTTATAATGAGTCAGACTGTCTCGAAGTCGGTATCTTTTCAACAGGGGATACCAGGGACTGAACCTGGGACCTTCTGCATGCAAAGCAGATACTCTACCACTGAGCCACAGCTCCTCCCCGAAGAGTGACATTTGGGAATGTCTTTTCCATTGAAATCCCAGGAGATGACTCTTGGTTCAGTTAGCTTTCATTCCAGTATTAAGGAATGTGATTCCGTTTGTTAAAAATAATCACACGCAGCACTGGCTTCGTGTCCGTGTGTGTGTGTGTTTTGTTTTTGCACAACCCTAATAAGTAAAGGTCCACAAGCTGTCTGTATAAGTACCACTTAAAACAGAATTCGAACATGTTGGTGGAAGGGTTGGTGCTCATAGTGGGGACTCAGTAAAGTCTGCTGAACAGCAGAAGTAAATTACAAGTCGGACATTATCTGCCAGGAGAAACACATCTGTGTGTGTGACAGCTAGTTATTTATTCAGTTTATCCACCCTGTAATTTTTCAGGCATCTTCTTTGACAGATAAGTATTGTCAAAAATAAGCCAACACTAATAACTTTAACAGCCAGGCCTGGTCAGCTTTAAGAGGATGGGTCTAGAACAAAGTTCTTTTTGTGGATGTTTTATAAACTTTGAACCCTTTTTGCCCTCTTAAAACCCCTCCCCAATGAAGAATTATCTTCCAGCCAGCAAATCAAATGGAATGGCAAATTAGTACTTTCACCAAAACTGGTGCGGGAATGACTGCCACACAATGCTGTGTAAGCGACAGGGCTAGTCAAACTGCGGCCTTCCAGATGTCCATGGACTACAATTCCCAAGAGCCCCCTGCCAGCATTCGCTGGCAGGGGGCTCTTGGGAATTGTAGTCCATGGACATTTGGAGGGCCACAGTTTGACTACCCCTGCCTTACAGCATCAATGGCGATGTTTGCATCTGATTTTGCAGAGACTCTTACTCTGCTTCATTTTATTCACCCAGCATCAGGGAAGTGCAACAGCACGATAGGTCACAGTTGCAGCTTCTGCAGTAGCCATTTCCGTACCATCCTGGGGTATGCTAGGTATTGCACAGTTTTGCCATAGAGTTGAAATCGAATTGTAGTACCAGTCAATTTGACCGGCGGTGTTGTCTACAAGCCAGACCTGCACTGATTGGGGACCCACAATACCAGCTGCCAGGTGTGGGGGCCCATCAGGGAATTCCCAGCCTTTTGCCTGCATCTCGGTGCCAGTTAGCGGAGAGAGGTTTGTCAAGCACCAGCAAGCTCTCGTACATGGGTGGTGTGCTGCTTTTCTTTTGGTAGATCACCCAGTGGGCATATCTGTTCAAGGTGATAAAATAACTTGCCACATAATTGCTTCAACACTATTGGCTGTTAACTTGTATTTCTGAGATTTATTTATGCTCATTCAGAAAAACAACTTCATTCGTATTTCTTAGTTGTCTCCTGGAACTTCTGAGTAGGAATGAATTTCAGTAGTCTGCTGCCACTACCGAGAAGGCCCTTTCTAAAGTAGGTTCTCTAATTTTAGAAGGTAGAGGTACTCCAAGAAGAACCTGTGACAAAGATCTTAACTGATGGGCAGGTTCACATGGGAACAAGTCGTCACTGAGAGACCTGCTAATCAGAATGGAATGTATAGTTTATGGTTTACAATATGGTGGGATGGAGGAGCTAAAAAGAAATAAAATCAACAACAATAAGAATGCAGTGTTATAACATATGTAATGTAAGATGCCTGTTTTTGTTCTTTGTTCTTCATTAATTTGCTATTTTTTCTTCTTCCTTTTTGGTAATCTGTGCTAATATAATTAAAAAATTACCAAAAAAGGGACTCCAATCTTTGAAATGCCACTTGAGCTTTTATTCGTGTAGACATTTATCCACTTCTTTATTTTTTTTTAATAAAGTTGCCAAACTGGTCCAGGGATGGGTAGATGGGGCTTGTCATATAGTGAATCCCAGCCAAATGCAAAGCCACCTTCTACAGCAGAGTGGCTGGAACATTTTTTCACAGAGCTTGACTTTGAAGAGCAACTCTGTACAGTGCAGTGAAGCCTGAAATTCAAATTAATGCACATTTGGACTTAACCGTAGTGGATCAAATGTTCTGGAAAGGCATCTACTAAGCTGGCAGAACATTAGCCTTCTTTCTCTGATAACCGGAATGAAAAACTTGTTAACTGTCAGGCTCTGAGGTCACCTTTTGAATCTTTGGCCAGCCCCCAAGCTTCATAGGCTGTGACAACGAGTTACAGGGATAGTCCTGGGGACCCTGGAAAGGTTAACCATGCATGGCAGAACCCTGAAGAGTCCAGAAGAATTAACCTTATCTAATGCACACGAATGGTGCGCAGACATCTGGTAATTGTTAAAGATGCCTACCAAGGTTCATCTGGTCAACAGGAAGAAGCAGGCTGGCAAAATGGAGGTGGAGGAATCTTCAGTGCCTCGCAAAAGCATCACTTCCAATGCAAGCTACAAGGGCCAGCATTGCCCCAGGGTGACGCTCTAGCCCTGACCTTCAGTCAGCTGACTGGCTGGGAGAACTTCCCCTTTGTAATGGCTACCAATAAGCAGGGAAAGCTTCATGGGACACAAACCCACTGATAGCCTTTGAGCTCATTGCAAAGAAATGACACCTTTGACATTTGTATATATTGAATTCCACAATTTTGAAAAAGCCTAGGATTTGGGAGCTAGATATGTTGGATATGCAGACTTGTGGATTTTAAATGTACGGAGATGTTAAACTCAGTGATAGTGATGTGTATATTTTGAGGTGAAAGTTTCAGATACAATGAAAAGGGGAAATTTTAGCCATCGGGTCTCATGGAAATGGATGCTGTTTGGTGCCAGGTGGATTTGTTGGCAATGAATGTGATCTTGGGGTACTTGTGGACTGTAAGCTAAATATGAGCAAACAGCAGTAGTAAAGAAGGCAAATGCAATCTTCTTGGGCTGTATCAATAGAGGCAACACATCAAAATCACAAGATATGATAGTCCCAGTGTATATCACATCGGTCAGACACCCCCCCCCCCCCCGAGGGATAAAATTGAGAGGGTTCAGAGGAGAGCGACGAAAATGATCCGGAGCCTGGGGACTAAGCCTCTCCTTCTCAGCCAGGAGAAGAAGAGGTTGAGAGAGGACATGATTGCTCTCTTTAAGTATTTGAAATGTTGTCACTTGGAGGAGGGTAGGGAGTGGCTCCTATGGGCAGCAAAGGATAGGACCCACAGTAATGGATTTAAACTACAAGGAGAATGGTATCGGCTAGATCAGTGGTTCTCAACCTGGAGGTCGGGACCCCTTTGGGGTTCAAAGGACCCTTTCACAGGGGTTGCAGCAGGGCAAGCAGCTTGGCAGGGGTAGATCGAGATAGAGCGTTTGTCTGGAGCAGCAGAAAAGAGCGAGATCAGCATGGTGGGACAAGAGGCAGAACTGAACTGAGAAACCCCGGGAAAAAAACAATTTATATACAATCTTGAACAATGGATCTTCACGCCATTGGTCAGTTCCGGTTTAATTTCTGAGAAAGAACACTTGCATAATTTTATGGTTGGGGGTCACCACACTATGAGGAACTGTATTAAAGGGTCATGGCATTAGGGAGGTTGAGAACCACTGGGCTAGATTATCGAGGGGGATTCACAGTCAGAGTAGTTCAGCAGTGGAATTTCTGCCTAAAGAAACTGTGAGCTCCCCCTCAATGACAGTCTTGAAGCAACAGCTGGACAGATACTTTATGTTCCAGGCTGATCCTGCATGGACAGAGGATTGGACTAGATGGCTTGTATGGCCCCTTCCAACTCTATTTGATCTCTGCCCTATGAAGCATTATTCTACAACATGTAACAATTTGACTAATTTCTGCTGGACATTAAAATGAGCTGACTCTGTCCTTATTCTTGAATCTTACAGCCCCAAAGAATACAATGTGCACTATAGAATCCCATCCAAAATCAGAGCAGACATTTCCATTTTGTCTTGTATTTTGACACTTTTAATCTGACAGCCTTGGAGTGCAGGGGTGTATGTGTGTGTCTGAAGAAAAGGTGGGGGGGGGGGGGGAGGAAGCAATCAGATTCAGAAAGCAGAAAAATAAAAGGAGGGCAGATATTACGTCCCCTGTGCAACCAGCAGTGTCCTTGTTACTAAGCTACTGTGACAGAAGAATACATGTTATTTGGCCTTTGCAAATATCTTTGCACTTATTCAGCTGCAATATGTCATGAAACGCCTGTGATCAGCTGAATCAAAGACATCCCCTGTTTAGGCTGCCATTTCTGCTGGGTTCTCAGTTCTCTTCTAAGAAGGAAGAAGAAAAAAGCAACAACAGACTCTACTAATGAAATATTCTACCCTGCATTGAACTATAAAGATTGTTCCACTGTTTTCCTTTCTGGACTGAAAGGGGGTTTAGTTCATAATAACCTTCCAACCATTTTGAAGTTATCGGACACCTTATCTTGTTCATTTGTGTATCATCTGCCTTCTAAAACAGGGGTAGTCAACCTGTGGTCCTCCAGATGTTCATGAACTACAATTCCCATGAACCCCTGCCAGCATTTGCTCTCTTTATGGAGCGTTTGCTGGCAGGGGTTCATGGGAATTGTAGTTCATGAACATCTGGAGGACCACAGGTTGACTACTCCTGTTCTAAAAGAACCATAGAATCATAGAGATGGGTGGGGTCATACAGGTCATCTAGTCTAACCCCCTGCTCAATGCACGATCATCCAATCTATGTCTGGTGATATGGCATGATGTACATTTCCAAGCAGGCTCTGTGTTTGTACAAGCTCTGATCTCAATTAATATATTGAGGTGCCCTATCTTAGGGCTGGATTCAGGCTACATTTTCCATCTGCGGAATGCTTCCCCTTTCTCATTGCAACACACTGATCTCGATGGAATGCTAGTCATATACTGCAAGTCTCATTCGTTTCCAACTTCTACCATGGAAAACTGGGGGGCTTCTGAACCAAACTGTCTGCTTCTGAACCAAAGCAGTTGGAAAGCCACCCAATGCAACACATGGCCAATGCTAGCTGGAAGGATAAGGCTTCACTTAAAGCCAGATATTGATCAGCTATCCCTTAGGGAATGGATATCTGTCTTCCTTTTCCCAAATTGAAACAGATTGCATTCTACACTTAATTGCCTGGCTGCTGTCTCCTTCCAGCTTGATTGGGGAAGCTAAGAGGGGGGGGAGGAGAGCTGTGATCACGAAGCTCCAGCCAGCATTGAAGGAGCACAAGGATGGAGAGGGGTTTATTTCCTGCTGTTTGTCTCCTGACTCTATAGCCAAAGCAAGTGGGGGGGGGGGGGAGGAAATGGAGCATGAGTCTGCTTGTTTATTTTTCTTTTCCTGAGTGAGGTGGGGGGGAGAATAGGGGGGAGAGACAATTCAAAAGGCAAATCTCATCACATAGAGGTGTGAGCTTGGAGCACAGTCACTTTAGAAGTGAAGGCAAAAATAAATCTAGTGAGGGAATGGCAACCGGGAACAAGGCAGTCTTTGAACTGACACCCTGACCAGGCAGCAACAGACGGCCTCACTTCATAAGCGTTGGAGGCGTGGAGGAGGAAGTTAATCGGGCAAAACACAGAGATCTACACTTAATACTGGGCCTCTCGGAGTGGATTCCTCAAATGCAGCGACTTTTATCTGCTCCTGGATATTGTTGGGGGAAAAGTAGAGTCACTGCGGATCAATTGTAGACATTGTAGAGGGAAAATTTTAAGCACTAAATATCAGAATTGAAATTGAATAACGTATAGATTACTTTTTTTAAATATGGTGTCACCGGGGATAAAAGGCCCAGTGGAGATTCAACTCTGATTTTATAATACTGCAGGCAGTTCTGCAAGCTCTTGAGCATGAGCTTTCCCCAGTCTTGCGACCTATAAACCTTTTTGGCTTGATGAGCGGTAGACTGTACACTCTTGGAATGCAAATAGTATAAGAAGAAGAGTTGGTTTTTATACCCTGTTTTTTAACTCCCCAAAGGAGTCTCAAAGTGTCTCACAATTGCCCTACCGTTTTTCTCCCCACAGCAGACCGCCTGTGAGGTAGGTGAGGCTGAGAAAGATCTGAGAGAACTATGACTGGCCCAAGTCACCCAGTTGGCTGCATCTGGAAGAGTGGGGAATCAAACCCGGCTCTCCTGATTAGAGATCGCTGCCCTGAATCACTCACCATGCTGGCTCTACAGCAGGGGTAGTCAACCTGTGGTCCTCCAGATGTTCATGGATCACAATTCCCATGAGCCCCTGCCAGCAAATGCTGGCAGGGGCTCATGGGAATTGTAGTCCATGAACATCTGGAGGACCACAGGTTGACGACCCCTGCTCTACTGTATGGCATAGAGGTAAATCACAGGTGTTCTCTGGGCTATCTCACAACCCATTTTTCATGCTCTCCTTCATTTTAGTCGACTGTAAAGCAAGGCAGATTTCTGCTTGAGAATATCATCTACGGCTCCCATCTTAGAGCGCTTGCTTAGACATAAGCCCCACTGAATAAAGTAGCACTTGCTTCTGAGTAGATCTGCTTCAGTTTGCCCCCTAAAGCCCCACCACACCACCACAGGGAACTAAGTCCCATTGTTTTGTGTATTTTTATGTGAAAGAAGAAAAACTAATCATGGTCTCACTGCGCAGAAGGAACAGATAGTTCTAGAAGGGAAAATGAGCCATTAAGAGGCTTCTGTCGCAAACTTTTTCTAAAGCAGGACTCAGAATGTGTGTCATGCGAGGAACACTATTAATTGCTATTAATTCTTGCAGAGTGGTTGGTGTAATCTAGTCAATTATTTAAACCCAGCTGGAGGTAATAACTAATGTTTTTCTTTATAAGCCAATAGTACAATATAGAGTCAGTATTCATGTACTGAGAGGCTGTTCTCCCCAAAGCCGCTACTGTGGTTTGTTCAGGAATAAGCTTTATTAGTTTTCTGACATAACCCACAGCGGGTGATTTACCGCAAATGCGTTTAAACAGAACTGTGTCTCCTAAGGATTATAACTGGAAGACAAATTTGAGCCAAAGTAACGGGAATCAATCTTTTCAAGATGTGTACAAAATCGTGTCTTTCAGTTGGAAGACAATTCCTTTCTCTGTTCAACCAGGATGCAAACAATAGCAAGTCACCTCTCTCTTCTTCCCAGTTGAGAGCAGCCCTCAGTACGATTAGTATACCTTATTTGCCAGCTGCATCCTAGAAAAGCAGCAGAGATAACCCAAATAACAACTCATGGGGGCACTGAGGCTTCCTCAACAGAAAATGAAAAGGAGCTAAAAAAATAGACCCCTCAAAGTCTGATACAAGGCAGAACAAAACATATGATGATATTCTATGTATTACAGGGCAAGCTGAGCGGTTGGTAATTCCTCGATGCAACTTTGTGATGCTCCAGGTCCAATTCTGCTGGTCTTCCAGTGAAGCTCTCTGGCAAAATGGAACCAACTGGGCATCACAGGAATCATACCCCAGGCTTTAGCTTAACAAATACAGCCCCACAATGACAATGATCTGTTCCAGATAATATATTTCTGGTAAGGCCTTGGAGGAGGGCCATGTCTCATGTCTTAAGTGCCACTCAGCACTTAACACCCACTCAGTGCAGCTGTCCCGCCCCTGAGGTCCTCCTCCTCCTCCTCCAACTGGCTTGCCTGTCTGTCCAGCGGCCAGCCAATTGCCTTCTGTCCCCCACCCCTGACCAGTCCCTCCTCCTTCCACTTCCCTTGGAGGCTGCAGATCCCTGCCACATGAGAGCTGCCCCTGCCAGGGATTTCCATAACAGCTGCCTGCAGCCTTTCCAGGTCCTGGAGGGGAGGGAGAGGCCAGAGTTCTTCCACCCCACCCAACCCAATCTAGTGCCCACTGTATTCCTGAATGCAACTGGCTTTCCCCCCTAGTTCCAATAATAATACCAGTAAATGTATCACCTCCTCAGCAGTTAAATTTGACATGCATATTCTGCCTTGTACAAGGTGATAAGAGCCCAGGAAATACATCTGGCATGGTAGTTCATGCCATTGTGTTCTATGACTGGCACAGGTAACTGGTGGCGCTTCCAGGCAGGGCAAGGCCAGGCCAGGGGGATGCATGGCCATCTCTGGCTGCCAATGCAGCCTGCCCTCCTGCTTAACAGAGCAGAGGAAAATATGCAGAAACATGCAGAGCTTGAGGGCCTTCAAAATATTTGGGGTTTCACAAGTTAACTGGAGTTTAACTGAAGCTTTATAGCTCTGCTGTCTCCATTACTATGTCCATTGGCTTAGCATGAATTGGGCTTTTTTTGCAAATGCTCTTTGAAATCTTGAGACTGTCTGATTCTTCTCTGAAGTGCCTTTTGTCACATTGTCCACCAAAGTATTGTCACGTGTATCTGTTCCAGGCAAGCCCTTGCTCTCTTTTCTGTAACATTCAGCTGATGACATAAAGCAGAATGCCCCCCCCCCCCCGCCTATTCGTTCATAGCGTCTGGGCAAGGGGTGGGTATCTAATGATGCAGCATTGCTTGCTATCTTTTCTTCTCTAGCTGTTCAATTTTCCGTCAGGAGCTTAGTTCTGAAATGAGACAACTCCTTAAAGGATCAATTAGAGTTCTCTCTCCTGCACCATTTCTGCATTTTCAAAGCTGCACTGGACTCCCTATATTTGGGAAAGGGACTGTTTTTTTTTTTTTAAAAAATTATTTCATTCCTGCCTCACCTTCCTTTGCAGTGGCTATACATTATTTTCTTCTCCATTCACTCTGGCTCTGTTCTTAGTGATTTATACAAGTATATGAAGTCCCTTCCTCTCTCTAGGCACCAGGCAATAGTCATTTTCATCTCTGTGAAGGGTGCTGTGGTACGCTTCACTTTAGTAGTTTCTTTCAGTTGTGCAGCCAGGATATGATTGTTCATCCCACTCCAAGTGGAAGGAATCAAAGCTGGTATGCTCAGTAAAAGCCAAAACATAGGCTAATTCTATGAAGTCTTCTTCTCTAAGGTGTTTAGGGCTGTAAGAATCTTCTCCAGCAGCTCCCTACCCACTCTAGAGAAGTGGTGGTAACAACTCCCAGAACAAAGGCAGAAGCATCATGCAGCCTGCATTTCACTGCTCCCCCCTCTATTTTTGGTTGTTTCTCTCACTCTTGGTTCCCTGGAGTTCTCTGTAGCTAATATGCAGATTAGAAATCAGTCCTCCTGGAGGAAGCTTCAGAAGACAGACTCTATGGTATCCCATGGAGTTTAGCAGATACGGAAGACCTAGGGATATCTCGGATCTCCACTGAATTCTGTTCCCCCTCTAAAAGCCACTCTCTTCTGGCATGGTTCCCAAACCTCCAGGCATTTCCCAAGCCTAATTGGCAACCTTTATTTATTATTTATTAATTCGACTTATTGTCTGACACTCCCGGAGAGCCGTCTCAGGGCGGGTTACAAAAATAGGTTCTAACGCCACCACCCCTCCCGATAAAAACCCAATTAAAAAACACAACAATATCATGGAAACATAATAGCAACGTGGTGGTAAAAATAATCCCATCCTATAGCGGCTTGACAATTCTAGCTGAGGATTTGCAGGAGACATCTGGGGAGGGTGACATTCGGGGAGGTGGGAGAGCTCTGTGAGGTTGTGATGCACCCTCTGACGGTGGCATTTCCTCCAGGGCAACTGATCTCCATAGCCTGGCATTCAGTTGTACATTCAGGGGGGCTCCAGGACACATCTGGAGACTGGCAATGATAGCAACCCTAACCATCTGAGGGGGGAGGGGGAAGCACTACCCAAGAAACCAAGGCAGTTACAGAGGCATCAATTAATGGTGGTCAGGGACACATGTAGGATTGCCGGGTCTCCCTGGCCGCCAGTGGGGATTGAGTTGCTAGCTCCGTGATAGGAAACTCCTGGGATTTGGGGTTGGAGCCTGGGGAGGGCAGGGCCCTCGGTGGGATCCAATGCCGAAGGGTCCACCCTGCAAAGCATCCATTTTCTCTAGGGGAGCTGATCTCTGTAGTCTGTAGGTGATCTGGAATTCCAGGGGATCCCCAGGTCCCATCTGGAGGCTGGCATCCCTAGACTAATCAATGTCTTTTATGAGTCATCTAAGAACTGGAGACTCCTTCACCAGGAGGTTAGGGACCTTTTCTTGGAGATGAAGCTCTCAAAAGGTTCCGGGGAAGGAAAAACATGTATTTCTTGCTGCCCTCTTGTGGGGAAATCTTATCACTGCCCTTAGTGGAGGCTGTTTTCTACAAAGGTTTCCATTACTGTTTGGCTCAGAAAGCCTGTAATACTCAGTTCGCAGACAGTCTCCATAGTCTCCATATCACAGACTACCTCCCTTGAGAGTTTTCTTTTGTTTGTCCAAAAGACAGAAGAAGAATGGTCAGTTCTTTTATGTTGCTTTTCTCTACTAGAAGGAGTCTCAAAGCAGCTTCCAATCTCCTTCCCTTTCCTCTCCCCACAACAGACACCCTGTGAGGTGGGTGAGGCTGAGAGAGCCCTGATATCACTCTATCAGTGCTGTGGGAAGCCCAAGGTCACCCAGCTGGATCCATGTGGGGGAGTGCAGAACTGAACCCGGCTTGGCTCTGTGTTTTTAGTGTTTTTAGGAGGAACTACCACCCAAATCTTTGGAGGCCTCCCATCCAAATACTAACCAGGATGAATTCTGCTTAGCTTCCAGGATCTGGTGAGATCACACTTGCCTAGGCTATCCAGGTTGGAGCCATTTAGGTGTTGGAAAGTAATACCATGTGTCCGCCTGTCAAGGTGATTTCACAGGCTGTCTTGGGTTTAGACTGGGTTCAGCCTAAGCTTCCTGCTAATGTAAAGGGAGGTGTGATTTCCACTCATTTCCCCTTTCTGCTACAGACCCCTGATTCGCCCCACATGCCATTCTTGAAGGTCTCCTGTCCCCCAGCAGAAGCATTTTGGGAAGATCAGTGGACTGCAATGGGAAGCAGAAAAGTCCCATCTGTTCTGCTGATGGAAGTGCCTTCCAATAGCAGACAGTTAAGTCCACATCCAGCCCACAAATTGCAACCTGTCTCCTAAAACATTTCCTAAAAGATTAACATTATGGCTTGTTGTTTGCTAGAGAGGATTTATGTATGTGACATGCACAGAATGTGCACCATCTTCATTGCTTGTGCACTTGAGATTAGAATGCGGGGGGAAACAGGAGAGGGACTAACTCCATTACAGAAGAAATAGCCATACCTTTCCCTTCCTTTGCCTGTTCGTAGTGCTGAATGCTTCACCTCACAATAATATACCTCTCAAAATGGCAACAGGAGCCCACTTACACTGGCATTCAGAGAGAGAATTGTTGTTTGCCAGTATGCCCCGTGATACTAGCAGCAGGCTCCAGTTTTGTATTTCCCAATGAAATGACAAGGTGAATAACTTCTGGAAACTTCACTGTACTGCCTGTGTTGACATGCTGAGGAGCCCAAACGACTGGTTCTGACAGAATGCCTGTCATCTGCACCCCATCTGGCTGGAGGAGCCCACGGGTCAGAGCAGGCAATTGGACTCCCTCACAGCACCCTCCTGAGTTCCAGACTTGCTGATGACCCTTGAGCTGCTAGTGCTGGGTACAAAAATATCAAGTCTGTGATATTCATTTTGTGACCAGGGAACTGTTAAGATGGCTCGTTCTTCCTTGCCTGACATAAGGCTTCCTTGGGTCTAGTTCTCACAGGAGCCGATGAGTTGATTAATTCAAAAGAAATTCCATTTCAACATCCGGAAGAAGTTCCTGACAGTTAGAGCGGTTTCTCAATGGAACAGGCTTCCTTGGGAGGTGGTGGGTTCTCCATCTTTGGAAATGTTTAAACAGAGGCTGGATAGCAATCTGACAGAGAGGCTGATTCTGTGAAGGCTCAAGGGGGTGGCAGGTTACAGTGGATGAGCGATAGGGATGTGAGTGTCCTGCATACTGTAGGGGGTTGGACTAGATGACCCATGAGGTACCAACCCTATTATTCTATGATTCTAAGTTCTTTCTGTATTTTTCCAGAGCCCTACACTACCAAATAATTCACTGCACCAGAAAACCTAGGTTTTAAGCAAAGGGATATCAGCTTTGCCTTCCCACTCTCATACTAAGGCATGGCAGAAACATGGAAGGAGACCAAGAGATGCTCAATGAGAAGGGAAAACATATTTCCCCCCTTATCCTGCTCTTTCTCTCAGCCCTGTTACAAGATATCTTTATGGGAGAAAGCAGCCAGCATGCCGGACTTTCTTTTACTTCCTTCCTTCCATCTCTTTTGTTCTTACCCCCAGCACCCTCCCCCCTCATGATGGGCTTTTCAAAGCTTCCCTCCTCATTTACAAGTTCCAGAATCACCATTTTCTCCCCATCCTGCTGAAGTGGAAGCAGCCTTCTTTCAATGTTACACTGCCATTTGTATCCGTAACTACAGGCACACTTCTTCCGAGTATACGAGAGGACAGTATCCGTGTGCACTTTGACCCTCAGCTGGTCCAAACTGGTACAAATGGGGGTTGCTCTGATTCTGAAATAATACAAACTTATTTACTGGAATAAGTCCTCAGTTGCTAGGAGCAGAATGGCAGGTTCGGTATGATGCATGACCTGGGGGAATTAGGTCAGAGAGAGGGAAGCATCCCTTGTGGGCAGTTTAAATATGCAAGAGAGCAGAGCACCAAGCAGCTTAAGAGAATAAAATCTTTTTATTAAGAGAAACAAATGTTGTATAGAAAGAGGAGAGAGAGAGAGAGAGTGCTAACTAACTGTCTAACTGTTATGCATTAACTCAGTCTGTTCTGGAAGCATGCAGGGAGGAAGTGGCCTCAAAGCAGCAGGAGGTCTCCAATTGAGCCAATCAGGACTCTGGAGGAGATTATTTGGAAAATGTCAGGAAGTTCCTGTTCTAACTATGCTAAATTCACATCTCTTCTGATGTCCTCTGAAGGATATTCTTCATATGCTTTTGAATCATGCACACTACAAATCTTGCATAGTTGAAGATCCCTTTCCCTGATGGAAGATCACATATCACTTGCATGCCAAGAACCAAAACTACCCCATCACCAGATTAGGGGGCGAGGCCAGCAAGCTACTGATCTATATCTGAGAATATTATTAAAGAATGGTTTTGTGGAGGGAACTGGAGAAAAAGCCCCAAAGTTGTCACTGATTTGGGGGGATTCCCAGCCCACAAGCAGGCAAAAGGAGCCTTAGGACTCTATGCCCTTTCTCTAGTCCTGGAACACTTTATTTGTTTGATTTCTGTACCGCCCTATCCAGGAGACCAGCTTTTTTCTAAAGTGTTTCCTGTCTACTTCCTGTTTCACAAAACGAGGGTCTTCTAGAAACCTGCAGTGACTGATCCTTATGGGAGAGGAGACCTTTGGATGGAAGACTCCCATTCACATGCCATGAGACTGCACATGCCATACAAGGCTACTCATGCAGGAGTGAAAGTCCTGAAGGACAGCTCCATCAGATTGGCAGGAAGGGAGTGCCGGATGTCCTCCTTCACACACAAACAGAGACAAAAGAGGTGGACAAGAGACTGACTCCCCCACTGACGGTACTGGGAAATCCATAACTGGAGATTCTCCGGTGATGGCCAGTTTCTCCGGCTCTGCTCAGCTTTCCATGGAAGGAGTCAGACTAATTAAGGCTTCCCACCAAGCCTGCCTTGGCTCAGACCCAATGGTGGGCAGACAAAGGGGGTGAGCAAAGTGTTGAGGGGTTATGGATTGGAATAATAATGACACGAACACAGGTCTTCTGAACTGCCTTCTCAAGGATCGTGTTGCATATAGTCAGGCCCTCAGACATACAGCTGAGTTCCAGGTTTATTACCTAATATGCAAAACTAAATTCCTGGTTATCTGTTTTCTCTTTGGAATGCCCAACTCACATTTGCCTTAGCTGGCTAAAGCAATTTATGTTTCATTAGGCATGGATGATAACAAATGAAACGGTCCAGATATACGAGGCTTGCTGCATCAGGCCAAAGAGCAATTTGACTATTTCCCAACAACAGCTGACCAGATGCTGCCAGGAATCCCAGACCATGAGCTGAAAGCAGCTGCCTACCTCAACTGCTGGCTTAGCAACCATCCTCGTGCCCATCACCACAGGGTTTTTGAGGGCGTTTTATCACATGAGAACCAGTACAATGAGAACCAGTACAGTTAAGAACATCAGACTCCAATCTGGAGAACCAGGTTTGATTCCCTCCTCCCACATGAAGCCTGCTGCATAAACTTGGGCAAGTTACGGTTCTCTCAGAACTCTCTGGGCCAATCACAGTTCTCTCAGAACTCTCTGGGTCAATCATAGTTCTCTCAGAACTCTCTCAGCTCCACCTCCCTCACAAGGTGCCTGCTGTGGGGAGAGGAAGGGAAGACAGTTGTAAACCTCTGAGATTCCTTCGTGTATAGAAAAGTGAGGTATAAAACCCAACTATTATTAAGAGCAGGAGAGTCTAATCTGGAGAGCCAGGTTTGATTTCTCCATGTGTAGCTAGCTAGGTGGCCTTGGTCCAGTGATGGTTCTCTCAGAGCTCTCTCAGCCCTACCTACCTCATGAGGCACCTATTGTGGGGAGAGGAAGGGAATATAATTGTAAGCTGCTTTGAGACTCCTTCAAGTACATGTCATCATGAGCACAACGTGGAGAATATGGGAGAAAGAGCAGAGGAAGGGAAGTACTCCCTCCACACACACGAGCAGGGTTCATCTGACGGAATTTCCCCCAGAAAAGAGGCATCAGCTAAGAAATAGGATGGATGGCACAGGACAGTATTGATGCATTCTGCATTATTCCTTTCCCCAATAAAATTCCTCTTGTCCAGTGAAATCTCTGGACCAGTGACAAAAATAACATACCCAGGAACTTGATGTTCTCATGTTGTGTGTCTGAGTCATGTTTCCACTCTTTGGGCTAGCCAGAGCAGGCTGTAGGTCTAGTTCTCATAGACAGCGGTAGTCAACCTGTGGTCCTCCAGATGTTCATGGACTACAATTCCCATGAGCCCCTGCCGGCAAACGCTGGCATGGGCTCATGGGAATTGTAGACCATGAATATCTGGAGGACCACAGGTTGACTACCCCTGCTGACAGAGGTGCATGGCCTCAGATTTCAGGTGGGAGTTATATATACAAATGTCCACCAGAGGCCACTGCATTTACCGATGTAGTAACAATAAATCAAGGGTTCATAATTCATTGAGGAATAAACTAATCATGATAGGTCAGCCATGTGTATTAACTCACAGGGCTTTGTATATAAAATGAGGCTGTTGATCAGCTGTTCTCAAATTTTCACCGTTGAGAAACCCCTAAAACATTCTTTAGACTTTGAGAAACCCCAGAAGTGATGCGACCGTGCAGAATATGGTTGGGAAGCATAGCTGATAGATAACAGTCTTCTTTTTTATATGAAAATGAAACCAGCATGACAAAGGGGAGTCATTGCCTCCCACACCCCCTTTTTCCTGCCCAGCCAGGCCATCAGAGTATGCCAAGGCAAGGTGGGGAAAGGTTCTTGCTACTCCCTGCACATTCGCATGGAAATCTGGCCACATGGCCAATAAGGGCTCCAGGAGCAGTTGAAGGAGCAGTCAATAGCATGGGAGGGAAGGCTGGAGCCGTTTCTGCCTGGGTGTCCTGGTCAGGAGGAGAAAAGGACATGTCTGAGCCCAGGAGGCCCCAAACTCCCCGGGCTGTCTCATCTAATCACTTGGCAAGTAACTCAGCTGCATTTCAAGACTGGTAGGATTCTTCAGTCTAAAGAGCCCATTGATGCCTCTGGGACCCCCACCTCACTTATGCACGTCTACATTTCAGCAGGGGCCTAGATACTAGAGGTGGCCTCTGTATCAGGCTAACATTGCATGGCAGCGAGTCACACTGAGAGAGTAAGGAATGGTGGGCAGCTCCTCTGGTAGGCAGGCCAAGCCCATCCAAAGAAGGAGTCCACTGGAGGGCACTCTCTGACAATTCGCTCATAAGAAGCCACCCAGAACTCTAAGACAATAAGCAAGGGGCCGATTCCAGCAATTTCCTCCATATCTCAATGACTGGACAGGAGGTTTCTGCCTTTCTGGAATCACATTGAACCCCCAGCCATCCATACTTCACCATCTAACTTCCAGATCTCCCCAAGGGAACAGTTTTTATACTTCCAATGCAAAAACTGGAAGACTCTCCTCTACATTGCAAAGACTGTCTTTTAAACTAGCTCTTCTTTGCAGAGATTGAATTTTTATCATTCACGTTCCAATGCTAACACCCCATCCCCTCCTCACTCTTGGCAATAAAGTGTAAACAGCTACCCCTTGGCCCCAGTTTTGGTAGCTCATGGACTCCTCCAGTTATTGGGACTTCATGGTTGGCTTTCTGCTCCTTCTGTTCCTCCACCGAATTTCCCTGCTTCATCTTCTTGCTGCCTGGTCAATGGCAAGCCTCCCAGCCTCTCTCCTAGAGCAGGCTTGGATTTTTTTTTTTTTTTGGATTTTCCTCTTGCATTTCTCCCCAAGTAAGCAAGCAGCTTGTTAAGAGAGCCACTATGGTGAAATGGTTAGGAGTGTTGACTTCTAATCTGGCGAGCTGGGTTTGACTCTGCACTCCCCCATGTGCAGCCAGCTGGGTAACCTTGGGCTCACCACTGTGCTGATAAAGCTGTTCTCACCAAGCAGTAATATCAGGGCTCTCTCAGCCCCACCTCCCTCACAGGGTGTCTGTTTGTGGGAAGGGGAAAGGGAAGGCGACTGTAAGCCACTTTGAGACACTTTTGGGTAGAGAAAAGTGGCATACAAGAACCAACTCTTCTTCTTCTTCTTCTTCAAGAATGATTTAGGGATGGTATCTGTGTTTTAGCCTTGCAGGTTCCTCTCCCCCCTTGTGCCTCCATTTTGTTGCTCAATTTAATTTAGTTTCTTTTGTGTTAATTAAATAAAACCCTTCCCCTTTTAAGAACCACGTTTGAGGCCAGTGGCACCTTTAAGACCAACAAGGTTTAATTCTAGGTATAGGCTTTCATGTGCATGTTTCAGGATCTGACTGGATGCCAGCCTCCTGCCATGATCATTTGGTATTGTCATCTGTCAATGTCCCTTGTCATTTTGTAGTCTGTATATTGTCATCTGCCAGCGAGGAGCTGGCCTGGGAAAGTTAATTGATTGTAACGGGGTTTGCTTTGCTTTGCATTGCTTGCTTATTTGCGTAGTCTAACTGCCAATTTTCTCTTGGGAGGATTGAGCTGTGAGCGAGGAGAGTTTGGCCATTATCTGTGAGGATGGCCTGGAGTCAACCTTATGCAAATGATGTTATGTGCACCTGGATGCAAATCTCATTTCCGTGCTTTTCCTGAGAACAGGGGGAAGCCCACCGGTTATCAGTCAGTCAGTCAGTCAGTCAGTCAGTAACCAAACAGATCTTAAAATGATAAAATGAGCTATATAATATAGAATACAAAATAGGCAGCATATTATAAAAGTATCTTAATCAGGACTTTGGCGACAATAAGGGTTACCTCTGGATCTCTGTCGGAGAGCAGGAATTGCAAAGTCATAGACTTACTTGCAGAAGGCTTGTTTCTCAGCAAGGCAACAAAACTATCCTCCCGACATCACTCTAGCAAAATGTGTGAAATGGAATGAGGCCAGGCAGAACTGCATGGGTAGAGTCTCGCCTGATACGGGATACGATTAAACCTTCCCTCTAAAACCTTTGAGGGAAAAGCATTCATTCGAGCAAGAAGAAAAGCTCTTCTCAGGGGTGGAGCATCGAGAAGATGTAGATATGTAGGCATAAAATTTCTCTGCATAGCGACGCCAAAGAATGCTGGGGAGCAAACTCAAGGTTGGGTTATCAGTTGGAGGTGGGGGTTCTGGGGTTATATCGATCAATGCATTGCCTATCAAATCAGTTTCAGCAACAATTCTCATGAGCTTTGTATCACAAGCTTAATAAACTCCTTCTGCTGCTAATGCCAAGTGAGTTCCTTGAGAAAGTTGATGGGAACCTGACGGCATGCACACACCATCAGGTAGCTGCATAAGACACCTTAAGCCCCCTTGTTCTTTTGAGGGTCTGAATCCGGTCCTTGGCCTACACAGGTTTATGATCTCAAAGATATTTTAATAACACGAAACATGTGTGTTTGCTCCATGCTAGGGGTTGCTCCATGGGTACAGCAATTTGGGTAACAAAATGCTTCATTCTGAAATGGAATCAGAGACTTAGCGTGCATGTGCTGATTTTAAAACAAAGGCAGGTGCTCAAAATAAACCATGTGCCAGAATGTTGTTTTTTAAGGTGCACATTTGTATCAGAGCTGTTTTTAATTTTATTTTTAAGGCAGTGAGATTGTTTTCTGGGCCACTAAATGGACGAATACTCACCAATGAGATTGAAACAGCAGCTTTATAAATTGTTTCCTTGCAGTGGGAAATCGTGGCCTACATTGTCTTGATGTCTGAGGATTGGGGAGGGTGCTAAAGGGAAGCCCCCTCCAAGCGTCAATGTAATGATCATTCCTTTGCCCTGCTTCCTGATGATTCCTGAGCTCTTCTGATAAACGGTTTGGCTAATCATTGGAATGGAAGAATGTCAGAAATTCTACTTCAGACATTCTCCTAAGTAATGAAGAAAATCCATCACAGCGGGAGTTTTATCTCTTTCTTTGTTGGATGTAAATAAAATGTTTAGCTAATTTGCATCCATTAATCTTTAGGGCCATTGGTGCTACTGCCGTGCTGTATTCATGAGGGAGTTCTTTTGCATGTCAACAACATAAATAAATAACGCAATATATCCTAAGAGCAAGACATTTCGCTTTAGTTATTATTATTATATTATTCCTACTACAGAAACCCTCAAAAATCATGGGAAAGTTTGTTATTACCATAATGCATTTATCCCATCAGTCCAGACAAACAGAGTTCTTTCATTCCCATTCTGTTCTCACAACAATCTTGTGATGTTGGTGTGGTGGTTAGGAGCCTGGACTTCTAATCTGGTGAGCCAGATTTGATACCGCGCTCCCCCACATGCAGCCAGCTGGGTGACATCGGGTAGAGAAAAGCAGCATATAAGAACCAACTCTTCTTCTTCAGTAATATCAGGGCTCTCTCAGCCTCACCCACCTCACAGGGTGTCTGTTGTGGGGAGAGGAAAGGGAAGGCAACTGTAAGCCACTTTGAGACTCCTGGTAGATAAAAGTGTCATATAAAAACCAACCTCTCCTTCTTCTTCTTCTAGATTAGGCTGGGAGAGTCTGATTGGGACAAATTTACCTAACGCTATCAGGATGGAGTAGAGATCTGAATCCAGGACACCCGGGTCCTAGTCCAACACTCTAGCTCCTACACTACACCAACTCCAATGGCATTTTTACACCCTTGTTGTTGTTGATGATGAAGATTGGATTTATTACCCGCCACTCTTGGCAAAGCCGGCTCATGGTGGGTTACAAAATAAACAATATAATCCCCTAAACCCCCTGTTCCCCTTAAAACCAACAGTTAAAATAAGCTACCCAACAACCAGTGGCACCCAACCCACCCACCTCACTGGGGAAATGGGAGAGGATGACCACTACTGATGACACATGAGGGGACACTCCTCCTTTGGGGAGGCCCATAGATCTCCTTTTGGCCCTATTCGCCCTGGCCTCAACCATAAGCCTGGTGGAAGAGCTCCATTTTCAGGGCCCTGCGGAAATGTAGCAAAATGCTTACCTTAGGTAGTCATTATATTCCAGCCCCTCCATATGAAGTCGCCAACATCCAGTATCTGGGCAGCAAAATGCTTACTACATCCTCCATTTTAAAGTGCTAGTTGGGGAATCGCATAAAGTAGATTCCCCATTCTATTTAGTGCTAGCTAAGGGAGAGCAACCAGCAGGCAACCAGCAGATGGAAGTTATGGATGCTCAGATGTGCTAAAGGCACCTGTCTCATCCCGCCCTCGCACCTGCCTCCCTCTCCCTTGTTCCCGGGGATGAAAATATCTGTTTAAAAATGGCTAACTTCCTGGAGCAATGAACAGACGGACAAGCGTGCAGGTGATGCCAGAAATAATTTTTTCCCAAAGTTGTAACACAAACCATGCCTCTCTAAAGTTCCCCCCTCCCAAATCAGGAATGAGATTAATTTTTCAAAGTATCAAGACTCATGATTCCATAAGGGGTGGCATTCAAAAAGCACTATGCATCTATGAATAGATACATAAGCGTTGAAATGGAGAAGTATGAATTAAAAATAAATTAGTGGCTATTGCAGCACCTTTAAAATATGGAGAAAGGGGATTGGTTGCCTGGATTGATTGACAGGCAGAAGAAAGTCATGTATAAAGCATGTTACTCTCTTCCGCCATTTCCAGCAGCAGTTTTGGAGGGTGAGAAGCATGAAAAGGTGGCAGACAAAAGCGAGACAGCAAAAATGTGAGGAGGGGCCAGGAGACACAATATGATTTAGCGCTACGCCATTCAGCTGACGTAACACTATTTTTAGTGATGTGCGGAAATGTCCTCTACAAACTCATGCCTTTTTGGTCAGTTCATGTCTCTTCTGTGTACTGAAGTGCTGTCTTGAATGGAGTTTTCCTTTTCCCCCCAGAGTAATATCAGACACCAGGAGAGGATACAAATACACTTAAGGAAGCAGAATGTGCATTGAATATTGAATTGTCCCCACTTCTTTCCACCAAGAGCACACAGCCCCTAGGCCAGGTTCTTTTTTCCCTCTTCCAGAACATCCTGTGATCTCAAAACAGCTAAGCCAATGAGTGTTTAGAAAGGGCCCCCAGTTAAGTCCGTTTTCTAGTCACCTCTAGCTCTATTCTCTTCAGGTCCTCCACCCCAATTTCCATTTCCCTCTGTATCCTGACATCTCTAAGCCTCTTTTCCTTGCCCATAGAGCTTCTGCTACTCTTTGTTTTCTGGTTTCCTGATTCATCTCAGCTGAGTTACCTCTGGTGTTTTCTACATAAAAGATGCTAAACAAGAACTTCCTCAAGAATATGGGCAGATTATAGCTGCTTTAGGCTTGAAGATGAATGGGCATGAATTTATTTATCTGATTTCTATCCTGCCACTTTCCATAGACTTGTGGCAGGTTACATAAAATAGATAAAACCCACAATAAAACCAGTCCCCTTAAAAACATAAACCAAAAGAAGATGGTATAATCCCCCTTCCACTCCTGTTATCAGCCATTTGTCACAGTATGGGAGGATCACATAATGGTACTGCGTTGGCTGGAGGAGAGGCCCCAGTTGCTCCTAACCCCGGCCTCAACCAAAGACCTGTCGGAAGAGCTCCATTTTACAGGCCATGCAGACCTTGGACAGCTCCGTTGAGGCCCCCAGCTCTTCCTCATTCCACAAGGTCGGGGCCGGGACCAAGAAGGCCCTGGCCCAGGTCTGGTGTTTTATTTACATTCAGCAGAGAAGGATAAAATGCCCCTGTCATTTTGATGGCAAGGCACTGGACACAGCAGCAACATTTCGGAACAACCACCACGCTACAAAAGCAAAGGATAAGCCAGATCACAACAGCAGAGCATCAGGCCATTTTGCTTTGACAGCCCTTTCAATGGGCTATAAATGGCAGGGATCTCTGTGTGAAGAACAGTTGCTTGGAACTTTATTGGTTTAAAATTGTAACCCTTTTACTGATGACTCATACGCTGACTCGAGCCACCAGGAAAGCCAAAGATCAATATTTTAATGACTAAACAAAGTCAAGGGCTTCCAATTCCCGTTCAACGCAACAAGATAGTGAAGCACGTAAAGCCGCATTGAAACTGAAGAGATCTGAAAATGTTCTGACTAGGGCTGGATTACATCCTAAGTGCTGGGTGACCACCAGCTAAAATAGCTAGCGATGCACCTTGTATGAGATCTGGCTTTCTGAGACTTGGAAGGCTGGTATCATTTTGTGTAATAAGCTCTTGGGTGAGGGGATATCACTGAATCACAAAAGCACCACTGAGGAGCTAGAAAGCATGTTGTGGGTTACCATTAATGTTTAGAGTCTGTTTTATTTCCTCACTCTTGTTCTTGAGTTTATAACGAAACCACCTGTGGCAATTTGAATTGAATTGCTGCTGGAGGCAGATTTCAGAGTGGGTTTCGTGGAGCTCATTTGTTAAGAGTGATAGATTCTAATAGGGAAAATGAGGTTTGATTCCCCACTCCTCCATATGCATTCAGTCAGTTGGCCTTAGGCCAGGCACAGATCTCTCAGAGCTCTCTCAGCCTCACCTACCTCACAGGGTGTCTTTTGTAGGGGCAGGAGGGGAAGACGATTGTAACCTGCTTTGAGACTCCTTCAGGTAGTAAAAAAGCAGGTACAAAATACCAACTTTTTTCCTTCTTCATGTGGTTATGCCTGATATGCCTCCACCTCTTTGGCGCAGGAGATGCTTCAGGAGATCCCAAGGGGCACCGGCTTTTTGTCTGCAGACAGCACCCGTTGAAAAGATGCCTGCCTTGTAGCGAGATGTTTCACTTGCAGCCTACCAGCATTGAGTGATGGGCCCCAGCCCTGCACGGCAGCCATTTTGTTCTGGCACTCAACATTCCAAAAGCACCACAGTCCCAACAAGACCGCGATCTCCATTGGAGGGCAGGCAAAGCTTGTGACACTGTTCTAGGCTTTCT
The DNA here is from genome assembly GCF_049243985.1 of Paroedura picta. NCBI lineage: Eukaryota > Metazoa > Chordata > Lepidosauria > Squamata > Gekkonidae > Paroedura > Paroedura picta. The sequence goes on from NC_135379.1 coordinate 38,989,778, forward strand.
CAACAAGGGTTTCATGAAACACTGGGGTTTCTTGATGGCCCTGGAAGGATTTTCCAAATGGGTGGGAGTTAAATAATATTTTAATATATATTTTAATTCTGTTAAACATTTATCAGGCGAAAGGACCATATATGGTCATCTTGACCCACCCACCCCTCCCAAAATGGCCAGTGATGGACCTGGAGGGGGTGGGAAAGGGAGGAGCCCTGGGTGGGCGTGTCCATAGCCATGCTTCCCAACCATATTCTGCACAATCACGCCACTTCTGAGGTTTCTTGAAGCCTGAAGAATGTTTCGGGGGTATCTCAATGGCAAAGAAGTGACATTATGACACTGCCACTGCAGCACTGACATTCCTTTGTGGGAGAACAATGGCACGCTGGAATTAGCTTATCGACTCAGGAAACACGATGCCGGGCATGTCGTAGTATGATCTCGCTTCTAGAACACTTTTCCATTTAAGTTAATAATGGGTAGAAGGGGGCCACTGAACCAACCTCTAACCTCCAAAGCCCTTCCCTGCTCTGGCACATAAAGTGCCCATTAATGAATAGCTAAATATTTCCCTGCAGGTTTCACAGGCTTCTGCTTGAATGAACAAGAAAGGAGGCGAGCTCTGAAGGAAAATGGGAGTTAATTTATGATTCCATTTGCTTCAAGGCATTTGAATATACTGGAGCTCTCAAAGGGTCAGATTTCCATGTGCAGAAATTGAAGTGGTTGAATACATTTTAAAAATAACTAAAAATGATTGGCTGAAACCCTTTCCCCCCCTTTCTTTTTTGGCATTTGGGTTGGGTTTTTTAAAATTAGTTTTTCTATAATAGGCTACTGATGCTGAGAAAATACTCACCTTCTTGCATAGTGCTGAGGTGGGGGGGACTGCTGGACTTTTTAATGGAATGTCAACACCTAATGGATCACATTGGATGTCTTTTGCTATGGCAAGAGCAGAGCTGACGGTGTCAAGTTTCCTTTCCTCACCTTCTCTCCTGCCTCATTATTACCAGAAACCATTTACATGAAAATAGGATATTTATTTCGCAAAGGTTCCTGGGCTCCCAATGGCTGCTTTCCACAATAAGTCATCTTAATCATTTCCATGGTAACCGACTGTGACAGAGGAACGGCAGAGACAATTTTGAGATTGGGCTTTTTTCAAAGCCAGGAGCAGCCCTTTAAGTCCAGGAGGGACAAACAGGGAAGGTGCCAGGCAGCTGTCTGAGGGGACCAGATGTTGACCTGATTTGATGTAGTGCTTAGGAATGCGGACTTCTAATCTGGCAAGCCGGGTTCAATTCTGCACTCCTCCACATGCAGCCAGCTGGGTGACCTTGGGCTCGCCACAGCACTGATAAAGCTGTTCAGACTGAGCAGTAATATCAGGGCTCTCTCAGCCTCACCCACCTCACAGGGTGTCTGTTGTGGGGAGAGGAAAGGGAAGGCAACTGTAAGCTGCTTTGAGCCTCCTTCTTCTTGATTTGGTAGACCAAATTTCTAGGGAACTGCAGGGGTTCAGAAGCTGAGGAACATGGGAAGAAGAAGAAGAAGAAGAAGAAGAAGAAGAAGAAGAAGAAGAAGAAGAAGAAGAAGAAGAAGAAGAAGAAGAAGAGTTGGTTCTTATATGCCGCTTTTCCCACCCGAAGGAGGCTCAAAGCGGCTTACAACCGCCTTCTTATTCCAAGGCTTGACCAGTTTGAGTCGCCAATCCCTTACTTGGCCATACCAAAATCCATCTTCTTAAATAAAGGATCACTAGTGATGTGATAGCAAGAAGCAATTATTTAAAAATACCTTGTATACTATTTAGGCCCCAAACCTTAGGTTTCATGTCCAGTTGTTTTGCTTAGTGGCACAATAAGCATTTCTCTAGAACAGGAATCGGGCTATATATATAGCTATTTTGCCCTCTTGTTAATTAATCTGGTGTTATACGGCCACCAGATTTCACGCTAGAATTTATTTCATAAAATACTGATCTTTGGTATAGTTCTTTCTAATTACTGGGAGCCAGATGGATTAAAGTATACCCAGGTTTTTTGCATTTGCTAGTGTTTTGTGTTTGTGGCATGTGATGAATGTGAATGATGCTTTATGATTTCTGTAGCTTTGTATCCATCAAGCAGCCAGCAAATTTAAATATAAGCCAGACAAAGGCCTGCATGGGATAATGGGAGGGAAAAACAAGTTGGACCCCCTTTCGTCCTCTGGGATCTGCTCAGTTTCAGGGGGTTGGGCAGACTGATATGACCTCCATTCTTCCAAGTGACATACAGCTGCTCTCAAGAATTCTCCCTTCCTGGCTATTTGCAGCTGTGAACAAAGCAGTTTTTATTTTCCCTTTGTTTTGGCTAATTTACAAATTCATATTTTTCTGCATACTTGGAAAATCCCAGGCATATCTAATCTGCTGATATAAGCATTGTGCTGTTTTCATTATACACATATGAGTAGCCAAGTCACAACTTGATATAGACATATATTAGAATTTTAAAATTCTGGCAATCCCCAGGTGCATGAATTCCTAGATAAGGCACAATAAACAGCTGCCTTTTGTGCCTCCTCTGTAGTTAGTTAACCTGCAGAGAAAAACACCTTGAGTAACTAATTAGTATGTGATCTGTTGGACTCAACTAGGGGCTTATGAGAGCCTTCAGGGCCCATCTTTATTAGTTTCCTCCATCTGCAGTTTCCCCTCCAGTCTCTTACTTCCCTCTTTCCATGCATCCTTCATCATGCCTTCCCTCCAGGCCCATTTCTATCCTTTGATCCATTTTCTTTCCTCTGCTTTCTGGCCCCAAGCATCCTGCTTTTCTTTCCTGCCTGCCTTTTTCTTTCCCACATTCACCTAGGCCTAGTATGCGCAGGCACTTTCCTGTGCTTCCAACAAGCATGTCCACTGGGTTTTCTTTGCCATTTTACATTGATTATTCTCCCTTCTGTGCTCAGTTTGCTTTCTGGGAGCTGTTTTCCGAGGTTTTCTGCAAGCACTTCCCCCTTGTTTCACTTCCAAGCTGAAAATAATTCAAAAGCATACAGATTCCCTTGGATTTCCCCCCTCTGCCCTTTTGCCACCCCTCAAAGGTCACTTCTCACTCACATTGAAGCTGCTCCACCCACTCTGCACCTTCCGCCAGCCTCCCCCTTCATTGATGTATAAACTCCATTTCCCTGTTTTATATTTTTATTTATTTTTTAATAACAAGCAGCATGAGTCTAGCAATCAGAGACTGTTGCTAGTCTCATATCACTGAATTAAAAAAATGTAAACAATTGGGGGAGAGTTTAAAAGGAGCTGTGCAAAGTTTAGTTCCTTGCTGGTATTGAGTTGGAAAAGGGATCGGACAGAAGTCAAATGGTAGCGTCCTATGCAAAAAAAACCAACAAAATCAGTGCTGCATGGGAATAAAATAAGGGGGAGGGGATAATCATCACAGAATGAAATGGACATGGGATGTAAAGAGAGAGATTAAATCTGAGATGGGAAACTTTGAAAACATTTTTCCTTTTGGTGCTTTAGTGAAGGAAGTTTTTTGTTTGTTTTGAGGGGGAGCCATTTTGTCAGTCTCTGGTAGCCTAACATTAAAATGGCAGCTTTGGCATGGCCAAATTAAAGAATCACATGGTATCAATCCATTTGGAGGAAGAGTACAAGCTGCACACGACAGTCTTACTGCCAAGATTACAACCAGTGTGCCAGATCAAATTAGAGAATCACAAAGAGAAAACCACACATCTTTTCAAGGAAAGGCAAGGAATTAGCACTATTATGCAGCTGTGCTAGAGCATTGGCAAAAATACTCCACTATTTTTTTTAAGATTATATTATTATTGATCTGTAGTCCACTCTTTCTCGAAGGATCTTAAAACAGAGATTTAAAACAATTTAAACATTTAAAATTTATTTTAAATTGATCTCTAAATACCACATTATTTAAGCAAGAAAGAAGAAGAAAAGGGTAGGGGGAATAGATTAAATATAGTCTCCCTAATGCAAATTATTAAGGTGAAACTTGGACAGGGGTGCCAGGAAATATATAGATGTTATTCTGGGGCCTCAACCATAGGCCCAACGAAACAAGTCTAAGAAAGCTCTCCAGAGCTTCTGCCAGAGGACTTCTCCCCCACACAAACTGCAGCCCTGTGCAAAGTGTGGTGGATTTGCAGCTGACTCTACACAGGTGTGCATGCACACACACAAATGTTGCCAACAATGACAACTTGTAATGCCAGTGTCAGTGGGTTCTACCATGCATTCTATACTCTGAACATGTTCCCCCATACGATGACTTTTGTGACTCCCATTTTTCACAGTGGCTGATAATACAGCAGAGGATCCGCTGGTGCCCCACAACATGAAAAATGGGGCTTTGCAGCTGCTAGTTAATTTCAAAAAAATAGACTTGTAAATTTCCACATTGGGTGTTCCCCCTTTGTCTGCATTTCTTTCTGCTCCCTTTCAATTTAAAAACTAATGCTAAAATGCATGTGCAAAATCTGAACCACAAGGATTTAAATGTAAGGAGGTTGTTGGACACTATGCAGCGATAGGACAATTGCATTTTTTTTTAAGTTGCCCCCCTCCCAATGAATTACAAGTGAATTTCCACCCTGATTTAGAAAAGTGAGGTTTTTAAAATCTTAGCTGCAGAATAAATATACCAGAGGAAAAAGAATGGTGCACAAGGCAGGCATAAAATCTGAAGCCAAGATTAAAGGCTTACTGCTCTGAGAATCTGCAGTAAGAACTGCATGCGTAATGAGCCCTAAAGTTTCAAAACTGCACCAGCCATTTTGGATTACCTATGCCACCACTGTCACCATTGGTGATGCTGTCTGCAATTGCTCTAGGCAATCCATAATGGATCTCAAAAATCTCACACAAGGCAATCTTAGCATTTTAACCCTCCAATTTTATTCTCTCCTTTTTCAAAATAGGCTCTTCTGATCAGATTTTCTGTACATGTCCCTGTTGTGCCATTTTTTTGATCCGCACTCTGGGGGCTTGTTCAGAATTAGACACAGAGATGTCCTGAGAAGTGGTTAGGAGGCTAGAGTTAAAATTTAATTGATGTGTCTGATGTTGATAGGGATGCTCATCTCTTTGATGACTCTCAGTAGCACAGAAACATTCGAAGAGCTGCAAGCTGTGATATAATACAAGTCAGTAACTGGGTTCAAGTAAAGATCTTGGTTATCACCTACAAAGCCCTTCATGGCTTTGAACCCACATATCTGTAATATTTCTCACCCTGCTGTGCTTTACCACAACATGTTCCTCTGAGCAAAGTCTGCTGAAAGTCCCAGCCTGCATATAGGTGAGAAACCAGCTGAGCATCTGTGAACATTCCGAGAGGTGGCTTCCACCTTGTGGAATGGCCTGCCTGAGGTGGGCAGCCAGGCCCCCACGTTTCTGTCATTCTGCAGACTGTGTAAACCAGAACAGTTCAGCAGGCATTTTTATAAAGGGAATAGAGTAGTAACAGAAGAGAATGGTTCAAAAAGGCACTTTTATAAAGCGAACCGGATCGCTATGCTGTTTATTGTCTGCATTCTTACGACACAATCATCTTTTGTCTTCATTGTCATAGTATGTTATACTTTATACTGTTTTCCATTTCCATGGCTTTCTCATTTTGTAACGGTTGCGTCCTTCACCAGATGTCTTTTGCTGCCTGATTGCATGGTGTTGCTGGTCATATTCTGCCTTGAGTGGCAATGAGAAAGGCAAATGAAAAGTAAATAAATAAACAGTTTGCATTGCAAAATCAGAACAAATTGTGGCATGGAATGCAGCCCTGTGCATTCCCATGTTATCAACGCGGCAGGTCACCATGTTTTGTTTTTCGAAAATCAGTTTTTATTTTCCTGGATTCACATGTTAACGGAGGTTACATCTTTATTCAAATGCCGGTGTAGCCCCATGGTGGCAGGGCCCTTTTCACAGAGAGCAAGTGTGTCCCTCTCCTTGCCAGTCGTCTAAAGCCGAGATTCTTTAATTACAGTCAAGTTGTGCTCCTGAATATAGCGTAGCAGGATCTGACCTCTTCTGTCAAGGGTCTGAAGCCAAGGCCTCAGTCCCTCGATGCCACCCTGGCTTCCCCAGAATTCTTCATCCACGTACAGTGACTGCAGCAGCAGGTTTTGCAAGCATCCTGACCTGAGCACAGTCACCGCTGTCTCAGGAAACCTGGCCGAGGAAATTAAACAAGAAGGAGTGAGTTTCAAAGGTAGAATCCCATAATGCAGGAGCATTGGGGCAAGCAGGCAACATATGAGCCAGTCCTGTTTCAGTTCTCTCAACCATTCAGCTCTGTAGCTTTTTGATTATTTTATGCAAAACTGTTCCCAGGCTGAGAGGTTTGCATCCCTGCAGGTTAACGCCATCCATCTGGTAAATAAACAGTACAACCCTGTAGCACCTCAGAGACCGACAGTTTTACGATGGCATAAACTTCCCTGGACTGGGAGCCAATTTATCTGATGAAGCAGACCCTAATTCTTGGATGTTTACTCTTAGTCAGTCTTTAGGCAGGGCCTGGGGGAGAGGGGGGCGTTTGGATTGGCCTTCACATTTTTGGAGGACCTCAAATTTAGGCTTTTGATGGTAGCTCCAAATGAAATTATACATACAGCTGCAGACATACACAGGGAGGACTGGAAGAAGGCGACACCCGTCATACAACTTGAGCTCCCTATAGCAAGCCACTCTGGCTCTAAACATTTAAAATATGCCACAACTTTTGTAACCCTGTTCTGGCTCGACTTCATTTTAAAATATATATATATACCGGGAGTCTCAAAAGAGCAAGTGGCCCAGGACTTTCTCAACCTCTTTGGGATTGTGATTCCCAACAAGAGACTTTCATACAGCTGCCATCTTGATTTTAATATGAGGTGTTCTTAGATTCAACCCAAAGTCTTGAAAGCCCTCCTCCCCAATTAAAAGTGTCTAACATATGCACATCAAAAGGAGGCTATGTCCCTCTTGTGACGCATACACATGCCCTTCAAGGACAGACCAAAAGGTCATGACCCTTTGGGAGCAATCCTCCCCTGAGATGCTATTTCAAGGATGTACATCCAGGTGCTGCTGCGGAGGCCCCCACCAGAAGTTCCTTATGGTAAAAAAAGAGAAGACATGTGTTTCTGTGACCAAGAGGGCAGCAGTATCCAAAGTGAGTCCCTAAGCACTGTGGAGGCAGGACTGCTTTATTGCCCACAGGTGCCAGGCAGCCCCAGAAGGCTCCAAACTGATAGAGCAGGTGGCAATGCTGAAGGTGGTGAGAGGCATGTCTTGGGCCTCTCATGGCCTCTTGCACCAGTGCCCTTGCCACCTGGACTCCAGGATGGGCTGCAGAAAAAGTGCCACCTGGGCTTGCTGTTAATTCCACCTTGGACCCTGCTAGAGCAGCAGGGAAAGAAGACGCTTGAAGGAGCTGTGAGCCAGGAATGGGAATTCCTGAGAACCAACACAAGTAAATCCCATTCATTTGCCTTTCTTTCTGTGAGCGGTTGACTGGAAGTAATCTCCTACCCAACTATGTGCTCTTAACTATACAGAATAATATTTCTGGAGGACGGGAGGAGGAAGGGGTGTCACTGGCCATGAAGCTCCCAGACTTTCTGCTAAGAACACTTCTTACCCGTCGATGCCTTGCAGCAACCTGAAGTTGAGTTTGGCTTCTGGGTGGAGAGGCCTGCCTGCGTTGTCAATAAATACTAAGCGAGAAGGCTCACTGCTCCGGATCTACAAAAGAAGGGTAAACTCAACAACAGGGAGCCCTGTAAAAGTGCTAGGAGTTTTAATGAGACAACGGCAATGTCTCTTTTGAGCATACTTTACCGGCACTGGGTCTCAAGCCCATTCCCACGATATGGTCAATTTATATCATTTTGGGGAGGGGGGAGGAATCATGACGAATGGAATAGTATTATGGGGTGACAACGACTGGGAACAGCATACCAAGATATGAACCAAGGCTAGCTCAGAGGGGTTTCGGCATTTCTCATGAAGCAATTCTTGAACGCAGGCCTCAGAAGGATCTGGCTGAAAGCCACAGCAGTATCGATCCAGGCGGTCATGGACCTGTGGGTGATGTGGTATATTCAGAGGCATCAGAAATCCATCATACCAAACAATGACCCTTCATGTGTTTAATATCAGTATTTTGATGTGACTAAGCTCCAGACAAAACGTTATGGCACTGGATAATGCACTTTCAATTCACTTTTAGGGCACTTTAGTGACCATTTGCAAGTGCATTGGGCATTTCACACAATAAAATCCAGATGTAAAGTGCATTCATGTGGATTGAAAGTGTATTATTTAGCATGACTGAAAGGGATAACACTCTGGGGACACCTCAGGTCAAGAAATCAATGCAAGGATGATTCTGAAGCCTCCCCACCACCGCTCAGGCATAGCACAGTCCAAACTGCCCCCCCTTCTCATTCAGACCTTACTGATCACTTAGGCTACTCATTGGAGAGGGTTCCCTTCTGCTATGTGAGGAATCTTCCACTGGAAGAAAACTTTTTCCTGACTTCTTTGACCAACAGGAAGAGTTTCCATAAAATTTCAAGTCTGAACATTCTGGAAAGACAGCCCCAAAGCAACTGCAGGGGAAAAAGACGCGGTGAGGCAAAGGAAAACCCAAAAAGTGGGCAGATTGTACAATGTTAGGTGGAAGCCCACCCCCACCCCCACCCCAGTGCAGCTTGGAAGCAAGATGTATGCGTGGAGAAATCCCCAGTGCCATCCCCAGTCAAACAGGTTTTACAGATTTTTAAGCGCTTAGAAAAACCTGCAGATCTGCTTACCTGAGACAACGGTGGGATTAACATACAAAGAGAGCCCTCTGCTGTCTGCATCACAGCATCTGGGCCTCACACACACACACACACACACACACACACAATTAATGCTCTTAGCCATCATGTCAGCAAACTGGCAGGTTTCTGGGTTTGATTTCCTGAGACACGAAAGCAGGGCTATTTCTCCAAGGAAAGCTGAGCTGATATTCACACCGTTTCAGCAGATGGTGCGTCAACAGACGATCTAAACGTGTGAGAGTTGGCAGTCTGTGCCTCTGCCTCTGCTTTCTCACCTTCTGGGGTTGCCAGGGAAAATAATCACATTCCAAAAGATATCGGAGAGCCTCTATTACACAGTTGGTGGCACAAAAATGCCTGGGGGGGGGGGTTAGGTTGGATAGGATAGGGATGAGGGCAGGGGAAGAATCCAAGCCTTAGGAAAGAGCAGCTGCCCCAATAAATGGAACAGCTGGGGGTGACATTCTGTGTCATTTAACATGAGCATAATGTCTGAGTGGAATTCTTGAGGAATTCTGCTTTGTAAGTTTTAAAAATCCAGCATGTTTCTGGTCCTCTCTGCAGTGGACAGCACACTCACTCTAACAAGGTCTGCAACTATGGCTTCAGGCTTATCAGAGCGATCTTGAAGAGTGTTATACTACGTCCATTGAAGTCAATCAGTGTACAAAGGGGTAACTCTGCTGGGGGTTGCACTGCATGCTTCTTGAACAAGAACTTCCTACCATGTACACAGCAAACAAACTCTGAACCCTGGAAGAGATCTGAAATGCAACATAGGCCTCTGCTACTCTAAGAGAAGGAAAGTCCCATTAAGGAAAACAAGCCACTCGGTGTGCTAAAAGTTACCATAATAGGATAGCTGTCGTAGCTATTGTCTCGTAACTGGAAGTTACAAGTACGGATGTGAAGTGTTCATTTTAATGAAAGCAAAACTTATCCCTTGTTTTCCTGCACAGGATATTCCATGTAGCCCTTCACCTCGACTATCCTAGTACCAGCCAAAAAATTGCATATTGATACACAAAGTAAGAAACCATCTGTGGAAGTGGAGCAATCTAGGAAAGAAATCAGAACCATCCGCCAACTGTATCAGATTCCGACTGCTAAGCTTCAAGGCAACCCTGCTCCCCAATCATTGTTTACTCTGAAACTAGCCTCACGAGGGCCTTCAAATTCATTCCTAGGTAAGTATATTTCGAACTGCCAGCTTAACATTCCTCACATTTCGTGTATCATTTTGCAACAACAGAATGGCTCCTAGAATAATTTCCACATGAAATTATATGCGAACCAGTCTGCCTTCCCAATGGACCCTGCGTTCAGATTATGAATACCGTCAGCTAGACCCTGGACAGCTACAGTTCAGTGCTGCCTTCAGAACTGGTTGCAGCAATTGCACCTTTTCACGTACGTGCACCCAGGGAAATACTTCCAGGAGCCACTCCAAGGCTCGACAGCACAGCCAGCTCTCTTGAAAAGTGGCTCTTGCTCACTTGCTTGGTTCACTTGCCTAATGCCCAGAACAAAAAGGAGAAAATATCCTGACCCAAACCGAAATCAAGAACTGAACATGGTCAAAATAAGGAAGATGAACTAAAGCCTCTGTAGCGCCGAACACAATTTTAAAATTTACTACTAATATTTATTGGAGTTAAAAAACCAAGGCCTCAATAAAATCAGTGCATACGTGCACACCAATGCTTCCACTGACCAGACACATTTTGGAGTTGCTGCCTTTATCAAGGGTCAGGCAAAAATTAAAACAGCATACATAAAAGACAACAAATACAAGAAAGCTCCTTTATATAACCTTCATATGGCCTTTTATTGAGCCTGAGCTATAAGCCTTGGGTTTTTAACTTCAATACGTATTTTTACTTGCTTAATGGTCCATGTTTCATGCCATTTTGAATGAAAAAGCATTTAATGCATTTCATAAACAACTTGGTGTAGTGGTTAGGAGCACCAACTTCTAATCTGGCGAGCTGGGTTTGATTGGTCCCCAACCTTTATATCACCGGGGACCAGTTAACGCTTGACAATTTTACTGAGGCCCGGGGAGGGGGGGGGGGTGCCAAAGGATGTCGCCGCTGCCTGAGCCCCTGCTCCACTTGCTTTCTTGCTGGTGCCCCTGACTTCCCACCGCCCGCTGGGGGAAGCTGCCAGCAGCAGCTGCACAGTGCCATGCCAAGGGGGAGCCCCAGGCATGGCAGCCGCCGGAGAGCACCAAAGGTGAGCCGGCAGCAGAGTGGCAGGGCAGACTCTGAGGAAGCAGCCGGGGAGGAGTACAAGGAGGAGCCGCGGTCCGGTACCGACTGATCTCCGGACCAATACCAGTCCCCGGACCGGGGATTTTGGACCACTGTCTTAGAGGATCAAAAGATCATAGCCCTAAAACTTTTTTTTCTGTCTGTCACGGAGGCTTCAACTATGCAAGTACCAACAGAAGCAATTAAACTTATCACCTGACATTTTTAAAAAATCTTCCTTGTACACACACTGCAAATGCCATTATGATCAGAGAGGGTGGCCCTTCTTTGCATACCCAGGGAATTGCTGATTGCCACTGTGGGATGGTGGGTGAATTTCCGCCAGGCCAGACTGGCTCCGGAGATTTCTGGTGGGGGGATCACTTGGTGGAGGGAACATTGGGGTCACTATGGGTGGGCAGGTAGTTATGAGTTCTTGCATTGTGCAGGGGGTTGGACTAGATGGCCCTGGGGGCCCCTTCCAACTCTAGGATTCTATAAATGCTTCTAAAGTGTGTTCACATCTCGGTACACTCTCTTCCAATGACTGTTCTTTGCATCCTTATTCCTATAGAAGAGACGCCTGCAGAATGATTGGAATGATATCAGTGAAACAAGCTGGGATTTGTTTTTTAAAAATCTACAGTAGTATCTCTCTGTGAGTTTGGGGAGTTTTATGATGAATTTCAATCCGTGTCGCTGGCCTTTGAGACACTGTATGAAGCAGCCATATATTAAGGGAGCTGCAAATAATACAGTTATGGGAAAGGCCTATAATAACATTTAATAGCGGGAAAGCTATCTCATCTCAGTGGAATGTAATTTCTAAGCTCTTCTGTAAAATGGCTGATTCTTAGCAGGAACAAACCACTTGGAGGGCTGATTTATACAGTCAAAATCTCCTCCATCAAATGCATTCAGAGCCATCTGGAGTCATATCATCACCTGGAGGCTGTAATGTATCCAATTCTATCTTAAGTGCAGTGGAAGCAATTTCCAAGATGGCGGCAGAATTTGCTCTAGTGAATCACTGATGCCGCTGCTGGATGCAATGGGCCGTATCAGTGCCCAATCTGTTTCTCGTGGAGATTTTTCCATCTGAACTTACACAAGGCAGAGAGTAGGGGGGAAAGATGCAAACGTGTTGAACTGGTCTCTATAGGCTTACTTGGACTCAAACATTCTCATTTCGTTCTTTCTTGGTCTAGCCTCTCTAAAGGTCTTTTTCAAAGGGACATTTTGAACACCCATTCCAACACAACAGCAACAGCAGCAGCAGAAGAGTTGGTTCTTATATGCCGCTTTTCTCTACCTGAAGGAGTCTCCAAGTAGCTTACAATCGCCTTCCCTTTCCTCTTCCCACAACAGACACCCTGTGAGGCTGAGAGAGCCCTGATATCACTGCTCGGTCAGAACAGTTTATCAGTGCTGTGGTGAGCCCGAGGTCACCCAGCTGGCTGCATGTGAGGAAGTGCAGAATCGAACCCAGCTTGCCAGATTAGAAGTCCGCACTCCTAACCACTACACCTGCTTTGGATCATGCTCAGCCCTTGTGTTGCCAGATGTTTTAGATCATGCTCTGTTGCTTCAGCACGTTTACAGCATCATCCTGAGCAGCATTTTATACCTTCTATACCCAATGGACTTAGAAGAGTGTGCCTCTGCTTCGGATGACGCTGCCAGAAGACTGGAAAAGAAGGGAACGCTCAGAAACGGAAATCTGACACCACTAACGCAAAAATCTTGATTTTTAGACCTGTGCAAATTAATGTTCCTCTGGAGCGGCACATTTTGCTACACTGTTTTTAAACGTCCTGCCTCTCTCGACCAGTCCTTATCTAGTCTCTACTTGGCTTCTTCAATTCATTTGGTTCCAGTCTTGCCCAGACCCCCCCCCCCCCCCACACACACACACAGACTGATGGGTCGGTCCCTGAGAACTGGAGCCCAGAGCTTAGGCAGCACACTGGTTTCCCAAAGCTCTGAATTCCAGCACCATAATCCAACATCCACTCAACCCTGGGAATGTTATTAAAGACAATATAGATTTTTAAATAGGAAAAGAGAAATTGTGAATTTTTTCCTGTATAAATTTCATTTCCTACTGGTGCTGAACAGGAATTTCAAGACTTGCCAAAGAAAGGTTTTAATTTTTTTCATTCTGAGACCAGCTCTCTTTCCCCCCCCCCTTCTTTTTTTTCTTTTTCTTTTTCCTTTTTTTGGATGTCCACACAGATTTTCACAACCAGCTTGTGAGGCAGCTGGTGACTGGCTGGCTGGGAGAGGACGGCTGTTAGCAACAAAAAGGTTTTGCTTGTCCTCAGTTTTCGAATGTACGTTCTCAGGGTGATACACAACTTCCTAACTGATGTGTCAGGTTTAGTTTTCAGGATTCATAAACCAGCAGTGTCAAAAATATTTTTGGTTTAGGCATTTTATCTAAGCACTAAAAAACAACAAAATGTTCTCTGTTTCTACTTTTAAAAAACATCTTGGCCAAACCTACCCCTCTCCTATTTCTTCTATAACATTATTGTTTAGTGGGGTATAGAGGAAAAATCAAGATGAAAAGGGGGATTTCTAGAGCCCCTTTTACCTGTAGAAGAAAGTCAAAGAGCGCCAACTTGGACCATTCTGAGTGATGGACAGTTAGACATGGGGCTTTCCCAAGAGAAGTTCTAGAACCTTTCATTCCACACTGTTGCTTCAGTAACCCTTGATAATGTTTCCATCCCAGAGCAAAGGAGTTCTGGTCATTGTTGGAATCATTTAAGTGCTGTATATCAGGTGCCCACCATACAATGGGTCGAGTCTTCCCTCTGGTATACTTGTAGGGCAGCAGGTGACTGTCAAACTTCCTGGCCACCATAGGCAGGCTCCGATGCAGTCCCAACACTCTGTCCAAGTGAAAAGCCAGAACCTCATAGAGGTCACTGGACCTCTTGATTAAGCCACATAGCTCCTCCAGACAGAGTCTTTGTAGGTCACGTGAAAAGGCATCTGGGTTGGACGAAAGGGCAACTCTCAATATTTGCCCATGAGCAGGAATTCTGGCTTTGTTTATAACTGCAGTATTAGCCAGAAACTTCATCTTCCGTACATCGTCAAAAGTAAACCAAGGCAAGATCTTCTCGCCAAACCTCAATCTACCTTCTGGTTTTCTAGGAAGGCCTCTGTATTGTGGCTCTTTGCACCATTCCGATTTCTGTAGCTCCTCGGTTTCTGTGGCCCCAAAATGCCATTGTGGAGTATGAGAGGGAATATTATCCATCAGTCCCCGAGTGCCTGTCATGCTCTGGAAGAACTGCCTGTCTGAGACAATAGCTTTGATTAAACTGGATTGGTGTTCAGGGCCAGCTGTCTGCACATCTGGTTTGCATTGCTCCCGTGATACAGCTTGCGGGCCTGCTGAAGAGTTCTTCTGATATAAAGGAGCTCCACGCTTTCCGTAATCATGTGAGAAAAGGGAAACAGGGGCCTTCTGTGTTTCCCCCCCTACCTCCTCCTTTGTACAAGGGTAGAAGCGACAGCCATTCCCTGCGTTTCTGAAGGAGCCACCGAGTTCCCTTTTGTTCCCATGCTTAGACCTGAGAAGATAGTCCGGGCATTGTGGTCCTCTGCCCTGCCCAGAACATTTCCCAGCACGGTTTTGCTTTTGAATCTGCCTTTTGTACTTTCTCTTTGCTTTCATCACCTTTCGTCCACCCCAGTTGTCGGGCTTGATCTTTTGCTTCCAAGAGGAGCTGGGGTTTGATGGGCTTTGTCTCCGCTGAGAGCTGGGCCACTTCCTGTGGCTAAAACGCCATGATTGCCGGCCAACAGAAGCAGTCGAGTTCATCCACAGACATTTGGACTGGACACTTTTGTCGCCCATCGGCAGATACTGGCAATCTGACCCCTTGAAGGTGCTCAGATATGGTGGAGGGTAACTAGTAAGGGCAAGCATAGATAAGGCAAGCAAGAAGCAGCATCCTGTGACACGTGATCTCTTCAGCCGCATCCTGTACCACCATCTCTGGACCTGTGGAATTAGAAAGGAAGCTTTATTCACCCGGGATGGATATTAGCTAGAGATGGGCTTGCTAATACAGACAATATGTACAAACACCATGGTTCCCCAAAGGCTATCATGTCCTCATCATTCAGACTGTGGAACGAAGAAGCACCACTTTGAATCCACAGAGAAAGTTCAAATAGGACAACAAATTCTGGTTTTAAATTATTCCAGTGAGAGAGGATCTAATGGGCTGGCAAGCTCTCGCTCTCTCCCCTCACACATGGCCCAGAAATGAATCATAACCACTTTTTATGGCAAAAATCACAAGTTGCAATTTTCGCCAGGCCACAAACGGTGCTTCCGTCCCAAACCGGTTTCAGTCCAGGATTAAGCCATGTTTTGGAATCATGGCTTAGAGAGAGCAGGATGAATGACAGGTTGTGGTTCCAAACTGAACTGCAAAGGGGGCAACAACATGTCTTTGCCTCTCAGAGCTTCCTTTTTCTATTTTGATTTTCTCTTTCTACTCTGACTCCTGACACCCCTGGGAGCATTGGAGGCTGGGCAAGAGGTGGAAATGACATCACGTAAGACATCAATGTTACTTCCAAGTGAAAACATGGATATGATGTCAGTGTGTCAGGTGACACTTTGGACTTTCCTCAAACTCGGTGGTAATATCATAGATTTGGTGGGAATTTGCAGAGTGTTGTTTGCTGTGCTAGTGTCACACAGCATCTGCAGGGAATGGCTTTTAAAAAATAAAGGAGGGCCCAGGATTAATACAGTTGCATGAGTTTGGATTTCATCTGAATTCAGCAATAGACATCACTGTTCATCCAAGCACCACTAGACTCTGAAGACCTAGCTAGCACAACAGCTGTTTGAGGTATGTAAATATGTACCCAAAAATATGTACCTGATACCTAAAAGGCAATTGTGAAGGGCTGAGATTTCGACAAATAAATTAGCCTACAATCTGGGACAAGCGTACCTGATCGCCATGGAGACCGTCGCTCTGACACCGCCTATTGAATACTTTAGGAGTAAGTCATACAAGAACCCCTTGGCCAACAGTAACTCTGTATTTCTGCTTCTGTAACCATGCACCAAAGCATCTCCTAGGCTGAAGCATACGACTGCCCTCCAGTGGGAAACGAGTAGGGAAAGGCAAACAAACAGAACCCTGGTTTCTTATTTCTATAGATGCACAAACCTACATACACTTTGGGCTATTTCCGAAAAAGGAACTCTTTATCTATGCAGCAGGCAAAAAAAAAAAAAAAAAATCCCAAAGCAAACCAAACCCACCCACCCGCACTGCTAAGAAGCATGGCTAGCAATAACATTTTGCAATTTGATACAGGTTGACGTGTTTAAAACATTTCATAACCATTATCTCAATAAGCCTCACAGCAAAGACAGCTGATAATGGATCCATAGGGTTGTATCTAGGGTTGGGCGGTTCGGCGCGCCTCGGCCGCTTCGGTGATTGCAGAAGCCCAAGGTGGCCAGTGCCGCGGCATGGAGCTGACGCTGCCCTTCCCCTCCATGCCACGGCGGTGTCTGCCTCGGCCGCTTCCTCGATCGCCAAAGCTTTGCTCCTTACCATTCCTATAGTCCAGATGTGTGCTGCAGCTGGAAAACACCAACTCAACTTAAGGCCATCTAGTGACTTGACTTAGATGGCTGAGGCTACCCTGATCTTATCCGACATTGGAAGTTAAATAGGGTCGGTCCTAGTTAAAACTTGGAAGGGAGACTAACAGGGAAGCTCAGGGTTGCCACACAGAGGCAGGGTCATCTCTTGCCTTGGAAACTCTACAGCAGGGGTAGTCAACCTGTGGTCCTCCAGATGTCCATGGACTACAATTCCCATGAGCCTCTGCCAGCATTTGTACCATGGACTACAATTCCCATTTGCTGGCAGGGGCTTATGGGAATTGTAGTCCATGGACATCTGGAGGACCACAGGTTGACTACCCCTGCCCTACAGAGTTATCTGGGACTGGACAGCCCTTTGTACCATCAAATCAACATTTACATCCATAGTTTCGTGACTTCACCACTGCATCGATCCTCTCTGGCACTCCAATCCAAAACCTTTAAGGAAGTCAGAAATCGCACACAGACCATTCCAGTGTTTCATGTCATAACAGGTAGAAGAGACTAAAGAACTTGGGATGACCTGGGTGCAGAGCATCACTCAAGAAGCTTTGATTTGAAGAGACTTGGGTCTTGGCCCTGCCACCACTAATTTGGGGGAAGAGGATATTTCATGTAGTTATTCAGCAGTACTAGTATGTCCTTGGTAAACATGAGCATTGCCTAACATAACTACCTTGTAAATTCTAGTAGTAGGGGAACTACTAGTAGGCACATGCTTTTTCTTACTGTTCAGGCATGAACTGTGTGAAGGGATGAGAGAAATTCTCCTTCTTATAGCATTCTCTTGCAAACTTTCAGCCACAGGAGCTGAGCAGGAGAAATACCTTCCTTAGCCTTTGCAACCTTATCCATGCATGGTAATGTCATTCTTTTTGTTCTCGCTCTCTAGCCTAAAAACTGAATTGCTGCCTCCCAAAGACTGCATAACATGCTGCTCAAGGAGACAACAGAAATGTCAGTGTGTATTTCTGGAACTTTCTGTGCTGTCTGCAGTGAAGTCACATCATGTATGCTGGGATACTCTGAATCTAGGAACCCCACCGATGTGAAACCCTGCTCAGTCTCACTCTCCCTCGCTCTTTTTCTTCTCCATCTGTACCTTTTCCTCCTGTTGGTCCCTCCTTAATATAATGCATTCTATCTCTGACTTCTGCTTTAAACTTAAGCCTCGCATCATGAAAAAAAAACACATCCAACATAAATTATGAGTAAGGCCTGTGCCAAAAATCTGCTATTAATTTCCTTGTCTACTCCTCTGCTGGCCTCGTTAGGGTATGGACATCTTTTCCTTTATATACCCACTCAGGCATTCACCTATTACATTCAGAGTAGGGAGTGGGCAATTCCGAGCTTATCCCTATTTCCCCTGCTAAGTTCTGTGGCTATTTTTTCTGCATGTGAAATGGATACTCAGAAAAGGCAGTACAGGAATTGGGGCCCGTCACTCATGATTAAACCCATGGGCAGAAAAGGAAGGAGGTCCCAGCCTGCTAGTTCATAATGGAGATTACTACTCTTATCCTCATTCACCAGATCCACAAGGAGCAGATAAGATACAGCTCTGCTCTATCAGTTTGCTGGAAAAGGAGGGGCCAGAACTAGGAGGAGAGTTGCCAACTATATTCCTGGAGATTTGGGGGTAGTGCCTGTGGAGGAGGTAATTTGGGGAGATATTTAATCTCAAATCTATGGTCTGCCCTCTGAGGTGCCATTTTCTCCAAGGGGATTGATGTTTGTACTTTAGAGATCAGCTGCAATTCGGGAAGAACCCACCCCCTCAAGACTGATGGCCCAAGTGAGGAAAATTGTTATTTGCAAGCAGATGTGCCCACCTTTCATACCTACACACAAGGGTCCCTTTTAGGGTTGTGTGATTCGGCCACCAAAGCAGCCGTTCATGCCCAAAGCGGCCAGCGTTGTTGGCCGCTTCGGGCATGAATGGCCACTTTGGCCGCCAAAGCACACAACCCTAATCCCTTTGCATCAAATGAGAAAGTAATTCTTATCCTTCCCTTGTTTTGTAATGCAATGGGGAAGAGGCAGAAAAACTTGAAGGCATTGTAAAGATCTAGGGTACTCCCACCCTGCATCGCAGCCATTTAAAAGCTTACAACTTTCTACTCCTCAAGATCATAGAGATGCATTTGAAGATAACTAATACATTTACATATATATGCAACGTTGAGAGCTGGAATATTTTTTAAAAATGAACACCCTCAAGAATAAAAATTTGGCATGTGTTAACCAGATTCTACCCATTTCTGAAGAATGGAAGTGTGCAAAAGACACAGCACAGATGAAGAAGAAGAGTTGGTTCTTATATGCTGCTTTTCTCTACCCGAAGGAGTCTCAAAGGTACTTACAGTCACCTTTCTTCTCCCCACAACAGACACCCTGTGAGGGAGGTGAGGCTGAGAGAGCCATGATATTACTGCTTGGCCAGAACAGTTTTATCAGTGCTATGGCGAATCCAAGGTCCCCCAGCTGGCTGCATTTGGGGGAGCTCGGAATCAAACCCAGCTCACTAGATTAGAAGTCAACACTTCTAACCACTACACCAAGTTGGCTCTCTTCACCAAGCTGGATCTCTTGACCTGTAGCTGACTTTTAGATCATAAAAGTCTCACCAAAAGGCATGCATCAAACTCAAGACAGAAAATGAGAAGCAGTCAGAACAAAAGGAATGTTACAGATCTGTTGCAAGATTGATCAGAATTCAGCAGGATTAAATGCAGAAAAATGGGAGTGTAGATAGGATCCAGGGCTAAATCTGCACAGAGCTTTCCCCCCCTGCTTTCAATCCTGGTGAATTCAGATAAATTTGAACCTGAGTCTTTTTGCTCCCCCCCCCCCCGACTTGAAACAGAAACCCATCTGCAAGCGGGCAGGTGAGTGGGCGAGCAGGGAGAGCCGAGATGAGTGGAGATGAGGACCCCTGATTTCACCCTCCAGAATTAAGAGAACTGCCTCCCATGCTGATCTCTCAGCCTCTCCTACCTCACAGGGGCTGAATCTGCAAGCAGACAGGCAGGTGAGTGAGTGAGCGAGCGAGCAGGGAGGGGCGGGTGTTCAGGGGGGAACCGAGACGAGCAGAGATGAGACAGCAGCAGCCTTTCACAGAATGAGGCAGATCTCTGCTGAGAGAAGTGTGGATTCTGGAGCACAGTCACTTTAAACCTTTTAAAAAATTAATCTTGCAACCAGGAATGAGGAATTCTTTGAACTGGCGTCCAGCCAATCAGGGACTGACTGCCTTGTTACAGCATCGGAGCCATGCGGCAGCAATAAGTTATTTCAGGGAAAGCAGACAGCTGCACGCTTACTCATGCCAATTTTTCAAATATCAAGGGTTATATCCACTCCAGGATATCGCGGGGAAAAGGTAGGGTCACTCCGGATCAATCATGCTTGTTGCAGATGGAAAATTTAAATTGTCCAAAATCAAAATGGAAATTGCATTCAGCGTAGACAGCAGGAATTTAATCGACCTGGGATTGGAATAAAAGCTCTGTGCAGTTTCAGCCCTGGTCTCCCTAACGAGATGGAACATGATTATAATCCACTTTGATCTCCATTGCGAAGAAATGTGAGCTCCAAAGCAATGAATTACCCCGCTCTCCTGAGTTTGCTTTACAGATCAAATACCAACAGCATTGTCAGCTTCCTAAACTGGAAGAGGACAATTGCTTTTTCAGGCAGGTGAAGAGGATATTCACTCACAGTGTACAGACCCATTTCTTTTTCCCCTCTGTTATCTCCAGCCAAACAGGTTTTGCAGAGTTCTGAAGCACTGCAAACAAACCAGTTCAACAAAGATGCTAGCGCGGTGAGTCAGCAAACCTGAGGAAATGTCATTTCTATCATATCACTGTCATTTCCCTCAAAACCTACTATTTCTAGCCCAAATCACATTACCACTTCTGCTTTAACAGCAGCAAGTTTTGGCTTGCATCTCTTCTGCTGCTTATAATACCTTGTTGATCAAAACGTGGCCTGATTCTCTTTTCCAGCATTATTTTTCTGCAAAACAAATGTTACACCTGAAAGGAAACTTTTCACATCCCGGGCAATTAAAAGTGAACCCAAAACGAAGGTGGTGAACCCAAAAGCTAGCAGTGGAGATGCTGAAAAACGAGTGTGGCTTTTACAAGCCAATGGGTGTCGGCATTTCTTTTCCTTCCAAGACTCTTGCATCAGATTCATGTGGATAGTCTGACATTTTATATTATGACTGAAATTCAACCTAATGCAAAAACCATCCACGCTGCTAGGTTGACAGTATGAACAGCAGAGAAGTAGGACGGCCCCTTTTCTGGAAATGAGAACCGATGCCTGCCAAGAGGGTGTGGTTCATACCTTTCAGGGAAGCTTCCAAAGTAATCATCTTGGGTCTATCCATCATCCAAGCCAAGAACGGTCTGTGGTTCAGTGGGAAAGCATCTGCTTCACTCACAGAACCTTCCAGGTTCAATCCCATCATTTCCAGTAAAAAGAATTGAGAATTCAGTGATGGGAGATCCTGAAGAGTCAGTCTGAGTAAATAATCCTGGCCTTGACAGACAAATCTAGTCAAGAATCAAGTGGGTAGCCGTGTTGGTCTGAAGTAGCACAGAGCCACCTTAAAGACCAACAAAGATTTATTCAAGGCGTGAGCTTTGGAGTGCAAGCACTCTTTGTCAGACTATGAACTTCCATCATGACAGTGGAAATAAAAAGCAAAAGTTAATTCTGTTAAATTAGTGTCACAACATCCAAATGCAGCCATATGATAATTCTTTGCTAAAACAGCCAATCAGTCCTCTCGAATTCAGTTGTAGGGAAGAGTGCTTGCGCTTGAAAGCTCACCCCTTGAATAAATCTTTGTTGGTCTTGAAGGTGCCACTAGACTCTGATTAAATTTAGGTAAGACAGATTCAGAGTAAGGAAGCTTATCTGTTGCCTTGCAGAAACCCAAGAATGCTAAATGGAGGCGGCAACCAAATGTATGAACAAGCCTTCCCTTAAAGACAAAGCCAATACAGGTGTTTAGAAACGGTTTTATTTATTAAAAGCATTCTTTTACACTGAAGGCGCTGGGACAGCTAACATAAAAACATGATAATAGTGCAAAGATTCCATACCACCTCCAAAACAGCAGATCCTTTCCTCTCCTGAAACTCACCCCAATTCACAGGAAACGAAAGGAACACACAGTGCTTAGAAGCCCTTGTGCTTGTGAACTTGGATCATTCCCACCTCATCTTTCCCCTAGAGCAGGGGTGGTCAAACGGCGGCTCTCCAGATGTCCATGAACTACAGTTACCAGAAGCCCCTGTCCATGGACTTCTGGAGAGCCACCATTTGGCCACCCCTGCCTTAGAGGCTAAGATGTTCAGAAAGCTGCTGCTCAGCATCACAGGACACCCATGAACAAGCTGCAGCAATAGAGATGGGGCTGCTGTGAAGAGAGGGCATCAGGCAACATTGCCTCTCCTTGCTCTCCACCTGGTGCAGTTTCCACCGAAGCAGAAACGGGGGCAAGATCACCCTATTTCCTTCCTTTGCAGCACCAAGAGATCCCCATGATTCTGAGCATCAGTTTTTCAAATTTTCAAGAGTTAAAAAAAATATATCAGCAAGAGCTATAGTGTTAATGCACTAGTCCCCATCTTTCAGAAAAAGCAAGCTGGAATCTAGTGCATTGATGTAAAAGACTGCTATAACATGAAAAAGCTACAGTAATACAGTCGGGTTCCTTACAGTGACATTCACCAGGCTTTTCAGAAAGCAGGCAGGGCCGTTCTAAAGCAGGGCTTGTGAATGGTTGCTCTCCTTCAAGTGAAAGGTTTTCCATGGCTGAGATGTGGCTAATCCTTGCTATTTTTTATGAGCGCTCTGATGGTGGGGCCGCAGGCAGCCACAGAAGGCTGAGGATAGCGAGGGGCAGGTTAAACTCAAAAGTATGTTGCATTGCCTCTGCATTTGTACTACAAGTACGAGCTGCACAGCAAGCAGTCTCCACATGGAAGCAGTCAGGAAGAAGATGGCCCAGCCCAGCCCATACTCAATGAATGCCCATGTTTTCCAGATTTGTTGGTACTCTCCTGGGCACTGTTGATCTTTCTGCTTGCTGAGAGCTCATTTTCAAGACAGTGTGTGAGTTTTATCCCAAACATAATGACTATGACTACTTCCATAGCCATAGGATTGCCGACTTGGACCTGGGAAATTCATGAAGATTTGGGAACAGTGCCTATGAAAGGGGAAATTGGGAAGGGACTTCACCTAGAATCTATAGTATACCATAGAGTCTGCCCTCCAAAGCTGCCTTTTTCAGCAGGGGAACTCCACATTCTGGGGCAGGGGTTGGGTAGCAGGACCTCAGTGGGGTAAAATACCATAGAGTCCACCCTCCAAGGCAACCATTTTCTCCAGAGGAACTGATCTTTGTAGCCTTGTAACTCTGGAAGAACTCCAGGCCCTACTCCAGTGTTGGCAGCCCTAATACACTCTCTCACACTCTGTCTGTCTTTCTTTCATCCTACCTATCTACCTACCTATCCATACCCTGGTCTTCAAATAGTCTGAACCCCAAACCAACTCTTCATCATCATAAGCAGCAGCATGGGACCCTGTGAGCTCCATACTGAAAACACTGACGTCAGTCACATGACAGGAAGGGGAGTTAGAGATATACCTCCTCCATGACCAGAAACATGGGAGAGCAGATCAAGAGGATCTGGGACAGGAAATAGAAGCCCAGCACCAGAAGGCATACAGAGATTTATTTATTTATTTGATTTCTATACCACCCTTCCATATGGCTCAGGGCAGTTTACATACAACATGGGGGATACATGTAACGAATTTGTACATAACATAAACAAATACAACAACAACAATCCAATAGCACAATTTCAGTGATCATAAACAATACAACAGGAACGGAACCCAGCCAAGGCCCCCAAGAGGACAGACTGGTTCAGGTCAGGGAGGGGTGTCTGAGGGGGGACCTGTTGACGGTCTCAGGCAAATGCCTGGTGGATGAGGGACTAAGCTAGGGATCAGAGCAAAGGTGGTGTGTGGGGTTGACCCTTCCGCAGAAACATTATTCTAAATATGCATTTTGTGCCGATGAACTTTGCCACTAGCTGTATTTACAGTCAGCAGGGGAAGAACTATTGTCCTTCCAAGCCTCTGAACATATATCAATTGCATGAATATATATTCTTGTTTTGTAGTTTTCTTTCTTGATCCATGATTCCTAGCACAGTCTTCTATATATTTATAATACACAACATTTTTTCTCAGTTTCCTTAATTTATAGAAAGAGAACTCTGGTTAATGTGCTTGTATTTCAAGATGCACACAGGAAAAGCAGAAAACAGATTTTCCGTCTTCTCTGAAGAACTTGCAGCATGCTGGGGATTTTTCAAAACTGTTACAGGAGACTGTCATCAGGTTACCTCCGAGGCCTTCTGATTTGCAGATCTGGCTGGTTTCCCAACATTTCCCCCCCTGGAAAGCACGTGAAGTGCATTTTTAAAAATTCCAGACACCCTAGATCAGGGCTTGTTCAACTGCGGCCCTCCAGATGTCCATGGACTACAATTCCCATGATCCCCTACCAGCATTCGCTGGCAGGGGATCATGGGAATTGTAGTGCATGGACATCTGGAGAGCCGCAGTTTGACTACCCCTGCCCTAGATGCAAAAGCCTGGACTGAGCAGCAGAAGCCCCTCCTCACAGGAGACGTCCCCCAAAAGAGATGGAAAAGCTTCCTCCTGAGCTCTGATGCATTATAGAAGGGCCCGACCCTCACAGGGGTATTTCAGGTCCTTGTCCTCCTTCAAGTTCAGCTGAAGTAGTACAAGTCCTTCCAAATGTGTGATGCACCAAAGATGGCTACTGTCAAGATCCTGTATGTTAAGTGGGAGGAGGTGGGAAGAGAAAAGTACTGTGTAAGATTGGACACTGTCAGATCTTTATGCTTGAGGATATCCAAATATGCACAACAGGACACACAACCCCAAATATCCTGCCATTTTTAGCAGGACTCCCAGCTGATATCCAGAGCACAGAGATTAGTCCGTCCATCCCCCAAGGAAATGGAAATTTCAGAAAGTGGACCCTACAGTATCGTGTCCCTGCTGAGTTTTACACACACTCACACCCCAAATACCTCTCTCCATAGGGTTCACCCACCCAAATCTCCAGGAGTTTCCCCAACCAGGAGTTGGCAACCCTAGGACACACCGAAACAGAAAATAGGGATGTTTATTTCAGACAAAATGGCTACCCCCTGTATCAAGGAAAGGGCAGGTAGCTCATAATCCCAGGCTGCGTGTTTGAATCCCTCCAATTGTAAGGGAGGGAGAATGTATGGGCTGGATCCTTCCCAGTTCCTGAGCAAGAAGAAAAGAGAAGAGCTGTTTTTTATATCCAGGTTTTCACTACTCGAAGGAGTCCCAAAGCAGTTTACAATCGCCTTCCCGTCCTCTCCCCACAACAGACACCCTATGAGTTAGGTGGGGCAGAGAAAGCTCTAAGAGCACTGAGAGAACATCTTTAAGAGAACCGTAACTAGTCCAGGGTCACCTAGCTGGCTGCACACAGAGGCATGGGGAATCAAACCCAGTTCCCCAGATTAAAGAGTCAGCATTACAGCACGCTGGCTCTCGAGAAGTAACCCTTTCTCTGATTTCAACTATTCTGGCCAATGAGTGAGGTAACTGACAAGGAATTGGACTCTATTTTTAGTGGGATTCTATTTACTTAGTGTTGTTTAATACATGTCCACATTGAGTTCTTATGTTTGATACTCTCTTTCAATTGTCCCAGAAACATGCCCCCAGGGAGCCCTCCTGCTCCCAGTTACCCTTCTTCAGTGCTTCCACACAGTACTCATCCAGCCTTGAGGCCTGGGGTTCACGGCTTCCTCAGACCCTTCCAGCATTTGCATGCCAAGTGGCTCAGGAGGCAGCCACCATGCCAGCACACCGTCCCCTAATGAATCCCAAAGGGGAAATTAATGCAGCCGGCACACTGAGAACGCCGGTCTGCCCCTCTCTGCTGCTGAAGGGCCTTTTGCTAAGGGCAAGGGAAGCTGCTGCCTACCAACCAGATAGATTCAAGTGGGTAGCAGAACAAAATTTGAGTCCGATGGCACCTTTAAGTTCAATAAAGTTTTATTCAAGGTGTGAGCTTTCATATACAGGCACACTTCCTCAGACAATGAAATAGGAACCATCAGAGTACAGATTCAAGGAGAGAGTAAATTAGCAGGAAATTAGTAAACAGCATCATGAAGATATCCAGCAGGTATGCGGCGTAATGAAAATCAAATAATGGTCTCCTGTCCTAAAACTGGATAGATTCTAAATTACATTGCATATTTCATTATATCACATTATAGTCCCATGTCCCTAGAGAAATAAAAGAGGGGATTGAAAAAATACATATATGACAGCTGAATGAAATTATGTAGTAAGAAACCAATATCCCTGTTGATTCCTGGGAAATCCATGGTTTTGAGTGTTGCAATAACTTGCATCTCAGCAGTTTCCCTTTTCAGTCTGTTCTTGAAGTTGCTTTGCAATAAAACAGCTACTCTGAGAGTCTTCATTGACTGTCCAGGAAGGCTGAAGTGTTCTACAGGTTTCTCAGTCCTGTAATTTCTGATGCCAGACTTGTGTCAGTTTATTCTTTAGAACAGGGTTTGACCTATTTGTCCTATGTAGACCAAGCTCAACATGGCGGGTCAAGTGGAATGGAGATGGATGAGGCTAACAACAGGTCTTTATAATCACTCAATGCTTGAGTGGAGATGGAGGAAGCTAGCAACAGGTCTTTATAATCACTTCTTCTCACCACTGGGAAAGCAGCTGCCCTTAATCACTAACCTTAACCCTTTTATTCCCCCTATGTTGTTGTGAACGGCAACTGAACCCAAACACCATTTGTTATTCTAGCAAAACATCATTTGATCTTCACTATGTTGCATATTTGTTGGACAGCTTCATGATGCTGTTTACTAATTTCCTGCTAATTTACTCTCTTCTTAAAGTTGTACTCTGATGTTTCCTATTTCATTGTTTGAGGAAATGTGCATGCACATGAAAGCTCACCTATTTAAATAAAACTTTGCTGGTCTTAAGAGTGCCAATGGACCCATGTTTATTCAGGTTAGGCTGGGAGCAGAGAATTGTGAGGGGAAATTATTGAGGTACTTGGAGCTCTAAAAGGTGTTAAACCAAAATCTGAGCTGCCTGTCCTGAGCCTCCGGGAGAGCAATATATAGATACTAGAAATTAAGCCCGCTGTATAGAAAATACAGCGGGCGCTAGTGGGCAGTGGGTGGAGGGAGGAAAGGAAGGTAGGCAGGCAGCCAGGCATAGAGAAAGGGAGAGAGAGAGACAGAGAGAGAGAGACAGAGAGAGAGAGAAAGGGAGAAAGGAAGATTGAGACAGAGAAGGGGAGATAGGAGAGTAAGCATTGGAAGAAAGAAAGAAAGAAAGAAAGAAAGAAAGAAAGAAAGAAAGAAAGAAAGAAAGAAAGAAAGAAAGAAAGAAAGAAAGAAAGAAAGAAATGGAGCAGGAGAAAAAGAGGCAGAGAGAGAGAACGGAAGGAAGGAAGGAAGGAAGGAAGGAAGGAAGGAAGGAAGGAAGGAAGGAAGGAAGGAAGGAAGGAAGGAAGGAAGGAAGGAAGGAAGGAAGGAAGGAAGGAAGGAAGGAAGGAAGGAAGGAAGGAGAGGGAGGCAGGCAGGCAGGCAGGCAGGCAGGCAGGCAGGCAGATAGGTGCAATGGAAGGGAACGCGGCAGGAGTGGAAAGAAGGGGCCGCTGGGCAGGTGTGGGGGGTGAGTAGTGAGGGGGGAAGAGCTAGGGGTAGAGAAGGGTGGGGGCAAGGTGTTTGGGAGTAAGGAACCAGCAGCAGAGTGCGGGGGTGAGTTGTGGGGCGGGGGAAGCATGTGGGGTCAAGAGGGGTGGCTGCCTACCAGTGTCGGCATCGACTCCCACATTTGTGTGTTGTTTGGGGTCAGTGGCGAGTCTTGCGGCTGGCTGGCGGGCACCTGCGGGTGTTTGGGGTATGCAAAGAGACAGGGCTGCTATGTCAGTGATGTGGCAGGGCTGTCCCTGTGGCGGGGCCGAATGCGGGTGGGGCCGGGCTGCTGCCAGGCAGCTGCAGGGCTTCAGGGTAGGAACGGGACAGGGCCGCGGCGTCAGCGACACGTCAGGCCTGTCCCCTTGGTGGAGGGCAAAGCCCCCCCCCCACCTCTAGCAGGTTGGGCCAGGCGCCTGCGTGTCCTCGCGGTAGGCAGCCTGGTCATGGCTGCCTGGGGGGAAGGTGGTAGATGTGGGGGGGGCGGGAGGCTCTTCATGCCTCCTGACTCATCAGGCCGGGGCCAAGGGTCCAATCACCAACTGTGCTGCGCTCAGCTGGTGATTGGTGCCTTCTCCCTGGAATGATAAGTGGAGGGCTCAATCGGCAGGTGCAATGTGCCTGCCGATTGAGCTCTCCGCTTGTCATTCTGGGGGGAAGGGGCCAATGGGCTCCCTTCCCCCATCACAGACAGGTTCCACCCCAAGGGCCCTTAGCATTTTATTTATACTGCCTCCACAGAGCAGTTACAGATGTTGTATGCCACCCCAAGATGACAGGCTCGATTGGGGCAACTTATAAGTACCAATCAGCCAATTAACCAATTAGCCAATTAAACAATTAGCCAATTAACCAAATAACCAATCAACCAATTAACCAATTAACCAATTAGCCAATCAGCCAATCAACCAATCATCCAATCAAGCAATCAACCAGCTATACAATTAACCAATTAACCAATTAACCAATTAACCAATTAACCAATTAACCAATTAACCAATTAACCAATTAACCAATTAGCCAAATAACCAATCAGCCAATTAGCCAATTAGCCAATCAACCAAATCAACCAATTAACCAATTAACCAATTAACAAACACACAGATAAATACATTTTGGGCCTAATACATTTTGATCTATAAGATGTGATGAAAACCTTATAGATTGAAACATGTTAGATTCAAGGTTTTTGTATTTATAGTGTGCATGTTTGAGTGAGGCGTATGTGACCTTTAGGGAAAAGAAATGTTCCTTTTTTATGGTTCTGCAATTACCTTGAGCTCTGTTTAATAAACTGCTTCTTTAATATATTTTTCCAAGAATACAACGGGCGCTAGAGCTTGGCAGTGGGAAGAGGAAGGGGAGGAGTTGTCCAGTCTGTAAGGGCATGGGGTGGAATGTGTGTGTTGTGTGGGAGGTTGTGGTGGCATGGTGGCAAATGAGGGTATGGATATGGAGATATGGGTGTCAAGAACCTGTGGTGTGGAATGTTCATTGAGTGTGGGAGAGGACTGACCTTTGGGAATTTTGGCATAGTGCTTACAGATGAGCTTTCCAGAGCCATGTCCTCAGATATGTGAAGGGAAAATCAGACTAGAGACTCTTCTTAGGGGAAGATTACATGGCAACCAATTCCTCCCAGTTTTGCATCATTTCCCTTCTTGTGTGAATTAGGCCACATTCACCGAAATGCCCCTCTGCCCTAATACACATGGGGTAGTCACAGTACACAGGTGTCCACCCTGTTCCTTCTTTTCCATTTTTTCAGTGTTGATAAAATGTTATGTGCCCACATGCTTCTTTCATGGTTGTTCCTTAGAAGAACGGATTTTTGTACCCTATTGCTTACTACCGAAAGGAATCTCAAAGCAGTTTACAAACACCTTTTCCAGTCGTCTCTCCACAATAGTCAACCTGTGAGGTATGTGGGGTTGTAAGAGATCTGAGAGAACTGGGAATGGCCCCCAGTGACTCATCAGCCCTCATGTGTCTCAAAGCATTTTCCAATCGTCTGCCCTTTCTCTACCCATAGCAGAATCCCCAAGAGGGAGGTGGGGTAGCAAGCCTCACAGGGAAGCTGGCAACCCTAAGAGGAAGACTCTCTGTGCACAGCAGTCTTGACCTTAGTAAGGTTTTTTATACTGTCTTTTTAATTTGCCAGGCCAAGGTTATTTGCCAGGCCAGTAAGACATTACAGTTACCATGTATCTCCAGACATTTACTTGTTCTCTATTTACAGTTTCAGGCTGTAAATATTTATTTAGAACTTCCTGCACTTTCCAAGCTCATAGGACTGATGCTGGTCTGCCTGTCTGCATCCCAGAATACAAACAGTTGCTGGTAAGGGCTGGCCATAACCCATCGGCCAGGAGGGACACTCCTGCACCACTCCCTCCCAACTGCTGGCAAAAATGTCTCCTCTGAAGGCTGGACTCTGAGGCATTGTATGATTTTGAAGTCCCACCTCCAAACCTCCAGGAATATTTCCAACCCAGGGGTAGCCAACCTCCAGGTGGGGCCTGGAGAGCTCCTGGAATTACAGCTCACCTGCAGAGTATAAAGATCAGCTTCCCAGGCAGAAAGGACTACTTTGGACAGGGTTGTGGTAGAGAAGAAATATTTAAGGCCTCCCACACAGGTTGTTGTTGAATTGAAAGACTTGAGGTCTACTCAAGTTGTTGTGCAGATGAAACAGGAGACAAAAGAGCCAGTTTCTTCTGCAGAATAATGCTGTGCAGTGACTTCAAATATGCAGAGAGTTGCAAAGAAGAAAGACACATGGCTTGGCTGTGTCTAACCTCCAGGCAGAGCTGTATTTTAAGTGAGAAGGGGCTTTTCTGTGGCCTCCCTGTCAGGCAACTGTTTGGCAGAAGGGGAACGCTCCCCCCCCTCAAAAGGAAGGCCCTCAGGCTCCCCTGCATTGCTCTCTAAAGGAAAATGCCTCCCTCCCCTCAGTTAGGGCCTGTCAGAGGCTCCTTCGCAGCATGCCTGAAGGGGGGGGGGGAAGGGGAGCACTCTGCAGCCTCCGGCCAGCTCTGTCAGGGTTCTGAGGCAATTTGCTGTTAGACATGACAGTTTGGACAGCCTTGGGGCAAAAAGGGCTGGCGCAGCCTCTGTTCTCATCCCCCTTGGCAGCCCTGCTGACCTCCTCTCCCTGGTCAGGAGCAGACTGGCAGCCAGACTGGGCTGGGTGAATGGAATTTTGGTCTGTCCTGGTGAGGGGCCAATGGGGAAGGCACTTCGCACACCTCCCCATTGGCCGCTTGGCCCTTGAGTGGCCTGTGAGTGGCACTTGGAGGGGCGAATCAGGAGCCGTTTTGCGGCTCCTGATTTGTCCCTCTGAGTTTTTATCATGGACAGAGCCCTCCCTAACTCCTCCCCAATAGCCCTTAGGGCTTTATTTAACCGCAGGGGCGGTTAAAGATAATAAATAAATAAATGCTATTTAAGAGAAAGGGGTTCCTTTTGGAGGGGAGGCTTGAAAGTAAAGAGAAAATTAATCCCAGGTTGGGAAATTTCAGAAGATCTGGGGGTGGAGCTTGGGAAGGGCAATTGTTTTGTTGGGGGGGGGGGAGGACCTCAGTGGGGAACAATGCCAGAGTCCACCCTCCAAAGAAGCTGTTTTCTCCTGGGGAACTGATCTCTATAGTCTGGAGATCAGCTGTAAAACCAGTAACTCTCCAGACAGCCCCTGGCAAAGATATGTGGGGAAGAAAAATGGTGAGGGAGAAACAAAGAAGAAAAGACACTGTATGTGGGTGGGAAGGCATGGAAGTTTTCACCTTCTTATCCACGATCTTTCCAGAAAGATCAACTAAAGCAGGTTTTGGAAACCAGGGAGCCAACTTGGGAGTAACCCAAACGGTGTCTGGCTGCAGGACAAATTTGCGTGGGCAAACCACTTCGACATCCACAAGCAGCAAAATCAGCAAAAAGCCAAGATGCCCATGAACGTAATCTGTGAAAAGCAGTATCTTCCTGCCCTCCCCACTGACGGTTGTATATGTTGGCCCTGATCCCATATTGGCTATATTCCTCCATGGCACAGTTCCCAGCATGGTTTGGTCCTCTGAGTCAACGAACCACTTTTGAAGGCTCCGGAGACTTCGAAGCGGGCTGTGGGTTTTGCCAGTTTGCTGAAGGAACCCAAATTGGGAACCACTGTTGGGGGAAACTATCGAGCAACGTCCAAGTTCAGCGCTCAAATGACAGGCGGAAGTTAGAAGGCCCTTAATGAAGCCCACAAGATGGTTCCCCTGACACCCTCTCTGGAATAAATTTAGAGAATCAAAATCTTGCCTCCCCATCTAAAATTCAGGGTGGGGCTCCAACTGATACAGGGATCAGGGTTCCCCTGCCCCCCTCATTCAAACATTGCCCAAGTTGGCACCTAGAACCTTGGGATTCATGCCAGTATCCTTTTTCTGTGGCATGGGCATGGATCTTCGGACACAGGAATGAATACTGAACAGAGCCAGCCTGGTGAGATTGTAGGTGATTGACTAGGGCACTGTATTATCAGAGTCTATTTATGTTTCTGTCCTGTAGCAACAGAGGCTTCCACCCCCCCCCCTTTGCTGATGTTGTTTGGGGGGCACAAAGGGGAAAGAAACAAAGAGGAGCCTCATTCATAGAATCATAGAGTTGGAAGGGACCTCCTGGGTCATCTAGTCCAACCCCCCGCACTATGCAGGACACTCACAATCCTATCGCTCATCCACTGTAACCTGCCACCCACTTGAACCTTCACAGAATCAGCCTCAGAATCAGAACAAGCAGTTGTGCCAGACCCTACAGATAACAAGCAAATGTGATAAGGGCCTCTGAGCAGCAGCCAGATGTGCTTCATCTACTCTCCCCAATAAGTGCTGTGGGGGCTTGTCCTGAGATGGCCATTTACACTGTAGCTTTCTTAAGCAACTGATTTGGGCAGCTGACAGCTCTGGGCTGGTTCCCTTAAGAGCGCCAAGAACGTTATGGCTTGAGTTAATATGCAGACCGCGTGTTTACATCAGTGTTCAAATGTGCAACCTTGCACATTTTTCAAAAGTCCTACAATTCTCCGTAAGAAAACCAGGCTCAGCATTCTTGTCTTCTGAGAGGCTCTCTCGTATTCTCCTTTGCAAAACAATGTCCTTCCCACACCCACAATAGTAATTCTGGAGCGGTAGTTATGCCCGTCGGTCAGCAGACAGGAATCTTGTGGCACATTAAAAATGAACATTTTCATAAGCTCTCGTGAAAAGGAAGAGGTCCCCATGCACCCCACACCCCACATGAAAGATTAAAAGGTAAAGGTATCCCCTGTGCAAGCACCGGGTCATGTCTGACCCTTGGGGTGACGCCCTCTAGCATTTTCATGGCAGACTCAATACGGGGTGGTTTGCCAGTGCCTTCCCCAGTCATTACCGTTTACCCCCCAGCAAGCTGGGTACTCATTTTACTGACCTCGGAAGGATGGAAGGCTGAGTCAACATTGAGCCGGCTGCTGGGATCGAACTCCCAGCCTCATGGTCAGAGCTTCAGACAGCATTTCTGCTGCTTACCACTCTGCGCCACAAGAGGCTCCACATGAAAGATTATGTTGGACCAAAAGATGCAACAGAACTCCAGTTTCCACTTCCCTTACCGTGAGCACCAGCCTCTACGGAATCAAGGATAACTTTGAAAGAGACGGAGGAAACAGAGAAATTGGCAAGTCCCCTTTCAGGACAAGGATTCCTAGAAGTCTTCAAGACCTGGCATGCTGAGAATGCTAAACATGTGATTGATTTAAGAGAAAAGGCTTTTCCCATAGAAATATCTATGGTTGCCATTCTCCAGGAGGGGCCTGGCTATTTCCTAGAATTACAACTGGTCTCCAAGTGAGGGAGTTTTCTTCCCCTTGGAGAAAATGGCCGCTTTGGAAGGTGGTCTCTCTGACCCTGCAGAGATCCCTTCTCTCCCCAAACCCCCCTTCCCTAGGCTCCACCCCAAAAACGTCTGGGTATTTCCCAATCAGGAATTGGCAATCGTATGAATAGCAATTTAACTGACTGAATGTGGCTCTATGCTTGCTTGTTTTTTTTACCGATTCTTTATTGTTATCGATTGATCAACGCTTGTCTATTATTACAATTTTATTGCATCGTTTTGAGTTTACAAGCTGCTTCAAGTAGGTCTCCAAAGAGGCAGCATATCAATGTTCTAAATATATAATAATATTCTTCCAAGAATATTTCCTTTCATACTTAATATAGAAACATGACAAAA
The DNA here is from genome assembly GCF_049243985.1 of Paroedura picta. Classification (NCBI taxonomy): domain Eukaryota; kingdom Metazoa; phylum Chordata; class Lepidosauria; order Squamata; family Gekkonidae; genus Paroedura; species Paroedura picta. The sequence continues at coordinate 39,023,641 of NC_135379.1, forward strand.
ATGGATGAGAAGGTCTGATTCAAAAGATGCATTGGTCCTAAAGGTCCCAAATCATGTGCATGTATCAGCGGAAAGAAGAATAAAATGTTTTGCATGTGTCAAATGTTGGAACACACCCACATTTTCTATAGGCATGACTGCAGGGCGACTTTCCATGTTGGCAGTTCAGCACCAGTTTGGTGGAGAGCATAGAGCACCCCACAGCGTGGTTGTGAAGGCAAATATGGTGTGCATGTGGGAACGGCAGCGCTGACTGCAGCTTTTGGCTCCTTAGGGAAAGGATTCCAAAACAATAAAGAGTGTCCTCCAATAGAGCTGCCATCAGAAAAGGACACCAGATTCCCTACAGATCTTATGACCGCTTTCATGGCCAATTACATGAATTAAGATGTTTGGCTGACTGGGATAGGTCAGGCTATCCTGATCTCATCAGATTTTGGACCCAAAGCAAGGTCAGCACGGTAAGTACTTGGATGGGGGGCCATCAAGGAATCCCAGAGTCACACCACAAAGGCAGGCCAAGTGAAACTGCCTCAGTGTCTCGCCTTGAAAACCCTACAGGATCGCCACAAATTGGTTGTGACTTCATGGCCCTTGATGCACACGTGGACATTTCACTAAAATGTAAAGAGGCAAGGTGGGCTGGGGAGATCCTTTTAGAGAGATCAGCTATTGTTGTTGCTTTGTGCTGCAAAACTGGACACCCAAATGTACCAGTGCTGATCACAGCTGAGAAGGAAGAGTTCTAACCCTATCTTGTAACGGACGAGAGTCTGAACAAGCCCTTCGCATACATGAGTAGAAGCAGCATAATCCTGCCTTGGACTGCTCAGCAGAACCCAGAGGGCTGAGCAGGAACTCCTGGCTTGTTCTTGGATGGGAGGCCACCAAGAAAGTCCAGGGTCTCTACACAGAGGCAGGCAATGGCAAAACCACCTCTGTCTGCCTCTTGCCCATTAGGGATTTCAGCCACAAGCACAAGCCACAAAAAGCACAGCCCGTCCCCTTGGGTCATTGCCACAAGCTGAAAACAGCCCTCCCACCCACCCCTCTTTGCTCCCTATATAGACCATTGTATGCATGTCCACAAAAATAATCCAGCACATGGGGGAATTCGGGGGGAGGGGCTCTCCCTACTTCCTCCATACCATGCATTTGTGCATTCTGCTCTCTACCATTTCATCCCTATTTTCCTCTATTTAAAAGCATTTGTTTTACTTACTTGCTTCATTTACACTCCACCTGTCTCTCCAGGGCGGACCCAAAGCAACTTCCAGCGTTCTCCTCACCCGCACCCGCCTGAGAGCGCGCCCCCGGCCCGACGCCCCCCAGGGAGCTCCCAAAAGTGAATGAGGGTGTGAACCCAGGACCTCGACGGCGGTCACAGGGCGCGTGGCCAACCATCCCTAGTTCCCCGGCTGCTTCAAAACCAACCGACGCGCTGGGTCAAAACTTGGGAAGGGGCGCGGGAGCTCGCCAGAGCGGCCGCCTTCCAAGCCCGACGTCGCGCACGTGGGATCAGGCACTTTGCGGGCATTCTCGAAGTCGTTCCGCACCGGCAACTCCAGCGGCAAAGGCGCCTTGAAAGTGCATGGCGCGAGGAAGGCCAGTCCAAGAAGCAGGACCGACAAGCAGCCGGGGGCGGGGAGCCCCAAATCTAGCCCGGAACCCCCCGAGGGACTTTTCCGGCACCCTGACAGGTTTGCATGCAAGCTCCCTTTAGAACCTCCGCGCGCCCGCCTTACCATCTTCCGACGGGCGGCTCCCCTCCTGCTCTCGGCCCCGTCGTTTCCCGCCTCCCTTTTGTCCTCCGTGCGGCGGGGCGGACCTCCCTCCTTCCCTCCAGCCGCGCCGAGGCTCCTGGCGCCCTGCCTTGGTGGAACGGCCGGCCGCCGGGGAGGGGCCGGCCGCGCTGGGCAGGTGGAGCCCTGGCGGCTGCTGCTGCTGCTCTTGCTGCCGCCGCCAGAAAAGTTTGGCCGAGCCCTGCGCGCCCCGTCGTCAGTCTCGCTTGGCGGGAAAGGAGCGGCTGACGCTATGGGGCGGCTCCTCGCACTCGCTCGCCGCCAGCCCGGCTTCCAGCGGCGGACTTGGCCGAGCGCGCCGGCGTGGCGCCTGGGGAGGGGGCGGCCTGCTCGTCGGGGGAAGGAAGAAAAGCCCCTCCAGGCGGCAGAAGGCTGCGCGGGGCCGCCAAGACGCAGGGCGCTTTCGCAGCCGGGTTTGCCTCTCCAGAACAGGGCCGTCTGTTTCCGCAGGAGATGGAAAGAGCGTTCACCGTGATGTCCGGAATGGCGCTTGGATTCCCTCTGGAGGGCAGCCGTCGCGCCCTTTCTGCACACCTTGGAGAACGCATTTTCAGTGTGTTTCTGCAGTTGGGTTTTCTTGTGCACAACAGGAAGATCGACTTCGAAAGTGCAGGGAAAGTGCCTCGTCTCACCTAGAGTTGGAAGGGACCTCCTGGGTCATCTAGTCCAACCCCCTGACGTTGCAGGGCACTCACAATCCTATGGCTCTTTCACTGTAACCTGCCACCCCCTTGAACGTTCATGGAATCAGCCTGTACATAATGGTTGGAAATCTCAAAAGTTAATGGCGGAACACCAAATGGTGTGATTTATTTCCATTCTTTCTAGGCCCGGCTTCCAAGACAACTTATGTGAAGTGGTTCCATGCAACTGCCGGGCATCAGGGCTGCAGAACCGGCCAGAAGTTTCAAAACAGAAGTGGAGCAAAGCACAAGTATTACCATGACTGGCTGTGGTGGGATTTCCTTGCTTTGTGTCCCTGGTCTGGTGATTTTAGCCCATTGACGGTTCACCAGTAACTCTGGGCAGCCTCATCAGAGGGAGGACATGGCAAGAGGGAAACCTCTCCATGCAAAACATGACACATTAAACGAGGCAACATTGACATCGGGTCAGCAGGGCGTACACTACATTCCAGACGACAGTCTTCACAAAAATATTTCCAGGCAACTGAAACGTTTAGCAGACTTTGAAAAGGCCAAGGCAGGAAAGCTCAACTTGATGTGTCTGGCTGGAAAGAGATGTGTGTGTGTGTGGATGTGTGTCAGAAGACTACTTTGCAGGGGTGGCCAACGATGGATGACATCTGGAGAGCTACGGTTTGCCCCCCCCCCCTGCATGGTTTGAATGCTGCTGCAGTAGCATCTGAGAGCATCTGCAGTAGCATCAGAGAGAATTTATATACAATCACGAGCAATGGATCTTCACGCCATTGGTCAGTTTCAGTTTAATGTCTGTGAAAGAACGCTTGCATAATTTGATGGTTGGGGGTCACCACAACAGGAGGAACTGTATTAAAGGGTCGCGGCATTAGGAAGGTTGAGAACCACTGCTTTAGGAAGAATTGTTTGGCCCAAAGGCAAAAACCGGACCTACTGGTGGCTACACATAAGTATCCTCAGCAGGTCTTGTAGCATCTGCCTGGGGGCTTTTCAGTCCCCTCTCTCCCCATGCCATAGCCTTGACTCCAACCAGGCCCCCACGGGCCCTGGCATTCAGCATCAAACAAGCATTCCTAGTGTATGTCTGATCAAAAGTCTTCCCAGGGAATATGAGGACTCTGTAATGTGCCAATCAGCCCTTCAGAAGCTACATCTGGTCTTGGGATCTCGTTAAGAAAGGGTATCAGCTCTTATGTCTGTCTTTGCCCGTGATGGGGGGGGGGGGTGACGGGGTTTCCAAGTCAGGGTCCGGGATAGAGAAGGGCAATGAAAGAACACAGGCTTGGACTGCAGAAGGTCACTGCTTCAATGCACTTCATTTCCAGTGAAAGGGGAGGACTTCTCTGTTGGTGGGTTAGGCCAAGGAGTTACATACAACCACTGGCTTGACAGAGCATAAGGCCACAACGTTTATGGAACACACATGACTTAGCAAGACTGCTTGCTATATAGGGCCAGCTTGGTGTCTTGGTTAGGACCTCTAATCTGGAGAACTGGGTATGATTCTCTGCTGATGAGATGACCCATTCGAACAGATGAGATGACCCATTCATCCAGGAACATGCAGCCAGCTGGGTGACTGGGCTAGGTACCATCAGAGCTGTTCTCATAGCAGTTCTGTCAGAGCCCTCAGCCCCATCTACTTCATAATGCGTCTGTTGAGGGGAGAGGAAGGGAATGTTGTGGGTAAGTCGCTTTGAGGCTCCTTCATCCAGGAACAGACTATACTTGCTATACCTGATCATGACTATGAAGCCAACGGTTAGCAGGCCATTGCTGATAGACCCAGAAATAATCTTCGACTTGGCTGTCTGCTCAGTAACAGCATGGCGGCTGTTCTTCCTGCATCCGCTTTTGTCTTTTCCAAGCCCTGAAGTGGTTCCAGGTCAGGAGGCAGCTTGAAGCAGAGACTCAGCTGCAGTCCAGTTCAGCGATGTGGCAGAATCGTCTGTTGCTGTGATCCTTTCTAATTGAGAGCCAGCTCATTAATTCCGTCGTATCTCCTAATGTTTCTTGTTGCTGTGCAAACATGTAATAAGAACTGCAAACAGAGGTAAATGCAGGTGTGTGATGGGAGATCTTTCTGTGGTTTCCAGCCACTGTATATTAGCACAAGCAGCCTAGGAAAGAAGGAAAGCTTTCATCCAAACCAAACACGGACTGGCCGGCAGGACCTCATGAACACACATATAGCTTTGTTCTTCTTTTTCCACATCTGTGCAGCAACAGAAGCACTAGATCAGGGGTAGTCAAACTGTGGCCCTCCAGATGTCCATGGACTACAATTCCCATGAGCCCCTGCCAGCGAATGCTGGCAGGGGCTCGTAGGAATTGTAGTCCATGGACATCTGGAGGGCCGCAGTTTGACTACCCCTGCACTAGATTATTGCAGATGTGCAACCCTCCATCGCCATCTCACAACGAGGACCACTGCAGATGGATTGATTGATTGATTGATTGATTGATTGATTGATTGATTGATTGATTGATTGATTGATTGATTGATTGATTGATTGATTGATATACCGCCCTCCCCGGAGGCTCCCCAGTGACGACTGTCATACTCCTGGAAGTGTTTCTCTGCTCCCCGGTAACTGACGCGATGGCTCATGCAACTCAATTTGACTTGAGCAGAAGCGGCGACATCTGCTTGGGGCCAACAGATGAGACGACCCATTCATCCAGGAACAGCCACCCAACAGTGCATTCCTGAACAAAGCTGCACTTTACTCACCGCATTGGAGTCAATCGCCTCAGAAGGGTGTAACTTTGCATAGGATAGCATTGTAAGGACCCCAGGCAAAGCCAGATCTAAGATGGGGATAATGACAAGTTTCCTTACCTGAATTGCTCCCCAGGTGTTGGAGTTCTGAACTACTGGGTCTTCTCAACTGGAATTCTGTAGGAATGTGCAATGTTCCCTTCCTCCCCATTAGAAATGTGTCTATATGTATCCTGTTACATTTTAATACCCTCCCCCCACAAAAGCAATCTTGATGTAATTATATATACCGAGGTTCTTTGGGGGTGTGCATGGGCAAAACAAAAGCACTTTTTATAGAAACAGCCATAAGATCACAGCAAAGCACCCCCACCAACCCCCCACCCCAGTTTTTATCCATCAGTAACTGGAGAGGGCAGTCTTTCACGTGGAAGTTTCCCCCATGGTTTGGGTGTGGAAGGGAAGTGATTTTCCTCCAGGGTTCCTTGCAACACTTTTTTCCATTCATTATCTTTCCAAAGGTGGTTTTTGGAAGAACAGAGAAAAGGCAGAGGAAGCCATGGAAAGACTCAAAGGAGAAATGCCAGTGTGAAGAAGCTCGGAGAACAACTGCTACCTTTGGGCATCAAAACCACCATAGAGAAGTAGAACCATGCAAATAAACAGAAGGAATTGAAGCCTTTACAGAATCAATTCTGCAATCATTTGAAAGGAAATTCTCTGAGATCATTCAGAATTCAGGAGAAGTTGCACACAGAAAAAAAACATATGACGCTGCCTTGTGCCAAGAGGTCGTGGGTCCGACTGGTTTTCTATTTTGAGTAGTGGCATTCTTTGCCATCTCAGGCAGAGAAAGTTCTTCCCCTTCAGTTGAATCTTTAGCCTGGGATCCTTCACCAGAAAGTGCCAATGATCAAAGCCATGCCCGGATCCAAAGCCTTGACCTTGCTACTACCATAAAGAAACTGTAGAATGAACAAAGGAACAGCACAGAGAAGATGCATGCATGATTCTAGACAGACGTTTTTTCTGATACTCAGGTCTTGACACTATTATTGTTATTGTTTATTATTGTTACTATTATTACTACTACTATTACTAGTGTTGTTATTGTTGTTATTGTTATTGTTATTATTTATTATTATACTTGTTTTCCACCATTCCCAGCAAATTGGCTCATGGCGGGTTACACAATAAAAACCCACATACATAAAAATCCCCAATAAAATAATTTTTTAAAAATTTAAATTAACGCTAATACAAAAAATTACAGTAGTACAACATGGCAGTAAAAAATAAGCCCTCCCCTATAACGGAACGACTACCGGCAGGGGTGACTGGGCTGAGAGGGAAACCAAGAATGGGACAGCAGCGCAGTAAGGAGTGTGGAGGAAGGATAACTTCCACACTCCATTTGTTTTCATCCCCCAAACAATGATCCCTCCCCCACTTCTTCTTAGACAAGAATGGAGGCAGATAAACTAGAATGAACAAACTTGGTGTCCTGTTGCTTGTGGAGCCCAGTCCTTCCTTGGAAACCTGAAAAGGCATCATTTCAGCTGTCATCTGGCAGCATGCCTTCCCTGCCTTAGAGCAACTGTAGTGCTGACATATGGAAAGGATTGAAAAGTCAAATGCCTGAGTTCAGTCCATGACTGAGAAGGCAGGGTTGCTTCCCTGGGGTGGCTCCCACCTGCAGAGAATTCTCCTTTGTCTTTCGTTGCTGTTGTGCAGACCAAGAGGCAGTCCCGGGGTTGTGGAGGGGGGAGAGGAATTCTCCACCCTTTTACTTCCTTTCCCCCAGCTTCACCAGTGGAATGCATTTGACCCAATGATTTTTCTGAATGCTGGGAAGTATATTCCGATAGGAATGCTGTTGTAGCAACAGAGCTGCTGCCAAAAACAAATAATGGCAAAAGCTCCACCAATGGAGTCGGAAGAAGAGCTGATTTTTTGTACCCAGTTTTTTTACTACCCGAAGGAGTCTCAAATCGGCTTACAATCGCCTATTCTTCCTCTCCCTACAACAGGCACCCTGTGAGAAAGTTCTGAGAGAACTGTGACTGAACCAAGGTCACCCAGCTGGTTGCATGTGGAAAATTAGAGGGAAGGGATGACAGGTATCAGGAGCAATGAAAAGAACTGTAGCCAAGGTTGGAGGAGATGTGCAAACTCTCGCCTTCCTGTCCATGGTCTCCCCAAATTTGCTTTCAATAAAATTTCTTGGTGAAAATCTTACCAAAACAAATCTGGGGGTAAACACAGCAAAGTTAAGGAAAACAAAGTAGACGTGAAACGTGATGTCACGTGGAAGCCCCTCCCCCATAAAATTGGGGAGAGCGCAAAATACAGCAAAACTAAGGAAAATCTGGAAGTGATGTCACTTCCAGGGGGTGTGGTGGGGAGGGGTGACCAGATGACACCACTTCTGGGACTCCTCAAAACCTGAAAAATTATTTCATGGCTTCCTTCATGGTCAAAAGCTTGAAAAAAGCTGCTCTAGCTAAATGCCTGGGCCCTGATTCTCACCGAGCCTTTTCCAATATGCACCTTAAGGGGGGGGGGGAATAAAACAAAGGACCACACTTAGTTGCCTGGGGTGGGATTTGAGATGAACCAAACTGTTTGCTCCTTGGAGTTTCACCTTCGTTTTGTTTGGGGAGCTTTTTGCTTTGTTTCCTTTCCCTTTTCTTATTTTGAGCTATTTCAATTTATATGCAATTTTCTCTCCAAGCAACTCCCACCGGGAGAATCAAATTATGCTGCCGCTGTTAACAGTGATTGACAAGACAGTGATATGCACCACTTCTCCTGATTCTGCCTGTTTGTGCACAGAGGCATTTCGAAGGCATTTCTGACACCTGAAAAACGCCTGACACCTGAGAAGCTGATACAAAGCTTGATCCTCTTTCCATGGTACCATCTGGACCTCCCCTTTCATCCTTCAATGAAGAGTTCAGGAGGGGAGCAGAACAAAGAAGCTGAGTTCTGGCCACAATGTCCATCAAGAGAACACAAACAATACAGAAAATATTTTACATCACACTAGGAGAGCAGCTGAGGCTCAGCAATAGCGTGTCTCCTTGCCATGCGGGTTCAGTCCCCGGCGTCCCCAGTTAAAAAGCCAGGTAGCAGGTAATGTGAAAGACCTTTGCCTAAGACCCTGGAGAACCACTGACAGTCAGAGTAGAGGCCTTGACAGACCAATGTTCTAATTTAGCCACTTCTGGCGTTCACTCATTCAGACATACATATTTATATGAACTGCGCCAAACAAAGTAAGAAGGGTTAGAGGAAGCTCAGAGAATGTGACAGCAGGATAGATGGCAAACTAGTTTTGGTTTCCCCGAGAACGAACATTTGGGGGTTAGCAATTTTTAGTCTGAACTCATCTGGCAATTTTTTGCTTCTTTTCTACTTGCTTGGGTGAGCTGTAGGGCTACAGTGTGTGTCTTTGCTAGGAGGACAAGGAAACGGTAGAGAATCCCAGCAATCGACAAAGAGAAGCAGTCTCTTCTCCATGCATGCCCCAGTCCTCATCTGAACTGAGCCCTGTGCATGCAGGAGCTGAGGGGGAGACCCTCTAACCCAGGGATAGTCAACCTGTGGTCCTCCAGATGTGCATAGACTACAATTCCCATGAACCCCTGCCAGCATTTGCTGGCAGGGGCTTGTGGGAACTGTAGTCCATGGACATCTGGAGGACCACAGGTTGACTACCCCTGCTCTAACCCGCATCTGAGCATCATGGCTGATTCCAGGTGAGAATCCCAGAACCACCCTCTGCATTGCATAATGTATGAACAGCATTAAGCACTGACAACCCTGTGTTTAGGGAGAATCAAAAGCCCAGTCCACAGGATTCCAGACTTTTTAAAAAGCACATGCAAAAGCTTTTGGGAGATGTCTCTCCTGCCTCAAACCTTTTGTGAGTTGGCACCTTGTAGTGATTAAGAGCAGCAGCAACTCATCTGGAGAACCAGCTTTGATTGCCCACTCCTCCACATGCAGTCAGTTGGGCCAGTCACAGCTCTCTCAGTGCTCTCCCAGCCCCCACCTCCCTTACAGGGTGTCTGTTGTGGGGGGTGGAAGGGAAGGCGATTGTAAGCCGCTCTGAGACTCCTTCGGGTAGGGAAAAGTGGTATACAAAAAAGAAGAAGAAGAAAACCAACAGCTTTTTTTCCTCTTCTTCAAGCAACAGTTTTTTGTTTTTTTTTTAAGATGATGATCCCTGGATACCATTTCTGTGAGCATCCCAACCCTGCAGGCAGATCTCGTGTTTGCCAGGAAGACAGCCGGGAATGGAGCCAGCTGGAGACGCCTGGTGGTTATTCCACTAAGCTGCTCTCAGTGGTCTGCCAGGAAACCCGTCCATCACTCTGAGCCGGAGGAGGGTGAAAAGGCAGGTGCAGGCCTAAATCAGGCAGAAAACCGTCTATTCCCTCCTCTCCTCCTGTTCCTGATGCAATTAGGCCAGCATCCTGACACCTGTAGACCGTCTTTGGCCAGAAAGCAGACAACACCTGCTGGCCCCTTCTCCACAGGGGCCAACAAAAGGCAAAAGACGGAGCTGTGGGTGTGTTTGTTGTTCACCGATGTCTTTATTCCTTTATTCCTTTGCAGCCCTCCCTGAACGGCAAGGGATGGAAGCTGTAATCAGCCTTATTGTTAGGCTAACAAATGAAAGCCTTCATGGTTTAATCAGAGACAGTCAATTTTGATCAGTGGAGTGGCAAGTTAAGGAAGACTTAAAAAAAAAAAGGTTATTTTAGTTATGTTGCGTTACCGGTGGAGTCAGCCTTAAGGAGGAAAGAGAAGATACCGACCAGCATGGTGGGAGAACCCGCTGGATGTAGTCCTTGAAGAGCAGTGGACTCTAATTTGGAGAACTGGGTTTGGTAGTTCCCCACTCCTCCTCCACAGGCAGCCAGCGGGGTGACCCTGGGCCAGTCACAGTTCTCACCGAGCTGCTCTCATGGAGCAGTTCTTGCAGAGTTCTCTCAGCCCCACCTACCTCCCCTGTGCTGGGGAGAGAAGGGGAAAGGTGTTTGTTGTAAGCTGCTTTGGGACTCCTTTGGCTAGTGAAAAGCGGGGATATAAAATAAAAAGCAAATGGATGCATGAGATACGCAACAGAATTGGAATGAAGGGTTGACTAAACATGAAACTGAAGAATATGGACTCAGACCATTGATCCATCAAGGTCAGTATTGCTTACTGGACAGCCAGTTTGGTGTAGTGGTTAGCAGTGGGGACTTCTGGCATCCCAGGTTCAATTTTGCACTCCCCCACAGCTGGGTGACCTTGGGCTCACCACGGCACTGATAAAACTGTTCTGACCGAGCAGTGATATCAGGGTTCTCTCAGCCTCACCCACCTCACAGGGTGTCTGTTGTGGGGAGAGGAAAGGGAAGACGACTGCAAGCCGCTTTGAGCCTCCTTCGGGTAGGGAAAAGCGGCATATAAGAACCAACTCTTCTTCTTCTTCTTTTTCTTACTCAGGAAGGCAGCAGTGCTTCAGGGTCCCAGACTGAGGTCTTTCACATCATCTCCTGCCAGGTCCCATTCCCTGGAGGTGTCAGGGGTTGAACCAGGGACCTTCTGCATGCCAAGCAGATGCTCTGCTACTGAGCCACAGCCCCTCCCAATGACGTATCATATCATCCTACTAGATAAAGATCTATGCGGGACCTTGCAGTGATGCTAAGCAGGACACTTAGGAAGGGATGCTCTCAAGAACGAACATATCAGGTGGGGCTTGTGTCAGAGGCCTCCCTGGGAACTGTACCCACACAGATCCCTGCCTCTGCCTTGCTCAATCCAGCGATTCTCAGATCTGCTTGCCAGACTGATCTGTCTTCCTTCAAACCTGCCTCTCCTCGGAAGTGCTTATCTAGAGGTGGGCTACCTCCAGCAGGCATATCCAACAGCTTGCCAGAGCCCTTTCGCTGACACGCTTGGCCAGGTCTCCGGTCAAGGAACCCAAGCGAGTCCTTGGGGTACCAGAAGCCAGGGATGCGTGATTTGGTTCTGTTTTTTCCCCCAAGCCCCCCAATAAATGCAGATTCAAGTTTTTTTCAGGCTCCGCTAAGCCGAACTGCAATTTCCCTAGAAATGAATCACCCAAATTACAGCAGCCTGAAATGACTGGGGTTTATATCCAGGTGATTTGGGGGCTTCCTTCCCTTTAGAAGGCAGGGGAAGTAAAAGGGATCCATGAAATGGTTGCTAAACATTTAAACTGAACAGCTTGAGCGACTGCACTACAAGGGGAGGGAAGTGAAAAGAACTGCTGGAATGGTGGCAGGGGAGGGGCTGGTTGTCGGGCTGTACAGGTGCACCTTTGCAGTAACATGACTCAGCAGAACCACATTCAGCTGAAGCATTCTGGATGAGCTAGGCCTAAATTTAGTCTGGTATACTGCAGTTTTGGCCTTTCTTTAGGCATTCTGGGTCGGTTTTGTTAACAAATATTGCACTTTTACACACAAGAGTCTATTGCTGTTCTGTCCTTGCAGCTGTCCTGCTATTCTTATACAATATTAATTTTGGGACAGTGTGGGGGGGAGCTGCTCCATACTTGTGTTTCCCTGTAAAGGGCTATGTGGTTTGGTCACCTTTCATTAAGATAACTGAACTCGGATCAAGCCTTCATGTGGGTATAGCTCTCAGCCAATTTGGCACTTTAAATCTTGCTTTAGAAAGACTCATTATGACAAAAGTCGTACAGGACAGATTCCCTACACTTGTGAAATTGGGGATAATCTCTAACAAAAACCTAGTTTCAGTACCTAAATGGTCTCCCAACACCAGAGAGGAAGAGAGAGCGAGTAATACATACAGTATAAATAAAAGTCACTCTTCCACCTTTGCAGTGTTATTCACTGGAATCTTCTTCCCTCCTTAAATTAAATTTGCTGTTCTAGAAATTACCCTAACATCTGTGCTAAGGTTATATATTTTCTGAATTAGAGCAGCTTTGCATTTCCCAAATATTCCTTTTGTCCCTTGTTTATGATTATGACTCAGACAAACATACGGCGGTGGGAGATACACAGCCACGATACCTTTCAGAGGTATTTACTCATTCCAATGGCTTAATCCAACTGTGCATACTGAAAAGCCTCAAATTGCTTTTCTAACCACCAAACAGCCTTTGCAGAGCTCAAGCTGTGACCATTTAAATGAGTAAGACTTGTCTGAGTGCCTAATAAATATGAGATTTTAAACGTCTCTCCAGGTGACAGTGCAGATTTCTACTTGCAAAAGGCTTTTGAGGAGAGCCTGGGCTTCAGCGAGAATCAGTGACTCATTCTTTGCAGAGGCTTCATATGCTCTCCTGAGGGCTCAGTCATGAAGCCTGTTCTGAACGCTGAGATTCAAGTTTGGGTCGCAGGAAACTTCTGAGCATGTGCAAATGGTCCATCCTTCATCACTGATCCCCTGTGGCTTTCCCCCAGACAGCTGTGGGGTGGAGCACACCTTTGGCACACAAAATGATCCAGCCTCAATGCCCACATGATTGCTAACCCCCCAGGAGGGCCTGAAGATCTCCTGGAATTACAGCTGATCTCCAGTTCTGTGACATTAGACCCTGCATAGAGCCCTTCCCTCCACAAACCCCAGCCTCCAACTCTCTCCCAAAATACCCAGGGATTTCCCAGCTTGGAATTGGTAACTCTGAACCGCAGGAATCTACGCTTGCCAACCTCCATGTGTTGGCCAGAGATCTCCCTACTATTCCAGCTGAGCTCCAGGCGAGAAATCAGGAGAAAATGACTGCTTTGGACGGTGGGTTTTATTGTGTTACACCCCACTGAAGTCCCTCCCCTCCCCAAACTGCATTATAGAATCATAGAGTTGGAAGGAACCTCCTGGGTTATCTAGTTATCTTGCAGGACACTCACATCCCTATCGCTCATCCACTGTAACCTGCCACCCTCTTGAGCCTTCACAGAATCAGCCTCTCCGTCAGATGGCTATCCAGCCTCTGTTTAAAAATCTCCAAAGATGGAGAACCCACCACCTCCCAAGGAAGCCTGTTCCACTGAGAAATCGCTCTGACTGTCAGGAACTTCTTCCGTATGTTTAGATGGAATTTCTTTTGAATTAATTTCATCCCATGGTCTGTCCCACTGGGGCAAGAGAGAACAACTCTGCTCCATCCTCTACATGGCACCCTTTTAAATACTTGAAGATGGTTATCAGTTCCCCTCTCAGTCGTCTCCTCTCTAGGCTAAACAGACCAAGCTCCCCCAACCTTTCCTTATATGTCTTGGTCTCCAAACCCCTCACCATCTTTGTTGCCCTCCTCTGGACATGTTCCGGTTTGTCCCTCTTCAACTGTGGTGCCCAAAACTGAACACAGTACTCCAAGTGAGGCCAAACCAGAACAGAGTAAATTGGTACCATCACCTCCCGTGATCTGGACACGATACTCCGTTTGATACAGCCCCAAATCCCATTTGTCTTTTTAGCCACCAAGTCACACTGCTGACTCATGTTCAATGTATTGTCTACTAAGACTCTGAGATCCTTTTCACACATACTACTGCCAAGATAATTCTCCCCAATCTGTATGGTTTTTCCTACCTAAATGTAGAACTTTACATTTGGTCCTATTGAGGCTACTCTATCGTCAGGCTACTCTAGATTCCAGTGGTTTAGGACTGCCGATTTTGGAGATTTTGGAGGTGGATCTCGGTGAGGATACAGTTGGGGAAAGGGAAAGGCCCTCATTAGGGTTCAGTGGCCTAAATCAGTCATTTTCTGATTTGTGTAATGTGGATATTAGTTGCTGTGTTTGTATATAGTTAAGCCCAGAAGACCTCAGGTTGTGCCTGCTGCTTCCTCCATGTTCCCTATTCAAACAAGGGAGAGCTTCACAGAAGACGGCCAAAGGTAAGAGGTCTCCTCTAGCACACAATAACATTCAACAATGCTTTTGCAATAGAAGCCAGGTGACTTTGCCTCCAGAGTCAAAATTTTCACCAGATGCTACTAAGTTTACCACCGCAGTGTCTTCCAACACACACAAGAAGTCTATTCTTTTATGCGACGGCGGCGGCAAGATTAGTGCTGGCTAGAAAATGGAAAACGCATGAGCTACCATCAATAGAGGACTGGCTGAGCAAATTGGCAGATCTCACCAAGATGGCTAAATTGACATTAATGGTTAATGGAAAATCAGAAGAAGCTTTCCAGGAACAATGGGGTCCTTATCTGAACTATCTAAAAAAGTAAATCAGAAGGTAAAGGAGCGGGTTCTAATACGCTTAGATTCTAAACAATTGCTTCACTAATATTTATTACTAGTAAAAAAAGCCCATTTGTAAAAATGGGCTTTGAAAGGGGAGTATGGGCAAGGGAGACAGGCGGGCACAGGAAGCCACCCATCCCGATCAATGAGAGGCACCCTGGCGGGAGTGGTCTGGGCGGGCCTGGTAAGTAAGGGTAGGCGAAAGGCGGCAGCGTCTGACCTTGCAGGGACCCAGGGTGCTGAGGCCGGCGCGGCAGGCGGGCTAGTCGCGATTGCAGGCGGGCAAGTCTCGTCGTCGGGTGTGGCCCGGTGTCCATGGCGGGCCTGGGGGAGGCAGTAGCGAGGCTGAGGGGTGGTGGGCAGCGAGGCGACGGGGAGGGCGGCGCGGTAGCGGGATGGCGCGCGTGCGTGTTAGAGGGGTGGGGCAGGGCTGTGTTGGGGAAGGGAACCAGGCATGCGCCGGAGTCCGCGCATGCCTGGTTCAGTCTAGTGCTGTGGCGGCGGCCGTGAAGGACGCGCGGCCTAGCCACAGCGCTATCGGGAAGGCAGAAAAGGGCGTTGGAGGGGCAGGAGGAAGGTAAGGACGGGCGGAGCGAGTGTGTTTCGGCCGGGGAAAGGGACGGGCGGGGTGGGGGTGGGAAAGGCGGGGATGGCTTACCTTTGAGAGGGCGCTCCGGAGGCTCCTTTGCGGCGGGCAGGGCGTCTTTTTCGCGGCGGTTCTCTCCCCGGTTTTTTGTGTTTTTTTTTAGTCTGGGAGTCCCCCTGCGGCGGGCCGAGCGGCGGTTCTCGCTGTTTTTTTTCTCTTTGAGTCCGGGAGTTCCCCCAGGCGGCGGTCGGAGCGGCGCGTCTCTGTTTTTGGTTTTCTCGGTGTCCGGGAGTCCCCCTGCGGCGGGCCGAGCGGCGGTTCTCTCCCCGTTTTTTTGTTGTTTTTGAGTCTGGGAGTCCCCCTGCGGCGGGCCGAGCGGCGGTTCTCGCGGTTTTTTTTTTCTTTGAGTCCGGGATTCCCCTAGGCCGCGGTCCGAGCGGCAGGTCTTTTTTTTTCTTCAAGGCATCGGTGGGTTCCCCCAGGCGGCGGCCTGACGCGGCGGGAGGCGCTTCGCGCCTCTCGCCGCGTCAGGCCGCCGGACAGGGAGCCCCCGGCAGCCGCGCTCCGCGCGACTGCCGGGGGCTCCCTCAGGCGGTGGCCTGACGCGGCAAGAGGCGCTTCGCGCCTCTCGCCGCGTCAGGCCGGGAGCAACTGCGAGGCGCGCTGCGCGCGGCTCGCAGTTCCTGGGGCTGGGAATCGGAGGGACCAATCGGCAGGCGCTTCGCGCCTGCCGATTGGTCCCTCCGATTGTCTGTCATGAGGAAGGGTCCAATCTGGACCCTTCCTCATCCCGGACTCATCCCGCCCCAGGACCCCTTACTGCTTTATTTAGTCCGTGGCGCCCGCGGCGCCACGGGCGGTTTACAGATATGTATGTATTCTATTTCTAACTTTCCTGGAAAAATAAAAATTATATATTAAAAAAAATTCACCAGGATTCTGCCTATTTAATCAGTCTCAGACCACCTTTTGCTATCTGACTTCCTGAAGAGTGTGTGTGGGGGGGGGGGGGGGCTGAAGTGCCAAGCAAGACTATGGCTTACTGTTCCTGGCTGGTGACAGCGGCAATCGATAGCATAATTCTCCCCCTTGGAGAAAGAGTCTGTGATAAAAAGAACTTAGAGAGGATGGCTAGATAAGCTTCTACTCCCTGCCCCCCCCCCCAGCAGCCCAGCACTTTTCTGCCACAAGACATCTGAAGCGGTGCCTCTATCTCGAAATTAGGTCAGCGCCAACTGCAAGAGAAAGGAGGGTCAGGCTTTGTCCTGAGAAAGAACAAGTCAGAAAGAAGTGGTCTCGACTCTCGAGTGGGCAATAATGCAAAATTGGGGGGAGGAAGTCTGGTCAAGAGCAGCTCAAGGAGTTTTGCTACCACCTTCCTCTACAACAAAGTCTGACCTCTCAACTTCTGCCGGGAAGGCCAGCGACCTCAGTGGGAGACAATGCCAGGGAGTGCACCATCCACAGCATTCATTTTCTCTGCTGTTTGGAGGTGTGCCATAATTCTGGGGGATTCCTCAGGTCCTACCTGGAGGCTGGCATCCTTACCCCTAGGCCCTGTCACAGACCTCAAGCTTCAGTGTCAAAGAACTGTTGTGTGGGCTGCAGTCTGGTCTGCCAACCCAAAGTAGTCTGATCCATGGTAACTCTGCTAGTAAGTGGGGAGGTGAGAGGGCCAAGCACAGTATATATCCTTGCTAGACTTTAGGTCGGTCCCAGCTGCTGATTCTATGGGACTCACATGTAGATGGGAGGATGGGCCAATTTGTTCATTTGTGCTCCTTTCACTGCACCCTCCCCTCTTTCTTGAGCTACCTTCGAGCCAAACCAGAAACACCATTTAAGATCCTGGAGTCCAGAGTATACTGTCCCTGGGAATGTTTAAACTCCTTCCATCCTACCATTTTCGGTGGTTAATGAATCCCCATTGAGATGCTGCTTGCAAAGGCATTTCCTGCAGGTGCTTTCAACAAGAAGAGCTCGTCTCCCCTGCCTCCCTCCCCAGGAAGATATACTTAAAATAAACATGCAGAGTCCTCCTCCTGCAAGCTGATGATGGGTCAGCTGCATTGAGCATCTGCAGAGATCCAGCAGAGATCCCCCTGGTGACTGGAGACCCTGGGGCTATCTTCCATGTCTCAAACAGCAGAAGTGCCTGGGATAGAAAGATGCCCAGCTGCCTCCTTTTCATGCAGATCCCATCAGGCTAGAGGAAACTCTCAGGGCTCTCTGGGGCAATGTTTCACTTCCTGCCACCTAGGGGCTTTCTGCACTTACATTTTTTTCCCACTGTAAATCTTGCTGAATTCTGATTGATTTGAACTCCTATCTACAGCCTTCCTTCCCCCCAATTTTAAACACATCACTCTTCTGCATTTGCATTGTCCGAATTTTCGGTCTCCTTCCTGCTTGATTGCAGGGGGTAGGGTGGGTAAAGCTCCAGCTGGCATTAAAGGAGCACAAGGCTGGAGAGTGCTTTATTCCCTGCCTTTTGACTCCTGAGTCTACAGCCAGAGCAAGCTGGGGGAGGGGCAAGTGGAGCACGAGGCGGGGTGGTGGGGGAGGGAGGGGGAGGCAGCAGCCTCACAGAGAACAAGGAGGGGAAAGTAAATCCAAGAGGCAAATCTTTGCTTATAGAAGTGTGGACTTTTGGAGCGCAGTCACTTTAAAACATATCCCAAAATGAGGGCAAAAACAAGTCTTGCAAGGGAATGGCAACTGGGAACCAAGCAGTCTTTGAATTGATGCCCTGACCAATCAGGGACAGACTGCTTTGCTATGTCAGCACTGGAAGCATGGGGGAGGAAGTTAATCTGGCAAAACGCTGAACATCTACACTTAATACTGGGGCTCTTGGAGCGGTTTCCTCAAATGTAGCGAGTTATATCTGTTCCTGGATATCACAGGGGAAAGATAGTGTCACCGCAGATCAATCATAGAAGTTGCAAAGGGACAATTTTAAGTGCTAAATATCAAAATGGAAATCCAATAATGTGTAGTTGAGTTTCTTTAATTCGGGGTCACCGGGAATAAAGAGCCCAGTGCAGATTCACCCCTAGAGAAGGCCACAGAGTGCCTTGTGTTCCGGAGGACACAGAAGTGATGCTCAGCTGCATCAAGGTATGCCCTCCCATTAAGAAACCAGCATCACTCCAAAGCTAGCCCCATTTCCTGGCAGAAGTGCCAGACTTAAGCTAGGCACTGAAGATCCATGTCTGAATGATGCAGGTTCCTAATACCAGTGGTAATTCTTTCACTCTGTGCCCCCCATCCTCTCATTTAAAATGGCTTCCTGAAGATGCTCTTTTCTCCAGAGCATCCCCCATGTCTTTCTCTCCTGCTCCTTATAAGACCTGAAACATGGTGGAGCATGAATAAATCATTCTTTGTTTTCTCTCCCTGTGCTCCCCCAATACCCAGAGGCCCCATGTGGACATTACAGGAGCCTCTGGGGCAACATCCTACTGAAGTATGACTCTCTTGTGCTCAAAGGAGCATGAGTCACCTCCAGTGTCTGTTTCCAGTTAGCAGAGAGAATAGAATAAAAAAATTATGCTCAGTTACATTTGGGTGCTCCCCCCTGCCAACATTACCCCAACTGTCTAGCCCATCAGATTTTACCCTTTGATTTCCTAATGGGAGAAAGACTAAAGAAATTAGTACACTGACTTTGTTCAACAAGTACCTTCAAAACAAGTACCCCACCAGTGCTAAAAGGAGTGCAAGGAAGTGATTCTCTGTTCCACCAGCATAATCACAATTACGGGAGGAGGGAGGGAGGAAGCAAGAAGACAGAGCTGCAATGGAGTCACCCAACGAATTACAAACTATGTCCTGATAGTGTATTCATATACTCATGATCATTTATATTATCCCATTTTCTCCTTTCATGCTATTACTCATCATCATCTAACATTTCATTATGATGTTAACATTTCATTGTAACATAACAGTGAACATTATTATAAAACGAGTGTATGACCAACCATCCAAACACTGTAAGAGCAAAATGAGAAAAAGTAGCCTAATTCCTTTGAATTATTATTATTATTATTATTATTATTATTATTATTATTATTATTATTATTATTATTATTATTATTATTATTATTATTATTATTATTACCCGCCTCTCCTGAATCGGCTCATGGCAGGTTACAATAGTCCTTCATAAAAAAAAGAATAAAACCCCTTTAAAACTGGGCATCACCAAATACAATAAAACTCAAGAACAAACATGGCAGTACCCACATAGCACTCATCCCCCAACCTAATATATCTAATAGCGGGGGGGGGGGGTTAGGAGGAGGGTCAGTGATATCACATTGGCCAGAATGCAATGGGGGGGCAAAGATCTTCCTCACCGCCCTCAACCATAGACCTGGCGGAAGAGCTCCATTTTGCAGGCCCTGAGGAACAGAGAAAACTTCCACGGGGCCTGCAGCTCGACCAGGAGCTCATTCCACCAGGTTGGGGCCAGGACCGAAAAGCCCCTGGCCCTGGTTAAGGCCAGGCGTGCTTTTCTGGGGCCAGGGATAACCAACAAATACCCACAGAGCATAGAACCTATGCAGGGGGCATAGGTCTACAGGCGGTTCCTCAGATATGTGGGGCCTAGACTGTGAAGGGCCTTGAAGGTCAAAACCAAACCCTTTAACCAGATCACTACAGCAACTGGTAACCAATGCAGCTGCCTCAGCACAGGCTGAATGTGAGCCCTCCAAGATGTTCCTGTGAGGACCCTAGCATCTGCATTTTGTACCAGCTGCATTTTCTGGATCAAGGACAAGGGCAGGCCCGTGTAGAGCGATTTACAGAAATCTAGTCTGGAGGTGACTGTTGCATGGATCTGTGGCTAAGTTGTCAGGGGACAGGTAGGGCACTAGTAGTCAGGCCTGGCGAAGATGGAAAACAAGCCTGGCCAGCTACCCTCTTGACCTGTGCCTCCATAGTTAGGGAGGCATCCATGGTCACTCCCGAATTCCTGGCCTGGGACACAATGGTAAATTGCATTCCTGCCAGACTGGGCAAATGTGCTTGCTGACCTATCCCCTTTTATTCTTACTTATAGAATTTCGATGGTTGGTTTTTAACAAAAATGGTTTGTTTCACATCACACTTAAAGTTCTCAGCTTTGGCAGATATATTTTGGGAGTAGCCAATAGAAAGCAGGTGACTTTGAAACAACTTCCATTGAACTTGAAAATGACTACATGAATTATTGGTTGCTTAATATTTGCTTTTCGACATGAACACAGTATTCTCAAAGAATGCTAACTCCACTACTTGTTTGTAGAACAGCAATTTAATAAAGAGAATACACATCAGATCATTACATTTTTGCCATGGGTTTATGTGCCGTAATCCATTGGGCTGGATTCAACAAACTTTTTTGCTGGTAAAAAACAAAGGAAGAGCCTTCCGTGACCAAAAGAGAAGGCTATGCTGGGGGATCATGGAACTTGCATATACAAAAGTTGTGCGGACAAACCAGAATATGCAATCATGTTGGGGCAAAACAAGGGCATGAATCTGTGAATCTGTCTAAGCATTTTGAGCCACTGTTTTGAGACAGTCCCTGAAGATCACCTAAGAAGAAAATACCTGTTCTGTAATGTTTTGCAGTGGACGCTTGGAATGAATAATGGATTCCTCCTATCATTCTTTGCAATTTTAATATATCCCAGGACTCTCACTTCCAACTGCTAAGTAGCAGATGGAGGAGTAAAAATAATTTAACAGTGAGGGCAAACTTGCAAGCAGAATGATGCAATTCCACAGAAACAGTCTAGCAATACTTTTTCCCTACTGCAAGGCAAATCATATCAAACACATGTCTGCCGCCCTATCTGGGCACACCCAGGGGGGAGTCCAAGTTCTGACACCCTCGGCCATGAAGCCGAGACTGGCTCGCTTTCCAAGTGCCAAATCTGAGTCCAGCCCGCATCTTAGTACCAACTGAGCAAGTTGGAGTCCGAAGGGTGAGCCAAGAGTCCTAGCATAAGTCGGGGTCAGGAACCGAAAGAGCAGAGTCAGGAGCCAAGTCAAAGTCTGAGTATTAGAACACAAAGTCCAGGGGACAAAACTGAGGTCAGCAAATGGGCAGAGCTTTGCTCAGGCAAGGTCTAGACAGGAAATATAGTTCAGGGCAGCAGGTAGGTCTAACGTGTAATTGCACCCACAAGCAAACACAGTCCCTGCCTTGCGGAAGCCCAACTTCCCTTAACTAGCTGAAAGGCTGCCGCTGTGGCCTCAGGTATCATCCATTGAAGCGGTCCTGCCCTTAGGCTTGATCTGGAAGTTGCAGCTGGTGCAAAATGCAGCTGCAAGGGTCCTCACTGGGACATTTTGGAGGGCCTATATCCAACCTGTGCTGAGGCAGCTGCATTGGTTACCAATTGCTACCCAGATCCGGTTTAAGGTATGGTTCTTACCTTTAAGGCCCTCCACAATCTGGGCCCCACATACCTTTGGGACCACCTTTTGCCCTATGTTCCCCGCAGGGCGCTGCGATCTGCGGGGACAAATCTGTTGGTCATTCCCGGCCCCCGGGAAGCATGGTTGGCCTCGACCAGGGCCAGGGCCTTCTCGGTCCTGGCCCCTACCTGGTGGAATCAGCTCCCAGAAGAGCTACAGGCCCTTTCGGCGTTCTGCAGGGCCTGCAAGACGGAACTCTTCCACCAGGTCCATGGTTGAGGCCAATGCGTGGAAGAAGATTCCCCCCCCCCCCCGTTC
Organism: Paroedura picta; assembly: GCF_049243985.1. Taxonomy (NCBI): domain Eukaryota; kingdom Metazoa; phylum Chordata; class Lepidosauria; order Squamata; family Gekkonidae; genus Paroedura; species Paroedura picta. Next base: position 39,045,407 of record NC_135379.1, read on the forward strand.
ACTCTTGCCATCCCAGGAGCTGATTAAAAGCCCCTCCGTCCACCTTGAGGCTTTTAGGATGTTTTTTGCTGACGATTGGAGGATTTTAAGGGGATGGTTGTATTTTATAATGTTATGGGTTTTATGGGGTTTTATGTATTGGAGTTTTTATCATTGTTAGCCACCATGAGTCCTTGTGGGAGTGGTGGGATAGAAATGCAATGATAAATAAATACATTTTAAAAAGTGTTTCTACTTGGCCTCCATCTGTTTTGACGGCGCATCCAAACCGTTGTCTCTGCCTTCTGCACTCTGGTGATCTTTCCAGGCTGGAGGGAGGTGCAGACAATGGTAAGGGCAGGAAAGGCAGCGTCTCAGCTTGGCAAGTGGAGCTGGTAGTGCAGGTGCTGGTGCTTCGGGTGCAGATTCCTCCGGCAGTGGCAGCAGCTGGGGCACGGGCCTGATGACATGAAGCTGCCTAATACTGAAGAAGACCCTTGGCCCATCAAGGTCTGCTCAGACAGGCATCAGCTCTCCAGGCACTGAGGCTAAGGTCTGTCACCTCAGTTCCTACCTGATCCCTTTAACCAGAGATGTCAGGGATTGAACGAGGGACCTTGTGCATGTCAAGCAGACACTCTGGAAGTCAGCCACAGCCCATTCCCAAATTTTTTATTGTGACCTTCCACTTCAGGCATTTGGACACTGACTTATTTTAACTATGGATAGTGGGCAAAACCTGGACTTAATTCACAGATGGTCACTCAAACCCTGGTTTGCCTTGATCGAGTGCTGGGTTAATTGCCTTCTCTCTCTAGACCAGGAGGATTTTGCTGAATGTCTGCATTCACCCATCACACAAAACAGTAGTTAAGCCTGTGGTTAATAAACGGACTTACTAGCCCTTGAGCCTACCCTCCTTAGTTTAATTTAACCCTGCCTATGCCCAAAACCAGAGCCTCTTGTGGCGCAGAGTGGTAAGGCAGCCGCCTGAAAGCTTTGCCCATGAGGTTGGGAGTTCGATCCCAGCAGCCGGCTCAAGGTTGACTTAGCCTTCCATCCTTCCGAGGTCGGTAAAATGAGTACCCAGCTTGCTGCTGGGGGGTAAACGTTCATGACTGGGGAAGGCACTGGCAAACCACCCCGTATTGAGTCTGCCATGAAAACGCTAGAGGGCGTCACCCCAAGGGTCAGACATGACTCGGTGCTTGCACAGGGGATACCTTTACCTTTACCTTTATGCCCAAAACCAGCCTTTGAAAGATGACTTTTTAAAGGGATAAACAGCACCACCTGGTGGCGTAGCCATCACCTGCTTCCTCAAATGCGGTATTATTTACGAAACTGGGGGCAAGTCCAACATCCCACATATTTTACACATGTTAGGGCATTTTAGGGTTGCCAAACACGAGGTGGGACCCGGAGAACTCCTGGTATTACAATTGATTGCCAAACGACAGGAATCACTTTCTCCCTGAAAAAAAAAGGCCATGCGGAGGGTTGACTCTAGGGCTGAGTTTCTTCCACTTCCCAAGCCCCAGGCTCCACCCCCAAATCTCCAGGTGTTTTCCCACCCGGAGCTGGCAACTCTAGGGCATTTCCAAACCACTAAGAAAACTCTGGCTGAGGACACTGGGGAGGGAAGATGGGGGGGAGCACGGTTCTCAGAGTGAGGGTCACAGAGTCAGATTCTTCCCCATCAGGGTATAATCAGGTCTGCAAGCACAACTGGGAGAAAAAGACCCGATTTGCCAACCAGAACAGCAGTCTGTTTTTAATAGCTATTCAGAGCCAGGATGCACCTTTGAAGTCCCTCTCTGAAACAATGGATTTTTTTAAATGTATCTTACCTTTGTCTTTTCTCTGCATCTCCCTTAGAGAATATCTTAATCAGGGTTCTTCACACGTACATTGTTATGACCTTTAACTTAAAAGTTTTATAAAGGAGAGATGGCAACCCTTTATAGGAAAAGGCTTCTTCTTCTATAGGAAAAGGCTTCCATTGTGGCATTACTGATGCAATCTACATCATGTCAAGTTGTAATTCCCCTACGCAAGCCATCAGCCACTCTATTGACCTGCTGGGCAGAAGTGGTCTATCAAGCCCATTGGACTGGGGTCCGACCTGTGCATATTTGAGAATAAATTCTACTGAACATCTCTAAATTAACTTCCAGAAGCAGCGACAGAAGGCCTTAGAGCTTGCTGCCACATGGTAAAGAACTGTCACTAACAGAGATAACTTTTTAAAACTGGAAATTGAGTGTTTTTCAATGGCCAATTTTTTTTCTGAATTGCATATCTTATTCTTGCTCCCAAAAAGATTTAGAGCACAAGACGAGGGCTATAAGCTAGAAGAGCCTACACTGTCTTCAGAATTTATTGGCCTATTCAGAGGCCTGCCAGCAGCAGTCAAAGTAAACATTCCCTGCTCAATGACAGTATGCACCATTCAGGGGTGGACTGACAAGCTGAAATGGCCCATAAGCAAACAAACTGAATCCTCCCAGCCGTAAAGCCAGCACTGCAAAGGCATCTCAGGTTAGACACAGCCAGTGATATCAATGATGTGTGTTGTTCCACTCCTTGTCTTCTTCCATACCACTAATGAGCCCAGATGCAGGATGAGGCAACTGGTGAAGACACTGATACCATACTGCTACTTAAAGGTACAAGCCAAGTAGTCCCTGGAGCCCTGGTATAAGCTCTCTTTGTTCCAAGGGCCAGCAGACCTCCAGCACAGTGACCCACCAGGAACTTCCCTGGCAAATTCAATGGCTCGCCCACCCTAGGACTAGCAGATGCCAAACCAGATGTTGTTTGAGCTTCCCCGGATTTTGGCAACCACAGCTGAAACCCAAGCCTACTTAGCCAAGAGGTTTCTCTCATTACTGTAACATACAAGATTTCAAGTTTTGAACTGGAATCTGCAGTGCGCCTTAATGCATTCATTCACGGAACTGCAACACAATGAAAAAACAAACAAACCCCCTTTAACATGTCACTGAGCTCATTTGGCAGGAAACTCAAAGGCAGGGGTAGTCAAACTGCGGCCCTCCAGATGTCCATGGACTACAATTCCCATGAGCCCCTGCCAGCATTCGCTGGCAGGGGGCTCATGGGAATTGTAGTCCATGGACATCTGGAGGGCCGCAGTTTGACTACCCCTGTTCAAAGGGGTCCCATAACCTCGGCATGATGAGAGCAACAATAGCATGGAAAATGTCTTCAGAGGATTAATTTTGAGTTGCATGAAATATAATGATGGCATCAACTATTTTAGGCGCACAGAAAAGAGGGTGCAACATACAAAACAGGATGTCAAACACAAACAGGGCCTCTCAGGCTAAAGCTTTGGTTATTAATACTGAAAGATTAGTTTCTATTCCTACATCAGCTCTGTGCAAGAGAACTTTGGCAAACCTTGCATTGGAAGCATTTACGGATGTTCTTCACATTCGAGGAACAGCCATTAGCCCATGAAAATGTTTATGACAAAGCAGGTTAAAATCATGCTAATTCTATACAACTGTTAATTCTTTTCTCAAGAAATCTGGACACGTTCTGGAGATAAACTACTTGCAGGATTTGTAACTAAGTTGTAATTATATCCCCCACATACGCAGTGGGAAGTAATTTTCTGAAATGATGCCTCAGTAAGCACTTCTCCGCTTGCTAAGTCTGAAGTAATCATGACATTCGTATCTCAAATGTAACCAGAAAGTATATATTTTTTTCTGAACACTTCATGCTGAAACTGTTTACAATAGCCTGTCTGTCCCCAGGCTACTGAGTGCCATATTACGTAGGGAATGGCATGGGGGAAATAAAAGACCTATCTATCTTTTCGTACTTGCTAGTCCTGGGAACAGGATCTGGAATCCATACGGGCATCGTGCCTGACCCTAGTTGTGACACGGATCTCAGAGGATATATCCAGTTAATTTGATTCCAAAAAAACACAATAGGACATAGGCACAGAATTACATGAGCAAGTACCATTACGCTTCAATGGGATTTGCTAGCACTATACTTTCCCTAAATCGCACATTGTACCGTCATTGGTTTTGCACCGTCATTGTTTCAGCCAAACCCTCCATTTTGAAAGTCAATGTATTTAGAAGCAGCAGAATGGAGTTCTTGTTCAATTGCTCTTTAAAGGTAATGTCTCTTTTATTCAGTAGATTAGTAAAAGCAATTTAAAAAGTCACGTGTCATCATGGTAGGTGTATATAAACGAAGTTTATTTGACTGCAGAGAATTTATGCTTTTTTGGGAGGAGCAGCGGCCTTCTGGAGCTTCTTTACTTCATGCTTGATGATCCTGTTTCTCTGTAACAAGAAAAGTTGATTTTAAAAGCAAAATAAGTGAAGCCAATTTAATTATCACTCACTATTTGCATTTGGGATTTGAAAGTATGCGTAAGCTGCCTTGAGGGTTTTTAAAAAATTCAATGGGGACCCAAACCAGCTTCCAGCATTCTCTCCTCCAGTTTTTCCACACAACCAGCCTGTGAAGTAGGGTAAAGCTGAGGGGTGGGTGACTGCCATCCACCCCCAGGTCATTAAGCAAGCTTCCATAGCAGAGTGGGGAATTTGAATCCCACCACTACATTGCACAAGCTTTCTTTCTTTTGTTCGTATTTTTATACCGCCCTCCTTGAAGGCTCAGAGCGGTTTACTCTTAAAGGGTGTACATAAGAATGTACTAGATAAAGAAAAGTGGGGTTTCAGTTTTCATTTTTAAGCTTCTAACTCTCTTGAATGAGCAGAAAAGAACAGGGGCTGTAACAGCTCAAGGACTTGATGAGTAATGGAACAAATGAGTAATGGAACCAAATGCTCAAATCAAGCACAATAGCTTAGTTCAAATAATATTAAGGACAGTGTTAAGGACACACCGCCGTATTAAAAATGAAAGGGCTTTTCTCACATAGTGCAGTAACACACACAAAACCAAATAGAAATAGAAATGGATGTCACTTAGGGTTGTGGTAAATGAAAGAAAAGATGGTACATCTAACCCCTGACAGACACATCCAGAAGGTTTAAGAATTTCACCACTGCCTTCGGAGGCAGTCATGTTATATTATCCAGCCTTGGCATCTATGACTGAATCACAAAAGTTCAAGGAACAGTTTTCTCAGTTGTAAGTTCAAAATGCCTTGAGAACTAGCTAAGAATTAAGTCTGTACTAAGGGGAAACAAGTTATCAAATTTTAAGGCGTTTGAGGGATAAAGGTAAAGGTATCCCCTGTGCAAGCACCGAGTCATGTCTGACCCTTGGGTGACGCCCTCCAGTGTTTTCATGACAGACTCAATACGGGGTGGTTTGCCAGTGCCTTCCCCAGTCATTTACCCCCCAGCAAGCTGGGTACTCATTTTACCGACCTCAGAAGGATGGAAGGCTGAGTCAACCTTGAGCCAGCTGCTGGGATTGAACTCCCAGCCTCATAGGCAGACAGCTTCAGACAGCTTCAGACAGCATTTCTGCTGCCTTACCACTCTGCGCCACAAGAGGCTCTCGTGTTTGAGGGATAACAAGGTGCATATTTCATTTTGTTTTGCTAAGAACTGCTTGATGGTTATTTGCTTTTTCAGCCATGTCCTGGGCTGGAAATCATGCTTGCTCACTGTCATCTAGACAAACAGAAGACTAAACTGGGATGCAAACAGGCAGTGTTGCAGCAATTCACATTACTACGTTGTGTCCAGGCTATACTCATAGGCTGCATTTTCACATTTCTGTTTCTTACTATAATTACAGAAAGCTGATCACATGGAAAAGGAAGCAACCAACAGAACTAGCCCCAAGACTGTGTATTAGAAAATAAATGCAAAGTGACACTGAAAGTTAAAACATATATATATATATCCCGTTTACTCACCATTTTCTTGGCCTTCATGACCTTGTAACGATCAAAGTCTGTCATCTTGGCTTTCTACAGGAAGATTTTCAAACATGAACAAAATCAAAATTTAATTTACAAGACCTTTAAACATTCTTACAAAATAACCTGAAATTACAGGTTGAAAATCCAACAATTGTTGAAGACCCAACAAAACCCAAATTCTTTCCAAATAGCATTTGGGGCATTCTTCTGAAAGAGTGACGACAATTTGTGTAGAATTGTCCCATCCCGCTAAAATTGATTATTTCTGATGATTTCACTGCCATCAGAAAGCAAAAATGACTATCAGAATGGAGGTGTTCACTTCAAGTTGAAGTGAACTATTTAAAATCTCCCCCAGTGATTGAACATAAGCTAAAACTGACAACCTGTTTTCATTCATTTATAATTCAATTCTATTTTTACGCTGCCCTTCCCCAGGGGTTCGCAACAGTACATAAAACAAAGTTAAAACATTTTAGGTTTAAAACATTAAATTAAAACAATATATATAAAAAATCTAGGAGCACATAGCTTATTTCCAATGTTCCATACCAATGTAATTACATGGCTTGCAGATGGTCATTTCCAGTATCTACAGGTATTTGCCCACTGGGAGGCCAGTTTTAGGAAGTACTCTGTAGATGTTTTTGTAGGGCTCAACCATAGGCCCAGTGGAATAGTTCTGGATTACTGGGCCTGTGGAACTGTTTTAGATCCCGCAGAGTCCTGAGTAGGGTTGGGCAAAGCAGCTAGCACCGTGGCAGTGTGGCGCACCAGCTGGCGCAAACACGAAAGCAGAAAGCTCTGCGTATGCATGTGTGCGTCCGCCAACGCCCACACCTCCTCCCCCCCCCCCACACTACTGGTTGCTTCGTGCATGAACGATGCTTCAGATGCCAAAGCGCTCAACCCTAGTCCTAACATTACTTGGGAGGTCATTCCACCAGGCCAGCACCAAGACTAAAAAGGTTCTGGCTCTGGTTGAGGCCAGCTTCACTTCTCTGGGGTTGGGGATCTTGAACAGATTTTGGATGCTCAACCACAGGTTTCTCTGGGGGACGTAAGGCAGGAGGTGGTCCTGCAAGAACGAAGGTCCCCGACCCTTAAGGGCCTTAAAAGTAAGAACCAGCACCCTGAACCTGATTTGGTCTTCAATCTGCAGCCAGTGCAGTTTAGGGAACACAGGTCAAATTATAACATTTAGAATACAAATAGTAGCAGATGCCTAACTTTAACACAATATGCTCTACTGTTTCTGTTATCCTCTAACTGCTGTGTGAGGTTGCTGTCGTACACAAAAAGCTTTTAAGAACAGCACAGGTACAAGACTCATCAAAACCCTATCAGTTACACCATAAAGAGCATTGATGTGTCCTTGAATGTGACACAATATAGTGCCTTTCCCAGACGTTCAAGCATCACATCATTATAAAAGGCTTCAAACAGCCAGCACATCGAGAGCAAATGCCTTCAGTTGCAGAATATTTTCATCTACTGAGGGAACAGTCAGCAATCAGGCACCTCCAAGCTCACAATTTCCACTGACAGGGCTTAACAAACGGAAGGCAGAAAGCAGCCACCAAAGAATCCCCTCTGAATAACATATTTATGGAACTGTCCTAAGCATGGGTGGGTGTGCGTTTAGTTCATGTCAACTGTTCTGGGAAACTAGTTTTGGGTGAAAAGCAAGATCAAAATATAATACAGCAATAACCTTTTGTTCTATTACTGAAGTCACCTGTGTAACTTGAGTTGCTCAAGCAGCTACTTCAGCAACAATTCAACAGTGTTACTTTATGCTGTTTTCAAAACATACCTTCTCCCTGGCCTCAATTTTCTGTGCCCATCTCGTGGCTTTCCACTTCTCATTAATGTTTTCCTTCTCCCAAGCCGCACGGACATACTTCTGGCGAGCACTAAATTAAAAAAAGAAAAAGAAAAAGACACACATTTCTTATTGTAAAGAGAGGCTTCTGGTTTCATTTTACAAATCAGTCTTAAAAAGTCAGTCATGCCAGACACTAAAGTGGATTTAAAATCTCTCCAGAGATTCCTCTTTAAAAGTAATAGTAAAATGGCAGAAGTCAATAGAAACCAATTTCTTCCTTAAATTCTATCCTTACATCTATGATTATGTCACAGTACAGGTCTGTAAAAGACACAACTGTATCATATTAGTCCATCTTGGTGAAACTAGCAATGCCTTAAAAAAAAACCCTCTAAACACATTTTATCAGTATGATGTGTGACATGGCACATGCATCTACTTGTAAACTTGAGATCTTTAACCCAAGTTCTCATATGCACATTGTTTAGCTTAATTGGCTGTCTCGGACAGGTTTCTACCTGAATTCAACTGACCGTATGCCGTACTTACTCACTCCAGTTGGGATAATGCACTGGTTTTATTCACAGTAACAAAAGGAAAGCAGCTTTGCTTAGAAAACTGAACATAATATACCGGATAAGGACTGTATCTGGACAGTTTTGAGTCTGACACCCTGAGAAGACATTTGCTATTTTCTAAAATGTTCTATCAACATTCATTTTAGACATAAATAAAATGTTAATACGTTACAAAATGCCCTGTGGCAGGACGGAACATAAAAAAACTATACGACCTATTCTACAGCAGTGATCATAATGCATGCAACTCAATATATTACTCTAAATGTCAAGAGACAGATTTTGGGCTACCAGAGTAACTAACCTGTGAGGAAATTTGAGAACGAAGTCAGTTAGCTGCATGCACTTGAACGGCATAGCCTGCCTTCTGACACCACTGCAGGGACCATCAACTAACGCCTGGGGATGGGAGGATAAAATGGATGATTACATTCTCAACACTATACCAGACATAACCCTTGCCCTCTCTTCAACAGAAAAAAATACTAATTGCTAAATAAAAAATACAAAAAAAATCCAGTTAGCCTAATGGAAATCTGAAAACATTTTAACTTTTAACTAAGGATAGCCAAATCGCATCAGTTTTCCACTTTCCTTTTATCTCCCTTTATATTTAACTGATGATTTCCATTGTTACAAAAGACAAACTTCACCTTGAAGTCCACATCACTTCTTTTGACACCCCATAGTGGCACAAACCAGAATATCAACATAAATATTTTTTTTAAATAATTAAATAACCATTCAACCAAGTTCATGGTCTGACATAAGAATTCCACTGGTTATGTTTTTGAGTCTTAAATTTGTAGAACACATTCAGAAAAAGAAATACAGTCCCCAGCTAGTGGGATAAGGCAGCGAAGAAGCTGGTGAAAGGGAGGTAGACCAAATTCATGGTTTTCTGCAAGTTTAGCTATACTAAAACTATCGTGCCAAAGGAACCTTACACATATTATCAATGCTATAAGTATGCCTGAAGGAGACTACTACTACTATGAAAGAGATTGTTATCAGCTAAATTGGTACACAGTCAATTTCTCGGGCATCATAAGCCTACCAATTCCAAAACAGCGGTCCCCAACCTTTTTATCACTGGGGACTGGTCAATGCTTGACAATCTTACTGAGGCCTGGGGGGGGGGGGGTAGTCTTTTGCTGAGGGACGTCACCGCCGCCGCCTGAGCCCCTGCTCCGCTTGCTTTCCCATCGGCGCCCCTGACTTCCTGCCGCCCACTGGGGAGCCCCAGCCATGGCGGCCGCTGGAGAACACCAAAGGTGAGCTGGTGGCAGGGCAGCCCCCGAGGCAGCTGCTGGGGAGGAGGACAAGGAGGAGCCACAGCCCTGTACCAACTGATCCACGGACTGGGACCGGTCCCTGGACTGGGGGTTGGGGACCACTGTTCTAAAACACATCTAACAAGTATAAATATAAACAGCTGATGCAGGGAGAAGATGGATCACTAGGAAAATAGACAGCAGTTTCTTCTCTGATCTTGAAGCATTCCAAACTTACCCTGTTCTGATCGATAACATCCACAATTGCTACCAGTTTGCCCGCATGTGGCCCAAAGGAAATATAGGCCACTCGGCCAATCTCCACATAGCGTTTGAACACCTAAATGGGACAGAACATACAATTTTTTCAAGTTTCATATTGCAAGCCACATATCAGAATTATGTGAACTCTGACCACACCAGCAGTGAAAAACATTAGGCCTGAAACAGCACAAAATATTAAATGCAGAATTTCCTGAAACTCCAAAAAACAACAGGTTTAGTGAAATGTATATATCTACGTTTTTTATCCCTCCAAAGAACTCAGAGAAGTTTCTCTCTTTTTATTGTCACAATAACCCTTGGAAGGAGGCCAAGCTAAAAATGACTGGCCCAGGGTCCCCCAATTAGCTTCATGGCAGAATGGGAATCTCACAGATTGTAGCCTAGCCATTACTACACTACAATGGCTCATTGAAGAACAAAGGAGAGGGAAACATATACCTGGGCACTTTGTGACAAGAACAAAGACCTGCTGATATATCTAAGCAATTGCAAGAAGGTGCTGTGGCATCACATGCATGTAATGCAGTTTCAATTATTTGAATGGTTAACAGTGCAATATTAAGCAAAGTTATGCCCCCTAGAAGCCAGGAGTTAAGAGTACTGCACTGTAGTGCACCTTCTTCACTTGGGAGATCAGTTGCCCAGCACACAAATGAGAGGATGCCATTGGGGTGGGGGAGACAGCCTGGCTCTCTACCTCTCTCCCAGTGCAATCTTTCCCACCACCGCATGTGATGAAGGAAGCAATGCTGTTACTATTAACAACCCAGCACAGAATGTCCTTCATATCAGCTCACTGGGGATTCCTGGAACAGTTGCACTCAAGCTAACCTACCACATGGAGCAACGATAAAGCAGAGAGGAGTTAAGCTAAGCTTCCTGGGTCACAATTGCTCATTATTCTCCTTTACTGAATCCAAAACGTCTCCCATGCCACTCGATCTCAAGTGAGCACAAAAAAATCGAAATCACTAGTTTTTCCTATTTATCTCTGTGCGTCAATTTACATGTTGCCTATAAGCATGGACTGATTACTTCCATTCCAAAATATGTGCACACGACAGCTCATAGATTTAAATAAGACTTTATTGGCTTTAAATGTGCCCCTGGACTCAAGCTTTGTAGTGCTGCTTCAGACCAACATGGATGCCCGTCTGAGAATCTATCCTGGGTCATGCAGAGACCTGCTTAAGAATGCATACGCGGGTCCCCGATGAGTGCGTGAATGGGGTGGGGGGGAGGCACATTCCTCAAAGGCTTTCAGAATTTCGACCCCCCCCCAGCCCTACCCTACAGCTGCCTCGCGTGCTCCTGATGCGACCCATCTGTCCCCCATCCCGCACCCCATAGGAGCACGCGAGGCAGCTGTAGGGTAGGCCCGGTGGGGGAGACCGAAGTGCTTTAGGCCTTTCCAGAATGTGCCCCCCTCCCATTCACTCTCTCTCTCCCCCCATTCATTCTTCTCCTCCCGCTCCGAAACCCATGAAGAAAAAGCGCCGCCAAGTAGGCCTCAGCCACACTCGCGCTCACCATGATGGCCACTCCACGAGCCGACCGGAAAGGAAAGAGAAGGCGCAGCTTCCGGTTGGGTGCGCTGAGTGCGCAGGCGCAGAGGCGAAACCGGGGCGGAGAGGCGGAGCCTCGCTGGATTTGACGAGGGTGAAACCGCACAAGTGTGCAAACGCGCACGCGCCGTTTCCGCCGCCTCGGTGGTACGCATGCGTAGGCGGCGAAATGGGGAGCGGGTGACTCCGGATTCGTTTATCTAGTGCGACTAATGAGGCGCATGCGCACTTGTGGAAATTAAGGGAAGAATTACGGCTCTGGCCAGGCGGTGGCGCTATGACGCACAAGGTTGGCGCGCCAGCCGGGATTGCGACGGAGGTGACTGGTCAGGTGGCCTTGCTGGCAGTCGCTCGTTCAAGGATGGATGCCAGCCTCCAGGCACGACCTGGAGATCCCCCCCCCCCCGGAATTACAGTGCGTCTCCAGAATACGGAGATCAGTTCCTCTGGAGAAAATGGATGTTTTGGAAGGAAGGAGCTCTCCTCGCAGCCTGGTGAAGGCGGGACCTGAGCCCCGCAGCCACCGCTGAGAGAGCCTGCCCACCTCTGAGGGCTAAGCTTAGGGGATGAAGCGGAGGAGGTCCAGGTGGTTCCTCTTTAAGACCAGAAAGTTAATTCTGCATACACTGGATCGGGTACTTTCAGTGGGGCTTTGCCACTGGATTTTCCTGGGTGAAACCAGAGCCTACTTCCAAGTCAAAGCAATGCCATAAACACCATACATTCATAAATCCTAAATATAAAACCAAAACAAGTGATGGAAAAGAGCACCCAACAGCCACCGAGCAGATTAAGGAAAAGCTGCGAAAGAGACCCCATGGAGGCCAGCGTGCTCAGGAGGGCAGAATCTAGGGTTGCACTGGGGCACTCAAGGTTGAGGCTCTAGAATATTGCAATTAGCTCATTACAAAAACGAATTGTTCCTGTTTACAGGTGCACCATTCAGATTTGTCCTACTTTGCCCATTCATCAACTTTGCCCATTCATCAACTGCTGAGGTCTATTTACACTTTTATCTTCTTCCATTCTCTGCAATGTAACATGATACTCTTCTCTGCTAAAGGCAGGGCTTTCTGGCCTCTCTTGGCAATAAATGCCCCCAGCCTTTTCTGCTGTTGGTAGTGTATATATCTCTCTCTGCCCACTTCTTCTGGAACTTGGGCATAGATGTACTCTGATTTTCATGAGTGCATCAGACACAGGTGAGCAAGCAAAAATTTTTCCATCCCTGTCTTGAAAGAGTGAAGATGCTCACCTCAGGACCCCTGCTCATTATGCAGCTAGTAAGTTGACCTTTCTATATAAACTGAGAAGACTCTTGTAGCAGGAAGCATGGTTTTATTTTAGGACGAATTATTGGCCACATATTTGTAAGCAATCCTGTAATATGAGCTGCTGGAAGGTTGTCTTGCTTCATTATTTTACCCATGTGCACACTATACTTTGGTTCTGTGTGATCCACAGAGATCAAGTGTATATTATTTTGTTCTCTCCCATAGGAGCTCTTTGGCCCCAAACTCACTTGAACTATGGAGGTCAGCTCTCACAAAGCTGTTCTAAAATAAAAGCGGTTTTTGGATAAGGTGACCAGATTTTAACATTGGTAAAGCGGGACACCATTCTTGATTTAAAATTTGGTCTATATGGAGCAACAAAAGGCTTCATAGAACGCATAGAACGCAAAAATAGTATTGTAATATATATATTTTAATTTCAACGTAAGTACAATTGGCCAGGTACCCCCAGATGTTCCTCCAAAAGTGGGACAATCTGGTCACCTTATTTTTGGAAGCACTGTGTGTTTTTCAGTTGAGTTTTCAGACTGCTCACAAATGCAACCAGGCTATCCTGTGGAGGTCAGAAGGTTCATTTGCTTTGCCACAAACTGACCAACCATGGGATCATAGTTAATCAGGTTCATATTGTTACAATTAGCTATTGGGATATTGTTGAAACCACTGCTGTTAACTGTTATTTTATTTGACACTGTTGCTGAATTGTATTATACTTACTCCTACGTTCTCCCATGTTCCATGTAAACCACCCTGAGCCGCAAGAGAAGGTAGTATATAAATATAATAAACAATATATTTAGATGTCTCTCCTTTTTGGGATTAATAAGCAAATACTATTGTTTCTTTCAGGTTTGCTATAATACCGTACTGCTTCATTTCTTTATTTGTTCTCTTCTGCAGTCTCTGAGGCCACAAAATGCTGGACCACCCCTAGGTGCTGGAGACCTTGGAGTAAACTTCATTAACCTTAATGGATCTTATTCTACTGCAGGACTGTACTGTGTGTACTGCAGTTTTGTGTACAAGGGACTAGAAAACTAGGAATGATACCAATAAACAAGGCACAGGATTTTTTGTGACATGACAATGTCCTTGATGTTTTCCCAGGAGTGTCAAAGTGGCTTAGAATCTCCTTCCCTCCCATTCTACACAAGGGAATACCACATATGTAAAGTTGCCTTATCCTGAGTTAGGCTATCAAACCCTCAAGGTCAAGATGGTCTACTCAGGAGTTTCTCACCATTTTGAGCTTGTGGGACTCTTAAGAGTCCCAACACAGTTGTGGAGGGTGTACCCACTAAATGGCTGGTGCAGAAGTGGAGCCAGCCACAAAACGATTGCAGCAGCTTAACTTTACTCACACGGCAAAGATCCTTGTACTGTGCTGGTAGCTGGCAATCAAATTTCCAGGAGCCAATCAAAAGCCTTTCTGGGCAAAAGCCCTACCTTGCCCCACCCACATCTAGGGTTTTAGGCAGAGGTCTTTCGCATCACTTTCCATCTCCTCCTTTTAACTGGAGATGGCAGGGACTAAACCTGGGGCCTTATGCATGCAACACAGGTGCTCTGCCACTGAGCCCCCACTTACAACAGTCTATAGCTCCTGACAGTAAGCATTTGATTGATCCTCATGCTTCCCTTCTAGAAGCCTTTTATGATGGGCTTTTTTCCTAGAGGCTGTAAAGGTGCCTGCTGCTTCTTGTTGCCCAAGAACAAGTAGTGTTTTAATTAGCTTCAAAAGGACCACAAACGTTTTGGAAGGTAATAGATGTATTTGGGTGTTTCTATGCACCTTCTTAGGTTGTCATGCTGTGGTTTTCTTTGCTTCTTCAGTATTTTTTAAAATAAAATACTGCTTTTTCAAAAAGAAGTATTAAGTTCAGAGCTTCATTAGGAGCTTATTTTATTCTGCAGCAAATACATGTTCAACATGGCAGGTATTCTTGTGCATGCGTGACACAACACATGAGTACACAAGGAAGATTAGACACAGTAACGCCACTGCTGTGAAGAAGAGAAGAAGTCCAGCAAACAGAGAGGGATTCACAGGCAACCAGACCCGGTCACTCTCAGCTGGGATCATGTTGGTGAGACTAAGCATGTAGCCCAGGGACCAGGCGATGCTGCTGTTCCCCACCTAAAATATAGAGGACATTCACATCAGAATCTGCCACCAGGAAAACAGTGCTGCACTTACCTGTAATTGTTCATCTAGTGGTCTCTGTGCAGGTGAACATGGAAGTTTTAAAACAGAGGCTAGATAGCCATCTGATGGAGTTGCTGATTCTGTGAAGGTTCAAGAGGGTGGCAGGTTACATTGGATGAGCGATTGGGCTGTGAGTGTCCTGCATAGGGCAGGAGGTTAGACTAGATGACCCAGGAGGTCCCTTCCAACTGTATCATTCTATGAAGTACGCACATGCACGGGCCAGCTGCCAGAAGATTTTTTTTAGCAAGCCTAGTAAAAGCATGTGGGGTGCCTCCAAATTGGAAGGCATTTGGCCACCTCATGGTCATGTGCTCTGGCCCATTTCCTTCCCTCAGTTCTCCCACTGCCTTGAGAAAAAAGTTCTTCATTCTGCAATGTCATTCAAAAAATTTTCTGCTCACTCAATGAAGATGACTTGTATCCCTGACTGCTGTGCCTTGGGGAACACCGCAGTGTAGTAGCATATAAGATCTGCCAGAAATTCATCCCCAAGGCCTTCTGACTTAAGGCCACTTTGTGGGAGAACAGTGTGTTTGTCATTGCCTGCCTCTGCGTAGCAACCCTTAGCTTCCTTAAAGGTCTTTCCGTCCAAGTACAAACCCTGATTAGCTTCCAAGATCTGAGAAGATCAGGCTAGCTTGGACCATCATAGTCAGGGTGGATAAAAGGTATCCCCTGTGCAAGCACCGAGCCATTTCTGACCCTTGGGTGACGCCTTCTAGCGTTTTCATGGCAGACTCAATACAGGGTGGCCTTGCCCATGCCTCTGAAAAATTGACTCAGAATACACCATTTCTTTCTTTTCTATGAAAAGAACCACTCAAAACTTAGTAAGGGTGGGATCAGTGTGGAGATGACTCCTTTAAGCCCTTGGCAGAGTCAACTCCTAATCCTTGGGTGCACCTCCCACAGAAAATAGGAGCTGATCCTCACCATTTCTCCCATTTCTTGTGGTGAGGGCACAAAAAAAAGCTGCTGCATGAACTTATACTGGCTAGGGGTCAGCCAGTGGGACAGCTGTCTAACTCCTTATGCCAGTTGTGGGAGGCACACTGTGGATTCCTCCTACAGGGTCTGAAGGGTCTCATGTTGTGAATTGTCAAAGACATGTGGCCAGAGTCAACTGGTGGTTGTGGGCATTGTATGGCCTCAATCTTGTTGTTCTCACATTATTTTCACAGAATCAGAAGGCTGAAACGTCACGGTTCTCCCCATATTACATGAGAAGGGGCATGTTGATGTTTTCACACCCAAATCAATGTTTTGGTGCTCCTTGTTCAAGGTTGAAAGCAGGAACGTTTTCAGAACCAGCGACTCCAGATGACTGCTTCACATCTCTTCATAGTCAGAGCCATCCTGACTAGGTTGAAGTGGCCATTTGCGCCCGAAGCAGGCAGCACACGAACCCCTCTCCCCCCCCCCCCCCCCACGCCCTGACCGCTTCGGGAGCGAACAACTTCTTTGGCAGCCAAAGCACCAAATCCTGATCCTGACATTTTGGTTCCTCAGGCTAAAAATCCAAATGGCGTCTTCACCCGCTCAATAATTAGCATGAGGCACAATCCATCAAAAAGTTCCCTAGCAGACACTCCCCCACCCCACGGAATGAATGGGAGAGGCAGAATGTATCCAGATCTGCTGCTTGACGTTGCCTAATGCAGGGGTGGCCAAACTGTGGCTCCCCAGATGTCTGTGGACTACAATTCCCATGAGACCCTGCCTGGCCTTTATTCAAGACCTTATTCAAGCCCCTCCACTATATGTTTGTCGGGAGGGGGAGTTTAAAACTTACTTCCTTCTGAAAGTGGATCTGAGGCCATGTGTCTTCAGTAAATTTATACCCACGCACAAGCAAGTAATAGATGTAATTTGCCGAAAAGCAGTACGATCTCGCATATGTTTCCTCGAACTTAGGCAGCATAAAGGGAAGCTGAAAAATCAAAATGAACACTCACAACTAAGTCAGTCAATATATAATACCAGAGTGTATGTCATACATTTTTTTTAAATCCTATTAATTGTATTTTGAAAGCTAAGCACTCAACTTTGGCTGATCATGACTAGGGTTATGACCATGATGTCCATGAACATCAGCGGCACCTTCCCTTCCTCTCCCCACAACAGACACCCTGTGAGGTAGGTGGGGCTGAGAGAGCCCTGATATTACTGAAGAAGAAGAGTTGGTTCTTATATGCCGCTTTTCTCTACCAGGAGTCTCAAAGTGGCTTCCAATTGCCTTCTCTTCCTCTCCCCACAACAGACACCCTGTGGGGTAGGTGGGGCTGACAAAGTTCTGTGAGAAATTGCTCTGTGAGAACAGCTCTTACACGACTATGACGAGCCTAAGGTCACCCAGTTGGCTGCATGTGGAGGAATGGGGAATCAAGCACCAGATTAGAATCCACCACTCTTAACCACTGCGCCAAGCTGGCTCCTATAGATAGTGAGTACTATCTATAGTTGATATCCAACACAGGATACTGATACATACCTGGACCCAGTTCTGTGCACAGAAAGACCAGAGGCTTGAGTTGAACTCATCCAGTGAAAATTGTCCTGATAAATTCAGAGCATTGACTGTATAATAGAATCCCGAAAAAGCCTATGAATAAAGCCAAAGAAGAGATGCTTTATTTTATGGTTCCAATTGGCAGGTGTGTGTGGGGGGGAACAGGGAGCCAGCTGCAAAAATATTCATGTCTGCAAACTCACCACAAAATTCCCTTTCACTTTTGGCTGGTAGACTCCATTAAATGAACAGTCCTCCCTGTCTTTGCAAGCTGTCGAATCAAACAAAGCAGACACGGCCTCCATGCAGAGAGGCGGGTCCCCCATTCCCACGACTCTCACAGGATGGCTCGGGTTGTAATTCTCGGGCCTCAGAAATTCCGTGCACCGGCTTCCATATAAGTGCTTCATTGTGAAAACAGTTTCATAATTCCGAGGATAACATGGATTCTCGATCCTGGATTTACTGCCTGAATTCTGAAGGGTAACAAAGAAACAAAAACCAAAACAGGATCCATTTGAATAATTCACCTTCCTATGCTAAGCCTAGAAAGGAAAAAAGTACTTTTCTGCCACAGCAAGGTAAATAATTGGATGTTTTGGCTTGGCTCAGTCACCTCTGATTTTGAACAGGGATCTGAGTATGTTTGTAATCGCGATTGTGCCGGCAATAGACAACCAAATTCAATCTACCTTCAGTCAGATCCCAACAGAATTTGTCTGTGCGTACCCGTAACATTGCCGCTAACATCTGTTTCTCTGCTTCATCTCGCCCATAACATTGGTAGCTGTGGGTGTATATGCTATAGTCATAACCATACAGCTGGAAATTTAGTGTGCTGTTAGAATTCTCAGCAGTTCCTTCGGGGATGAATGATATCTGAGTGGAGGCCCCTCCTAAATCGAGGGCCCCCGTCGTTTCTGCTCCCTCAGGACGGACCCAGGCGCTCCAAATGTTTTTCTAGAAATAAAGAGAGGAGAGTTAATGTCTCATACGTGGTGGGTTTGTGCTGTTCCCCCTCCAGCTCTCTCTAAGCATCATGCAATTTTAACACGGGGACACATTCCCCAGATTGTCTGTGGGTGTCTTACAGACTAGAACATCCTTTCCTTGAAAGATTGCGCAACTTAAGAAGTACAGAGGCATTACAGCAACAGAAGAGGGGGCAATAAATTGACTGGCATCGATTTCATCAGAGCGACAGAATCTCCACTGAGCCATGCAGTGCCCTTGCAGGTGTGCCCTTACAGGTTCGTATTCAGCCTTCACTTTTAGGAAAGGAACTTCCACATGACTCCTGGGGTTTTCTCCTTTAAGCCAGAGCAGAGGGGAACCTACGGGTGCTAGGGGTCTCGTGCTTCCAGGGGCCCCACGCAGCACCTCCTCTACCCTTTCTCCTCTTTGAGGACACTTGGAATGACACTCCCAGAGGGAATCTGTTCCAGATTATGTCTGCCCCCCCCCCTCCATTTAAGTAATATATTAGAGAAGTGACAGGTAGTGGGATTGGAGAAGATTTCACCTCGCAGTGAAAGAGGTAGGGCCTCTTACACCCAAGGCCTCCTCTTTCGCATCTTCTACCTCTTCCCCAGAGCATCTTTCCCATCTACTACCAGAGATCCTTTTCACCTGGAGATGCCAGGAACTGAACCTGGAACCCGGTGCAGATGTTCTTTCATTGAGCCTCAAACCTGGGTCTCCAAATCACTCTCCCCTCCCCCCGCTTTATCCTCACAACAGACTAACGTGGCTGCCCATCTTTATACCCCTGCGCAATGGGTGGATGGGTGGATTCTGGTATAGACGTGGGTTTCCACCTTGTGAGATCTGTCGATACCACGATGCAGAGGCACTGCCAGAGATCAGCAGATGCCCCTTTGCTCTGTAGGGAGGTGCAGTGATGGACTACAGAACTGTGGCTGTTTAGGGACTGAAAAACTCTCATTACAGCAACGGCTACCCAAGCGTGCAAGATCCGCTTGTCCCCAGTTTGGTACTTAAACACCAAACAAGAAGGCATGCCATAGTACAGGAGAAACCCCTTGCTTCTTGGGCCAGCCACACAAATTATTCTCTAAGGGTTCCCTGATACCACCACTACCGTCTGCAGTGGAGATTGGCAAGAGACACATATGGAAATGCATCCATCAGTGTGTGTTAGTTGTTCATTTAACTGCTCTGGAATGGGGATCACCTAGCACTTAGACCAGGGGTAGTCAAACTGCGGCCCTCCAGATGTCCATGGACTACAATTCCCAGGAGCCCCTGCCAGCGTTCGCTGGCAGGGGCTCCTGGGAATTGTAGTCCATGGACATCTGGAGGGCCGCAGTTTGACTACCCCTGACTTAGACTGTCTGCTAAATTAAGGGTGGTGGGGGTTTACTCGTAACTTGCAAATACTCCTCAGTAGGTTTTTTAAATGTATGGTATCACTAACACAACCACTGTACGGGATTCCTTTACATCTGCGATGCACGAGATCGATTTGCAAGGTCAACCAGAAATCTTGTTAACAAAGGCACCCATCAGAGTGTGTCAGTTGTTCATATGACTCTTCTACACAAGCAGCAGAATGAGGGGGTAGAATTTAAAAACAGCAGAATCGACTGTACCACTTCAGACTGCTGGTGGGAAACCCACATTTTTAGTCCCTCCCCATATAGCCCCCCTTGCAAATTAAAAAATAGCACATCAGAACTCTAGCTCTTCACATGCTGTGCTAGATTGCTATTTCCAGATAAATTATTAATGCATTAGAACTGTGAAAATGGGATCTTCCATTAGCAGTTTGTAGTGGTATAGTTCATTCAAGAACCCGTGCCCCCACCTCCTGTGGCGACCAAGCCTCGGGGCCTTTGGAATCAAGAGGTTCCTAAAACTATTCCCATTTGTTTTGCACCAAAAGACACCCTACAGTGCAGGGCTAACAAAACGTGCATCATCATCATCTTACTTACTAGGTTCAGTTATACAAGCCTCAGCATACATCCCTTTGAACACTTATGATTTATCAAACAATAGTATGAAATAAAACATGCAGATTGTTCCACACACCTCCAGGAAATTGCCCATTAAATAGTTGGCTGTAATCCATCCATACACCCCTTCCTCTTGCCCAGTTATGATTTGAGCACCCCTAAAGTCAAAGGGCTGGGATGTGAAGTAGTTTTGAATGCTCTCAAGGACTTCATTGGCTGCTGTTTCATTTTGCAACCTAAGCAATTCACAGAACACAAAATGCTTCATCATTTGCCAATCTAGCGATTAGAGGGGAAAATCTGTGGACCCCCTCCCCCCATTTTTGATGTGCAGGGGCAGCCTTTGAATAAGAGACAATCATGGACCGGTTCATATACGCATGCATTGCTCAGTTACTCAACAGGTACTGGCTTGGTCAAAGGTGCCAGTGGTCTCCACTGAAAAATACATGCTAGAGAAAATACTGCGTGACAGGTAAGTCATTAACTTGTTATGGCTCATATCCAAGTAATCACAAACACCAAGTGAGGAATCAGGGGGCAGGGGAAGGGGGAGATGAACATGCCGCCAGATGGAATTAATCAACCCTCCTGCTGGCCTTACAAGAATATGCTTAAGCCTACCGTGGATGTTCTTTCTCCATCAAAAATATGTTTAGTGAGTGGATTGCCCATGGACGTAATCCAAGGGTCACAGATTGTATGTGCAATATAGCACATACAGTGCCCCAAAGTAGGAGCAGCCAAGGATTTGCATGCCAAAAGCAAAGTGAAAATGGTTAGGAGTTGTTCATCGATGTAAATTCCCTCCCCTTGGAAGTTCTCCTAGACATTAGCCACAATTTATATGTATTCGATTCCCAGTTCTATGGAAGCAAAATAGGGTGCTTTCCATATATTAGAAGCAGCTAGCAGTTCTAGTCCATAGACTAAAATGTAAACAACCCAAGGCCAACCACCACCAATCCTTGGAGACCCTATTGGGTTGGAAAGGCAGCACAGAAATGTTGTCACCAAACTGATAAATCCTATGGTTGCAGACCACAGGTGCCACGTGGCAGCACCAAAAAGATTTAAGGTTCTGATCTGCACTCTGCACCCCAAACTTGTGCTTACATGATCACAGGTATATGCAGAGCATCAAACACAGACATCCCACATGCAGCGTGGGCCAACTCCTCTCTTCTTGGTTCACGGCAAGCAGCAGTGGCAATGTGCAGTCCACAGGGCCTGGTTTGCGCAAATCCGATAAATGCCACATAGTCCACATTTATTATGACATTCTCAGGAGCATTCATTCCTGGGACCTCTTTAAGGCTAGTCAAGAATCACAACTGGTTTGAAGCTGTAAGATGATTTTATCCATAAAATGATGCTTACGTTCTATGTGAACCACCCCGAGCCTTAGGGGAGGGCGGAATACAAATGTAATAAATTAATACATTAATAAATAACAGCCCCAGGGAAGGTCAGACTTGCTTTCCAACTAACAGGGGTTGGTCTAGCACACCTATCCATTTATCTGCACAGGTTGATGGGTTTTAAGGCAAGGAAAGAGCATGGTCATGAATGATTATGCTGTCCCGTTGACGCCCTGCTGCATGCAAGAGTTTTACCTTGCTAGTAGCTACTAGTGGCATTTTGTTTTGTTGTTTTGTTTTACAATACCTCAGAAGTCTCATGCCAGCAGTGGCTCCCAGGTAGACAGGTGTGTGCCTATGCAAGTGAAGGGGAATTTTGTCCTTGACTTTATCCATACAGTCATTAATGGGCTTAGCAATTTCTTGAGGGTTACTCCCATAGCTGGATATCCCAGGACCTAAGACAGGGTAATTAAAAGGGTTAGCCTTGTCCCGCCAAGTGTGTTTTAAAACTCATCAGAAAGACATGTTTAATGAGTGCTTAAAGCAAGTGCTTAGAAAACGTTTCTCTTTTAAGCAAATAAAAAAAGACTGCTATCACAAGCACTACCTTTCATGCAAGCTCTGCTTTTAGACCTGGGCATTATCTATAACAGGGGTAGTCAAAATGCGGTCCTCCAGATGTCCATGGACTACAATTCCCATGAGCCCCTGCTAGCGTTCGCTGGCAGGGGCTCATGGGAATTGTAGTCCATGGACATCTGGCGGGCCGCAGTTTGACCGCCCCTGATCTATAGTTTTAGCTTGCCAATGATGCTGCATTGATGTTCCACAGACATTGCTGAGAAGTTAATTATATCTCCTGTGAGGAGACTGTTTCAGCCATCCTCACAACCTGTTCATTTATGGGCCACCTTTCTCGCTGAGACCCAAAATGAATTATAAACTGTTCAAACGATAAAACTCGACAACAGCAGGATGTCCAGCAAACAATGCAATATGACTGGGATTGCAACATAGGGAAACAACTGAAACAAATGCAGTCAAAATAATGCAGAGAATGGATTTTACAAAGTAGAAGAGTGGAGCAGAATAATGCAGACAATGAACAGTACAATAGATGACATTCTTGTTCCCGTTATAAAAACACACTTTTGAACAATTCCTTATATTACAGGCAAGTAAAATGCTTATGTCTTCACACCACTGTAGACAATACCTAAGGTATATGCAGATTATGATGGGTTTGGTAGCTGAGGTCGTAGAGGTCACACAGACCCCTTTCACACAGATATTTTGCTCCTACTGAGGCTCCCAATGGCAGCAGATTATTTTGGAGCTTCTGCCCATCTTGGTGACCCATCAGTTTCCCTTGCCCGGTTTCCCTGCGCTTTCTTCATGTGTTCTCAGTCCACATCTGCTCTGAAGCTTCCTCCTGATGAGAGCTGAAGTGCCTTTGCTCCTCAACTGGAAGATACTGCTCCCTTCCCAAAGGCACCACCATCATTTCACTGCCATGCATTTTACGCAGGAGATTAAAGGAGTTGGGTGTACATTTTACTGTCCCAGACATTTGTTCCAACCAGACCTTGGCAGGCCTTTCAATAACCAGTTTCTGTTTAGTTTGTAAACCTAATCTGGGTGAACTGTGAACAGTTCAGGCAATGGGAGGACTTGTGATGAAGTTTATAACACTAGAGAGGATGTTATTTTATTAATTTACATCAATTTTCCCCCTCATGAGGATCTAAAGTGGTGTATCACATCACAAGTACACCTAGATGCACATGAAGCTGCCACACATTCAGCCAGACCCCTAACATGTCAAGCTCAGTATGGGCTACTCTGAGTAGCAACTCTTCCCCAGGGCTTCTTTCATATCTTGTACCACCAGAGATCCTTTTTACCTAGAGGAACCAGGAGGAGCATCCGGAAGCTTCTGCAGCCAAAGCAGATGTTCCGTCATTGAGCCTTCGTCTGTGGCTCCAAATCATTCTCCCCTTCCTTGCTTTATCCTTACAACTGCCAGCTTGCAAGACTACGACAGGTTCAAGGTCACCCCGTGGGCTTCCTGGGTAGAACTGGGATTCAAACCCCATTGTTCCAGGGCTTAGTCCGACACTCAACCAGTATGGTGTCAAGAAGGAAATAGTCACACAGATTGCACTGAACGAGCTCTTGCTTGTGTATTAAAACTTTTATAAGCTGTGCATGTCTGTTTCTTTACCCATCCATTCTTCATCTTCTTAGAAAATAATACCACAACTATTTGGAAAATAGTGCCCAAATTTCTCCAGAGAGAGAGGGAGGTGTGTTGGCGGTATGTGGGCACTAGCCAGTAGGTGCCTTCTACAGTCAACTTTCCCCCAGTTCCTTGTGGGAAACTTGCAGAACCAGGTTTTCAGAGTTTACCTCAGGACAGAGTTTACCTCAGGACAGAGGTAAAGTGCCCATGACAAGGGTGCTTTTCAAACTGCCCCTAATGCACTAAACAGTTGGATGTGCCCTTTACTAAGTTTAGCAAAGCATAGCTTGAGGTCTTGGGAAAACAAGATGAAAATGAAAACCAAGCGTCAGTCTTAGCATGGGGAAAATTCAAATGTGTGGTCCTCTAAGTTAAAAATTCCCCACCACATGAGAGAATCAGGGTGAGAACTTCACTTTCGATTATAGTGGGCCATGCAGTCCCTTTCATTAGTCACCAAAAGCGGCCCATGAAACCAATAATTTTCAGACAGGATTCTATTTGCGAGCTCCAGATCCAAGGTTTTTTAAGCTGTTCTCATAATTCCACATGCTTAGAAAGAACATCAAATACTCCCACAGAAACAGCCCTGCCTAATTGTGTGCCTGAGAGGAGATGTTCAGGAGTTTATACCCATCAATTGAAAGTCACACTTCACTGTCTAGCATCCTTTGATTACAGGGCACCCCCCACCTCCTCCCAGCAGAGACAACACAACGCAGCAGTTCAGACAAAAGGTCCAGCTGGACTGGACTGAATGAGATTTTCTTCTATCAATTTGTACAAAATCATGACCAGGATGGAACGTGCCATCAAGTCGTAGCCAGCTTGTGGCAACCCCATAGGCTTTTCAAAGCAAAAGGTGTTCCGAGGTGGTTTGCCAATGGAAGTGGTGGGAAATAAATTGAACAATAATAAGAAAAAAAAAATAATAGCAACCCTGAACCCCCTTGGAGGTCCCCCATCTAGATTCTAACCACCCTGCTCAACTTTCAATGTCTGATGAGACTAGGCTACCCTGAGCCATGCAGGACTGGGCATAAAACCATTATAAGGTCGGTCATATTACAAGATGCCCTGCTGACAAGATGTTAAGCCCACATTCTCTTCCCCAAGCCTAGAAGGTGACTCCAGTGCCTAGAGACTCTGCAGTTGTATTGTTCTCTACACAGGACCCCTAAAAGCATCCCTTTTTTGATCTGCAATTTTCACAGCTCTTGACCCTGCAGATTCACAGAGGGAAAAAAAAAAACATCCATTTCCCTCAAGAGGAGAGACATGCGCCTCCCACACATTCGGAGCTGCCAAACCTGTCTCTCTGTTAAAAACAGAGACACTGTCTTTGTCATCAGAGGCTGCCAATCTATTTGTATTATGTGCCAGACATGTACTGAGAAGGATTCCTACCCATGGAACAGCCAACCCCACTCCCTTCCCCCGGATTTTTCGGTTCACGGTATTCCCTCTGGTATCCCCCAGTTCTTTCAAACTCCTGTTTTGCCTGTACCTTTCACATTGCACTTGAAGGTCTGGCTGACCACTCCGGTGTTGTTTTCTTTTTCTGCTGGCCATTCGTATATATATACTGTTGTCCGAGACGACCCGGCATCAAGAACAATTCCATACTAAAAAACAGAGGAGTCGCTATTCAATAAACTGTTTTGGATAAAATATTGGTTAAATTAGAAAAGTAGGCTTGGACATCCTGAGAGCTACTTGGAAGCTTTGTGCTGGCTCACTGGCTTCTGTCCCTGGGCGTAGCTAATCTTCATGCCATATTGCATAAAAGGCTTTGGATTTCAGAATCTGTTTGCCAAACAGCACAGAGGGGAAGGCTATTGGTTGAAGGGGAGGGGATCCAAGTTTGTTGCCTCCTCAGGCTTATGGACCCATTTTCTAGTTCTTTTGATCCAGGCCACAAAACTGAACTTTGAACTGGAGGTCTTTCAATGGGCGGACAGGAAGAAGAAGAGTTGGTTCTTCTATGCCACTTTTCTCTACCAAAGGGAGTTTCAAAGCGGTTTACAATTTATTTCCCTTTCCTCTCCCCACAACAGACACCCGGTGAGGGAGGTGATGCTGAGAGAGCCCTGATATTACTGCTCAGTCAGAACAGCTCTATCAGCGCTGTGGCTAGCCCAAGGTCACCCAGCTGGTTGTTTGTGGGGGAGTGCAGAATCAAACCCGGCTCGCCAGATTAGAAGTCCGCACTCTTCACCACTACACTAAGCTGGTACTTATCCTGGATGCTTCAGGCTGATCCCACACCGAACAGGAGTTGGACTAGATGGCTTGTATGGACCCTTCCAACTCTAGGATTCTATAAGAGCACTCTGGGACTCTCCATATCCTTGACTTTGCAAATGTAGAATGTCAGGCTCTCATTCAGAATTGTGACAGGGGAAAAATGACAATGCAGTCTGTCATCAAGTCAACAGAAACTATTACTGTATCAGTTTAGTAATCTCCCCTGGCATTAACCTGAATCCCGAGGCATCACACAAGAATTTTGTTGTGCAAAGTCTTTGTTTTCTTTTATCAGGAATAATAAGGCCTGTAAATTTACTGTTGAAAAGGTGTATGATTAGACAGGTAGGGTGGGTCTCATAGACAAAGAGATAATGTGGGTAAAAGTGAAGACAGTCTTATAGGCCTTCCCTCCTGCTTCCCCACATGCCTTCAGCAAATGACTTCGGCAAACCACCAAGTACTTTCCCTAGGAATCTCCCCTCCCTGTAGGATTCTTATTATGTTCCGAGGGCAGAATTAGGCATGTTACCAGAAGACTCATAAGAACAAAGCCTAAAGATCCATCGAATTTAGCTTCTCTAAAATGAGCTGCATGGGGACCTGGTTTTGCCATTGTTATGAATAGTTGTTCCATTCTAAATCCTTTTCTGTGTGATTTTTCTCCTTCCTTTCAGCTTCCTGTTCTTTTCAGAGGGCTGGGATGAGTCATAAAGCCTAAAGCATGCTCCCCTGCAACCTCCATGAATTCCTGGGAGACCTTGCATCTACCCAACAGGTCTGAAACCAAGAATAGCGAGTCAAGCAAAGCGAAGTACTTGCTGTGCAAGACAGCTAGTCTAACTGCATGCGGAAGTTTGACTCTTGGATCCCAGGGGCAGGAACTTCTCTGGGTCTTTGCTTTGGAAACTTACAACTGAGCAATAACTCAAGAGAATCTTGTCCCTCCAAATAATCCAATTTTAAGCAGGCACTTGCGCTCTTAGACACTCAAACCTGTTAGACACTCAACGGGTTATATTCTAAATGAGCCAAAAGGTATTTTGCCATAACAAGCAACATGTTAGCAGTAATATTAAGAACAATGAAGCGGATGAGTCCCACAGGGCCTTCCATTCGAAACAAGGCCAAACCAGACAGACCATGTTAAATCGAAACAACAACGCTTACCCTCAAACCCACTGATTACTCATTATTCACTTAATAATAATCCACTGGTGACACACCAAGCTATCCTCCAGTGCAGAATACCCAGTCACACCCCTAAACCTATGGCAGACTTTCTGTAAAACCTGGCAGGCTTGCAGAGTGGCTGCAACTGGAATGGGCACCATAAAGAAATGCAATGTGAAATGGTTTGCAAGGAGACCAGAGCAATCTTATAGAAGGGTCAGCTGCTGAATACATTCTTCATTCAGAGCCATTCTCGGCCTTTCTCAGTAGGCAGGCTGCCATGGGGGGGGGGGGGTGAAGGAGGAGACAAAGAAATGAATGTAGAATCGTGAAATCCTTCCATAACCCTGTTATTAAGCTCGAGGGTATGTGCGTATTTCTGCACGTATGAACCCCGAGTGCTTTAGAAGTTATTGGTAAGTTTGGAGGCTTTTGCCTTTCCTGAAAGAAATAATTTGCTTAAATTGTCCCTTATCACTTTCAGGCACCTGACCAAGTACACCGATTTACCGGATGGGGCATTATTTTCCTTGATGCTTTAAATATGCTGACAGTGAAATCTCTACGCTCTCTCAAGGCAAAGCTGGTCACGTCAAGATCATGGCTACTAGGGGATGAGAGCAGGGATCACCACGACAGGATTTTTTAAAAAAATTAAAATGTCCCTGTTCTAAAAAGAACTTCTGATACTTTGCAAACGGTCATGTTCTAAATTAGTCTTAGCACCTTTACTAGCACCATACAAAGAAGATCCGGTTGAAAAAAATCAAATAAAAAATATACATTAGATGAATTTTCAATTAATACAATAACTGCTCTGGTGAATCAAATGAACGCTCTGTAGAAATCTTGCTGCCTTCTCTCAGGCATCGTGTCAACAAAAAGATCACAGACATCTCCTAAATTAAAGGTCATTTTATTTAACAAACAAGGCCACCTCAGCAGAGAGGGCAGGCTACAAATTCAGAGAAATAAAATAAAAACAGTAAAACAAGTGGAGCAAAACAGTCTTTTGCCCTTCCCTAACCACAGCAGTCATTGAGCATATGATAAGAGTGTTCAGTGAATGGAAAACAAGCCCTTCACAGAGAAATGACTCGGTTTTGGCTCAAGTACGGTAAGCAGGAATATTGTTTCACCAAAGCAAGGAGGCCAAAATTATACCATGTTCAATGGCCACTTTCTGGGAGCATGATAATCAATTAGCCCCTTGAGGCCTTCCTCTAGAAATGTCATCCCACAATTTTGGTTTCCACTACTTAAATCCTATTATTTCAACCAGAGTTGAGCAGATTTTGATCACCTCAGAGTACACAAAGGAACATGTCCCATAAATAATTTCTCCTCCTGGTTTCTTCTCCCCTGGTATTAGCAGGAAGAAGGATAAGACTGTCAACATGTTCCAACCAGTGAAGCAAGTGAGAAGTTACACCCTTCGAGCTTAACTCCTTTGGAAAGAGACACACATCCAAAGCCGTAAGCCTCTGAGGCCTCTAGGCACATAACTGTCCACAGAGATCTTCTCCATAATGATCTCATCCTAATATGTTGATATGCTGCATTTTGTTTGTCTATGGATAGATTCAAATGGGTAGCTGTGTTGGTCTTAAGTAGCAAAATAAAATCAGCGTACAGTAGCACCTTTAAGACCAACAAAGATTTATTCAAGGCGTGAGCTTTCAAGTGCTTGCACTTGAAAGCTCACGCCTTGAATGCCCTATATACTCACGTATAAGCCTAGTTTTTCAGCACCTTTTTTCACACTGAAAAAGCCCTCCTCAGTTTATACGCAGGTATATATGGTAATTGAAATAAAAGCCTGCTCCAGCCATCCAGTCGTTGCTCTGGCAGCTTGTAGGACCATCAACGGTTTGACTGAGGGACTCTAATCTTTTTTTTCCTTTTGCCTTCACTTCCTCTTCTTAATCACTTTTCCCAAACTATTATTTTGGTTTCTGTGGGTGAAAAGCAGGGTACAAAAACCAGCAGCTATTCATCCTCTTGACTTTTCTGCATTTGTTGGTGGGGGGGGGAGACTGGATGGGAGAGCCTGTGATGATGGAGCATTTCCCACCCAAGGCTTATATGCGAGTCTATAACTTTGCCCAGATTTTGTAGTAAAATTAGGTGCCTCGGCTTATATGTAAGTATATACGGTAAATCTTTGTTGTCTTAAAGGTGCTACTGGACTCTGATTTATTTGTTTGTCTACATCCTGTTTTGAGCTTTTCCCCTTCAAATGAAAAAAAAAATCATACTGTGGAAACTTTTGTTAGCCATCTTGGGTAATATTTGATCCAGTGACTGAATAAACTGATGCTGATTGACCCATTTACTTCCTTTATACCGCCCTTTTCTCCCCAATGGGAACTCAGACAGCTGGCATCCTTCTCCTCTCCTCCATTTCATCCTAGTGAGCAGCTTAGGCTGAGTACGTGGGATGGAGCCACCAAATTAACTTTCTTTAATTAACTTTTTATCTATAATCAGTTATACCTATGAGGCTGGGACTTATTTTTAATTGTATATCAATTTTATATTTGTATGTAAACTGTGCTGGTAAACCGCTTGACTGATCTTTGATTAGCATAAAAGTTTAAATTAAAAATATTGTGTGAGCAGTCTCACCTTCTGAAGGGAACCCTTTCCCTTTCCCCTGACCGGCTATAACCCAGCATGATAACTGAAAGGACACTCTGGCTATCCAAACAAGGTTGTCAGAGGTTTCCCCAACTAGAGAGGAAACAACCAAGGCACAAGAGCCATAGCCAGAAGAATGAGGTCACTTGGAAGGTATCCTTTTCATAGGTCTTCATTCCACATGCTGGGCTTTTTTTTTTGGAGGGTCAAGGAGGAAGAAGAGGGTCAAGGAGTGTCTATGGCACTCAAGCATCACCTCCCCAATCCTTCTCAGCAACTTTGACGGCATTGGTGATTTAACAGCCTTAAGGACCACAGTTTTCAAGGAGCTAAATTCTAGACCAGACCAAATGCCATACAAGTGCAGTATAATTTAAGAACCAAGTGTGTGTGTTGGGGGGGGGGGAGGTGGTCACAGATTTCGGCACCTGAAAAGGCATGAGGAGGGACATGATTGCCTGATCCTGCCATGCTGGCCATGTGGCATTTTTTTTAATGGCTGAGTTCAGCTCTATCATGGTGATGGTGCCCAAGAACATCTTAACGTATTGTTTGTCCCAGAGTGACCGACTGACATTTTCCAGTGGAATTTACCTGAAGAGCTTTCCTATGACCAAGGCTGGTGATGCATTTCCAGAACAAGAGGAAGTTCAAACATGCATGCCCGTCCTTCCTTCTAAGGTCAGATGAAAGGAAAAGGCTGTGGTTATTTGTGTTGGGAATGAAAAACATTCTCCGCGTGTTCAGAAACAGTGGGCTGGCTCTCGCACTTCTGTTCCACTAGTGGAGGTGCTTTCCTCTAACAGAAGCTTTCTAAGGAATCACAAAAAAATTCACTTACTCCTGTCAGAGGAAAATCCCTCCACTGGCAAAACGAGCCTGCAGGATCCATCCAGCGACTTCATTTTACACTACATGATTAGGAGCTGTGCCCTGGCTCTGAAAATGGCTTTGGGGGCTCATCCCTCCTTCAGATGGCACAATGGATACCAATCACACCCTAGACACTTACCTTCAGACCTGGTGAAAGGACAGCTTTTTGATTCAGCTGGACAAGAGTGATGGCAACAATCACAGCTATGCTTAAGAGCAGGAAAACGAAAGCAACAACGGCTGGCATTTTGTACAGGACCCGGAAGCCTAAAGATAAGAAAGCAACAACTTACATTATGGAGGTGAAGGGTTTTGCATCATTTTTCTTGCATTCAGAAACTCCTTGTCCTGCATTTGCTTAAGATGTCAAAGAGGAACCCCTTTTTTAGAAAGCTGTCTGTCAATTCACATTTTGCAAAGCTCATGTGGGGCAGCCACAGCCACCATGAGGACTCTGGATCATAACTGGGCCTCAACATCCATGCTGGGGGGGGGGGGTGTCTCAGTTTGGATTGGAACTGTGTTTTGTGCAGAGAAGACACTTAAGCTTTCCCTGTGGTGCCATTTTCCGGAACCGAAAGACCGTGAAGCCACAGTATTTGCCTCACGGGGGAAACTGCCATATACCGATGACTACCTGTACATTTCCCCAACATAGGAATAGCAAATCCTGGGACCACTTCAAGTCTAGACCAGCGTTTCCCAAAAGTGGGTCACAAAATCTCTGAAAGTGGGTTGTGAGACAGCCCTCCCTAACCTTTTAGAGATCCAGCTTGGTGTAGTGGTTAGGAGTGCGGACTTCTAATCTGGCGAGCCGGGTTTGATTCCCCACTTCTCCATATGCAGCCAGCTTGGCCTCACCACAGCACTGACAAAGCTGTTCTGAGAAAAGCAACATATAAGAACCAACTCTTCTTCTTCTTCAGTAATATAAGGGCTCTCTCAACCTCACCCACTTCACAGGGTGTCTGTTGTGGGGAGAGGAAAGGGAAGGTGACTGTAAGCCGCTTTGAGACTCCTTTGGGTAGAGAAAAGCCGCATTTAAGAACCAACTCTTCTTCTTTTTCTTTCCGCTTCACTCAGAGCAAGAAATGGCAGGCACAGGGTGGGAAGGCTCACTCTAGCCACCATTTTGAAAATCCCCACACTGAGGTACCATTGAGGGCACCATAGTTGGGAAATCCTGACAAGAGAGAGAACCACTGTGATTTCTGCCTAATAATCTAAGGTTGTCATTCCCCTCCCTTCACTGCTTTGGCTCCTGTGCAGGAGCACAAATCTCAGATGAATGGCATGCACCGGGCCAAGTACTCCCCCGTGCAGGAGCAGGAAGAGGTGAGGCAACCTGCTCCAACTTCAGCCTGCAGTCTGTTGCTAAGCCTCCAGAGTGGAAATGGAGCTTCTACTCCTTTCTGCCTGTGACATAGCTATGAGAAACACAGGAACCTGGTAAGAAGAAATAAGTGGGGAGCAGCCTAGATCAGTAGAATGACTCTCAGCCAAGTGTATCAAGGTGATCTTGTATCTCTTGATAAACTGGGTGGCTGGCTTTCAAAAAAGCAGCCCAAAAGCTGCAGTACCAGGCCAAATACTGGCAAAGCTTCCACATCCTCAGAGAACTCCCCAGGAACACATTTATCTTTAAATGGACCAAAAGCAAATAACACGCACATGCACACACCACCCAATTGTGATGAAGACTCAGCATGCCTCAAGAGGCACAGACCGCTGAAAGCAGTTGAGCATAAAAAAGAAAAGAAAGCAGAAAGAAAATACTGGCTTGCTGAATCTTCTAAAAATGCCTATAGACTGGAGGTAGGGCAATTTTTAAGGTGGAAGGGGAACAGTGAACGCAGCAGGGAAAACTTATGGACTTGGCTCAAGTTCTAATCTGGATTCTTGCTTTAGATCCCCAAAAACACTTTTTAAAAATAGGGTTTTCTCTGCAGAAGGGGTGCTGCACTTTCTTACTGAATCTAAAAATACTTTTTTGGGGTTGTTTTTCACCTTTTAAGGCACTCTCTATATACTCCTGAGGTCAAATGTAAACCATTTTTACACAGGTTATAAACGTCTATTTATTTGTAGCTGAGAATAAAAACGGCCTTGACTCAGGCAGGGTGCAGTAAGAGAGCCTCAAAGGAACGTTCAACCCTCAGGACATGGAGATTCTTAGAAGCCTTGGAGGAGACAATTAACAGGGACTGCAGAACGGCTGCATATTAAAACCGTCTCCAAAATATTAAAGGCAACAACTTTTAGGCCAGAAAATCTCAGGCTGCTGCAAAATGGCCTGGGTTCTCTTCCAGCAGCCATATGCATCTTGTTTTAATTGTAGCTCTGCAAGTTCCTAGCCCTCCAGAGAGATTATTCCCAAAGGCAACGGAGGAGGGGTGGGGGAGCCGAGACCTTCAGCTGGCTCCGAACAGGAAGTCTTTAGGCAAATGGCCTAGAAGATTCTGCATCTCTCAAGAGGCTTGTAGACTATTTTGGTCATATCCTTTATTTGGGGAGAAAGGAATTTCTACTCTCCTCTTTTCGTAAAAGTATGCAAAAGGAGGAGATTTTTGTTTGTTTTTAAAGAATTGTTGGTTGTTGGGGGTATCTCTGCCTACTGGAGGTATTCAGCACTTAAGTGGGAAATAGCCAGAACACCTTTCCTTTGGGAAAAAACCCAATGTGGTCCTATTAGTGCTGTCCATGATGAACAAAAGGGTTTTGTAACACAGAGATGCAGGGTAAAGTGCCTCCCTCTCCCTATCAGATTAGTTCTTATACAAAAACATGTCTTTTCCACCCAGAACTTTTTCTTAGCGAGTCATAGGATGCCATCTTAGAATTCAAGAGATACAAGTTCAGTTCCTGGCTCTGATCACTTTGAATTTAATTGTAATCTCATTATTGTTCAGTGAAAATAACGTCCCTAACACTTCCTTTAAGGCGTATTATATCAAAGGCCAAAGTGTTCAGATGTTGCAATCAATAATGTTGATTTTAGCTAGCACCATGGGGAGTCTCCAACTGTTCCTCTGTCGTCTACTTGCCTTCAATTACTTATATTTATTTTATTTTTCAGATTTTTTTTACACACACTCCATACAATGAGAAGATTAAAACATTGAAAAACTAAATCCAGATTATATTAAATCCCAAGAGCTCACTACCTTTGGGAGTAGCCTTATAGTTTTGTTTTTTCTGCTGAAGCCGGTAAACCATGTAAACTGGCCTACATGTGCTGAAATGGTCTTGTCCTCCTATGAGTTACATCTTTTGAATGCCATTTGTGCCTACAGAAGCAAGTTTTGCCTCACCCAGAGCATTTATGCACTGGGAACTTCACTGCCCCAGCTCCCGTGCAGGAACACAAATTAGGGGCAGATGAGGTGCACAAGGGCAAATTCTCCCCCCCCCCCCCATGAGGGTGCAGGAAGAGGTGAGGCAACCTGCCACGACTAAAACTCCAGCCTGCAGCCCAGCATGAAACCTCCAGTGCGTAAACGGTCCCAGTGGTTTAAAAAGGCTGCCTCACCACTTGCTGATGTTAACACAGAAAGTGTCATGTAAGTTTCTGATGCTTATTATGTTTATATTGTTGCAAATAGATAACCGTGGACAAGTGTTTCCAGTAAAAGCAGAGAGGGCATATATATCCATGAACCTGAAAGCAGCCTTTTCCCAAGGAAGTGCATGACATACAAATGAAATACCCCTTGCCTTATTCATCAGCCAATGGAGCGTCTGCCAGTGGCAATTTCATCACTACGCACTTTATAAATTCAAGCCCAGTTAGCAAACCTTTTGGAAAAGGCACAGCGCAGGCTCTCGTGTTGGCAGTGCATTTTATTGACATGGTAGCTGGGTTCCAACATGTTTGGGGCATGAGGCACTGGGCAATATTCTGTCTTCATTTATACCTAATCAGGTTCCTGTCTTCTACCCAGAAAACATCCATCAAAATCTCTGCTGGTGAGATTGTTGCCATTTCCCCAGTAGGAAGTGTGCCTTTGAGGTAGTTCCGTGGATCTGGCTCAAAGGATCAATTTACAGTACAATCCTGTGCAGCCGTATTCCAGTTTAAGCCCATCCACTTCAGTGGGTTTACAGTGATGTAACTCTACACTGGATTGATTGCACGGCCACATTGCTAACTCTAGCAATCCTGAAAACTCGGGTTAAAGGACAGCATTTTTAAAAGCAATAAAGCCAAGAGCTTTAGATTGCTAAACAGAAAATATGATCTCAAAAAGACTTTACACCAGCTTCTTCTGGACACTAAAAGCTAGCTCAAACAAGGCAACAGCCCCCGGCATTTTGTAAGTTGCCAACTCTAGAAATTCTTGGAGATTTTTTTAGAGGGGGGATATGGGGAGGGCAGGGTTTGGAGAGGAGCTCAGCTGGGATGTGATGCCATAGACTCCACCCTCTGGAGCTGCCCCTGGAGAGAGGTGGATCTGGAGATTAGTGGTAATTTTGAGAGTGCTCAAGGCTCCACCTTGAAGTTGGCAACCCAGTACTAAAACGTAGGCTGGTTGAAAGCCCCCTGCCTAATCTCCTGTAAGAGTCACTTTCAGGATAGCAGTCTGAACAGCTCTGCAGATGGGGGAGGGGGACTGGCTCTTTTTTGGCCACTGCTCCTCAGATGTATGATATCGGCAAAGAGATTTAATGGGCTTAATTTCAAAAACTGCATTGACTTACATTAGGTCTGCAGGGCACAGGAGTTGGCATGTTTGCAGGCAATTGTAGAGAACATGTTTCTGCATGCCTTTATTGGAGGGGGGCAGACAGGAAAATGAAAGAGGGCATTCCTGAAAGTCTGCACATAGGGGAACGGGCAGAGTTGAAGGTAGGCTGCCTGGCTTCCACCTCATGGGAATCAGCCTACGACAGCATTTGAGAAAAGTGAGAAATGCTGGCGACATCTCAGTCTGCAGTAGAGTTTCCCTAGCAGAACAGCTGCCTTCTGGAACAAGGAGTAAAATAAATACAACCGATTCCCCAGTACAAATCCAGTTATGTACGCAAGACCACACAAGAACATTTGTTTCCAAAGCTGACTAAAGAATTGCTAAAAATGAAGTTGGCTCGGCAGCTACTCGTTTTCCAGTCTCAAAACATGGCCTGAGCAAGCCCCCTTTGCACATGCGTATAAAAATGGACAGCACCGGTTAAAATGCATCTTGGTGCGTCGCCATGCCAGCCTGGGGAAAGCACTCACCTGTTTGCTCACAGGGTTGTCGAGACAGGGCCGTAAACATCTCCTTGTTCAAACTGCACAGTAGGAGAAATACACATTTGGCATCAGAGGAGTTGATGAGAACAATGTGAAAGAGATTCAGACCTTTCGAGTATTTTTGACCCTGTAAAAAGGCTCAAGACAAAAAGAGTTTCACAGGGAAGGGGAGAAGGCTTTTTGAAATACCAGTTTCAGAAACAGAACACATGAATACACAAAGCTGCCTTTTACTGAGGACAACTATCGCTCTTTCAGGGTCTACTTGACTGGTGGCAGCTCGCTTGGGCCTCCAACCGAGATCTTTGACATCATGAACTCTCTTTAACTGTAAGGATAGATTCGGGTGGGTAGCTGTGTTGGTCTGGCGTAGCAGAACAAAATTTGAGTCCAAAGGCACCTTGAAGACCAACAAAATTTTGTTCAAGGTGTGAGTTTTGTGTGCTGAGGAAGTGTGCAGGCACACAAAAGCTTTGTTGGTCGTCAAGGTGCCACTGGACTCAAGTGTTGTCCTTCTCTTTAACGGGGGGTGCTAGGGATTGAACCAGCATGCAAAACCAACTCGTCCGCTGGACCATGGCCCTCCATAAAAGAGGGAGTGGCACAGCTGTTGGGGTGTCCAGACCAAAGAGCAGTGTGGTCCAGTCCTCAGCTAGCAGAGTCCTCAGCTAGCTAGCAGCAAGAGGAGAGCTCCCTTAAAGCTCAAAATAAAGCAGGAGTCCAGGCACAGTAAAGACCCGGTTTCCAGAACGGAAGTTTTACTCTGCTGCCACAGGCTAACACAGCTGGCCATCTAGAACAACAGATCAAAGCAACTTCCTACAGCATCCAAGGGCCAATTACATTTTGTGCTCAGATATGGAACGTTGGGTACAAAATGCCTGCTGGGACATTCACATATAATCCAGTCTGTGCTCTTTAGGAAGACTCCCAAGGGGGAAGCTGGGAGGGGGGGTGTCCAATCACCACTTCCTCTTATTTTAAAGATACCTCTAGTACAGGCGTGCCTTTCAGACCTGATAAGAGTACATGCTCTGTACTCAAGCACTTGAGAACAGAATGTGACTTGAGAATTTGCCCTCATTTGCCTAGCAGAGGCAGAACCAAAGGAAAGCAGGAGGGGTTGGGATGTGGCAGGTGAACTTGTGGTTAAACAGAATAGGATGTGCGTGTTCACAGGTCTGGCAATTGTGCATGCAGAAACGAATGGCAGGGCCCATGCTTGTGTGCCACAAAGCCAATTCTGAGATGCCAGTGGCGGAAAGGGCCGTCAAGGCACGGCTGATTTATGGCAACCCTACAGGGGTTTCGAGGCCAGAAGCGTCCAGAGGTGGTTTGCCACTGTTCGCCTCCTTGTCACACAACACTTTTGAGACTGCCATCGACATGCTCACCAGGGCCAGCCCTGCTCAGTTCCCCAGACTGGCCTAGCCTGGGCTGTCCAGGACAGAGCTCTCATAAGGAGCCATATTTGGGGAACTCATTGAGAGGTCTGACAAGAGGATATGTGCAAGGGAGAAGCATGTCCAGAAATGTCCATGTGTCCAGCACATGATATGGGCTTTGCATACGTGTGTGTGTGTGAATTTACAGAGAAGGGTCTGTGTCGTATTGGCATGAAAGCCACACATGAGTATGCACCATGTTCTCCATGAACATCCCACAGGAGGAGAGGCCCATGGGTTTAGTAGGCAGAGATTGCAGCCTCAGCCTGTGGCAGACCACCGTTTTAGACAGTAAAGGCAGCACCATCGGGCCTTGATTTTCCAAAGCAGGTGGCTCAGCATGCACAAACCCGCATGCCTGCACCTACACACACACACAGCTTGGGAAGTCCCATTCAAACTAATCGATACCAGCACTGCTGTGGGCACTCTCCAACTCCCATTATTTTAAAAGTCTAGCGTAGAGGAGCCAGCGTTGGAAGGAAGATGCGATTCGTCTCGAAACAAAAGCCATAGGTCTGAAAGTTTCGGGGTCAGCCAAAGTCCTATCCCAGATACCTTCAGGTCGTCCACACTTCTACGAACCTGCAATGATAATGCGGACCCCCCACCCTAGGCAAGAGGGCTTCTGTCTCCGACCTCCCCGCGCCACCCCCCGCGCCCTGTCTGCGCATCCTTTCAGCATCCCGGCTGGATCCTCCGCGCAGGAGTCCCTTCGCCCCCTCGCCGGCAGCTCTGTCGGGAGGCGCCCACCCGGGGGCCGCAGCTGCCTGCCCTCCCCCCCCCGGCCACCGCAGCCTCGCGGCTGCCGGCCCAACTGCGTAGCCCGTCGCCCCCCCCCCCCCACCAGTGCGCGGCTCCTTCCCGCAGCAGGCGGCAAGCGGACCAGCCCCGCGCCCCGCGCCAGCCCCCCGCCCGGTACCTCTTCTCTGCCGCGGGCTCGCAAGCGGCCGCCGCCGTCGGCCAGGCGCCTCTAGCCTCGGCTCGGCTCCTGCGGAAAGGAGGGAGGGGGCCGCGGCGGCTCCGGCCGGGGCTCCAGCATCCTCGGCGGAGGGAGGGAGGGAGGGAGGGGGAAGAAGAAGAAGAGCAGCAGCAGCAGCAATCCGCTTCCCCCCCCCCGGCCGGCGCAGCGCTCCCCCTCGCGCGCTGGCTATAAAGCCGCCCGGCACTGCCGCTGGCCCCGCCCGCCCGCCTGCCTGTCCTCCTCGCCCGCCTGCTGCTGCTGCTGCTGCTGGCGCGGCAGGGGAGGGGGCAGCCGGAGGAAGGCGCCCTGCGAGCGCACCGGCCGACCGAGACGCTTCTCTCCCAGGCCAGGCTGCAGGCTGCAGGCCGCGGCAGAGAGAGACGCATGAATACCCGGCCCCCCTTCGTGTGGGCTGCACCTCCTGGCCGCCCCGAGGATCGTAGAATCCCTGTGTTGAAAGGGGGCACCAGGGTCATCTAGTCCAACCCCCTGCACAATGCAGCAACTTGCAATTACCTGCCTACCCGCGGTGACCCCGCTGGTTTCGTGCCCAAGTGATCCCCCCCCCCCACTGAAAGTCTCCAGAGGGAATTCACCCACCGTCCCGCAGTGACAATCAGCAATTCACTGAGCATGCAAGGAAGGGACTGACCTAACGTATCTCATGCAGGCGTTTCTGTTAGGTATCCCCTGCTTTTTAATCCCCAAAGAGCTCAGGCTCCCCCCCCCCTTTCTATGCCAACCTGTGCCCCATGGTGGTTATCTTGCTTCTATAGCATAGGGGTTTGGTGCCTAGGAGTGGCAGCTTCTACTCTGGCAAGTCGGGTTTGATTCCCTGCTCCCCCACATGCAGCCTGCTGGGTGACCTTGGGCCTGGTAGAGCAGCCCTGTCATGGCTACCACCAACCTCACAGGGTGTCTGTGGTGGGGAGAGGAAAGAGAAGGCGATTGTAAGCCGCTTTGAGACTTCTCCCAGTAGAGAAAAGCGGCATATAAGGACCAACTCTTCTTCTTTGTCTAGGTGGAGGGAGATTGACTGGCCCAAGGACATTCATTGATCCCATGATCATCTCTTTGGCTTTTTTTGACACGTGGCATTTTCCTGACCCTGGTGTCCATGAGTCTGAGTGATGACCCAACCTTAAAACTGGGTAGATCTGCTCATGGGAAATCGACCACCTCAAAGTTTCCAATGGGCAGGCAAATCTATTTAATATATCCCTGCACCTGCCACTTTTTGATCATGCTGCCCCTCGAGGCATTTTTGTAGAAAACAAACAACACAAATTAAAAGCGTTGCTAAAACCGTAGTTGAAATTTAGCAGATCAATGAAAAGCCATGATTACCCATCTCGCCTCCAAACCCCAAGGGATTTAAAGAGGGGGGAGGGGTATTTGACCAGCTTTCCAAATGGGAGAGGTGGGTGTGCCAGGGATTCCAAACTGGGGCCACTGCTGAGAAAGGCCTCCTCTGTTCGAGAGCCTGATGCCCAGTCAAGGACTTCAGTGAATCAACTCAGCACATAGGAAAGCCTAGGCAGGCTTTCAAGCTCAAAATCAGCCACTTGAATGGCACCTGAAAACTAACAGATCACCTGCAGGACAT
Source organism: Paroedura picta (assembly GCF_049243985.1). Taxonomy (NCBI): domain Eukaryota; kingdom Metazoa; phylum Chordata; class Lepidosauria; order Squamata; family Gekkonidae; genus Paroedura; species Paroedura picta. The sequence continues at coordinate 39,085,587 of NC_135379.1, forward strand.
TCCAAACTGGACACTTCCTCTTCCTCTGACCGACTCCATTGACTGCTTGTGTGTTAGCCGAGGTCATTGCCCATAGGGGTAATCGACCTGTGGTCCTCCAGATGTCCATGGACTACATTTCCCATGAGCCCCTGCCAGCATTTCACTTGCCCAGACTGTCTTGAGGGACACTTTCAGAGAAGCAATTTTAACACCGGAGATCTGGAGCTGATCTCACCTGCCAGTGCAAAAGGTAGCAGCGTGTTTTAATTGTTTGCTGCTTCTCCGTTCTGCAGTGCCCAGAAGATGCTGTCTCCGCTCCTTCCCCTGCCTCTGCCAACTGGCTATTTGTTCACCACACCATTCATCTCGGCCCATCATCCCTGATAAATCTGCAGGCTTCTTAAAGCTCCATCTGCAGAGCAGGTTTTAGCTGCCGGTGCCATTTTCCTTGTCTTTCTCCAGGCTGTTTCGTTTGCCTTCCCTGGGTCCTGCATGTGGCTGTTAGCACAAACCAGAAATTTACAAATAGCATATTGTCACATTCTGAATGGAGGTCTCCATGCCAGATCCTGGCTAGAGAGAAGTTGCCAGCTGGTCAGTCCTTATTTCACTCATTCCTTCCTTTCTGACTCCACTCTTTCCTATTTCATCCACAGCCTGTTTTGGGAGCAGGAAGAGGGGATTCTAATGCAAGGCAGAGACCTGCAGGAGACTCAGGCTCCTCTAATGCCTAGTAGGGGTAGTCAAACTGCGGCCCTCCAGATGTCCATGGACTACAATTCCCATGAGCCCCTGCCAGTGATTGCTGGCAGGGGCTCATGGGAATTGTAGTCCATGGACATCTGGAGGGCCATAGTTTGACTACCCCTGGGCTAGAGCAGCAGTCCCCAAGACGATACCCCTGTGTACCAAGGTGTCCAGCAGCATCTTCTCTGTGCCTACCAGGTGCTTTAAGAAAGTGGGCAAGAGCTAAGTGGGGCTTTTAGCCAACCGGGTTTCTGATTGGCAGTGCAGATTAAAAAGGCATCCTGCTTAACAAGAGTTTCCACCTGAATTGCTAAAGAGTGACTATTAGAGCTATATATAACCTTGATCCCTGACAATTTGTGGTTGGCTCCACCTCCTGCAGCACCCATTATGGGACTGGCTGCACCCACGGAAGCAGCGATTTTGTGATTGTCCTCCCCCCCCCCCCACCGGTATCAGAATTCCAAAGGATGCCTGCAGGTTCAGTGCGGTTGGGGACCCCTGGGTGGGAACATCGGATGGATCTAGGAGACCCAGGTTCAAAATCTCCACTGGGCTGTGAAGGGCACTGAGTGATCTGACTTTGAGCAGGTCCCTCTCTCATACAGTCTCACCAACCTCACCAAATTGTGGTAAGGATAAAATGGAGGAAGGGGACCCATTTACGCCAGCTTTTTTGATGAAGGGCAGGACTAAAAGGAACTTAATAAATTAATATGTTCTGAATCATTCTTGGATTGTCCTGCAATAACAAGGGATGTTCCCAGTGGGTGCTAAGCATTCTCTGTCTCCTGCCCCCACTATTAACAATGAGGGGCAGAAAAGAGAGAGGAATGCCTTTGTATTTAGACTGGAGGGACTCTGCACAGGATTCCCCAGTTAGGGAATAATTTCTGTACACGTTCCAAGCAAAAGTTTGAGTCCAAGTAGCACCTTTAGCAAAGTTCTGTTCAGAGTATATGCTTTTGCATTTATGCATACTGTTAATTGTATCTGAAGAAATTTGCATGCACACAACAGCTTCTACCTTGAATAAAACTTTATGTATTGTATATATAATTACATGTATATGTCACCACTCACGAATCTGCCATGTTTGTTGGTCTTAAAGATGCCCCTGGACTCAAAGTTTGCTCTGCTGCTTCAGACCAACACGACTACCCACCTGAATCAGCTTGCATCAGGCAGGCACAGGCTGATGGGAAGCGAACCCTTGGCAGTTATTCCCCAAGTCAGAGCCAATTCCTTAAATGAATAATCTCTCAGTCACCGAAGTCTTGTATGTTATTCCTTCCCAAATTGCTTCCTATCAGTCATTTCAGCACACCCACCTTTCCTCAGTTGACTTCAGGGGCTTGTTGTTGATCGTCTTGATTGCAGTCACTTTTGTTACTCCACAGTAGGATATATTTTAAAAGACAAACAATTGCCCTCATAATTTGTGTTTTAACCTCTAAAACGGAGGGGGGGAGGAATGCCTGTTTTAATAGCTTGTCTTTCACACTGGCATTTTTGTGGAAATACAGTGTCAGTGTCTTGAAATATGCATACTAATTGCTGGAGCGCATGTTCGGAGGAAAGATCATACATTTTGAAGAAAAAAAAGTGCCACTTGCTTGGTGATGAATGCAATATGACTTGCCTTCTAGAGCATGTCACATGCAAGAAGAAAGAGGAATAAAGATCATCAGAGTCCAAGCACTCGATCTGCCATCTTCGATCACTCAGCATCTTGCAGTTTTTGTTTATTGCAGACTAGGCTTTTTACTCTAGAGTTCTTGCTTTAAGGTAGACCCAGTTCTGCTTTAAAGGAAGCTGATTTCTGTAAATGGTATATACTGTTGAAATGGATTTGCTTTCATTGAATCATTTATTCTTGCTGAAGGAGCCAGTTTGGTGTAGTGGTTAGGAGTTTGGTGTAGTGAGAGCCAGTTTGGTGTAGTGGTTAGGAGTGCAGATTTCTAATCTGGCATGCCAGGTTCGATTCTGTGCTCCCCCACATGCAGCCAGCTGGGTGACCTTGGGCTCGCCACAGCTGTTCTGACCAAGCAGTGATATCAAGGCTCTCTCAGCCTCACCCGCCTCACAGGGTGTCTGTTGTGGGGAGAGGAAAGGGAAGGTGATTGTAAGCCGCTTTGAGCCTCCTTTGGGTAGAGAAAAGTGGCATATAAGAACCAACTTCTTCAACGGGGCAAGGAACTAGGTTGCACCCCAACCAATAGAAGCCCTTCTGATATTCACTAGGAATTGACTTCATGGTTTGCAGCCATGGGGACTATTATCCTGTGGGATTACTTGGAAATGATCCTTGGGATTCACAGAATGTTAGGTTACATCTGTAGACCATGGATCCCCAGCCTCATGGAACTTCTGGGTACTTTTTAGAGGACAGGTAGGGGGTATAGGGTAGTAAGTCCCCAGGTTGGGATCTGGGAATCCCCTGGAATTGTAGGTCATCTCCAGCCTAAAGTTGACCTGCAGAAAATGGCTGCTTTGGAGGCTGGACTCCACTGAGGTCCCCCCCAGCCCCAGATCCTGCCCTCTTCTGGTTCCACCCCCAAAGTCCCCAGGAGCTGGCAACTCTAAGTGGGTATTGCAACAAAATGGTTGCCCTGGTGGCTGGGTCCTTTCACAATATATTGTGAGGTTCCATAAAATTTTAGGTGGTTTGGGGCCTCCAAGAATCCTCCAAGCATACAAGAGCAAGCTTGGTTTAGTGGTTAAGAGCAGCGGCTTCTAATCTGACAAGCTGGGTTTGATTCCCTGCTTCTCCCCCACATGCAGCCAGATGGGTGACCTTGGGTTCACCACAATGCTGATAAAGCTGTTCTGACCGAGCAGTAATCTCAGGGCTCTCTCAGCCTCACCTCCTTCACAGGGTGTCTGTTGTGGGGAGAGGAAAGGGAGGGTGACTGTAAGCCACTTTGAGCCTCCTTTAGGGAGAGAAAAGCAGCATATAAGGACCAACTCTTCTTCTTCTTCTGGTTCAGTGAGGCTGTTTTCAGCAGTGAATGTCTAAGAAGGGCGTTGTTGACCTGAAGGTGCCCAGAAGCACCGAACAATTTTCAAATTATCTGAGTGCTCTGAAAGGAGACGATGAACTACTGCAGTTAAAAACAGAGCATAGGAATGTGTGAAACTGCCTCATGCTAATTCACATCTATCTAGCCTGGTATTTGTCTTCTGGACCAGCTACAGCTCTCTCCAGGGAATTCCGGTCAGAAGGATTTCCCCAAACCTGCCGCTTGAGATCCTCTACACAAGGGGTGGGCAAACTGTGGCCCTCCAGATGCCCATGGACTACAATTCCCATGAGCCCCTGCCAGCTGGCAGGGGCTCGTGGGAATTGTAGTCCATGGGCATCTGGAGGGCCACAGTTTGCCCACCCCTGTGTCTACACAGAAATTCCATCAAATCAAAACCGGAGAGCTGCTGCATGCAAACCTTGCTCTGCCACATTTCCCCCAGAAGGAAAACCCACCCAGACACACAAGCTAAGCCACGGTTTGGCTCAGACGGCTTCCCAGGTGGAACAGCATCCACAGAGCCATCTTGGCAGCCCAGAGGGAACAGAAAGCTGGGATGGAAAAGTTGTTCAGGAAAGAAAGAAATATTGTCAGGATTAACGGTCTCCTCTGCCGTAAGATCTGTCCAGCACGAGACAGCAAATGGAACTGAAACCCCCCGCATCGGAACCTCGCTTATCGTGAAACGGCGTACCTTGTGTCAGGATTCAGTCCATCCCCTTGCAAAGGCAGTGGCATAGCTCACATCGATCTTCACAAGCAGGAGAATCCAATGGCGCGTCCATGGTTTTTTTGACCGGACAGAAATTCAGCTGAGATGTGTTTAAAAAAAAAAATTAAAAAACCAACCTGACGTCAAAAGCGAGATTCTTTGGGAGGGAATTTCTGGGATAATGACAACCCTCCTTGTGCTCTATCATGATAATTGACAAAATCACCACAATTCAATTTTTGGCAGGTTTTGTCAGCAGATGGCCCGCGCATTCCTAAAACACATTTCCTGCCTTTCCAGTTAATTACATGGCTTTCTATCAAACTGTGACATTCTTTCATTGACAATTTCAGGGCTTCTGCTATTATTGGTCTTGTTGATGGTAGAATAAATAGGCCACTATTGAAATCTGTACAATGCCTCTGATTTGTCTGGCTGCTTTTCCAGAAATAACAGGCAAATTCATATTCGCTTGCTCCCCCCCCCCCATAATATCCCCAATTCCGAAATTGCCAGAGGCTTAAGATAGCCTGTTAATGAGTGGAACATGCAAATACAAGGGAGCTGAAAGGCAGAGGGTGATATTGATGCCTCAGGTTTAATGAATGCAAGACTGCAAGCCAGATTCTACTCCAAGATGCTGAAGAAAAATTACATGTTTTGGTAGTTCTTTAGGTATTTATACTCTACTTTCCTGCCCAGTGGATCCCCAATTGGCTTCTTTAATTTTCTTGTCTCTTCCCAGTTGAGAAGGTACCTGTCTCCAGAAGGTATTCCTCACCCATCTACCATTTCTCTGTTGTCTTCCTCAGAGCCATTGCCCCCCAAAGACTTACATTCCTCATCTTTTTCACACTTTATCTTCTCTCCTCTTATCAGCCCACCTCCTTCTGATTTCAGCCTGTGAAAAAAACAAAGAGAGGAGTGGTGGAAGAAACAGGCATGAAGCTAGACAGACAGCCACTCTGGGGCATGGAAGAGAAACTTGTAGAATCATAGAATAACAGAGTTGGAAGGGATCTTATGGGTCATCTAGTCCAACCCCACACACAGTGCAGGACACTCACAACCCTATCACTCATCCACTGTAACCTGCCACCCCCTTGAAACCTTAATATAATCAGCCTCTCCTTTCAGATGGCTATCCAGCCTCTGTTTAAAAATTTCCAAAGATGGAGAACCCACAACCTCCCGAGGAAGCCTGTTCCACTGAGAAACCGCTCTAACTGTCAGGAACTTCTTCCAGATATTTAAATGGAATTTCTTTTGAATTAATTTCATCCCGTTTGTTCTGGTCTGTCCCTCCGGGGCAAGAGAGAAAAATTCTGCTCCATCCTCCACAGAGCAGCCTTTTAAATGGTTATCAGTTCCCCTCTCAGTCATCTCCTCTCCAGGCTAAACAGACCAAGCTCCCCCAACGTTTCCTCATACGTCTTGGTCTCCAAACGCCTCACCATCTTTGTTGCCCTCCTCTGGACATGCTCCAGTTTGTCTACATCCCTCTTCAACTGGGGCGCCCAAAACTGAACACAGTATTCCAAGTGAGACCAAACCAGAACAGAGTAAATTGGTACCATCACCTCCCGCGATCTGGACATGATACTCCGTTTGATACAGCCCAAAATCCCATTTGCCTTTTTAGCCACGTCACACTGCTGACTCATGTTCAATGTATGATCTACTAAATGAATGATAAAAACACGGGTTAAGCCGAAGGAGCTGAAGCAGGAGGCGCGAGGGAGGGTTAATCCCAAAGTACGATTTGTGAACTTCAGTTCAAAAGAAATATCAATCCAGTGTTGAGTCAGAATGAAGCTCTGCTTGAGAATGGAAATGTGTCCTTTGCGCTGTGTTGGTTGACACATTGCCACAGTAAGTTGTTCCTTGTGGCCCATATGTTAGAACACCACTTGAATTAAAATGTGTTCTTGTAAAATGAGCCCTAGTCTTACACTGGGTTTCAAAAAGGACTTCTTTATTTCTCTAAATTTGAACCCACACCCTTTATAATTCCCAAGATGTAGCCATTTGTTTATTCATCCTCCCTTCCCAGCATTCATTTTATATAGGCAGTCCAGCCTTTCCTAGGACAGCCCTTGAAGACAACCTGGAAGTTTCTCAGGTGGTACAAAAAGGGCTGCCCATCTATTAAGCAAGACTAGTGGCTGTATTATTTCTGGGTGGGCTAATAAAAGCTTTAAACAGCTTTAATATGAACAGCAACTAATGCATCATGACCACAATCTCTAAGCCTCGTTCTTGTGATTCCAGGGCATGGGTACAAATTACCAGTTCTTTACAAGTTCTAGGAGCCAGCTTGATATAGTGGTTAAGAGTGGCATATTCTAATCTGGAGAACTGGATTCCCTTCTCCTCCACATGCAGCCAACTGGGCGTCTTTTGGCTAGTCACAGTCCCCTTAGGCCTGTTCTCACAGAGTGGTTCTCTCAGAGCTCTCACCCACCTACCACAGGGTGTCTGTTGAGAGGAGAGGAAAGGGAGTGGTGTTATAAGCCACTTTGGGACTTCCTCAGGTAGTGAAAAGCAGAGTATAAAAACAAGCTCTGCTCCTTTTTCTTCTTTAAAACTATGAACCTCCAGGTGCTGGCTGGAGATCTCCAGGGATTACACTTGATCTTCTAGGTGACCGAAATTAGAAATTAGTTCACTTGAAGAAAATTGCCACTTTGGAAAGTAAGAACACATGGGTGCTTCCCTACACCAAATTACACTCTCCTCAGGCTCCACTCCCCAAATCTCCATGGCAACTCTAACATAAGGGGAAGTCTTTCAGTTATAAGCTTGCTATAGAACAGTGGTTCTTAACCTGGGGGTCAGAACCCCGTTGGGGGTCGAACGACCCTTTCACAGGGGTCGTGGCAGGACAAGTAGCTTGGCCAGGGGGGGGTATCTACAGAACAGCCTTGCGGGGTAGATTGAAATAGAGTATTCGTCTGTCTGGAGCAGCAGAAAAGAGCGAGATCAGCATGGTGGGACAACAGGCAGAACTGAACTGAGAAGCCCTGGAAAAAAACAATTTATATACAATCGTGAACAATGGATCTTCATGCCATGGGTTTTGTGTAATTTTCTGTGCAAGTGTGGTTTGGTTTTGTTCCACCTTGAGCTTTATGGAAAGGCAGAGTGGGATGCTTAAATCGATCAGCTCCTCTGGCAGCACACACTGGGTCTTGATCGTTCTGCCGGAGAAGCTTCCCACCTCCACCCACTGATGCCAGAAGATGTCTGTGTCTGTGGGGCACACCGATTTTCCAGAATCTTTAGGGCTTCAAAACCACTGCAGAATCAAACTTGCCGCTTTATGATCTCTCCTCATTTCTGATTATTCCTTGCAGTTGTGCATATCACTATTTATGTCACCTCTCCAGAGACTTGCTGGAAGTGGCTTCCAACTAAAGCAATGAAACGGTGCCCTGAAAATGGCGGTGGATGGTACCATCAATCTGCAGCTGACCTTTGGTGACCCTGTAGGGTTTTCAAGGCAAGGGACATCCAGGGGTGCTTTAACCATTGCCTGCTTTTGTGTCACAGCCTTGGAATTCCTTGGAGATCGTCCCATCCAGATACTAGCCAGGACTGACTCCGCTTAACTGATGAGATTGGGCTATCCTTGAAAATGCCTCCATTAGAAAAGGAAGCCATTAAGCAAACCGCTAAAACAAACCAACGCCATTAAAACAAGGCACTGAGAAAACAAACCAAGACCATTCAAATGAGACAGTATCTAATGTAGATAATATGATACTTAGGCCAGAAGCAGCTCAATAAAGCATTTAGAAGATGGAACCTCTCAGTTATATACAATTTGTATTTCCAAGATGTGATTGTAGTAAACTCCAAGAGCTAGAGAGCAGAAAGACACTTTAATCACAAGGCACGACAAAAACTTTGGACAGAGTCTGTCCTCTCGCCTAGCTAAATTTACAGCAAATCGCTTCTAGTGACATGCACAAAAAGGAAACATGACATCTTTCAAGCTGATTGCTGAGGCGACATTGGTGTTTGTGTCAAGTCCACAGCAGTGTGACACGTCAGCGTGAAACCTGATGACATCCTCAGAATCTCAGCAGCATTAAAATCACATCACCAGCATCATTAAAATTATGGCAAACTCAAAAACAGGTATTTTTTATTAGAAATCAAATCTCAAGAATGCAAAAGTTTGTTTGGGCCAATATAATAATAAAAGGCTATGGCTTATTCACTCGGGCTGACACAATAAATATGTCGGGAAAAGCCAGTTAAGTGGAGGGACTGCCTGCCTTGTGGGAAAAAGGACCTATTTGAGTCCTGAACACTGAAGAAGTTGTTCTCGCGTGTGTGGGAATGTGACCCTGCTGACGCTGCCAAGAATGCTGCTGTGTGGTGATTTAAGGGACCGTTTAGCCTCTTGATAATACTGAGCTTTAAGAGTCAGAGAGATCATTTGTAATTAGCTTTTGGATCCAGTCACTTCTGTTAGTTAAATGAATAGCCTTCCACAGTCGTGCCTTTATACCGGGCAGTCTCCCAACCTGCCCACAATAATTATAGTGTTGTATGTGCTCTACATCTCTGAGTGGTGGAAACTTCCAGGGGCAACAATGACTGAACTGGTAGGTTGGTTCTCTTTGGAGGAGAGAGCCCTGGAAACTATAGTAGTCCTCACAAGGAAGACTAGGATACCCCCCCAACCCCCCTCCAATAACTGGGGGGGGAGGGACTGGCAACTCTTGTCTTGGGCTGCTTCCTCCTCTTTTAGTTTAATCAGCCTACACTGCTGCAAAGCTAAAAGAAGAGGGGGCAAGGACCAGGTGTGCTTATTTATTGTATTTATCCTGACATTGTTGTATTTATCCTGACATTGCTTTGGAAAAGCTCCATTGCTGTCCTAGAATCATAGAGTTGGAAGGGGCCATACAGGCCATCTAGTCCAACCCCCTGCTCAACGCAGGATCAGCCCTAACCATCCTAAAGCATCCAAGAAAAGTGTGTATCCAACCTTTGCTTGAAGACTGCCAGTGAGGGGGAGCTCACCCCCTCCTTAGGCAGCCTATTCCACTGCTGAACTACTCTGACTGTGAAACTTTTTTTCCTGAGATCTAGCCTATATCGTTGTACTTGTAGTTTAAACCCATTACTGCGTGTCCTTTCCTCTGCAGCCAAGTCCTGAACACTGAAGATGTTTTCGCGTGTGTGGGAATGTGACCCTGCTGACGCTGTCCCAAGACTGTGAGCTTCCACTGCAAAAGAAAAGGGCAGGTATCGTGGTAGGGGTGTGTGGGGTTCAGTCAATATTCCCTATAAGCAGACCTGGTTGAAGAAAATATCTTCCTTTAGGAGCAAGTGAGTCCAGACTTCGCCATGCAGCCAAGCACGGTGCCCAGACCCTGGAAGGGGACACATTTTTCATTACATAACAATAGCAACGACAGCCCTCTCTGGAGTAATCCAATCAGGAGGAGGCAGCTGCCGAAGAAGAGTCAGTCTGGCCTTCTACATTCGTTCCTTTTTACATTTTGTTCTGCACATCACAGCGGTGTGTGTGTGTGTGTGTTTTCTTTCTTTCCTGATCCTATCTCTGCACCTCTTGCTCACAGAATACCATATTTAGGAAGGAAATTGTCTTAAGAAAGCTTTTGCCCAAGCTCACAGCGGCCTCTGCTAGACTCTTGCCAGTATGATGCTTAAAAGCAGCTGACACACGAAGAAATCGAAGAAGACGGGAGAAATGCACAGGCAGGGAGAGAGACGGGGCTAATCTCTCCATCATCCCTCCCTTTTCTCCCCAGCAGGGCTAGTGCCAGGATTTGGAGGGCCCTGGGTAGACAGCTCCTTCGATCTCCGCAAGAACCCCTCTCCTTTCCCCCACCTAACTAGGCACCCTCTCTCTGCAAAGCCTTCACTACCTGCATTCACAGGCACTTGCGCCACCTTCATTTCCTTCTCCCCAGAAGCACTGGCTGGTGTGTTCTGCTGGTAGCGCAGCTGTTGTGGCCGTCAGGACTGAGTGGCCCCACTGTGTACCACCTGCATGCATTTCCCCCATGCATGCTTCAAGGCTGGATGCATGGGTGATTCAGCGCTTCAGGAAAGACCATGTGGACAGGTCACAGAGGAGGGGCATGGGTGGTAGGGATGCTGGGCTGGGAAATAACAGGAAACTTGGGGGTGGAGCCTGAGGGGGGTGGGGTTTGGGGAGGGGAGGGACCTCATTGGTATATAATGCCAGAGCCTCTGCCTTCTACAGCTGCCATGGTCCCCAGGTGTGCTGATTTCTATCACCTGGAACTCAGTTGTCATCCCAGGAGATTTCCAGACACTACCTAGAAGTTGGCAACCCTAGTGGGTGGGGATCATTGACAATGGGCCTCTCCAGAAGGCCCGGGCCTTGGCAGCTCTGGGTATGCAGACACTGGCCCTGCTTTCTAGCTAAGTCTCAATAACTGGAAGTGATCTCAGCTGGGCAAGAGAGGGTTTGGAGAGGTGGCACAGACTGTTGGGAACAGGACTCTGTGCTCCTCACCCAAATAACCTTTTGGTGTTACAATAGGGCCATAGGTACGGGGCAGACCCAAATTTAAACTCAAAACATAAGATCAGTAAACTAATAAATAAGACTGAGGGCCAGGCGCCTGTTGGATATGCAGCTCGAGATCCACAGCCTCTGATTGGCTCAGAGGGCTAGCTTCCCTGCGGGAGCCTGTGAATTCGAAAACAGCCTAGTCGCAGCCTGATTGGCCATCTAGCAGTGGGATCTTCCATGATTCTAATAATTTTAACTTGCTTGCAACCAATCACCTACAGCTGTGGGTGATCCATTGTTCTACTCTTGTATATTTTGGGGGTTGTTGTTGATTGTTGTTGTTGTGTGGTGTTTTAGTGCAGTCTTGGTACTTTCTTGTATCATGTTCCGGCACCAATAACGAGGGGCAACAATTCCAATCCATAGTCTGAGGAAGAGTGCTTGCACTCGAAAGCTCACGCCTTGAATAAATCTTCGTTGGTCTTAAAAGTGCTACTGGACTCTGTTTTTAACGATTCCAGTGTCTGTGTCTTCCTGAACATATGGATTTAACAGCAGCCCTGCTAGACACGTGAGCAACATCATCAGGGCTGGATTTTCCTATAGGCTTACTAGGCTTCAGCCTAGGGCCTCAAGATCAAGAGGGGCCTATGTTCCACATTTTTTATAAAGGTTAGTACCAATCACAGCATGTTTCATTTAACATATTGATATATATCACAGTAGTGATGTATTTTATTATCTCTCATGTAATTTACAAACTTAAAAATGGGAGGTGAAAGGGCCACATAAGTGGAATAGCCTAGGGCCTCTTTTCATGTAAATCCGGCCCTGAACATCATGCGTTAACTCAACATGAACTGAGGGACTTCATGTGCACTGCTTTACATAGCGACTCTCTGGAGCTGTTTTAGGCAGGGAAATGCAGCAGTGGGTATGTATCGATGGGACATTAAATCTCCTTTCCCCACATGCCCCAATTAGGGGACGGAGTGCAAAATTCTCCGAGCTTGTTCGTCAACTAGACCCAGCTCAGCAACAGAATTAAGATGTGTTAGCACTAAATGAGAATGATGCTAGAGCTCTTTGTAACAGGGTATTGGTCTGCTTAGGATCACAGCACAGAACAATTAAAGCAGAGAAGCGCTTCCAATAAAATCTTGGCTTTGTAGCAGTTAATGGAATTTTTCCATTGGCTTCAATCTGGACTACCATTCTACCTCACTGTTGGCAGAATACATCTCCATTTTTATTTATCTTTATGATAAAAATAGCCTGTTTGCATTGTCAAATTTCCTTCTCTACCAAAGAAGGTTCAATCGTAATAGCATTGGAGCCCAGGGCTCAAGAAAAGCTAAAAAAAAATCAATGTATACACAATTTCAGCGTTCTATTTAGGCAGAATTTCTACCTAATAGACGTTGCCCTATCTGAAAGTGTTACAAAGAAAGTCAATGATAGGTTCCAACTGCAATGTTTCCTCGGTGAATAGAAACTGATACCAAGAAAGGCTCTAATAATACTTCTGAAATTGAGTTACGCACCTGCCCAAGTTCTCTAAATATCACAGACTGAGGAAGGCATTTTGCTAGAAAGGTTTTTCCCTTTTAAAAAGAAGTCAGAATAGGGTGGTAATTCAAATCCCTCCTCGAGAAAGAGGACATATGTTTTGTAAGGACACAGAATAATCTAACCTCTTTAACTCTTAAATCTTCCTGTATTTTCATTTAATCTCTGTAGTTTTGCTTTCGCGCATTTTATGCTGTTATATTTAAGGTTGTCAGCTGACAATGGTCACCGGAGGGCATTGCTAGGACATCACTTCCACGGCAAATCCAGAAATGATGCCATCACTTCATTGCATTGCATTGTTCAAGAATTCACTTGAGATCTATACAATACGATACGACCTGAGATCTATAGCTTTACCTAAGAATCTGGGTGAATCCTAGTCACATTAACATGATGACTTCACTTCCAGTTCACCTTGGAAGTGATGTCTCAGTGTCCACACAACACTAATTTTCCCACATTTCCTCCCCCTGCCTTCCTACTGAGTGGCAGTGGGGGTCAGAAGCTGCCTATGGGTGGTCTGGGCATCCCTATATTCCATGGACCTTACTGCCTTAGTGTATTGTTCTCTAATCTTTATTTGCAGTTTACTATTCTCATGGCATTGTATTCTAAATCTGGAATCTGACATGAGTCTCAGCAAGAAATCGGTGTTTTTGGTCATTGAGCAACAGGGGCAATGCTTGGGGCCCTCCAGTCACCTACCCACCCACCTCTGGTAGGGGGACTGGGGAGGTGGCATTGATTCTGGGGCACTACCCTGAACCTTTTCATAGGGCCCCAGAATCACAAAGACTGTCCCTGAGAGAAAGACTAACTATAAATGAAAGAAATAAGTAGTGTTCATCCTGTTCCCCTAATTCATCCACAAGCAGATCTGCTCATTCACACGGATTCAATCATATCCTTATTGCTCGAAATAGGGTACCTACTAATATTCAGTGAGACAAGTGAGGTGTAACTATTTTGATGGCCATTTCTTTTTGCACCGTCAAAACAGCATTACACTTTGTCCTTTAAAAGTGTTATCTCCTAAAGCAGCTATCAAGGATGCTTCATCCTAATACAAGATGTTTCACTTGTTTCCTGCAACATAGTAATGATGATGTTATCCGTTCAGTCGTGTCCGACCCTTGGCGATTCTATAGGAAAGTCTTCGCCATGCGCCTCTGTATCTCGCTACATCTTTTAGTAGGTTCGTGGTTATCCCTGTGTCGGCTTTGATCGTGTCGAGCCAGCGGATCCTTTGGTGACCACGTTTCCTTTTGCCGCTGACCATGCCGAGCATTAATGATTTTTCTAATGAGTCTGATCGCATGATGTGTCCAAAGTAAGTGAGCTTTAGCTGCAATATCTTGCCTTCTAATGACATAGTTGGTTTGCTCTTCTCTAAAACTATCTTGTTGGTAACTTTGGCTGCCCATGGTATTCACAGCATTCATCTCCAACACCATAATTGGTCTTCCTGTCTGCCTTCTTCAGGGTCCAGGTTTTGCATCCATAGTAATATCGACTTGAATTTATGAAAAGAGAGTGAGTAGTGAATTCCCATAGGACCCATTATGGATAGTGGTATAGATGCCTTTTTGTGGGCCAGTAGCTTGGCTGGGTTACATCACCAAGGAATCAGCTATGGGGATGAACATGATCATGTACTCGGGTACATCAATGTTTGCTTTTTTCAGCATAGTCATTTGGCTGTAGCCCGAATTTAAAGTCAAGATAATCTGAGGCTCCCTCTGTGCTAGTAGCTATTATGCCAGAGCTATCACAACCATAATACAGTTGCAAGAAATGCTACACCAGTGAGAATATCAAAGCAGAATAAGGATAAGCACCACTCTGTGATATATCACCAGCAGATGATTTTGTCACATTTGGGGTTCAGCAAAGATGACAATCAGTTCACAGCAAGGGTTCAATGGCGTCACACAAACTGTTACCTGCACATTTCCAATGCAAAATGCACAGTCCAGAAGCCAGGAAAAGACCCTAGCAACACATTCACAGTGTCAGTCACCTGTTCCCTCACATTGAAATACAAAGTACAATCCATAAATTAGACTGGGGAAGAAAATTACTAGAATCAACAAAAGTTTAAAACTAATCAGAACTGTTCACTTCTGGGTTTGAAAATCACACCCAATATAACAGAGATGATTGCACCTGTGTGTGTGGGTGGGGGGGGGGAGCATGTGAAATGTATTCCAGTGCTAGAGGCCACCTCCTACTTTAATAATTGAGTTTTGAAATGAGCAAAATAGTTGTTTCCCCAGCACGTCTATGACAGATGATGGGAGTCTCTGTTTTACTCCTTACAAAAATATCAGGAGGCCTTGCTCCTGATATGATAATTTCCCCCGCCAACACACACACTTCTGCTGGAAGATAGAGATGACCTTGTACAGGGGCTTTCACATTATGTTTTGTATATTTGTTTCCAATATAGATATAACGCTCATGATTGATAAATAGAAAGCAAGAAAGCAAGAAAGCAAGTAGCCATTGGGATGTAATGGGCTGGGTTTTTTCCCTCAGTGATTAAAAACTTCATGGTAGCACCCATAAAGCTCTGTGGAATTTCATTACTTTCACACTAAAATCTTTTGATTCAGGTCCAGCGCTGAATGCTTTTTATGAATCCTGAGAAAACAAGAGTCCCCCTCCCTCTCCTGGAAGGGAATTCACAGTAACCTAAAGTGGAAGCCCAACAGTCGCATTGGCTTCCTCCACTGTTTCCTGGCTCAAAATGATGACATTTGAGATGTAACCAATGCTGTGTCTCTGCCCTCCCTCCTCCACACCCTGCTGTATTGTGAAAAGCTTTTGAACAGGATTCTGTGAAAATGCAGTTCCAAAGTAGCACAAGCATGACACACACACACACACACACACACACACACACCTTCCCTGTCTTCCCCTCCAGCAGGAATGTTCAACAGTCTATGTCAATTTCATGAAGGGAAATAGAGCTGTGGTCAGTTTCAGGCAGGGAGACTAAGAATGTTGTTAATTTCATCCAGCAGCCTTCCATGGCTTTCCCCAAGTACAAAAAAAAGTTTCTTCGTTTTACAACATTGTTGTGTCCAAACATAATGACTGTTTTTTAAAAACAAACAAACATGCACTATATGGGGGAAGGGAGTAGGAATTGATGACATATGATACTTGCCTGAAGTGGCACACTTAAAACAAAGGTGCAAACAGGTACCATTTTTCCCAAGCGGTCTTTTAATTTGCATTGCTCCTGAGAAGGCTTGGGGATGGGAGGCGGGATGAGCTGTACAACATATGGAAAAGGGGAGTACTTGGATACTTTTCCCAAGGGAGGCGGGGGAGGTTGGCAACGAGAGCAAGACACAAGAACAAGTGTCTGTGTGGGTTATGCCATTACATTATTGCACATGCTTGGATTGTTTTTTTAAGGGAAGACAGGAGACAGGAATGCCTACTCTCCCAACAAAGTGTAAAATGCAAGCCATGAAATGACTCCTGGGTGGTGCTGGAGAAACCCACATAAGTAGAATGCAAGGCGCAAAATCGGGGTCGGTATCCAGAAGTTAATGCTGCAAGAACGTGCTGGCAAATAAGAACTGCAGGAAAGGCCTCACAGAAACTGAGGACTCTGGATTGATGATTCCTCAGGCTGCTAGCTCAGACAATTTTATGACTTCATCATAATCACATCATGTAATGGTTTCTTGAAACTATTAGGAGTTCTGCGGGAAGTAAGGACAGTAATCCAATAACACTACTTATTATTATCTTGATTAGAGACTGGGGAGGGGAGGGGGGAGATAAACTGTGTCTTGGATTAAAATGGCAGATGACCAAGTCCCACCCATTTACAGAGACTTTCATTGTACCCACCAAATCCACACAGATGATTCAGTTCTGCTGGGGCCTGAAAGCCTTTTCCCTCCATCTATGCTTAAAGGAGTACTTTCAACATACACAAGAACAGAACAAGAAAACACAGACAGCACCTTTACAATGAACCATCACATAATCTCCTGGAAAACAGCCACCCATCCCTCCAACCCACCAATGAACAAGATACTTACCACCACATGCCATCAAAACGACGCTACAAAAATAGGCTCCACATGGATCCCTCTGAATGGTTGAGATGATGTATTTCTACATAGAATACTTTCCTGTAGAGTCCAAACTGATGTGATCAAGAAATATAATAAATTCTGGGTGTCTCTCTATGTGATCATAATCAAAATGAGGCAATTTGAGCAAAATGTGACAACCAGCTGCAAATTAAAGAACAAATCCAAAAGCACAGACTGCAATGGTTTGGCCATGTCTGCAGAATGAACACCAGCAGACCGCCTCATAAACTCCTCTGACAGGAACGACCAACTGAATGGAAGATCCAGCGACTGGCACCAAAGAAAACATGGCTTAAACAGATTGAGGAAGACCTTAGAAACCAGTGATTGATTATTCATATGGCCAAAACTACTGCCACCAACTGCCATATAAACAAGGCAAAAAATCCAACAGCACCTACCCCAGCATATTGGCTGAGAGTACAACCTGCTCCACCAATCACAGGCTTAAGGGGAAAAAAGAAAAAAAGAAGTATAAAAGACCTGGACAGAAGAAGAAGAGTTGGTACATATATGCCACTTTTCTCTACCAGAAGGTGTCTCAAAGCGGCTTACAATCGCCTTCCCTTCCTCTCCCCACCACAGATACCTTATGAGAGAGGTGAGGCTGAGAGAACCCTGATATCACTGAAGAAGAAGAGTTGGTTCTTATATGCCACTTTTCTCTACCCGAAGGAGCCTCAAAGCGGCTTCCAATCGCCTTCCCTTTCCTCGGATTTCCTGGCTACACTATAAACATCATATGATATGATAAATAAAATAGAATAATACTTAACCTCATCATTCTACAAAGGCAGCAATCAATTTTGGATGATTAGAATGCCAAAAAAACACCAAAGCAAGGCAAAGGACCCATCCGATATCAGAGCATTTGGCCACAATATAAAACCTAGAAAATGAAGGAAGCAGCCAGCTCCAGGCATCCTTTGTGGCACTGTTTTCATAGAGTCAGAGTGGCACCTAATGGCCGTCAAGGTTTACTACCAGCTCATACATTTACTTTGGGACAGGGCCCTGGCTGCTGACCAGCACTTACACAACACCCGGAGAGTCAGAACAATAATGGTACAACGGAGAGGCGGGGAGGGGGGGGGGGACAGCTCTACATCGTGGAGGGGCAACGGTTAGCACAATAATGACTCGGAAAGGGTGACCTTACTCAGAGGAGCCAAGTTACAGATGCTTAAGCTGTCAATTCGTGATCATCTGTCAAAGAACATTCTTTAAAAAATATGGTTCCAAAAGTGGCAATAGCAAAAATGTCAAAGGCTGAAAGGCAGCGATGAATAATTAAATTTGATCTTCTGCCTGAGGTTGCATTAATTGCCTGTGGTCGCTATAGAATTCCTGCTAAAATCATGACCTTGAACACCAGTGCTGGCAGCAGTCAGCTCACAGGTGCCGATGCCAGCTGAGCACTTTGACTATCACCATCCAAGCCCTCCTATAATGGGAGATGATTTTTGGCCCAATCAATCAATTTTATTTACGGTCATAGACCCACCAGTAGGAAACATAAGATTACAGATATAAAATTAATCGTGAATGGATAAAAACTAAGAAAAAAGAACAACTGTATATGGATCAAGTGTAAAAGTATTAGGGAATAGGGTTGGTCCAGCTCTGCCTTATTTTTATAGCTCCCCAAGCAAATTTAGCAATAGTTTTCGTTAGGTCTTTATTTGTGTCTGACAGTAGTAGCTTAAGACGCTGAATCTGTACGGAGGCCCAAATCTTCACTCGTCAGTTGCTGTTCGTTCCTTGGGAAATGTCATTCTGTTAGTGATGTTCTTTGGGTGCCACTTTAAAAGGGACCTAATAATATCAGAGTATGATAGGGATGGTAAGGATTTAAACTGGCCTAAATAATGTGTCAAAATGATATGACAGAGAGCAACGTTGCCCTAAACAACCCTCTTAGGTTGTGTAAGAAATGCACCTGCATAACTATTCAGTGGGTATTTCCTATATTAAACTTGGTTTTGCAAAAAGAGGATTGGTCATGTGTTGACCTCTGCTGGACCGCGGAAGAATTGTAGAGTTGTTATTGGGCTGCGTCCATGGAATACAGAGAAATACAATACAATGTTAAAGGACCTGAATTGATTTAAACATTTTAATTAATATTTCTTCTAAAAATTACAGTGCCCAAAGAGATTTATTTGTTTAACATATTTATTTGCATTCCCTCTGTGGTAGTGGCTGGGAAGTAAAAACAAATCTTCTGCAAAAGATTATGCCCATGCAACTGCAGCCAAGTAGAAGATCTTGGGCACGTTCTTCTATCAAGGCCCAAGCTAGGTTAATCTTCCTACTGGTGACATTAGGATCATGGCAAATAGCCACAAGCAACATGGCCATAGTTAACAAACTTTTGTCTGATGACTCTCTGGCAATTACTAAGTCAGTAGTCAGTTCCTGTCTGATAGTTCATAGAGTCCATAGAACTGATAGGGCATGCTTTGTGAACTGAGAATTGAGAAAACTTATTTGTTTTGGCTTGAGATCAGTTGTGATTCCAAGAAATCTACAGGCCCCACTTGGAGGCTGGCAATGCTAATTACTCAATAATAATAAAAAAAACTTCAGGATTTTGGTTACAAATCATCAATGTACCCATTTTTGTTGGATATTAAGGATTGGTAGTCTTAATATCCTTAAAGTTAGCAGAGTGCCTTGATGAGGCAAGTAACGCAGTGGCTGGCAGAGTACATGTGGAGTGAAAACAACAAAGAAACACATTCACAAATGTGGTATTTAACTAATATATCAACTATTTAATAAAGAACTTAATACTACATTCTTAGAGGTTAAAAGGTTCCTATTCTATTCTAAATAGCTGGATGGAGCTATCCTGTTGCTTCATGGAGAGATGGAGGAGAAAGAGAATGGGGACTGTGGAAACAGGAAATTACCCTCTAGGGACAGATCAGTGAGATCAAAGGTGAGAGTGGTCAGTGTCCTATCTATCTCACTAACTCTATGGCAAGAGAGTTCCTGCTTATACCCCACAAGTCAGGAGACATCGCACAGAGAGCTGTTTTCCAACATTTTTAAAGTTTCATCTGCATTCCGGTCTGTGACTATATAAATAAGCCTGACTTGAATGTACCCGTTTACACGGACATGTTAACAACTGAACAGATTTAGTCTCACGTAATTTATCTAAGTGGTTTCTGGGTCTCACCAACATTCCATAAGAATGACACTGGCCTGGTCCAAGAACTAGCCATGTGAATATCCCTCATTGTTCAGAGGGCCTGGAATTAGTTTGCGCCACCATGACACACTGAGAATAAGGGAATCACCACTTCTCGTAGCTGAGGATATAAATAGCAGAGCCTAGAAATGGTAACATCAGCGTGGGATATAAAGACTGAACAGACGTACCACATATGGCTTGTCTATTAAATCACTGGGTCTGCATTAATTTATAAGCAAGAATTGTTGCCAACATTGTGGAGAACCAGGGGGGGGAGGTCCCATTCAGTAAATCTCAATAGGAACAAGGACCAAAATCATTTCTGTCACTTTCAAAGCCTCGTTAACTTTCTCAGCTAGTTATCCATTACTGCATGCATGTGCACCATTATAACTTGTTTTGCTCTACTGGCCACCTAGTACAATGTTAGCACACATTGGATCAATGCATGCATGGCTAGTTGTTTGTGCTTAATAATTAGCAATTGTTAGAAATGACTTCACACAACTTAGCTACAGCACCATCAGCAGTTCTGGAGAGACTCTCAAACAAACAGAAGTGGCTCAGACCTAAAAGCAAGGTTCATTCAGCAGCAAGGTGAGGGAATTTTTATTTAGAAAGCCCTCCGGGTATATTAAGCTCTTGCCCCGGAGGGATGGGCCAGAACCAATGGGATGAAATTAATTCAAAAGAAATTCCGTCTAAACATCCTCACAGTTAGAGCGGTTTCTCAGTGGAACAGGCTTCCTCGGGAGGTGGTGGGTTCTCCATCTTTGGAGATTTTTAAACAGAGGCTGGATAGCCATCTGACGGAGAGGCTGATTCTGTGAAGGCTCAAGTGGGTGGCAGGTTACAGTGGATGAGCGATAGGGCTGTGAGTGTCCTGCATTGTGTGTGGGGTTAGACTAGATGACCCAAGAGGGCCCTTCCAACTCTATGATTCTGTGGTTCTACGACTGCTCAGAACAGATGTTGCTGCTGCAGGAGACTGGCCAAGCCAAGAAGATCTAACAAGGTTTTTGTTTGCTGCCCTGTAGGAGGGAGTCTACGCGCCCGAACCTGCCTGTAAACTGACCCGTCACCTCAAAGAGAGAGGGGAAGGGCTGCGGCGGGGACCTCGGCCAATCAGCAGCGCCGGCGAGGGCAGCTGGAACCTTCTCCGCCAATGAGCGTTGCCCTCATCGGCCGAACGCGTTGCTGCCTGCTCTTCGTTCGAGGTCAGCCGCCGGGGCTGCGGTGAGGAAGGAAAAGGCGAAGGGGAGCCGGAGGCGGCAGGTCGGGTCAGCGGAAGGGGGGGAGGCTGTCTGTCTGTCTGTCTGGGCTTGGCCCCACATGGCCGAGGCCCCGAAGGGGCGGGGGGTCGCTGCTTATTGCAAAGGGAAGGTGCTTCCTTGAAGAGCCACCTGGTCCCCTTGGGAGGGGGCTGAAACTGGGGCGCCTTGCAGGCTTTAGCCTTCAGGGCATGCGGAAGTGGGACTCACTAGAAGAGGTAGAGGTGGGATTTATTAATCTGCGTAGGAAAAGCATCGCCTATCATCATGTATAATAATTCTCAGTGGCTGAGCAACAATTTTAATATGATTATCAAAACTTCAGTCCAGCTCTCTAAAGGGGGGGCAGGTAAAGGGGGGGGGGGAGCTAGTGCAGCCCCTCAAGGAAAGAGACCCAGATTCTGGCGTGGCTGTGAAATTAGCCCCAAACGTGACAACCCACCCCAGAACCCTTGTGGATTGTGATTTACTGGGCTACAACTGAGATCCATCCACCCACCCTTCCCACCGTGGCTGGTGACTGAAGATAGAGTCCTTGGGAGATTATCTATGCCCAGTCTTGAAAAGTGGGGTGGCCAAGGGGAAGATGGAGAGAAGAAGACCTTCTCTTGAGAAGGGGGAGGCTTGGGCTCAAGCAAATGTTTGGATTCAGAAGAACAGCTCTTGAAGGCATATGATGGAATGTGGATATTTCTGAAATCGTAGCTAAAGGACATATAGTGGGACTATGGTGAAAAGGATTATGATATAATTCTGATAGGAGACACTGGGAAAATTAGCACTGGTTACCTGAAGCAAGTGTCAGATGTGCATAGGGCATGTTTACATTGACTCAGAAATAGGTGAAATCAAAATAACGGTGATGGGCTCCTCCCCCCCCCCCCAAACAAAGCTATCCAGGGAAATACAGTTTGCTAAATCTATGGGTTCAGAGCTGGACACTGGAAATGATTTGAGCTCTTTATTAAGACCTCAGCATGGTCCAAGAAGGACTGAATTGAACCAAAGAAACCCACAACCAACCCCAACTCATACAGAAGCTAATAGATCTTCCTTGGTCAGTTTCACTTGAAACTGACTAGATCCAGCAGAGGGGATCCTTGCATTGGTCCATTACCTTTCAGGCTTGGACCTCACGTGTGGTCCTTGGCAGAACCACAGACACAACACTTTACTAGCCACTTCACAAAAGCACCATTCCAGAGATTCCTTGGCTTGATACTTAGTCACTTACTTCATTTGTACCCTGTCCCCCCCCCCCATGGAAACCTAAAGTGACTGTTGTTGTTCTCTTCTCCATTTTATCCTCACAGCAGCCTTGAGGGGGAATTTAGACTGAGTGTGTGTGACTGGCCCAGGGTCAACTAGCATACTTCCATGGCAGAGTGGGGATTTGAAGAAGAAGAAGAGTTGGTTTTATATGCTGCTTTTTTCTACCCAAAGGAATCTCAAAGCAGCTTACGGTCGCCTTCCCTTTCCTCTCCCCACAACAGACACCCTGAGAGAGCCCTGATATTACTGCTGGGTCAGAAGAGCTTTATCAGTGCTGTGGCGAGCCCAAGGTTACCCAGATGGCTGCATGTGGAGGAGTGAGGAATTAAACCTGGCTCGCCAGATTAGAAGTCCGCACTCCTAACCACTACACCAAGCTGGTGCAGTGAACCTTGTGCTGTGATGAGAAGGCTAGCTGGAATTGATTGCAGCGTGAGGCATGTGCTTTGAGTAGGGTTGCTGTGTTCCTTGCGGCCACCAGTGGGGGATGAGGCAGTAGGGTTGCCAGAGCCAGGTTGGGAACTCCTGGAGATTTAAGGATGGAGCCCAGAGAGGAAGGGACTTCAGGAGGGTACAGTGTCATAGATTCCACCTTCCAAAGCATCTATTTTCTCCAAGGAAACTGATCTCTGTAGTCTCGAGATCAGCTGTAATTTGGATGATCCCCAAGTCCTAGTTGGAGGCTTATATTTTCTAAGTTGTCAAGGATGCGTGTGTGTGTGGGGTGGGGGGATAACTTAGCAGTTATTGGTTTGAATGAATTCATACAGGAAAGGGAGGGAGGTGAATGAAAAAGTGGCTACAGCCACCTGCCCAGCTGCCTCAGTCAAACAAGATCAATCAAGTCAGAATAGGAAGCAGTTCTTTGGGCTCATGAACATTAGCTGCACATCTCCACAGGTAAGTGCTTATTCTCTCCCAAATAGCAGTTCCCCTGTACCAATGCCAAGAAATCTGCAATTCATGCTGTAGGGATGATTCTGCCCATGTTAGTCTCTGGGCAGAGGTATGCTTCGTTTTCCTTTCTATGTTGCACATGCAAAAAACTGTTTTGCACTTTTGCATTGCAAACTCCCCAGTCTCTAACTTGCCTCCTTTTTTCATTCAAGGCTACACTTTGCTTTAGATTCTGCAAAACTCCTTCCTCCACTGTAGCTGCTGTTCTAAGAGGGAGCTTTTTGTGTGTGCATAATTTTGAGGGTCATTATTAGGTCGTTTTCTTCCCAGGGGGAAACAGGTGGAGAGAAGCTCCACCAGGGGACGAGAAATTTGCTACGCATCAGCAAAACAACAGGAAGAAATATTTTTGCTCATTAAGGGCCTGAACAAAGGTAAACGCTGGGGCACTCTGGATTAACAGATCAGCAGCATCTTCATGGTCCAAGTCCTGCCGTAACAAACAAATGTGAAACTGCTGTTTCTTTCCACAGAGTTCCTCTCGTAGATGGAAACCCCCAGGAACTGTTCTTGTGCTGGATCAGGTGGCAGCTTTGGAGACTGTAACTCTAAGGAAGAACATTTCCTCTATTTTGCCTATGGCAGTAACTTGTTGCGGGAGAGGATAACGTTAAGAAATCCATCTGCAACTTTTCATGACATAGCAAAGTTACAGGTTGGTCCTGCCTTTTGTTTCTCTTTTGACATATGCTGAAAACAGTTGTCTACTTCCATGTGTAGAAGATCTGTGAATGTCTAACAAACAAGGAGCTTCCAGTCTTCTCGAAAAAAGGCGGGATAAAAATGTAGTTTTTATATAACACAATAAAATCAGAGTCCAGAGTCCATCAAAAATTGTAATTCCTTACAGGAATGTTTCACACTTGTATAGTGACAGATGGAGCCAGCAGCAAATGGTGGGGTGGGAGCCTTTGATCACTGACAGAGTTTTATTTCTCCTATGTTTTTGTGAACTACAACTGAATTCCAGGGGATTGATTAGCTGTTTTGGCAAAGAATTATATGGCTGTATTTCAATGTGTGATACAGTTTACTAATTTTACAGAATTAATTTTTTGCTATATATAATTTTTTGCTATATATTCCCACTGTCATATAGGGAGTCCTTAGTCTGAGGAAGAGTGCTTGCACTTGAAAGCTCACGCCTTGAATAAATATTTGTTGGTCTTAAAGGTGCTACTGGACTCTGAATTTATTGTGCTACTTCAGACCAACACAGCTACCCATTTGAATCTATCCTTATATAACACAGTTTGAGTCCAGTGGCACCTTTAAGACCAACTAAGTCTTATTCAAGGTATGTTTCCCCTGCTTTACTCCTTTTAGGGAAGATCACAGTCATACCACTTTTGAATGCTGTGTGGACAGGAAGGTTAGTTTCTTTGCCAGTTCTGTCTACATTGGTCCCATTTTCCTCACCTCCCCACAGCCACCATTTTCCCCAGGCCAATGGAACTTGATGGGGGTGGGGATTCAAAATAATCAGCAGTGGACATGTCTAGGTAGTTAAAATTGGTAACTGACTGCTGCTTAATGCTATAATTATATATGAATTACTGAGATTTTTTCTAAGGCTGGAAAAGCCCTCCAGTGGCACAGGATGGGGGGGCATGGGGGACTGGGACAAGGGAAGTATGGGGAAAACTTCCATGAGGTCTCTTCCATTGCCACTGGGAATGCCTCTGCATCTGCAGGGGCAACATAAGGAACATGGAGGAGAACCGTGGCTGTGTGGATGCAGCCAAAGTATGTTATTATTTTATGTCATTCATTTAACTCTCTATTTTTATTTGGTCAGTTCTTAAATTGAAACCCCTTTAGGCACATGTCAAGGGAAGTAATTTTTCTGTCCTCTGGTGTTCAGCTGATTCTTTGTGAACTTTGTTTCAATTAACTGAATGATCGGAAGACCAGAATGGTCTTTGTTTCAGTTAATTGAATGATTGGGAGGATCTGCATGCTGCCACTCGGTGACATCCTCTCTCTTGTACTGTTTGTGATATTGTAAGCCCACTGGAAAAGGATGGGATTGAAACCAAGCCGGTAAATAAATAGGTAGAGACTGATGATTTATCTGATTTAATTCACAGGATTACAAGCTTGCTTTTGGCTCTCCGCAAGGGAAACAGAGTTTGACCTGGCATGGAAGTACGGCGACTATCCTGCGCAGTCCTGGGGATGAAGTCTGGGGAATAGTGTGGCTCATGGACAGCTGTGATTTAAGTTCTCTGGACAAGTAAGTGGGTTATGATGATAGATACAAGTGGGTAGCCGTGTTGGTCTGAAGTAGCAGAACCTTTAAGACCAACAAAGGTGCCACTGGACTCTAAATTTGTTCTTGGGTCTGGTGTCCGGAGTCTTGTGGAGCCTGTGAGGAGTTTTGGAGTTTTGAGAACAACCAGGCCAATTTCAAAAAAGCTGCCAGGGACTTATTTATTTATCATATGGCACAGGTGTGATATAGCCAGGCGATCCTAAGAGATGTTTGGAGGTGGGTTGCCATTGCCTGATGCGATATTATGACCCAGGTATCCCTTGGAGGTCGCCCTTCCAAGTGCTAGCCACTTGGCTGACCCTGCTTAGCTTCCGAAATCTGGCAGGACTGAGCTTGTCTGGGCTCAGAATATATTGGGAGTCAAGCTTCTTCCTACAGTGGCTGCTGGCTGTTGTTAAGATCAGTTATGTGGGGTTGTGATAAGCATGTACAGACAGCGAACATCCAGACCACCAGCCTGTGAACACTCTGTTGATCCTTTCTGTATCCATACTGGAGATCAGAGAATTAACTTGGTCATCACAGGGGCCTATTATGCACGGCCGCTGAAACGGTGGCATGGAGAACGAGGAGGAGGAAGAAGCGAAGCAAACCGATTATGCACGGGACGGAACACAATGGCGGCAAAACCCAGAGTATCCGATTATGCACACAGATACTCCGGAGCCGCTTCTGGTTGCGCCCTGGTCCCAGGAAGCTCCACTTTCTTCTGCATCTCGCTAATGAGGCTTTTTCGGCGGCATAAGTTGACTCTGCACCCGGTTGCCGCCTGCAGCGTGCATAATTGGTGATTTTAGCCGCTGCCATTCCACCCCGAATGCAGACTTTCCACTCCGTGCATAATGGGCGAGGGTGGCACAGTAGTAATGAACTTCTCTCTATAAAATATTGCGGAACTTTATTCCTCTTTCACTT
The DNA here is from genome assembly GCF_049243985.1 of Paroedura picta. Lineage (NCBI taxonomy): Eukaryota > Metazoa > Chordata > Lepidosauria > Squamata > Gekkonidae > Paroedura > Paroedura picta. The sequence goes on from NC_135379.1 coordinate 39,112,165, forward strand.
CCAGTTTAATGCTAAATTTTGCTGCAGCTGCTGTTGAGACACACCCTAGTGGCATAAGCGTAGGTGTTGGTGGTATTCTAAGTGTTAAAAATTGCTGGGAAAGTTACCGTTAAACTTTTGTTTTTTTGGTCTCATATTGCACAATGTCCACTCAACAACACTTTGAATAGATAAATTATTGTATTTGTTTTCATGGCCCTCGTCTTTCATCTTTCAGACAAGAGGGCGTTGAAGGTGGTCTTTATGCCCCGATAGAAATTAATGTCAACACTCAAGAAGGGAAAACGCTAAGATGTCGAAGTTATCAGATGAATGACTATGTCTGTAATCTTCCTTCTCCACACTACAAAAAAGTAAGTGCAGTCCTTGTTATTGTGCAGTCCCAGACAGAGTAATGCCCTTCTAAGTCCACTGAGGCCAATGGTCTTAAGAAGAGTGTAAGTCTTTTTAGGATTGCATGAGAGAAACGCTTGGGTAGGAGCCCATGAGAAGAACATTGTTGCTCATCTAGGGCAGAGCTGTGCTTTGGGATTAGTTCCAGGAGACTGAGCCAAGGAAAAAACTGGCCTGTGCTTGACAATGAACTCCTACTCATAGGAACCTGATCATTGCTATGCTATTACTATGACCTGCTGAAGCAGAGAACATTATTAATGAATTAATTAATCAATCATTTGGATTTATTACGTGCCGTTCTTGCACAGCCTCTCATGGTGGGCTACCATAAAACAATTAAAAAAACCAATTCCATGTAAAACCAAAAGCATGCTCCAGCGACGAGACAATCCATAAAGAACCCAAGTCCTTTTAACATATAAAGAGACTATACTGTAGGTCAGGGGTAGTCAACCTGTGGTCCTCCAGATGTCCATGGACTACAATTCCCATGAGCCCCTGCCAGCAAATGCTGTAGGTGTTCTGATTTCACACTGCAAAGATCTTGCCCAAATGTGTCCATGGAAGTCCGGTCCATATTCCACGCTTTCTCACAGCTGCTTTGACACTGTAATTCCAATTTTGCTAAATAAGATGTGCAAGTCCCAACAGACCCATCAAAATCGGCACTATGTTAATCACTAGGCTACTTGGGCACTCTCAGGGGAATCCCGAAATACTCTTTTGCTGGCAAAATCGGCACATGTTGCTCCACTCTCCTTGCAGCCGTGTTGCTGTGTACAGGAGGGTGGATCTTTCCCCATAGCCAAACTTGAGCAAGATCCAATCGGGCATGAAGATGAGGCGAGCTTGCAACACTTCCCCACTCCTGTTCACATGGGTGGGAAGCCACAGAGAGGCAAGGGAGGAGAGTGGAGGAGGCATGCCAGCACTGCTGCAGAGAGTCCCCAGTCATATTAATTTGCCCCGTATGTGTGTCGGATGCTTGGAACAAGCTGAACCTGCAGGATCTGTTCCCCAGCCTTTGGCAATGTCTCTGCGTGTCTTGAATGGTTTGGGAGATGCTTAATTGCACACATGGCCCACAGCATATTAATCGTCTGTAGCCACAACGTGTGGATGTTGGAGCCAAAGAAAAGTTATTGCAATAAAGTTTCTTTTCTGAGGGTTGGGTTTAAATTTCCAGACTGGGGCTTCTACAATTTTGAAAGTTGCCTGCCTGTCAAGATTAACAGCACTATCCTAAACCGCTAGCCCATTTTGCCCTGACCTGGCTGGCCCACAATACCTTGTCCTCAGAAGTGATGCAGGGCTGGCCCTGCTTTGTACCTGGATGGGAGGCCTGCAAGGAAGTCTGGCTGACCTGTATGGTCCAAGCTAGCCTGATCTTGGAAGTTAGCCAGGGGGAGCCTTGTCAGTAAATGGATGGGAGGCCATTAAGGAAGTGCAGGGTTGCTACCCAGAGGCAGGCAATGGCTAGCTGTCTTGCTGGAAAACCCTACAAGGTTGCAATTAGTAGGCCATGATTCGACAGCATTTCCACCACTCTGCCATTGTGGCCTTAACAGAGTTTAGGGTGGCACAGTTAAGATTCAGTTCTCTTTTCTCCGTTGTGCTTCATGATTTTGTGAAGAAAGACATCCTCTCACTTGTCCTTAGATTCGTTTCTCTATCCCCAGTTTATTTTCTGCATGCTGAAAAAAACCAACCATTAATTTAAAATCATTTCAGGCTCTGTTCTCCCTCCCCCCCCCTTTTTTTTTTCTTCCATAGTCAGCATCTGAATGATCTTCCGTTCATTTTTTTAAAACCTCATGCCAGGCAGAGGGAGCAGTTTCTTGCAGCAGTTAGGAAGACTTCTGCTTTCACTTGCTCCTCTCTGACAAGAACTCTGCAAATCTCCGATTCTTTCGGTTGCTCCTCACGTTGAAAATGGAAAATAACTTTTTCCTCCCAAAAGAGTTGTTTAGGATAATGGAATGATAAATGGTGCTTAGTGAGCTGCAGAACAGTCTGCTGTTATAGTTTCAGTGTTTGTAAGAGGGAACGGGGCATACCTACAGGGCCTCTGTGGAAGGTTTCCTTCTCTGTGGGATGGGCCCAGTCAGCTCTTTCACTCAGTGCCATTTCATTCCTCTCCCTCTTCCAGCCCCATGGCTTTTATCCATGCAAGTCTCATGATGCCCACACAGTCTGTTTGTAGTTAGAGGAGGGGCCCCATCTCCCCTTTTCAGTGGTGAGGAAAAATGGGTGGATCTAACCCTTTGTGACTGAAAATGGCTGTTTTGGAGTGTTTTGTTGTTGTTACATCTTGTTTAGTGGTATGTCAGAAAAAAATAGATCAGCAGGTTGCGGGGGGCGGGGGGTGAGCAGCCACTGCTGCCAGGCTGGCTACAGCTCTCTGTCAGGGTGGTGGGGTTGGGGAAAGCACATCACTGTGCATAAGTAAAAAGCAAGAAGGTACAAAAACTTCCTTCGATGTAGAACTTCCTCGTCTTAGGCTGGGCTTATATGACTCCATGCTGCCTCCTGCATGGCACGGTAAGTTTTCTACTGCGAATCAAGACTGATACTTGAACAATAGCCAGAGTTGTACCACTCTACTAAGCAAATTATGGGGCCTTCAAATGGCTCTTCCTCTGTTTTAAGTTGTATTTATTTGTTTATCCAATTTCTCCAACCCTCACCCCCTACCAGCTTACAACATTGAGACCCGAAGCAGATGTTGTCCCTGCCCTCCCTTTTATCCTCCAGACAGACTCATTGATAGTAGGTTAGGCTGGGACTGTAACTAGCTCAAGGTTATAGGAAGTTTCCGTGTTAGAGTAGTGACTTGAACTCAGGTCTCCAAGATCCTGGCCAAACCAGGATCATAGTAAAGAATGGCTTCGTGGTAAGTTACATGGCAATATGTTTATGTGAATTCATTGTCTACAGTTAAGGAATTAAGCAGTTTGTGTGAATGACTTATCAGTGGTCTTAGACCAGAAATAATTTCTATATTTCATATCTTCTGGGTAGATCCAGTTTACCCATTTAGCTGCCAGTCATTGAATGCAGAGAAACAGGTGTACATGTAGGTGTGAATGGGCCATAACCTTGTCCCTTGATCTGTTTTCTGTTTTGATGTATGATCAATGGTGCTAAAATATCACTAGTAGATTCTAACTTAATCTGTACCTTTTGTTTGTGAAGGTCATCTGTATGGGGGCAAAACAGAATGGCTTGCCAATTGACTATCAGAAGAAATTAGGAACTATAGAGACAAACAACTATATGGGAAATGTGCCAGTGTTCGAAGAAATTGAAGCTGCTGTTATTGCAACGGAGAAGACAACATAATAAACTGTTTTGGAACAACCCTGGTTTTGTTTTATCTTCCTTGATTGACCTTTTGTTTGAGCATCATCTTTATGCAAATCGTTCTAGTTATTAAAAATGCACTTTAAATGGACTTCTATTTAGTAGCTTCTGTACTCCTGATTAACAGGACAATCCAAAATAAACCTTTCTAAGCCTGTCGACCTGCAAAGGGGGATTTTGCTCTAAGTGCTGAAATTTACAATTTTGAGTACCTTGCAATGTTTACATGATGCTGTAATGCCCATTGTGTTCAATCTTTCTTTTTCTGCTTCATTTTCTATGGCTTCCAAAACAAAAGTCAGCAAGATAGTCATTCATCATTCTGCCTTAGAGTAGAGTAAAAAAACCCTGTTTTCATGCTGTCTGGCAGGCAGCATAGCATTTGGAAATGACGCTGCCCACATAGCTCCTATTGCTGCTCTTATTGATTTACCCTATATAGTGTATAAGCCTAGTTAACAAAATTCAACTGAATTATGTAGGGAGAAATAATTCTGGAGGGACTGGCAGCATTGTTAAATCTGTGAGGTTCTGCTGGGCTCCCAGGAGAGTTGCTTCCGTATGGTTCCCACTGATCCCTCAGACCAATGAGATTCTTGAATTCCTCCTCCTCCTCCCTTCCCTTTCCTTCATCAAAGCTGCTGCTCTACAAATAGTAGGGAGTCCACAAGTGTATGAAGGAATAGGGATGCCAGTCCCCAGGTGGGACCTGAGGAATCAACTGGCATTACAGCTCATTTCCCGATGGAGGAGAGCAGTTTCCCTGGAGAAAAGGGCTGCTTCGGAGGGTTGGCTCCATTATATACTCCACCTAGGACTCTCCCCACCCCAAATCCCACCAACTCCAGGCTCCATCCCCAAAGAAATTTCCCAGATAGGGATGCCAGTCCCCAGGTGGGACCTGGGGACCCCCTGGCGTTATAACTCCTGTCCAGGCGACAGAAATGAATTTCCCTGGATAATAGGGATGCTTTGGAGGGGGGACCCCTCAGCATTACTGAAGTCCCACAAATCCCCCCACTCCAGGCTCCACCCCCAAAGTCTCCAGTATTTCCCAAGCCAGAGCTGGCAGCTTTAAGGAGATGGTGGAAGAACTGGGGACAGAACCAATTTGTAAAAGTTACTTTGGAGGGGGGGGGAGTGGCCCCCGCGTCCCGCCCCCAAGCAAGCCGCAGGCCCCGCCCTTCGCTGGCCAATAGACGCGGCTGTTGCGCTGCCCGCTGCGCTAGCAAGCCCTCCATGGCCGCGGCGGGCTGCGTTGGCCGGCGCTTGGGCCCGCTGCAGGGCGCCCCTCCCTTCCGGGGCTGCCGGCCCACCTGAGCGCGGCTCCTGCCGGCCAAGCCCGCCTCCTGGCCCTCTCCAGCAGCGGGACGCCAGGCAGGGCGAGGCGGCTGGAAGGAGGCCGGCGCTGCTGCTAGGGCTGCTGCTGCTTCTGCGTTTCCCTCTCGGCCGGGCGAGGGTAAGTCTGGGCTGCGCAAGGACCTGTTGCGGGGCTCGCCAGTGGCTGGGGGGCTCCGCTGCAGAACGGGACAACGCCCCTTCCCCGACACACCCACCCCCGCGCCGCCCACCTAGGAAGGGGCGCGCAGCCGTCGGAAGGAAAGTTGCTCTTCGGCTCCCAAGGCCTGATTTGGGGAGGAGAAAGCAAAAGCTGAGCATCTGGCCCTTGCCCCCCACCGGCTGGAAATGTCATGCTGAGAGTGACACCTTTAGAGTCCAGGGGCACCTTGCAGACCAACCAAGTTTGATCCAAGGTATGAGAAAGCTCATACCTTGAATCAAACTTGGTTGGTCTGCAAGGTGTCCCTGGGCTCTCGATTTGCCCCGCTGCTTCAAGCCAACACAGGTGCCCTCTGGAATCCATCCTGAGAATAATTTGGGGAGGCTGGATCCAGAGGCGTCCCTCCTTCCCTGCCTTCTTTTCAGGAAGGCTGGGTTTAAAAGAGAAAGGATGCAGAGTTCTGGGGGGGGGGGGTGTCTGTGAAACTATCATGAAGACTAAAGTCCCCCCTCCCAACCCTCCTCTTTGTCACTTTCAAACCTAGAAAGAAATTTGGGGATTTTGTGCAGCCGCTTTGTTCCCCTGCACAATCCAAAACCAAGACTGCAGCCCGAGGGATACCTATTATGAAGAGCCACCAGGCATAAAGATCGGACAAGTTTTCGCATTCCTTAGAACTTATCAGAACAGATGTTACAATCCCCCCCAAAATATTTGGATGGGGGAGGTGACCCAGGTCATGGATCTTGAAGACCTGCTGGACTTGCCAGCCTTCTCTGCAAAGGGCTGCTGAACAGGCAGGCAGGTTTAAAATCCTGGTTCATTAAGTTTATTTAATGGGGAAAAAGCAGGGAAGGATGGCTTCTCCCTGCAGGCGATACAAAGCCCTGGTAATAGTCCCCCAGTCACTCTTTTAACACCCAGTCGATTCACAGGTCCCCTAAAGCAGGGGTAGTCAACCTGTGGTCCTCCAGATGTCCATGGACTACAATTCCCATGATCCCCTGCCAGCATTTGCTGGCAGGGGCTCATGGGAATTGTAGTCCATGGACATCTGGAGGACCACAGGTTGACTACCCCTGCCCTAAAGGCTGAGAGCAGGAGAATTGTTCGGTAGTTTCTCACATCCTTAAGCCGTGGTTTAGGTTTGTATCACAACAGGGTGGCATTTAATACTTTGCAATCCGCTCAGAGCTCCCCCGTTGAGGCACTGAAAGCCCACAGAAGAGCTTTCAGGATTTGCTCTCTGAACAGCGGAGTAGTCGGTAGCCTCCATGAACGATCACGAGGATTCTCATTTGCAGCCATCTCCATTTGGGGAAGGGGGCTGTGGCTCAGGGGTGGAGCCTCTTCTTGGCACTCAGAATGATGTCCCCGGTTCAATCTGCAATAAAATCAGAGTCCAGTAGCACCTTTAAGACCAACAAAGCTCACGCCTTGAATAAATCTTTCTTAGTGCTACTGGACTCTGATTTTATTGTGCTACTTCAGACCAACATGGCTACCCATTTGGTTCAATGTGCAGTATCTCCAGTGAAAAGCTCTGGCAGTAGGTGATGTGAAAGGACCCCCTGGCTGAGACCCTAGAGAGCCACGGCCAGCCTGAGTAGACTGTACTGACTTGGATGGACCACAGGGCTGATTCACTAGAGGGCACTTTTATTTTATTTTATTTTATTTTTTGTATTTATATACTGACCTCCCCTGAGGCTCAGGGCAGTTTACATAAAATGCAGAAAACAGTACATGGAACTTAGTTTTTCATAAGAATAATAATACAACAGAGGTAACAGAGTATAATAATGCAAACAGGTCCAGAGCAGAAGGCAGGAGTGGATTTTTGGGAGGGAAGGAGGAACGGAGCAGGAGCTCTGCAGATGTTGCTGGTCACCTGGTCTCAACCAAATGCCTGGTGGAAGAGCTGCCATTTACAGGCCCTGCAGAACTGTTTTAGCTCCGTCACGTGTTCATTCCTGCTCTTGTCCATTCCCCCTCCCCCTTGCTGTCAGGCTGCCTTGAAGAGCACCTGGGGTTGATGTGCTTGGCTCACAGCAGCCCCGTGTGGCATCCTCTCCCCTGCTGTTATCCCTTAATCTTCTTTATTATTGTTTATTTATACCTGCCTTTCTCGCCAATGGGAACCCAAAGAGACTCGACATTGACCTCTTCTCCATCTTATCCTCACAACAACCCTGTGAAGTAGTTCAGGCTGAGAGTATGTGACCGGCCCAAGGTCACCCACTGAACTTCCATGGAGATTCAGACTTGGCTCTCAGCACTTCAACCAGGGAGGGAGGCAATTGACTGGCTCAGGGCCCTCCGGTTTGGTGTCAATGGGCTCGATGGTCCCTGCAGGTCAGTTGCCTAGTCTGACTCTCTTCTTTCCCAAAATATCTCTTCCTCAAAGCAAAGAGCCAAGGTGGATTTTCTACACTCCACTGGAGGAGGAGGTCCTTCGGAGGAGCTCGGGAGGCATCACCTTTGCAGGTGTAGTCACCAACCCTTTGGATGCAGCAGTGAGCATCGCAGGGTGCTTGGCTTGGAACCGAACAACATTTTGTGATTGGACCCCCCATGGCAGCCATTTTATTGCATCACAGTTGTCAAAATTCTGAAAGTACCCCCAGGCCCACCAAGGCTGCATTACTCCCTAACCTTGCTAATGTGTTGTCACAAACAGACTTCTCAGACAAATCAGTCGCCCTCCAATGGGCTTCATTCAGTTAGAAAATTCATATGGAGCTAAGCGCTGGCCAGAGAATGGGCTACCCATTCTCATCAGTTCTCGGAAGCTAAGCAGGGTCATCTCTGATTAGTAGTTGGACGGGAGTCCTCCAAGGAAGCCCAGGGTGGCTGTGCAGAGGCAAGCAACAGCAAGCCACCTCTGGAGAGCTGCTGCCAACATCAAGCCACCTCTAGAGAGCTGCTGCCAGTCAGAGCAGGCAGCATTGGGCTAGATGGACAAATGATCCAAGTCAAGGATCATAGCAAGGCAGATTCATTATATTTTTCAAATATAAGCAGTACTATAGCAAGGTTGGCCCAAGGGCGTATGTTTCCTTAGTTGGCCCTTGACTTTGCTGTGACCCAGCTGCCCCTCGCCACAATTGCGGAACAGAGCTAGGCAGGTAAGGAGGTACTGCCGTGGGCCTCTTGAAGCTGGCAGCTACCTTCTCGTACTCCCTCCTTCCCTCCCTTCCTCCAGCCATCATGGTTGTGGTGGCAGGGACAGGAGCACAATCTGGTGTTCCCTGCCACAGTGTGTCACATGGTGTACCTGGGGGGAGCAATGCTGGCACAAGTGGTGCTACTGTGGGCTGCCCCTTGGTATAGCTCAAGCTGTCCTGGCCAGGACTGGCCTGAGTCTCTTTTAGCACCTTAGGCAGTCCGTCTAATGGATGAGCCAGCTCTGTTCCTTCTTACTGTAAATCGCAGTTAAGGCAAACCATGGTTGGCATGACATTTGAATCTGGAATGTGTTTTGCAGTGAAATGTGTTTTGTAGAGTTGTGCCCCCTTCTGAGCCCATTTATTTCAGCAGATTTAGGAGAATGTAACTCTGCTTAGAATTGCACTGATAGGTCCAGTAATAACAGAAACTCTGGTTGGTCTTGATATCAGTGCCATATATTACTTGGCCAGGTTATGTGGATAGTTGTTTCGGATAGTTGTTTCTAATTTGGTAGCCGGTCAGTGCTGAGTTTGCCCTGATCTCAAACCCTGGAAATGTGATAAAAACAGAAGTGGGTGGCTTAAGGCAGTGGTTCTCAACCTGGGTGTCGGGACCCCTTTGGGGGTCGAACAACCCTTTCACAGGGGTCGTGACAGGGCAAGCAGCTTGACCAGGGGGGTGCCATCCACGCAACAGCCTTGCAGGGTAGATCGAGTGATTGTCTGTCTGGAGCAGCATGGTGGGACAAGAGGCAAAACTGGGAAAAAAACAATTTATATACAATTATGAACAATGGATCTTCACGCCATTGGTCAGTTTCAGTTTAATGTCTGTGAAAGGACACTTGCATAATTTTATGGTTGGGGCTCACCACAACATGAGGAACTGTATTAAAGGGTCACGGCATTAGGAAGGTGGAGAACCACTGGCTTAGGGGAAAGAAAAGTCTTTCACTCAGTACTGGGCAGCAGTGCCCAGGAAGCACCATGCAAGTCAGTTTAGCCCATGGAAATGTTTTAAAACGTAGAGATTTTATTAGTAATTTTAATGTAATGTTTTTCCCCAGCCCTAAATTTTTATCAGGTTGATTATTCTATGTGAAACAAGAGAACCTCTATGCATACTAAGCTGGAAAAGTTTAATAATAGTTGATGCTTCACTAGTAGAAACATAATTTCTGCTCTTTTGGGGCTCTGTTCCACTCCTGGAGTTTCTAGTTTCTATGGGAAGAGGCACACCCTTGACTCAGGAATTTGTGACATGTTTCTGTTAGGCAATCGTGTACTAAAATCTCTGGAGAGAAGTAGCCGTCTTATGATTGGACAGTTGCCATTAGACATGGTTTTAAGTGATTTAATAGTGGTAAGTGAATGTCTGTATATTTTCTATTTGATGTACACTGCTCTGAGCCAATTTGGGAAGGTGGTATATAAATCTAATTAATAAATAATAATAATAAAATGCATGAACTACTCTTTAGCCTAAGCCACAAGACAGACAAACCGTCAGAAGTGGCATGAAAAAAGTTCTTCAGCTAACAGTGAATCCTGATACCCCAAGCAGAGAGAGAAATCCACAGTTTTAATTTTCTGTCCCTGATTTCCAAGAAAGATTTCCTACTTACTACGGTGCCATTTCATTAAAAAAACTTTTGAGACAGAACCTTTTGAGTCATTTTGCAAAAGCCAAGTGTTTAAAAATGTTTCCAAAATACAGATTTGTTCTGTGTTTCCGTAGTTGTCCAACCACATGCTGATTAATAAACAAACCTTGGGAGCTGCAAATATAGTCACATTCCTGCCTGCTATTAAAAATATCCCATTCCCCCTAGTCTGAGACCCGTTAGGCATTTCTAGTGGTGGATCTAGGGCTTTGCATGTTCAAATGTCATATCTTGGAGATAACAAAACAGATATTGGTCTGGGGAATAAATAAATCCTGTGAAATATGGATAAATAGTGCTTTGAAAATGTTCACAGTCATGAATGGTTGAGGCCAAGGCTAACACCTATGTCCCCCCGGGATCCGGGATCTGGAACTAGGATTGGGACTGGTACCATCAGGATCCCCTCTCCACCTGCCAGTAGTGGGAGAGGGAAGTTGATTAGCCGATCTTGCCATGCTAGTTAGTTAATTAAGAATGCCGAAACTGTAGTTGTTGTTTTAATGGATTTTAATGGGGTTAAAGATGTTGTAACCCGCCAAGAGCCGCAAGGGAGTGGCGGGGAATAAATCTAATAATAATAATAATAATAATAATAATAATAATAATAATAATAATAATAATAATGAGGACTAGAAACCTTATTTTGAAAAGATGAAAATTTAAGATTCTCTGAATTGTAATAACAGTAATGAAACTGAGTCTTTAAAAAAACAAACTATCTCATGGAGTATTTTTTTAATTTATTCTTTAGCGTGCCTTTAGATTTTGCATTAAGAACTGCTTTCCCCTTGACACTGCCCTGGAAATTTGCTAGATGCTTTCAACCTAACCCTACCCCACAGAGTTGTCGTGAAGATAAAATGGAGGGGAGGGTGACAATGCTAGCTACTTTGAGTCTTTGTTGGGTAGAAAGATGGGGTATAGATTAAGTAAATAATGTTTTATGAATTGCTGATGATGAGTCTCGTGTCTTATTTTGTGTGGAATTTCTTTTTTTTTATTTAGCTGTGTATTTATATGCAAACGATGTTTGTCAGACTCAAAGGATGCCAAGCAAAGGGGTCAAAGACAGTCTGTGATGAATGCTCTTATATCTTTAACCTGCTTGTCTCCAAAAATGATCTTCTTTGTCTCTGGATGATCTTGAACTGTTCCCTGATTCTTCTTCCGTTTTTCTTCCTGTGCTTCTGAGAAAAAGGATGGGCAACAGAAGCTGTAACAGAAACTAGACATGAGCAACATTAACAAATATCCCCACATGGCTTAGGTGGGGTCAGCAGTTGCTCAGCCAGAAAGAAAGGGGAAGCAAAGCCCACTTTTTCCAGCTCCATCCTAAACTGAATTACACCCTTCTAAGTTCATTGACTTCAATGTATTGAGAAAGGGATGTGTCTGGATTGCAGTGTGAGTCCATTGGATCACATCAGCATGCTGCTTAACGTATGCAGGCGCAAACTCTGCACCACTGAACATTAAAATATATACTTACCCAATATTTATTTGCTCCGCAGATGTAGCTCTGGGCAATCATTTAAAGCTGTAATTGGCCAGGAGTGTCAGGGCTTGTGTTGCTATGGCTATTCAATTGTGTCATGATCAAAGTTTGGAATTCGATTTTTCTTTTCTTCCTGGCCTGCAGAATGCTGGAATGCACTTCCTTAATTTCCAAAGTCCCTGTTCTGGCTTTCTCCCCTCTTCTATTTTGTAGGAACTAATCTCCCCAGACTAAAACAGAATTTTAATATCAGTCAACATTTCAGTTTCCTGTTCAAAATTCTGAAACATTTCAGTTTCATGTTCAAAATTATTTCATTTTCTTGGGCAGAATCTTGATTTTATGTTTCCTGTTCTAATTCCCCTTTATTGGTTAGCATTTCCTCCTTGTTGTTTTAAGTGGGCATTAGGTCAGTACTGCAAGAATCTCTCTCTCCCTACAACTGCATTGACACTGTCTCAAAAGGGCAGCAGCCCACTGCATCTTGGGATGCTAGAACTGCGCAATGGTGTTGAAGTAGTTTGCATCAGTTTCCTTAATGAGTCATCAGCAACCAGGCGACCTCCCTAAGCTGCATGGGTAAGATGGAAAATCTTAACGAAGCTGGATGTGTCTGACCGGCACCAAGTGCTAAAGCATGGGAATGTTGGTCACATCCTGTGGTTTAACTATTTAGCCTATTTCTATGCCCCTTCTTCAGAGTCCTGCTTAAGGCAGCTTAGAGTCAAAACCCAGTGTTTAAAAAAGCCATTAAAAACAAGCCAGCAAGTACATGCAGCAGCAGGCCATGTAAAAGCTGATGAAGTAGAACCCCTATAACAGAGTGCTAAAGACAGTAAAGTAGGTGTCAGGCAAACCTCAGCAGGGGGATTCTGATGACAAGGTGCCACTCAGGGAATGCCCTCTCGCTGGTTGTAACGCTACCTCCTTTTGAGAGCAGAGGCACAAGGAGTAGGGCTTGAGAGGCAGGACTTAAATGGCAGGCTGGACAGCATGGGGGGAGCCAGTCCTTTGGGTGACTTGACCCCAAGCCATTTACTGCCATTTTGAATTGTGCCTGGAAACAGTAACCAGTGCAGGGCATAGCCTGGACACTACATTTTAGACAAGTTGTCTGAACCATTTTCAAAGGTAGCCCCACATAGAGTAATTGCATTTTACATTATTTGGCCAAAAGAGTCTACACCATTTAACATCCTAAACATCCCTTCCCAGCCTCACTGGTCTGTTAGACCACCTTAGTTGCTCTGTTAAAGGTACGCCTGCTCAACTTTTACATAAAAGTTTCTCAAACTTCTAATAGCTGTTTTTTTTTTTTCCTGGAAGAAACACTTCCTTCAAAAACATGATGTTTTAGAGTATAAAAAGGAAAGGATGATTTGCAGAAGAGTCCACCTTCTCTGTTTTTCTACATGTCACTGAGATTAACTGGGTGTGTCTCTGATGATAAGGAACAGTGACATGCAGAGATGCCATATGCAGCCTCTTCTGAGTCCTGCTGCATCTCTTTATCTGGACCCAGTATATAAGTACATTTGTTGTTGTAAAAATATAAATCTTAATAAACTGACTGCTGCTTTCAAGTCTGCAGTTGTATCTTTTTAACCTTGTAAATCTATGGAATTATTGGAAAACATATACAATTCAGAAGAAGTTTGTGTATGGGTAAATCTTTCATGTGTATTTGCTGCCAATCTGATATGATCACTTTAGACTTATAGTTCAACGAGTATTCAGTGTATGCACCGTTCGTTCATTCATTCACTCACTCATTCATTCATTCATTCATTCATTCATTCATTCATTCATTCATTCATTCATTCATTCATATACCACCGCATTTCTGGTGGTCTCGTGACAGTTCACATAAAATAAAACAATAAAATACCACAAAACCCATAAAAACGCCCCTTGCAACAATAAATAGATATAGATGGCGACCTCTTATTTGAGCATTCCGATTCCCATTCCTCCCCTCCCTAATCCCCCCCCCACACCCCCGTTCAACTGGAGGGCCAAGTTATCTTCTGCCGGGAGCGAGGAGCCAGGCCTAATAGGCATCAGGGGGGGATCCTCTGATAAAAACACCGGGACTCCACCTTGCCCTCAACCATATGCCCAGCGGAAGAGCTCCATCTTGCAGGCCCTGCAGAAAGTTAACAACTCCGACAAGTCCCTCAGTTCTTCTGGGAGCTCATTCCACCAGGTTGGGGCCAGGACCAAAAAGGCCCTGGCCTGGGTTGAGGCCAGGCAGATGTCCTGGGGGCCCAGGACAACCAGTAAATTCATATCCGCAGAGCAAAGAGCCCTGCAGGGGGCATAAGCAACCAAGCGGTCCTGCAGATAAGTAGAACCCAGGCTGCGTATAGCATTAAAGGTCAGAACCAATACCATGTTCATGTTTCAGTGGCAGTTAAATGGACTTTATGGTACCACATTGCTGCTTGCGTCTATTGTTTGTATTCATGTTGATCAGTAATCTTGAATACAGCAGCTGCAATGCAAAAGCTGTCTCTAGCTCCGGAGGGTCTTTTGTGCTTGCCCAAGCTGAGTCATCTCAGGGCCTTTCTAGACCCTGTTGCTTTAGCAGAAGGAATGTGTGACGCTTAACTGATTTGTTGGGTGACCTTCAGACAGCATCCCAGAAAATGCATCCAGGGAGAGGAAACATCCTGGCAGTTTCCTGACTTTTTACCCTCAAGGTGACTTTTGAAATCCCCTGCCATTCCATTGAGCACAGTGCGTCAGAGGTCCAGAAGTGCGTCAAGGGTGTGGATTGCATGGTGCTGGGGAGATCATACGATTGCTGGCCAGGTCCCTTTTCGGCCTTTCACTGGCTACTGCGTGTGGTCCTTCTGTCCAGTGCCTGAATGCACACCTTTCCGGCAGGTCCGCATTACCCATGTAGCATTTGTGTTACGGGCCCTGCGGTTCAAGGGCCCCATCCCTGCCTTGCCAGCAAAGCCCCTCAGTTGAGTGATAGAGAGTGCACGTACAGAGAGCTTACACGCCCGCATACCTCTGGTGCTCTTCTGCCCCACAGGCTTCGACTCAGGAAATCAAGTAGCTTCACGGACTGGATCATCAAGCTGCAGGGGAGGAGGTGGCAGCAGGTGGTAGGGTGAGTTAGCTGGCCAGATCTGGGGCAGTCTTTGGATTCCATCCCATCAAACTCCTTTTGCAAGAAGTCCTCCCCACCCCCGTCATCTTTCGGTGCTCCCCTTTCACCTCATCCCCACAGGGAAGCCTGGTTTCAGCTAAAATCCCAGAAGAATTCCAGAGGTTCACTTTTGTAATGGGGGGGGGTAAATCTACGTACTCACACATCTGGCCGATGGAGGCAGTGTTATGCATGCATGCACCGATTATATTGAGCCTATGCAATGAACCTTGGGTTTTTAATTTTAATCAATATTAGTACTTAATTTTATAAATTGTGTTCTACCCTAAAAGGTAAAGGTAAATGTATCCCCGGTGCAAGCACCGGGTCATGTCTGACCCTTGGGGTGACGCCCTCTAGCGTTTTCATGGCAGACTCAGTACGGGGTGGTTTGCCAGTGAATTCCCCAGTCATTACTGTTTACCCCTCAGCAAGCTGGGTACTCATTTTACCGGCCTCGGAAGGATGGAAGGCTGAGTCAACCTTGAGCCGGCTGCTGGGATTGAACTCCCAGCCTCATGGGCAGAGCTTTCAGACTGCATGTCTGCTACCTTACCACTCTGCGCCATAAGAGGCTCTTGTGTTCTACCCTACCTAGGCTTAAATTCATTCCCCTTATTTTGACCTCTTGGGGCTCCTCACAGTCAGCCTTGTCTTTCACCATCCTGAATAATTCTGTATCATCTTCCTTGTATGGTGTGCCTGAGGCTCTGGTGATAGAGGGGTGAACTGACTGGCGGCTGACTCCCTGTTGCTGGGGGGGGGGCAGTGTCCTGGCTGAGGATCTGTCTGGCCCGTCAGCGCTTCCTCCTGCAGTGCCTCTCCCGCTGGCTGTGAGTTGGGGCCAGGTCCACTGGCTGCCTCTTCCTCAGAGGAGTCTTCAGCATCTCTTTGCTGTGCTGGGCTTTCTGAAGGCATAGCAGGCATCCCATTTCTGCGGGGTCTGCATGAATTAATTGCTTATCTAAATATCTACACGTGTACTTGGGAGCAACAGTGGACTCGAGATCTTGAGAGAGTTGTGTTCTTTCTGTTCTGGCTGTACTGAACCAATATTGTTTGCTGTTTGCAGGCCACGCAAGGTGGAGGACAATCGTGCATTGTGCTCAAAATCAGCAGCCCACTTGACTTTGTGCCCCACTTCCGCAACTTTCCAAAGATGAACGTGGAGCAAAGGGCATCTAGCTGTCATCGCCATGGAAGATAAGGTGGAGAGTCTGTCCCAGGCACCTTCAGGATCTGGCCCACCGTCCTTCGTCACCTTGCTGAAAGTGCACCGAGAGCTGCTGGTCAGCAGAATCCGTAACACCCAGTGTTTGATCGACAACTTGATCAAGAACGAATATTTCTCAAACGAGGATGCAGAAATTGCTGCCCAGTATCCGACACAGGCAGACAAGGTATTCGCTCTTGGTTCTGTTTCCTGTTTTGCACCCAAAGACTGTTCGTTTAAAGCAGGGGTAGTCAAACTGCGGCCCTCCAGATGTCCATGGACTACAATTCCCAGGAGCCCCCTGCCAGCGAATGCTGGCAGGGGGCTCCTGGAAATTGTAGTCCATGGACATCTGGAGGGCCGCAGTTTGACTACCCCTGCTTTAAAGTTTGGCTGCTAATCTAATGGGAGCTGCAGTTGCTATTGCAGCTGCCTCTGTTGAATGGCTAGGAGCACACCTGTTCCATGCTGCTGATAGTCCGTATGCTGGAAGACCGTGCATAATCAGAAAAGGCCATTAAAACCAGGGGGCAAGAAGAGACTCCCCCTTTGAAAAGAAATAACTCTGCGCCCAAATTGTCCATGTGAACGTGCCAGATTAGACATGCTCCAGTCTTTCTCACGGTGCTTCAGTCTACCTGGGAGGAAAAAGTGATCTTTGGAAAGCAGATCAAAAGGGAATATTCTTACATGACTTCACGGGAAAGCCTGTTCCTTGAGGGAAGTGGGAATTTACATATAGACTAGGCATTTTTGCAGACACAAGGGTTTCTGCTAACGGAGAGTGATTTCCTTACCTCCCCTTCCCACAGAAGTCTGACCCTCCCCCCCATATCCTGTTCTTGGTGGGCAGGCAGGGACCCACCGGAACAAGATATGGAGAGGAATTTCAGGCTGCCATGGAAAGGAAGAGGTGGGGAAGCGCTGCTCCTTGTGCCTGCAAAAATGGGTCCAATGTCGTGTGCATGACACTGACTAACAGAGAGGAGCCATTGGCTGCTCGAATAATGCTGCATATATTTTGGCTGGACAATATGTCTCTGCTTATGTGGGTACCGCTGGTAGCAAAATCCCCAGTGCTGTTTCTCAGGCTGTATTTATTTGAAGAGGCAGAGAGAAGGAGTGTTCATTGTACCACTTCAAGGTAGTAATTGTTTCTTCATCTGTCAATAACTCCATACACATCTTGGCTGCCTGGGAGAGTAGATGCTTTCTGTCTTTTCAAGAGGTCCAGGCCCTTCGATTTCCTGCCTTGAGGATTAATTCTTTCACAGACTGAAATAGGTGCCTCTTGGGCTGTTTCTCCAGTTAATAATTACTGCTTTGCAACAGCCCCTGACTGATTTGCTTGATGAACCAGTTATTCAGCATTCGGAGTGTCCGTACCCCTCCCTGTGGTTAACCAAGATGTTTATGTGTTCAGGAATTCTCCATGGTGCAGATTTCCCTGCTTCCCAATGACTCCTATTGTTCTGTGGAAATGTATTTATATTGTTTGACAGCAAATCCGAAAGAGCACAGCCCATTTCTCTGCGGGGCTTTACAGAAAATGTGGAATTTTTGCTGGTGTGTTAAACGTATTACTTTGCATATTGTTGTACATTGTAGGCAGGTATTGTATATGAATATGTAAGGCCTGTGAAACATATTTTTCGATTCAGGTTGGATATCTGTAAAAGTGCATGGGTTCAGAACATAACCTTGCCTAGCAAAGGGTTAGAGCAGCCTGCCTCAACTATTTTTACCATTGAGAAGCCCCTGAAACATTCTTCAGGCTCCAAGAAACCCCAGAATTGGTGCGATTGCACAGAATATGGCTGAGAAGCATAGCTGTGTACATGCCTACCTAGGGTCCTTTCCCTTCCCAACCTCATCATTGGTCATTTTGGGAGGGAGGGGTGGGTCACCTGATAAAAGTTGAACAAATGTTTGAAAATATATTAAAAATTAACTCCCACCTGTTCAGGAAACCCTTCCAAGGCCATCAAGAAAACTCAGGGCTTCACAAAACCATAGTTGAGAAAGCCTAGCCTAGAGAGACCCACAAGGCAGGCTGTTTATTTATTTCATTTATTCATATCCCAGCTTTCTTCCCAATTAGACCCAAACCAGCTTGCTTCATTCTCTTCTCCTCCCTTTTGTCCTCACAACAACCTTGTGAGGTAGGTTAGGCTGAAAGTATGGCTGGCTCAAGGTCACCCAGTGAGTCTCCCTGGCAATAGTGAGAATTCAAACTTGGGACTTCCTGATCTGAGCATGACATTCTTAACCACTAGGCCACAGTGTCTAGAAGGGGGGAGATGAATTTTCAGGAAAGTTCAGTGTCCTTGCAGTAAACTCATGGGACATTGTTGCTGTAGGACAACTCGGTATAGATTGTTGTACCTGTTTTCACCATGTTGCCTTCTTGTATGTCTGACATTTACTTAAAAAACTGAGTTGGGGTTACTGCAGTGGTAGCATTAAGGGGAAGGGAAGATTCAGCAGTGTTCTGGTCTGTACAAAGTCTGAGAATATTTTAGAGCACGGGTAGTCAACCTGTGGTCCTGCAGATGTCCATGGACTACAATTCCCATGAGCCCCTGCTAGTAGTCAACCTGTGGTCCTCCAGATGTCCATGGACTACAATTCCCATGAGCCCCTCAGTGCAACAGCCTCAGTACATACAACAGCCTCAGTGCCTACCTATGTGTTTAAATAGGTCCGTAAAATTTTGGATTTGGCCCAGAGCAAAGGAGAGGAAGTTTCGGAGTACTGCATCTATGTGCTGCAGCAGGTTGCTGATGCTTATTACGATCTTCATCCATGGTTGGAAGACATTGGGTTTCGCCCAACAGAAGTCATCAGAGAGAAACCGGTGGAAAATACGGACCCAGGTAGGAGGACCTGCATCAAGAGTTTGTTCTCTCTTCAAAGCTTTGGTCAAATGTGAGGTAACAAGCTGCGGTGAGCCCCTAAGGCAGTCGTCTCCTCTCCAGGCTAAACAGACCAAGCTTCCCCAACCTTTCCTCATACGTCTTGGTCTCCAAACCCCTCATTATGTTTGCTGCCCTCCTCTGGACATGCTCCAGTTTGTCTACATCCCTCTTCAACTGGGGTGGCCAAAACTGGCTGTGGTGCCCCAAACCTACTGCCTGTTCCTTTTCAACTGCCGATGTCTGGGCTTGAAAGCCAAGCAGACATTCTACCACTTAGCCACAGGCCCTACCTAGCTCTCAGGAACTGACGAGATCAGGCTAGCCTGAGGCTATCCAAGTCAGGGTTGGAAGTTATTTATAAGGCATTCAGTGGTCTGGGTCTGTGGTGCTTCAACGTTTACCTTCCCCTTTATGAACCTATCTGACAGTTAAAATCAAGTTTGGAGGGCCTGCTAGACATGTTTCCCCTTTTGGAAGTAAGGTTGTTCCAGGAACAAAACGCTTTCTGTCATTGTGCTGAGAAAATTCCTCCCCACAGGAACCCTTCTGGCATTGAATCTTTTGACCTTTGAGGGTCATATGTGTTTATTTTTCCACAAACAAGGCCAAAAGAACACCAGGAATTAGATCCCAGCCATTAATTTTGTAGGTTTTTTTCTAATGTCCAAAGTAGCTCTTGGCATTCCTTCTCCAGGTTCCACTGCTGCAGGATTTCCTTTTAATAATGCTCAGTGTTGTCTTTAGTCAGCAGGTATCATCAGAAAATTAGAGACGAATTGGGACGAGATACAAAGTTCATCTCTTCGTATGCCCAGCAGGAGGACATGTCGCTTGAAGATATTTATTCTGCCAACGTTATGGAGTTGATCAATCACAACAACGAGAAGCTTGGCAGTGTGAATGGCTTGGAAGATCTACTTGATGATAGCGTTGGTTTAATTAATGGAGATGGTGAGACAGTCTACGTCTTTGGGGATGCCGGGATTGGAAAATCGATGTTGCTGCAAAAGATGCAGAATCTGTGGGCTAAGGGTGAATTCAGTGTAGGAGCCAAATTTTTTTTCCGCTTCCGATGCCGGATGTTTAGCTGTTTTAAGCAGGACGAAGCGATATGTTTGAAAGACCTCCTGTTCAAGTACAATTGTTTCCCAGATCAGGACCCAGAGGAGGTGTTCTACTTTATTCTGAAGTTCCCTCACACGGTCCTGTTTACATTCGATGGCTTTGATGAGATTCATTCCGACTTTGATCTCAGCAGTGTGCCTGAGAATTGCTCCCCCAATGAATCTACCCACCCTCTTGCTCTGCTGGTGGGTCTCCTTAGTGGGAAGCTTCTGAAAGGATCTAGGAAAATCCTAACAGCAAGGACTGGCACAGAAATCCATAAAAATATTGTTAGGAAGAAGGTCTATCTCCGCGGGTTTTCCAGCAGTAACCTGAAAGAATACACCAAAATGTTCTTCAGAGATGAAGCCTGTCGGACCTTGGTTTTGAACCAGCTGGAAGCTAACCCGAATATGAGCAGTTTATGCACAGTGCCTTTGTTTTGCTGGATTATCTTCAAGTGTTATGCTCATTTCTACTCCGCGTTCGACAGTCACGAGCTCCCTGATTGCAGCGTTACCCTAACAGATGTCTTCTTGCTCCTGACCGAAGTCCACTTGAACCGAACTCAGAAGACCAGCTTGCTGAAGACGAATAACAGAAGTCAAGTGGAGACGTTTAGGTCCAAAAAAGAAACACTGTTTGCACTGAGCAAAATAGCGCACGTGGGGATGGAGAAGTCTCTCTTTGTCTTTGACCAGGACGAGATCACCACCAGCCTCTGTGATCAGGACTTGCACTTGGGGTTCCTCAGAGCCATTCCTCGCTATGGAGACTGTGGAGATCAGTCTTCCTATGAATTCTTGCATCTGACTTTGCAGTCCTTTTTCACAGCTTTGTTCCTAGTTATTGACGAGAAAGTGGGGGCAAAGGAGCTCCTGAAGTTTTTTGCCGAATGCTCGACGCCAGACACGGCCCTCCGAACTTGCTTTCCGTTCCGCTGGTTGAATAATTACCATCCTACAGGAGCAGATCCTTTCCGGAATACCGAACATTTTCATTTCACCAACCTCTTCCTTTGTGGCTTGCTTTCCAAGGCCAGGCAGAAGCTCATGAGGCATTTGGTCTCACCGGCATTGATCAAGAAGAAGAGGAAGGTGCTCCTTGCCTATTTTTTTGACAACATGAAGTCCCACCTGAAGAACCTCACCCGAGCGAGACTAAAGCAATACAAACAGGTTCAAGTGATGCCCAATTTTGTTTGGATGCTGAGGTGCATCTATGAGACACAGAGTGAGAAAGTGGGGAAGGTGGTTGCCAAGAGCATGCGTGCCGACTACATCAAGCTGACCTACTGCAATGCCTATTCTGCCGACTGCAGCGCCATTTCCTTTGTCATGCACCATTTCCAGAAGAACCTGGCTCTTGACCTGGACAACAACAATATCAACGATTATGGGATAAAGCAACTTCTGCCTTGCTTTTGCCGGTTGGCAGTGCTCAGGTGAGCTCCTGGGCTAGGTGCATACTTCTCAGATGGTGGTGGAAGTGCTATCAAGTCACATTTGAATTATATTGACCCCGTAGGGTTTTCATGTCAGGAGATGTTCAGAGGTGGTTTTCCGTTGCCTGTCTCCACATCAAGGCCCTGGTATTCCTTGGAAGTCTCTCCTCCAAATGGTAACCAGGGTCACCTCTGCTAGCTTCTGAGAACCGCCAAAATTGGGCTAGCCTGGGCACTTCTCAGATAGTCCCTTAATGCAGGGGTAGTCAACCTGTGGTCCTCCTGATGTTAATGGACTACATTTCCCATTAGCCCCTGCCATCATTTGCTGGCAGGGGCTCATGGGAATTGTAGTCCATGGACATCTGGAGGACCACGGGTTGACTACCCCTGCCTTAATGTTAAGCTTCCAAATAGAGATGTCTTTAAAACAGTTCTAGACCGAGATAATCAATGGTAGGAAAAGCTAGATTCAGCGAATGCTGATTTCCATTTTCATATCATTTGTTCTTAACATCACAGAGAAGGGAGGGGGTCTATTCCGCTGATTCCTGGTAGCACTACTGAAGCTTCACACACTTAAGTTTTTTCCCCCACAAAAGCTTTTAGAAACTTGTTTTTTTGTTAATAAAAGTTTAATGTTCTGAGGGTGTCACTCAATTCTGAACTCATGAACAGACATTTCACCTGTATTCCGGCTTCCTAAAATCTCAGAATACATGTAGCCTTGATACTCAGAAAATATCTAGGGATAGGCCCACAGGTGATTCTTTTGTTGGGGTATTCATTCAGAAGAATATTTGGAGTGATGAAGATGTCAGTCTGCTTATAGATTTTTAACTTTCTGAATTGTATGTGGCTTTATACAATGCCCTGATCATCTTCTTGTGTGCTTTGTGTAGTGGTTAAGGACAGTGGTCTCTAATCTGAGGAGCTGGGTGTTCTTGGGCCAGTCACAGTTCTCTCAGCCTCACCGACCTCACAGGGTGTCTGTTGTGGGGAGAGGAAGGGTAGGCAATGGTAAACCGCTTTGAGACTCCTTCAGGTAGTAAAAAGCTGAGTATAAAAAACCAGCTCTTCTTCATTTTTAAATAAAGAAAACTGCCTCTGTACGTCTTCCAATCTTGGAATTATGGTGTTGTAAAGAAAATGGTTTTGCTTGTGTTTCCAATGAATATCACTTAGTCACCTCTTATTTTCTCCCCCAATTCTCTGTTTTAATTTAGGATAAGCGTTAACCAGATCACAGATCAAGGAATCAGAGTGCTTTACGAGGAGCTGTCAAAGTACAAAATTGTGACTTATTTGGGGTACGTATGCATGATGCACAGCTAGCCATCATATTAAGAGTTAAATCTGTTGACTGGAAGGAGGGCTTTGAATGGAGCTGAGAGTGGCATTTTAAAGCATCTTTGTGATAACTTCAGCATGCATCTACTCAGCCAGCATGCCGTTTACAACCATTGGCTTGACGTATTAGAAACAGGGTGAGTCGATCTCAGATTCTCACATCAAGGCCTCTGTAACCTACTCGTTTAACCTACTCAACCTACTCGTTTAAGGTGCCAGTTCAGCTAGTTATGTGAGTCAGCTCAATAGGATGCATTGACACTAAAGTTTAAGGGTGAGGATAGACAT
This sequence comes from Paroedura picta, assembly GCF_049243985.1. NCBI lineage: Eukaryota > Metazoa > Chordata > Lepidosauria > Squamata > Gekkonidae > Paroedura > Paroedura picta. The sequence goes on from NC_135379.1 coordinate 39,135,234, forward strand.
TTTATGGTAATGAGAGCATGTGGGTAAGGGCAGCTATAGCCTGTTATGTCTCCCACTTTACCTTTACCTGTTCTACAATGCTTTAAATACTTTCCTTACAAACCCAAATCACTTTCATCATGAAAACAGGGCTGGGGAAAAAGCAGTTCAAAGAGCAGAGCTCAGTGAGTTTAGGGCAGGTAAGGGGGGGCTTTAGCTTTCCTATGAGAGAGCCAGTGTGGCATAGTGGTCAAAGAGTTGTGGACTCTCATCTGGAGAACCTGGCTTGATTCCCCACTCCTCCACATGCAGCCATCTGGGTGGCCTCGGGCTAATCACAGTTCTCTGAAAGCTGGTGTGGAGCAGTTCTCTTAGAGCTCTCTCAAGCCCACCTACCTCACAGGTGTCTGTTGTGGGGAGAGGAAGGGAAAGGTGTTTGTAAGCTCCTTTTGATAGTGGAAAGTGGGGTATAAAAAAACAGCTCATCTTCTTTTTCCTGTACAAGTATCTTCATGTAAAATTGACATGACTGCCCATTATGGTTGAGGCCAGGGTGAAGAGAAGATCTATGGGCCCCCCAAAGGAGGAGTACTCCACCACGTTCCATCTGTGGTGGTCAGTTGTTCCTTCCCCTGGTCCCCAGTGGGGTAGGTGGGGAGTTGGTTGCCACAGTTTTCTGCTAATCTGTATTTTTAATTACTGGTTTTAAAGGCTTTTCGGGGATTGTATTTTACCTTGTAACCAGCTCTAGCTGAGAGTGGCGGGTAATAAATCTAAATAATAAATCTAAATCTAAATCTAAATAATAATAATAATAATATTTTTCACTTTTTGTGTGAATAGGACTGACACATGAATAATACATGTGGCTGTCCTGTCACATGCCCTTAGTGTGTACAGATAAAGAGGCTCCACACAGATAATCATATTTTTCAACTTCAAAAAACCATAGGTTCATGCTTCCTTTAAACCCTTTTTCTCTCCTATGAACCTACTCATATATATTAACCTCTTCTGCTGAGGTATTGCTGTGGATGGCCCCACGTGCAGAGGTGAGATGGGTGACTACCAGAGATGGGGCCTCTTTGGTAACCAGTAGAGTAATTGATTGTACAGTCTGCAGGAGATGTCTAAGAGGAAGAACCAAGACTAGGTCTTGTACGGTGGCTGCTGGCATGGTAGTGGTTGGGACATGCTGAATGCCTTTAAAAGAAGCTAGGACCTGTTATTGGGGGCCTGGAGGATCTTTCTAAGCCCCCATTATGAGGTTTTAGAGTAGTTTGTCCTGTTAACTTTTGTGTGTGTCAAGGAAAAAAGTTCATACTGGTACAGTTATGTTTTTATTTACTTCCCTCAGCTACTGGATCTGTTTCTTGTTTTTATGTTTCAGTTTGTTTTGTAACCAGAAATATATAATAATACTACATACATATTTCATACGTGCATTTCTGTTGTATTTTGCTGTTGTCATTAGCGTGGCTGGACGGCCTAGATTATCAGGAAATATTTTAAATAAATTATCCTGGCACCATGAGAAGAGAGACAAATTTCTCCAGAAACCAGTCCTTTATTCCATCGAATGGTGGATGTCGTCAAAGCCCCAGGGATTATTTGAGAAATGCCTGCTTGATTGCAAAACACTTAATTCACAACAGACTCTGTGAACTGCTCCTACTGAAAAGCGGTGCATTTGAGGCAATTTGAAACTGGTATCTGATGATTCATACATGAAAGTCATAGGCGGAAGTCACTCCCTTGGGAGTAGGTCCTGTTCAATAACATGGGGCTTACTGGTGACAAAAACCTGTTTAGGATTGCTCCTATAACCTGCTCATGCAGTCACCAAGGGCTGAACATTTGTCCGCTGATTTAATTTGTAATTCCTCTTTCACATGAGGCTCAAGGCAGATTACAATGGCTCAGAAACAATGCAATGGATCAGTATAACGCAAAGAAAAGTCCATGTATGTACATATGCCCTACATGTATGTGCAAACAGGGCCAAGGGGATTCATGCCATGGCTGAGTCCTTTGGAATGGTCCTCATAACTTCTTTTTAATATGTTGCTTTTTGATCTTACCTCTCCAAAATCTACTCCAAGTGGTTTCCTCATGCTGGTAAGAAAATCATTCACGTAAATAAATCACAGATTATCCCTTCAAACTGTACATGAATGGCATCCAGGAAGCAATTTGGCCCCTTTGCAAGTATTCTGAAGGAAAGATCACAGTGTATACCCATATGCATCCTTCAAAGTTGACCCAGTGCTCATGTGTTTTATACACACATCTTAGTACCATTGTGAGAAAAGTTTTTAGTTCGTAGGGGCTGTTAAGGCTTTTTCTTACTATTTAATGCCATAAATAGTAAGCAATACTCCTTGAGAGAGGTTTATTTGGGAAAGAGCTTTCCCTACCCCTTCCTAAATCGTTTCCAGCTTTAAAGAAAGCTCCGTATTTTATGATGTTGCTGTTATCGTTTCGTCACTTGGAAGCCTAGATTCAGATCTAGTTGCGGCTCGCTACATTAGTACATGACTGGAGATCTATATGCAAATACACATTAAAAGGTGCATCCCATCCATAACGACATAAAGCCAACAGATTGCACCCTCAGTCAGATGCATATCTGAATGCACATCCAGTTTGTGCCCAACGCAACAAGTGATACATGCTTATTAACTGGTTATGCATGGGAATGTCTTTAACTTGGTTGGAGGAACTGAGTACTGAAAAAAATTGGGCCAGGCTACTTAATTTGTTTGGCCATGTAGCACCTGAGAGTATATTTATTAGAAGCTTTTACCTGTGCCAGAAGAAAGAGACCTGTGCCCCAAAGAACTAACAACCTAAATAATTAGATTGTCTCTATGTGATAAGTTTGTTTCAGTTGAAAAGGGCAAATATAAACTCGTGTTCACTGATTTACTTTTTCCTCCAAAAGCTTGTATAACAACCAGATCACTGACATCGGAGCCAGATATGTTGCAAGACTCATTGAAGAATGCCCAAGTCTCACATATGTGAAGTAGGTATTTGTATTTCCTCTCATTACTACATATCATGGCGCAAAAGAAGCTTGGTCAATAGGGATAAAGATAATTTTTTTGATGTGCATGTGACGTCTATAGTCCTTGCCTAGGGAGCGCATGAGAAGAGGCCTTGGGGGTCGTGCGGCAGCACGGAGGCCTTGCAGCCCAGCACTGGCTCCACCCGAGGCCTGGGCAATTGCGGGGCAGCGCAGAGGCCTGGCGGTCTAGTGCTGGCCCCGCCCGAGGCCTGGGTGATTGCGGGGCAGCGTGGAGGCCTGGCGGCCCAGTGCTACTGGGAAAGTGAGTCTGGGGAGGAGGTGGGGGGAGGTATGAGGGAGGAGGAAGACGAGGTGTGAGGGAGGAAGGGGTCTGGGTGGGGAGAGGGGGGAGGGAGAAAGGAGTCTGATGTGTGTCTCTGAGGAAGGGGTGAGGGACCAGGAAGGATGTCAGTTAAGCCAGAAGTAAGGGTGGTGAGGGTGCGGGATGAATGGGAGGGAGGGAGTTTTGTGTGTGTGTGTGTGTGTCTGAGGGAGGGGGAGAGACCAGGGAGGAGGTCAGGCAAGCGAGAGGTAAGGGGGCCGAAAGCAGAGGGAATGGGTGTGTGTGTCTGAGTGGGAGGGGCTCCAAGGAGCCCCTGAGCAGGTATGTGTTCCACATACCTTGTGAGAGTCAGGCTATCACCGATTTGATTTGTACTGACTGAAGCTCATCCAGGGTTAGCTGCAGTTTCTGCCATGTTACTTGCCTTTGATTCTGACAGTGGTCATGCCACATGCACAAAGGAGAATCGATTTTTGACCATTCCTCTTCCTACATCAAACCTCCGACTCCTCTGTTGGGTTGTGCCAGAGGGACAATTGTCCTCTAGGCCCTGGTTTCACAAGGCATCACAGTGGGAGAGAAAGTGGCAGAAAGCCTTCCTTCCATCAGTGGAGATTCTGGTCAAGATCCAAGGCGATGTACATCTACTGTCATGATTGGTCTTTATAGAGCACCTCATGACTACCACATGGTGGAATTCATGTTGGTAACACATTAACCATGGACACCATTCTCATAGGTCTGTTTATTGATTGCTATTAAACAGCAAGCAGAGCCAAAGTGTCCTTTTCTCTTTCAAGCCTTTGCTTTTAAAAATGTATTCTCTTCGTTATTGTTGGTTGTTAGATTCAGGTAGGTAGCTGTGTTGGTCTGAAGTTGCAGAAGAAATTATGACTAGCAAAGTTTGATTCAAGTTCTAAGCTTTCATGTGTAAAAACAAGGCCATATAGCTTCTGCATTTTATTTTATTTCTTATTTGGGGTAATAGAACTGGATAGTGATTGTAATGTAACATAATATTAGTGGAATATAATGTGATTTAGAATGGGAGATTGAAGTGTGATTCTCAGGGCAGCCCTTTCCATGTTTGGGCGGAGTTGGATTGAGCATAGCGGCAGTCCATTAATCTTCAATCCTGACATTTTTATTTCTTTCGCAATGTTTCTCTCACCCAGGGTTGAACCCAGACGAAAGATAACCTTATAACTTTAGTTTGTTATTCCTGTAAGGTCTGCGTATCTGGTAGTCTGTGACTGACTTTCTCCTTATACATGTGGTTTGGTATTTTTTGGTTCATTGTCTGACAAAGTGTGCTACGTGCATGAAAGCTTCCAACTTGAATAAGGCTTTGTTGGTCTTAAAGGTGCCATTGGGCTAAAAAAAATGTGCGTTGTTAAAAAGTAAAAGTTAGGGACTCAACTTTCTCTAGATATGAAGAAAGGAAAATCGTGTGATGGTACCTTAACATTAACTTTCTGTTAATGCACTATTGGGCAGAGAGGTTTTCATTCCCTGCTGCATAGAATTTGAAATAAAGGTCACATGAAATCCCCAGGAAAGAAGAGAGGGGGTGGCGCAGTGTTGGAGCCAGACTAAATTTTCCTTCAGCAAAATGGAACTTTCCTGCCCCCCCCTCCCTGAACTCCACTCCACAAAATGCTGGGGAGCAGATTACCCTGAAGAGTGACAGAGGGTCTGCAGTGAGAAGGGGACAATTGGGGAAGACTCTTGATTTAGTCTGGTCCCTGCCTAATGAGTCCAAGGCTAGTACTTCTGCTCAAGATCCATTGTGAAGATTCAGGGGGGGGGGGAGGACACAAGGAGCGCCGTTTAGCAATCTGGTGTCTAGACTGATTTTCTTCAAGGAAAATCTCTTTGTGTCTTCTTCTCACCTCCTCCCTCGCTCCCCTCTCCCCCCTCTCCCTCCCCCTCCTCCCCCTCTTCTTCTCGTCTTCTTCTTCTTCTTCTTCTTCTTCTTCTTCTTCTTCCTTCTCCTCCTCCCTCCCTCCCTCTCCTCCTCTCTCCCCCCCTCCTCCCCCTCTTCTTTCTTCTTCTTCTTCTTTCTTCTTCTTCTTCTTCTTCTTCTTCTTCTTCTTTCTCTTCCTTCTTCTTCTTCTTTCTTCTTCTTCTTCTTCTCTTCTTCTTCTCTCTTCTTCTTCTTCTTCTTCTTCTTTTCTCTTCTTCTTCTTCTTCTTCTATTCTCTTCATCTTCTCTCTTCTCTTCTTCTTCTTCTTCTTCTTCTTCTTCTTCTTCTTCTTCTTCTTCTTCTTCTTCTTCTTCTTCTTCTTCTTCTTTCTTCTTCTTCTTCTTCTTCTTCTTCTTCTACTTCTTCTCTCTTCTTCTTCTTCTTCTCTTCTTCTTCTTCTTCTTCTTCTCTTCTTCTTCTCTTCTTCTTCTTCTTCTTCTTCTTTCTTCTTCTATCTTCTTCTTCTTCTTCTTCTTCTTCTTCTCTTTCTTCTTCTTCTTCTCTTTCCCACCACACAGCATCTTGCAGCAGGTTACAATACGATAAAAAAGCCCATTTACATATAAAACCAAAAAGCCTGGTCTGAAGACAAGACAGTCTATAAAAAAACCCCAAATCCTATCCCATCCTCCTCCCTCCTTCCCCCAGTGCCTTAAGGGAGATGGCACCTCAAGATGCCGATGTTCCTAATACAGATGTTGCCCCATACATATCTGAACTGAGATCTATATGTAGGGGCCTGCCCTAGCACTGTGGTCAGTGACCTGGACATAACACTGAGATAATGAATTTGCTTTGGGAGGAATAATGACTTGACTTCAGGCTAAAGATGTGCCCCTTAATACTTTTCTGTGCAGAATAGGAGCTAACAGAATAACCACCGAGGGAGGGAAAAGTCTTGCTTATGCCATTCAGAAGAGTAAAACTATGTATGAAATCGGGTAAGTGAGATTGGTTTTGTCCCTGTTCATTTTTAATAAGTGTATCTTTCAAAGTTTACTTGAACAGAAACAAGTGTTTGTCTTTCTGAACCCTGCTTGCTTCACATTGCCTGATTCTCCAAGCCGAGTCCCACCACTGGTTCTTCATAGCCAACATGAGCTCACTCCATTGCCTTCAAATTTGAACATATGGAGCTGCCTTACTGATGCATACCTTTGCTCCATCAGCTTTCTAGGGTCTCAGGTAGGAGGTCTTTCACATTGCCTGATTTCTTTTTTAACTGGAGATGCCGGGGATTGAACCTGGGATCTTGTGCATGCAAAGCGGATGCTCTGCCACTGACCCATAGCTCCTCCTCAAGTGTGACTCCAGCTGTGGCCACAGTGCTTACAAGTATTTCATTGTGTACCAAGAACCAAGGCAGTGGCCATTGCACAGGGGTTTGCCATGAGAGAGGCAAAACATAGATAGCATGTGGAGAATGCTACAGATGAGGTGACTTAACACATGTTGAAAGGTGCATGGTCTCCAGCAGCATCCCTGTAGTGTGTGTGTGGTCGGCTTCTGTTTGAAATCATTGTCTACTGCTTATGGCACCCCCATCAAGGCCTTGCAGTGTTCTCAATTCATAAGAGCCTAAGAGACAGTAGACAGCTTTCTTTTCATGTGTCCCATTTGTAGCACTGCACAAGGATGTGACTCTCAGGTTTCCTGCTATACAATGTTTAATATGCACCCTGGCTGTGATGAGCAGGTAATGTAGTACATTGAGGCAGAAATGGTTCCAGGTCTGTTTTGGCCTCTAATGGCAAAGGATCAGTTGTATTGTAAGTATCTAATTTCGGCAGTCAGAGCCTCCTCCAGCATAACATGGGGGGCTTTTTCTGAATCACAGAAACTAACCTGTGTCCAGGAGCTGAAATTACTTTTCAGAAAATCCCAAGAAAAGTCTCTGTAGCAATACAAATCGTGCAACTGGTTTGCCATTTACAGATCTCTTAATTTGCCACTCAAACTCTCCTCTTCTTAGAGATAATTGGTGATCTCTATCTTAACACTATTTATGAAAATGCAGGCATGGAGTAATATTTCTTGTGTTGCCATAAATTGATCCTAAATATTTACACTGCTACAAGTAAGTTATAAACTGTTTCCGATTTCCCTTCAGATTCATTATACCAATTCAGGCATGTCCTTTATTTTGTTTTATTTTCAATTTTAGCTGGAATTTCTGCTACTCGTCTTGATGCCATTTCTGTATTAGCCGATTTTAAAACATTTCCTCCCATTCCTGGAATGAAGGATATAGAATTCCTGTCTGAACCCACTCCTGATTCGGTCTGTGGAAATATTCCTGGGCAACCAGTTCTGATGTAACTCCCTTCCACGTTTGATGTGTCATCTCACACTCATTTCAGTTTGACCTCAGAATCATATCCACGTGGGAGAAGAAGTGGAGCTACTGTTCATTTACACACCCTGCTTTTTTCTCCTTGATAGAATGTGGGGTAATAAGATTGGCGATGAAGGTGCAGAGGCATTTGCAGAAGCACTAAAGAATCACCCCACTTTAACAAATGTCAGGTAAGGACTTGTGTTGGCAAAACTCTGCTTCCCATCTGTCTTTCCCAGCGGCCATATTCTCAGAGATTCACCTTTTATGTCAGAGTCTTAAGCCAGAAGATTACCACACCATGAAAAACAGCAGCAACCCAAATTTTGAGGCCCAGGAACACAATTGTATAAGAACGTGGAGTGGGTTGTGTTCCAGATACACTAAACACAGCCTGTGTCATCTTCCTGTAGTCAGCTGCTACCTAGACCAGGGGTAGTCAAACTGCGGCCCTCCAGATGTCCATGGACTACAATTACCATGAGCCCCTGCCAGCATTTGCTGGCATTCGCTGGCAGGGGCTCATGGGAATTGTAGTCCATGGACATCTGGAGGGCCGCAGTTTGACTACCCCTGGCCTAGACAGTCAATACTGGAACACACTTGGCAAAGACATCTAGTGCCTCATTTAGAGCATCAGCCTTTTAAAAGTCAAACAGGATTGACGTTTTAAAAATGTGTTACTGCAGTGAGAAGACAGCATTTCTGGTCCGTATTTGGCCTTAAAAATCACTAAAAACGAAACTGGCATTAGCGGCCGGTGAAAACAGAGGGAAAAGCTTTTACTCTACAGGTTTCCTTTATTTATTTTTTGCAGGTGTCAATCACATTTATTTCATCTCAGTAACAAACCTTGTACAATTCTGGTTTCTTCACTCAAGGAGAACAGATTGCCATTCTCGATTTCTTCCACAAGATGGCAAACTTTAATAGATTTCTTCCAGTGAAAGTGGACAGTTCTGTTTAGGAGACTGTAGTGGAAAGTGCTGTTAAGTCACAGCTGATTTATAGCCAAGAGAAACGGAGAGATGCTTTGCCATTATCTGCCTCTGCATGACAACCCTCATACTGCTTAGCCCCCCTTGCTTAGCTTCCAAGATCTGAAATAGTACAGATGCACTGGGACACCAATATGGCAATAATGAATCCAAATAGAGTCGTCTCTGTTCAGTTTCAGATGTTTTTAAATTCTTACTTCATATAAGTCCCAACGCGTTTCACCTGCTGGCTTTGTCAAGGGACAAATTATTAGTGCTTCTGCAAATGCCTTTGCACCTTCGTATAATCAAATACTTGTCTCTTGGACAGAGTATAAGGTCATATTAACCGCAGCTACTCCCAGCTAATGGCGTTATATGAAGTTTGTCTGAAACAGTGTCCCTTGACAAAGCCAGCAGGTGAAACGCGTTGGGACTTATATGAAGTAACAATTTAAAAACATCTGAAACTGAACAGAGACGACTCTATTGCCATATTGGTGTTCCAGTGCATCTGTACTATTTCATAATTGTTTCTTCACTGGAACCTACCCCTCCCAGTTCATTCAGTTTAGCTTCCAAGATCTGGCAAGATTGGGCTAGCTTGACTCATCCAGGTTAGGGAATACATTTAGGACTCTGGGGAAAAGGTAACTTAGGTGCACACTATGGTGTTTTAAGCGTGAACCTAAACATATAAAATATGTATGTGAAACTCATATGTGCAAATGTCCATCATCTTGGTTTCTTCTGGGAAGGTGTCCAACAATTTTCTGAGCCAGAGCTGTTAAGAGACCCTAGATCAGGGTGTCATGAAACCCTGGGATTTCTTGGTGGTCCTAGCAGGGTTTCCCGAATGGATGGAAGTTAATTATTTTAAATATATTTTTAAGATCTGATGAACAGTTGCATGATATGACCATATATGGTCATGTTGACTCTCTCTCTCCTCCCCCCCCCCGCCATGTCCAATCATGGGCCTGGAGGGGGTGGGAAGGGGAGGGGCTCTGGGTGGGCGTGTCCACAGCTATGCTACCCAACCGTATCCTGCATGATTGTACCACTTCTGGGTTTCTCGAGGCCTGAGGAATGTTTCAGGGGTTTCTCAACAGTAAAAAAGTTGAGGAAGGCTGCCCTAGATGGTGAGGCCATACCAGATAGGTCTTAAAGTGCTACTTTTCTGTTTCCAGGCATTTTTTGTTTCTTAATCTGAGGGAGCAATAAAAAATGACTGCCTGAAATGGTATACCATTTGGCCTTAATGGAATGGAAGTCCATTCTCCCTTCTTAATGTTCTGTCCGCTCATTTATTTGTTGGAAAATTTTTATCTCACATTTGTCCAATTATTCAAGGCTTCTAACAAATTCAGAAATAGTAAAAAAAATTAAAGACCCAAGTTGGTCATCTCAGTGCAAATACAAGCTGGAAAACAACAATTCATTTTCTACCCAATGGATGTCTTCAGCACTATTCATGAAATGCCACCATGCACGCCATCCTAAAGGAAGGCAGTACCCTCAGAACCTCCTTTAGTAGGTTGTTTGAAAACGCTGGTCCAGTGACCCAAAATGTCTTCCAGGAATTCAGTTGTTCTGTGAGAGGGCATCAGGAGGGGAGAAGTGCCATGAAGGCAGGGGTTCATCCACAGAGATGTGATCCTTCAGGGATCCAGGCAACAGGTCATAAGAGCATGAAATCTAAGGACTAGCACCTAAAATGGAGCCCAGAAACAAACAGGCAGTTGGGTACTTTCACACACACTAAATAATGCAATCTACTTCCGCAACCGATCGCTAGTGGATTTTGCCGGTACAATCTGGTTGCAAAGTGTATTGAAAGTGTGAAAAGCACTTGAGTTTCAGTACTACGAAGTCTCCAGAGCAGCTTGCCCTCCATGCAAGGCCGGGTGTTGCATTCTGGAGTGCCTTTGTCAGCCTTTGTCAGCCCAGCCACCCTGGGAGCATCTGGAGAACTGTTTACACTACATCCGCCACCAGGGTCTTTCTGTTATCCCCAAAAGAACTGACTGTGTTGGTTATTTGTTTACAAAATATGGAAGTATTTTCAGGCGTTTCCAAGAGTGTACAAAAATAACACCGACATCTAACAAAGTAGCAGAAAAAGAAACATGACCACTGGCGTGACAATGCAGCAACAAAAGGACTGGAATTAGGGGAATGGTGACAGTTTCTACAGCTTGTTTGGTTTCTCCTTGGCCATTGCAGCTGGGGATAAAACTCAGCAGCACCAGGCCTTCAACGAAGCAGGTTTCTTTGCCCCGATCTCCCACTATGGCCACCAGGGCTTTTGTGATTTTTAAAATAAGATCTGCACTAGCATTATATAGCGGCACATAGTAGGCCTCTACAGCTGATCTGAGATGGGCTAAACTTAGTCTTTTTATAAATCCAATTTTTTGTGAAAGTATGCCTTTCTTAAGGAGCTAGAGATTGAAAGCAGAGGATTCAGGAAACCAATTACACCTACTATCACAATGATACATTGATACAATATCCTAATGCTATTTTTAAGCCCTTAGGTGGGGGGGGGGGTTGTGGGGACAAGATTGGGGGAATTGGCTGCCAGGTGTTCTCTGGCAGGGGCTCATGGGAATTGTAGTCCAGGGACATCTGGAGGGCCGCAGTTTGACTACCCCTGCAGACAGTTTGTACGTGCACCAATTCTAATTTGTGACCAGGGCTAGAGGAGAATTCTGATGCAGTAAGCCTCTCCAGGTACACCTTAAGAGCCTGAGCATGTCCAGTGTGACTTTAAACTTTTCCTTTTATTTGCACAAATGGCTTTTAAAGTCTCATTTTTAAAAAGGATTCCCACTGATAATAGTTGGCGCCCAGTGAGTCATACGCTAAACATCCAATCTCTTCTTATAAAATCCATTACTACATTTCCCATATAATTTGTTTTATTGCTGCACTGAACACCCCCTTGAGAGCCTTGTAGAAAACTCATAGTGCATTTTAGGGGCTATTTTTATTTTTTTGGAGAAAATAAATTAAAAAAACTAGCAATGGAGCAATTGCAAAGAAGTTGGGAAACGTTTCAAATAGACAAACATTCGTATCATTGTGAAACCTACCTTGTCTTCCTTTGAACTATGCACACTTGTCCTGTATCTGAGTGAATCTCCAGGAGAGGAGAACCAAGTGCACCAATTAGTTCAGGAGACCTTCAATCAAAATCTAAATTGACTAGATTAAGACTTTGAAGGCAAAAATTGGAGAAGGGGTTATAATGATGCAGAACGTTCATTAGAGCTGAGATCCAAGGCCTGAACAATGGACTCGGAGCTTTCGCATTGTGTTCCTTGAACAGCAGTAGCCCACTCTGTGTAGGGAATTGTGAATGCTCAGCACCTCTCCGTATAATAGCCATGACTCAGCCCCACAGCAGTGAAAAGAGCTCTGTGTGCTTGCAGAAGAATATCGGATAGCAGAGAGAGCGCTGAGTAACCCCATTCATGCGTAGGGCTCTGGATCAGAAGCCCTGCCGTTTTAGCAGCTCATCTGGAATTAGGGGGGGGGGGAATAATCTAGGTTGGGCTAATTTGTAAATCATCAATATTGCAGTAATTACATCAGATCTTTAACCCAGCATCTGGCAGCTAATTAATGGCATTTCCAGGAAGACCCTGGATAATTTTGCCCATTGAGCCGTTCTGTGCCTTGGGGCTATACAACATGATACTGCCACCACAAACCGTCATATCATTTTGAGATCCAGCTTAAGTTGCAGATAATTAGGATAAGCCTCTTTTAGCAAGACTGTGGCTTTTGCTAAAAGCTATAAAACCATCCCTTCTTAAGCAGCTGAGCAATGGAACAGGTCATTGCAGGTTGAGAAAGAAGCCAGCACACCGGTTGCCCGGAGCCCGACTCCAAGTGCTTAGAAATTAATCAAAACGACTCCTGTGGATTGCTGCAGGCCTTGGGTGAAGCCAGTTGATGCCATGATGGGAAGTGGTGATTTTCAATTGTTTGTTCTGAACAGCCCAGCCTTTTGCTGGAGCGTTATTTCTTGGCATGCACTTTTGCATTTCCACCTCAAAAACAGTTCAGGGTGTTGTGCTCTGGGTATAAGGAAGGTCAAAGCGGGCATTGTGGAAGTGGAGAAGTGTTTTGCACCTTTCTCCTTACCTTCACAGTTGACTGCTGTTTGGATAAGGAGTCAGTTCGGCAATGGATGGAGCTTTGGAAACTGGGAAAGCTTTCTGGTTTTCCTCTCCAGACAGTCTGATTTAGGTGAACTCAGCCTACTTTCCATGAATGCTGTTGTTTCATTTAAAATATATGTATAACCCACACTCTTAGCTATACCAGCTCCCACAGTGATTCTGTTCTTTTACTGTATTTGTATTGGATCTGTATTCTGTAGATATTTTTCTGTGATATATCTGCATCTTAGAAAAAAACAGGTGACCTGTAGGGAAGAGCAAGTCCCATCTCTGGACTGAAAAAAAAAAACCCTGTGTCAGACCTGTAATTCAGTGCCCTGTTTCATAAGGTGGCTGACCAGCTGCTTCTGGAAGGCTTACAAGTGAGACATAGAAGCCAGCTTGGTGTAGTGGTTAGGAGCACTTACTTCTAATCTGGCAAACTGGGATTGATTCCCCACTCCCCCACATGCAGCCAGCTGGGTGACCTTGGGTTCTCCACAGCCCTGATAAAGCCGTTATGACCAATATCAGGGCTCTCTTAGCCTCACCTACCTCACAGGGTGTCTGTTGTGGGGAGAGGAAAGGGAAGGCAATTGTAAGTGGAGCTCGGGGCGGGGGAGGCAGGAACCGTACTGATGTTGTTGGCTGATTGTGCCTGGCCTCAGCCAAATGCCTGGTGGAGGAGTTCCCTTTTGCAGGCCCTGTGGAACTGCTTTAGCTCCATCAGGGCCCTGATCTCCTCTGGGAGCTCATTCCACCAGGTGGGGGCCAGGACAGAGAAGACTCTGGCCCTGGTCGAGGCCAGACGGACTTCTTTAGGGCCAGGGACCACTATCCGGTTGGTGGCAGCGGAGCATAGGGCTCTTTTTAGGGCATAGGCAGGGAGGCGGTCCCTCAGGTACTTGTGATACCTTGGTGTAAATAAACATTTTGTGTCATTTCCAAGAAAGCTTGGTCTGTTACTGGTTATAAAGAGCAAGATACTTATTTCCTGCCGATGTGTTTGTTAGACATTTCCTTTGTCTTTTCTCTCACAGTCTTGCATTCACCGGTATCACTACAGAAGGGGGGCAAAAGACTTGCAGAAGCAATGAAGCACAACAACACTGTGAATATATTTTGGTGAGGAACAAATTTCCATACACGCTTTGAATATCCTGATGGGGAAAAGCAGATTTACCAGTAGGAAGGGGATGTTGGCTGCCGCTTCATGTCTGCAGTCAGTGGAAGGAAGGGAATTACTAAGGCTGATAGAGCTTTCCAGGTTTTACGGTATTCCAAATTTAGGAATGGTTTGGGGCATTAGAAAGATTAAGCCAGTTCTACATTGCTTGGTTTTGCTAGTCCGTGAGGGAGGCAGGAGAGTCCATAAGGTGAGGGGAAAATAAACATTGAGCCCGTTTTCCTTTCCAGGAAACCAAAATGAGGGCTAGGAGAAAGCTGGGAGGGAAACTTGCTGCGGGATTCCTAGAAATGTCACTATTTATTTCTACCTTGTCATGAATTAACATTTATTCTCACACCTTTTAAAGCAGCAGAGAGAAGGGAGGGGAAAGATACTTCCCAAGTAAGAGGAGTGAAAAATGACTGGTACTTCGTCTGTCTTCTCAGTTGTGACAGGAAATAGGTGTAAGCTTTAAGATACTTCATCCTGAGGGGGATTCCCATGTTTGACACTGTAGCATTCAGGCAAACACAAGTGTCCTTACTGAAATTCTGTATCTCCCCCCCCCCTTGATTTTGAGTAATTTTGTGTTGGCTGAAAGCACAAGTGAATCTTGAGCGGATCCATGCTAGTGCAAGTCAACCAGGAGGGGAGGGATCCCATATTTCTTTACTGAGGCACTAAAAGGTCTCAACCAGTCTTCCCAGTCCCTGAAATAAGACCTGTCTGATTACTCTGAAATCAAGAAACAACATTGTTTCCTCAGTTCAGGGGAAAACGGAGGCCCTGTCCTACCACAGAATGGCAGTTGAGGCTGCCAGCTGAGAAGGAATCCATTTCTACCTCCCTAGTCCTGTCAAGAAAGAGCCTCTTGTGGCGCAAAGTGGTAAGGCAGCTGTCTGAAAGCTTTGCCCATGAGGCTGGGAGTTCAATCCCAGCAGCCGGCTCAAGGTTGACTCAGCCTTCCATCCTTCCGAGGTCGGTAAAATGAGTACCCAGCTTGCTGGGGGGTAAATGGTCATGACTGGGGAAGGCACTGGCAAACCACCCCGTATTGAGTCTGCCATGAAAACGCTAGAGGGCGTCACCCCAAGAGTCAGACATGACTCGGTGCTTGCACAGGGGATACCTTTACCTTTACCTTTAGTCCTGTCAAGACAAGTAACTATGCAAGGAAGAAAGGTAGCTTGGGGACTTTCCAAGACAAAATACTTTTTTTGTTTGTTAATCCTCCAGAGGATCGGAGGCAAGCAAAAGCAGTTCTTCACATCCAGATACAAACAGGTGATATAAACTGTTTTGGGGGAAATCATTACTGTTTTGTGCCATCAGGGGGTTTGGTGTACTCTTATAGTTGCACAAAAGAGCACACCCCCCCCCCAAGTAATGCAGAATCCAGGTTAATATATAGAACAAAGACCAATAGACATTCCTGGGAGGGTTCTGAGAAGTTGCCCTCTAATTTCCATAGTCTTTGCTGTGTTGTAAAGAATCTCTTTGAACTAGATGCAACTAACTTCGGAGCCCCTTTTAAAGGGGGGAAACGAAACTCAAGTTACGGAAGGTTTAATGCTTCAAGCTTTTATGCCACCATAGGGTTTAATGATGCGTTTCTGCTTGTGACAAAATTAATTATTATTCAGGAGGCTGATAAGAGGGGAGTGACACCAGATTGAATCCCAAGTGGGACCCAGGATCTGATGCAAATCGCTTGGAAGCAGTGACCGTAGCATTAGGTTGTGAACAATACTGAACTGAACAAGCATTGCTGGAATGTATTTGCCCCAGCTTGCATGGCCCTTTAAGTGCATGAACGCAACAGCTAGGAAATGCTATGCACGTTGTTGTGTATATGTAGCAAAGAAAGATGGGAACTAGAGCCAGGCCATCTGTACAGCTGTCAGTGCCTTTCACTAGGATTACAGAAGAAAAAGGTGCCCAAGTCTCCATGTGTCTTGGAAATCATCGGGGTTGGATTAACAGCTAGGCTGATAAAGTTGTAGCCTCTTTGGTTCTCCTATTTTTTTACACCTTCAGTTTCCCCGCAGGGTCAGCCACAGGATCACAAAGTAGACAGTTACTAACTATTCCAGTGTAAGTTTCCTCACAAGGTGGTTGTGAGGATGGGGTGGGTGAAAATCCCTGTTTGATGCCCTGAACTCCTTGGAAGGATGTAACGTAGCAATTAAGTGCTGAGAAATAGGCTCCACAAGGCAATATGTGGTACTTACTTACTTAGGCCTTTTGATCTTCACGTAGTGGCTGGAGATCTCCTGGGGTTACAGCTGATCTCCAGGCAACATAGATCAATTCATCAGGAGGAAATAGTCGCTTTGGAAGATGGACTCGATGACATTGTACCTTATTGCTATCCTTTCTCTCTCCAAATGCTGCCCTCCCCAGGCTCTGCCCCCCAAACCCCAAGTATCCCCCCCCCCGCAGATGGCAGCCTTAGACTTCAGCCTCTCAGCCAAGCTGGTGTCGTGGTTAGGAGTGCTGACTTCTAATCTGGCAAGCTGGTTTTGATTCCCCACTCCTCCACATGCAGCCAGCTGGGTGACCTTGGGCTCGCCACAGCACTGATAAAACTGTTCTGACCAAGCAGGAATCTCAGAGCTCTCCCAGCCTCACCCACCTCACAGGGTGTCTGTTGTGGGGAGAGGAAAGGGAAGGCGAATGTAAGCTGCTTTGAGACTCCTTCGGGTAGAGAAAAGTGGCCTAGAAGAACCAACCTTTCTTCTTCACACACTTCAGCCAGGCTTGGCCCCAGTTCTGTGAGATATAGAACATGAAAAGAGACATAGGTTTCCTCCAATAGTCGATTCCTTACTGAGCATAAATAGCAGTAACAACATTGCCCATAGCCTCATTTTAGAGTAGCGTTAGAACTGTGTCCTGATCAGAGTGTTTAATAGTAGTTTGATGGAACCGGTCTGTAAAGCTAAGCAGGTCCACAGCCAACCAGCACCTGGACGGGCAATTGGGAACTCCATGCAGACTGTTCCGAGTCCCATTTAGCAAGGATGGGAGACAGATCAGCATTCAGACAGCTAGGCGAGCATTCCATGGGCTGGTGTAATTTCTGTTTCAATCCAATGCCCCCTTCCCCAAAGCCATTCCTGAAAGTCAGGGAACTCTCCGGAGCCTCAGGCCAGGTAGAGCATTAAGATCAGGTAGTCAAAACCTGCTCAGGGTCCCCGGCCACAAAGAGGCAAGACTGGCCTCAGCCAGGACCAGGATCTTGTCCGCCCTGGCCCCAGGTGGTAGAACACTCTTTCTGGTGAGATTAGGGCCCTGCAGGATTTTAAGCAGAGCTGTTTCGCCAGGCCTACAGTTGAGGCAAGGAAATAAGAAAACGTGAGGCCAGCCTCCCTGCTTGAGACCCCCCTCCATCAAATACAATCCATCTAACACTGTCTAGCCCTCCTCAGAAGTTATTCTAATTGAAGAGAAAGCGGCTTTTAAGACCATTTGAAAACTTAAACCTAAATTTAAAACCGATAAATGTTTTACATGTAAATTTTGTGTTGATTGTTTTTATAGCCTGTTGTTACCCACCCTGGGCCAAAAATAAACTTGATGGATTGATTGCAGGGATATGAACCCAGCTGGAGTGTTTTGATTTCATTCTGGCGTAGCAGGATTTTTTTTTTGGGGGGGGGACCTTCTGCCATCCAGCCTCAAAGTCTTCTGAAATGATATGATAGTCCCCAAAAGCTGCATGCGCGAATTAGACATCCATCGACCCGAAAGAGAACTTTTCAAATGTCTTGAGCCACAGAATAGTCACAAATTGTCATGAATGAAACCCTTTCTATTCAAACCAGGCTAACAAAGAATGAGTTGGATGACGAAGCGGCTGAGGCCTTTGCTGAAATGCTTAAAGTCAACAAGAAGCTGGGTCATCTTTGGTAAGCGACGTTGGCTCATAGAGGACCTCTTGTAGTGTGGAAGCATTAGCTGTATTAAAGTCACTGGAAGCCTTTTGCACAAGGCCCCAGTGGTGGGCGTTAAGTTCATTTGGACAAAAGTACAGAAATATGTAAATGGCATTGGGGCATCAGATTCATGTAGATGTGGTAATTGATTGTCTCATTTTTGATGAGCTGATTTCCTTAAGGACAGTAGATTCGTGTGAGCAGTTGTAGTGGGTGACCAGTCACTCAAGTGGCTTTGATCTGTCTTAACGGCAAAGTTAATGTATTTTAAATAGTCCAACCTGTTTTTGATCCAAGTCAAGTCCTTATTAAAATCATGTAAAAGAGGCTTAAAAGGAAGTTTTTGGGTGCAACGTACAAGTAAATCAGAAAATAATTTTTAAAAGTTTAGCCATCCAGCTAAGCCCTGTGAGATGAAGGGATTTCAACCCCCATTTGAAACATTAACCCAGCTGGTGTGGAGGGCTTTCCTGGATGGAGAATGCTACAAGATCACCAAGGAGGGATGATAATGGAATTCAGAGCATGGCTTCCATTGGTAGAGTGAAGATCACATGGGAGCAGGTGAGTGGGTTTTCTTAGACCCATACTGGTTAGGGTTCTAAAGATGCTTAATCTCAGGTGACCTTTTCACAACAATTCCCCTGTACCCACCCAATCATCAGTCTCAATACTAGGGAGGAAGGCTGCTAGTGAGAAGATATCTTTTGAAATCCCCAGAGAATATACAGAAGCCTCGTGCATGCCCAAAAGGTATCCCCACTTTGGCCCATATCATGTTGCCTCTGGGGGGGAAACACCCACCCCATGCTCTTAAGGGTCAAGATGTTTATATCCTTTTGCATTGTAAATCTCGTATTCACAGGTTGATTTCTGCCTAGGAAACAAGCCTGTTACATCAGCCGTGTTGCAGATATAGCCCATGGAACAGAAGAGTGTGTAGAATTGCAACAAGATCCTATAATTAGGTAGATAACATACTAGTAATAAGGAAGGCACAGACTTCGTTCTGCCAAAATGACCTTTTTTTCTTTTTTTAAGCTGTGATGTAAACAGTCGTAAATCTCATGATTCTGACATTTGCCTTGGAGTTACCCCAGATTATATGTTTTGGCTTGGCCATTGCTCAAGGGTCTCTCTGCCTTGTTGTATTTTGTGTTGCTTTCTTGCATAGTAGTGCTATGCAGATTTGGGCCTAGATATTTTGGTGCATGTCTAGCAAATGCTAGCCTGCCTTAAACCTCCAAGCAAAGGCAATTTATGCACGAGGTCAGTGAAGAGCCAGTATGGCGTGATGATTAAAGTGCTGGACTGGCTGTGGGAGAACCAAGTCCAAATTCATGGAAGGCCATCATATGACATTGTGTCCATCACTCTCTTTCAGCTTAGCCACCACACAGGGTTATCCTGAGGATGAGATGGGGAGGAGAGAGCCATGCACAGGGCTCTGAGACCCTTGGAAGAAGGACAGGATACAAATACCAGAGGCAGGATTTGTTCACAGGCTGTGCTTTAATTGACAATCAGATATAACGTGACGGCTGCTGTCTAGTATTGATCGGTTTCCCCACAGTGGCCATATGTTTTAAAAGTCAGGGGCAATGCAAGGCATTAGGAGTCCTTGTAATGTTGACTGTGCAGGTTTCCCAGAGGGAAGGCTTGGTCTGAAAACAATCCTGAGTTTGCACTTTGAGTACGTGGGAGTGTAGTTGTCCCCCCCCCCCCCCCCGATAAGGGTGTTTTTAAACAAAATTACTGAAAAAGATAGGTTATCCACATGGGAACTAATACATACCTTCGAAATATCCCTCAGGGACTTACCCTCCCACCATTTGCATCCTTACTTACCGAAGGGAGTGGCACGATATGAGAGCCTCAGGTGCAATTCAAGAAAGCTCAGAGAAAGTCTCCCAGACTCATGGCCAAAGCAACAGAGCAGAGCTGGCCTCCATCCTCCACCCACCCCTGACTAGATCAGCAGGAACCCTTTGTTTGTTTGCGTAAAGGAGTTGGTTAAATTTTGCACTGGAGTTATTTACTTGGGATTCACAGCAGTCAGGATAGGAATATAAAGTTGCCTTAGCATATTCTCCCCTTTGACTTAACAGTCTTCCTCTCAGAGGAAAACTTCCACCTCCACTCATGCTGGTGGCAGGGGAGGCGTTGCTAACTGGGGTCAGGGGGGGGGAGAGCCTGAGTCAAGGGCCAAACTACACTTTATGTTTTGCAGTGAACCTGGACTGGACTTGCTTTTCCCGCAGTCATACAGCAGCTACAGGGAACAGCATTTTGAAGGTCCACAGGGGCCCAGTTTATCTCGGGAATGGAACACAGTGGGGTGGAGGGCATCCTGCCTACTGTCTACTCCTGTTCCATTTTTTGAGCTAAAACACCCTGGAGGGGAGTTACTTTCCCTGTTTTGCAGCTCCAGACATACATGCATGGTTCCAAAATGGGGCAAATAACTCCCCCTCCCACTTCCAGAGCTGCTTCAACTTGGGAAAGGGTTGCAGGGGGTTGGCAAGAGTTTCTCCTCCCCCAGCACTGCAGTCCAAGACCAACTGGGCCTCTGCAGACAATTAAAGTGCTGGGCCCTGCAGCTGATTACACAATGTAATGTGGCCTTAAAGCCATGCCAGGTTCACCCTGTAATGACTGGGAGGGGCCAATGCCTTGATGTTCCCATTAGCCTCCAGATTTGCCGTTATCCAGCAGGCACTGGAAATAGCCACTGCTTCCACACCTCCAGCATCCCATAAGAAGATCTTGGGGGAATGTTCAGTTTCCAGGCAACACCGGGGTGAGAACACTCAGCCAGAGATAGGTAGAGCTTCTGTAAAGGCTCAGAGGAGACAATGGGCACAGCTTTCATACTTAAAAGTGGCTTGGGAAGCAACAGGCCATACATTCCAGAAAACATGATAAATGGAAGGTCAGGTGGGCAGTCACACAGCCATCCGTATGAGTGTCTCTTTCAGGGGTGGGGAGAGATCACGTTTTAAGTTGAGCGGGAAAGACAGCTCCCCCCTCAGAAGTGGCGAGTTTTGTTTGTATTGGTTGGCTCTCTGACTAGGCCCTTCACATCCTCTTTTGAATGGTGCCCTGCCAGTCTAAGGGAGCCAGTGAATGGCCTTCTCCAGCAGTAGCTGGGATCCAGCCTGCATAATCCCCCAGACAGTTGCTCTACTGTGATCCGAGAACAGCTGTGTGGTCAAGGGAACAATTGCTCTCAGTAACCCTGAAAGACGCCCAGGCACTTTAGACTGAAGAGGCCCGGAGCCTCTTGGCCGTGCTTCTATGGGGGGATTGTCTGGTTCCAAACAGGGCAGCCAGGCAGATGGAAATCAGAAACCGCCGCTTCCTGGCACACCGCCAGTCCTGTTCACCGAAAGGAGCAATGATTTTCTGCCTCGGCCGCACAGGGCTCGAGCCAAGTGTGTGACAGACAGGATGCTGCGGACCAGGCGCAAACAGATGAGCCTGTCCAATGCAAAGTGCTCCCTTTCTTTCTTTCTTTTTTAAAGGCTTATCCAGAATCAGATTACTGCCAAAGGAGCCAAGTGCCTGACTGACGCTCTGCAGGACAATACGGCCATTAAAGAAGTCTGGTAAGGACAGCCCCGTTGCTTTCGGGAGGGTGACGCTTGTGCTCTAAATGCCCTTCGAGCCTTCGTGCGCTTAATCTGTGCGCTTGAGTCTCATCCATTTATTTATTTATCATACGGCCTGTGTGTTATGTAGCCAGGAGATACCCAGATTGTCTGGCAGCCAGGCAAGGAGATGTCCAGAGGTGGTTTGCCATTATCTGCTTCTGCGTTGTGACCCTGGTATTCTTTGGAGGGGCCCTTCCGTGTGCAAGCCCAGGACGACCCTGCAAAGCTTCCAAGTTCTGACAGGATTGGACTTGCCTGGACGATCCATTGGGTCTCGTTCATTCAAGCAAAGAACTGACTCCCAAGAAAGTTAAGCTAAACAAGGGCACACGGATATTCTCAGGGCCATTTCACCTTTCGCCGCCCAGGTTTCCTTAAGCACAGAGTTGATGGGATGTTCTTGTATGACATGTACACTTGGAAATGCACGTGTGTTACCTGTAGGTGTGCACCAAAGGAAAATCTCTGCCTGATACAATGGATGAGGTCCAGTAGCTCCACTGTTCCTTCACCTTGCTCCTCTAGCTCTGACCTCTTTTAAAGGTAAAGGTATCCCCTGTGCAAGCACCGAGTCATGTCTGACCCTTGGGGTGACGCCCTCTAGCATTTTCATGGCAGACTCAGTACAGGGTGGCCTTGCCAGTGCCTTCCCCAGTCATTACCATTTACCCCCCAGCAAGCTGGGTACTCATTTTACCGACCTCGGAAAGATGGAAGGCTGAGTCAACCTTGAGCCGGCTGCTGGGATCGAACTCCCAGCCTCATGGGCAGAGCTTCAGACAGCATGCCTGCTGCCTTACCACCCTGTGCCACAAGAGGCTCAAATTCAGCCAGGGATTCAGAAGGCAGCCACAGGCACAGCAGGGGGGATGAAGGACTTTGCCGGATGTGGAGTTTGTTGGCTGTATGAGGAAAAGAGAGGCAGAGGTGGCTTCTACTCTCACGACTCTAGCGTCGCTAAACTTCACTCAATCAACAGTTGGACTCCCTTGTTATCATCAGTATGTTATAAATTGTCAAAGGCTTTCGCGGCCAGAGGCAACTGGTTGGTGGTTTTGGGTTTAGGGCCTGTGTGGTCATGGCCTGGTCGTAAACACCAGGGACTAAAACTACCAGACCACAGCCACACGGCCCCTAAACCCACGACAGCCAATGCTAGCTTCCAGTTTTAAAAAGTGGCTGTATGCTTAAAAGCACAATGTGTGAAGTGGGCAGCCCTGAGAACAGGAAATTAATTTTGTAGCCCCCTTACGAACTGAATTCACGTGCAAACCTGTCTTTAATACAGTTATACGAGGGGCTTGTTCATCCCCTTAAAAAAACAGATAAAAATCATGAAAAGGGTCTGCTCTTTGCTATTTTGTATCTTTTAAAATCTTTTTTTTAAGGATTTTTGTCTACTGTTTTGCTGGTAGCTTTGTTCCTAATGGTCTTCCTATGTTCTTTTTCTAGGACAGAATAAAGCTTGGTAACATGCTGTGGGGTGGGGGGAAGCTCAGGATGTTTTTCATTATGTAGAAGTAATTTTCTTTAAAGAAAAGGGTCAGCATCCTAGATTTATACTGTTTGGGCAGTGTCTGGGCATCTCCCCTTTCTTCATACCCCAATTACCTGAAATGGAGGAACCAGCTAAACCTGGAGGAGCCTCCACAGAATTGGACCAGATTCTCTCTGATGACCCTACTTAGAGGGCTAAACGCTCTCACCTGAGACATCATTGAAGCTTAGGGTTGCCAACAGGCCTGGAGAAGAAATGTCTTAAGTCTTTAAAAAAGGCTTACTGTGTGGACATGGGGCACTAAGGATTTTTATGATGAGGTGAATAACACCCTATTAAGTCTATTGCAGATTACCCAGAAGGCTTGACTGTCCAATTCCCCTTTCCCCAAAGAACCTGAGAGGAGTGTTGCCTTGGCTAAAGCAGTATAAGAGAAGAGTGTGTACTGCTCTCAATCCAACCTTTCTGCAGAGAATGAGAGGCCTGCATCCTCTAAACCAGGGGTAGTCAAACTGCGGCCCTCCAGATGTCCATGGACTACAATTCCCAAATGCTGGCAGGGGCTCATGGGAATTGTAGTCCATGGACATCTGGAGGGCCGCAGTTTGACTACCGCTGCTCTAAACTAAATAATTTAAGTCCTTTTCAACCTTCTTTGAACTGTCCAGGTTTTATTCGTGGCCCTTCTATTGCTGGAATTGTCAAATTCTGATTTCACCTTCTGCCAGTGCCTTGCCCCACAAAACCAAGCTATACTATGTACCGTCCTTCCCAGAACAAGCAGGAAATGTGAAATGCTTAAAAAAAAAAGCCATAACAAATTCCATAGGTAACTGTTGCTCATTTTTAACTTACCCTTTTCTCTCTTTCCACCTCCAACAGCTTAAATGGAAACCTGATAAGCCAAGAGGAGGCAAAAGCCTTTGAAAATGAAAAAAGGATCGTTTGCTTTTGAGAAATTGCTGTTACCCCTGCGATTGAGGCCGGAACACCTACAGCAGTCTGAATAGATTGCGAGGCTAGCGTGTGCTACAGCATGCAAAACCTGTGACTGAATTTCCTAGTGTTGTTCTTTTTGGGAAAGTGAGTTGCGATTACACACATGAGCAGGAGTGTTTGCCCATCTTTAACCATTTGCATCCCCTCCTTCCGAGCTGCTGGGGGTGGGCAGGTGTGTGTGTGTGACCCTGATCATCGATGATTTGTGTATCATTTAATCCAGCTCTTTGAATGATGCTTTCATCGGTATTGTCTTTGGAAAAGGAAAGCAATACCCTTGTTTTTATATCCTAGAGGGGATGTCATTTTGGTTTATATCTTGCTTCCCTAGAGAAAGGGAGAGTCCCTTTGGCACTGCCTTGTCCTCTCTGTTCCTTTGATATTAGTGATAGACATAAATGTAAATAAGTCTCTCTAACTTATTTATATATGGTGCAAGTTTGAATCCGGAGGTAGAAGATTCATAAGCTATTAGCAATAGCATCTGGTAGCCGTCAAGTAGTTGACTATTAATGATCCAACAGTATTCCATTATTTCAGGTGTGTCACCCTTTTGGACTGGCATTGTTGAACCCATACTGCAGAGATGAGAGGCACCATGATACAGATGGGAGAGTCACTCCTTCTGATGGGCCTGGAGGAGGTGGGAAGGGCTCTGGGTGAATCTGTATACAGTTACATTTCCCAGCCATAGTCTGCACAATCATGCCACTTCTGGGGTTTCTTGAAGCAAATGTTTCAGGGGTTTCTCAATGGTAAAAAAGTTGAAAAGGGCTCCTTTAAAGGGAAAGGAAAGGGTGAAAAAAATATTTTCCTCTTTTCAGGGCTTTGGAGGAGGTGTTTGAAGTAGCGGCACCAAACTTTCAAAAAGATTGGACCCGAGGGCCCAGTTCTAGGGGCACTCAAAGAGGGTGCCCCCATCCAACATCCATTATTTCCTTTGAGGAGAAAAAAAATAGATTCTCTGATCTGTTCATAAGTTATCATAAATTTGTATGACTGGTTTTGACAGGAGTATCATGTTGTCCCTCTTCTGGACCATTGTGCTGCTGTTCTTCTTGGCAGCGTCTCCACCCCCATGGGCTCCAATTAATCTGTATGCCCATTAATCTGAGTGCTTTCCTAATTCAGTTTCTTAGCTTCTTAACAAAAGCTCCATCTGCCTCTGGTACCATTCTGTCTAAAGGTGCCTTCCTTCCCCTCCCTATTAGTTCTCAGACCAAATTTGTTGAGAAGTGTATCATAAAAGGCCAGCATTCATTAAGAAAAAAAAAAGCCTTCCAAAACCCTTGGGGCTGCGGTTTGGGAAGGAAGAATAATCTCTGCAGAAACATATGGCGTTTTGTTCTACCACAGGGAGAGGCAAAACTTTCCCAAATGAAATGGAACAGGAGGCTGATCTGGAAACGCCTCAACTTTTCCAAAGCACCAAGCCATTAAGAAGAAGTAGAAGAATTGGTTCTTATATACAACTTTTCTCGACCCAAAGGAATCTTACAATCGCCTTCCCTTTCCTCTCCCTACAACAGACACCCTGTGATGGAGGTGAGGCTAAGAGAGCCCTGATATTACTGCTCGGCGAGATATTACTGCTTAAGGCCGTGAGAAGCCCAAGGTCACCCAGGTGGTTGCATGTGGAGGAGCGCGGAATCAAACCCGGCTTGCCAGATTAGAAGTCCGCGCTCCTAACCACTACATCAAAGCTACCACTGCTAACCAGAGAATCACTGCTGCGCTGGCTTTTACCCAAACTGAAACCTCTTCTTCACCAAGAACTTTGTGGCAGGGAAAAGTACTGCAAACTTGGTTTTATCCTGCTGCAGCAGATGAGCTACCCAACCTGCCTTCCCAGGTCCCTGTGCTTCGATCCCTCAGGCCAAAGACACGAACCCCAGGTTGACCTGTACTCCACTATTCCGGCAGAGAAACTGGGCAAGTGTGATGCCTCCTTGCCCCTGAGCTCCTAATCAATGCCAGTCTTCCCACCCACCTGTGACGATAGTCTGAGCAGGGCATCTGCAGATCTGAAGAAACGGGAGGGTTTATACAGGAGCAGATGCAGGGGCCACACATGCGTGCCCCAGCCCTTAAGTATTTTTGAGTTTTGCCAGCCACCCCTCACCCCTTGATGTCAGATACAAGAGAATTAGGAGAGCTTAGTCAGAATGTCAGTAGATGCTTTTAATCCATCTCCCCCTGTTCAATCGGTGTATGAAAGTATACAATCTCCATCCTCAACTAGAACCTTTTATTTCACCGTTATCTTCTGAATGACCAGGTGCAAGGATGGGGAAGGTAAAGCACCTGCAAATGTCTTGGCCTCTTTCTCCTGCCCCTTCAGCTGCTTTTGTGCGAGGATACAAAATGTATTTGCATCCTAAGGCCACTCTTCCCAGCTTACTTCTCCGTCTCATACGAACATCGGGGCTGGCAGTAATTAACATATATAATTGGAGCATAACGGAAATGGGAGCTTCTGCCAGGCTCCCTCCACTTCCCCTTTCATCTTCCCCAGGCCCAATTCTTTATTTGAATAATAATTAAGTCAGTCCAGAGATAAGCCTGCTCTTCAGTGAGACAAAAAACTAGCTTTCTTCTGTGACTTCATCTCAGGACATTGTATACTTCCATGCTTACCTCTGGGGAACTCAAGTGCCTAGAGTTAAGCTTGGTGTAGTGGTTGGGAGTGCGGACGTCTAATCTGGCAAGCTGGGTTTGATTCCACAGTCTCCCACATGCAGCCAGCTGGGTGACCTTGGGCTCGCCACACCACTGATAAAGCTGTTCTGACCGAGCAGTGATATCAGGGCTCTCTCAGAATTCTCTCAGGCCCACCTACCTCACAAGGTGTCTGTTGTGGTGAGAGGAAAAGGAAGACGATTGTAAGCTGCTTTGAGACTCCTTCGGGTAGAGAAAAGTGGCATATAAGAACCCACTCTTCTTCTAATGGATGCAAAACGAAAAAAGTATGAAGAGGAAAAGGTTGCTCATTCTTGCTAGACAAGGAAGCAGGAATTTCCTAGAATTCCTGTTTTGTTTTTTCTTTCCTCCTCTCCAAGGCTTGCTTCACCTACGTGCCAGAATCATGTACTGAGTCAGGTCAATGAATAAAGACCTGGGCCACATTCTGAGCTGGGCATAGTTTGGGAAAATGCTGTCATTTGCCACTGAAACTGAGTGGGAAGCAATAAGGTTTCCCAGTAGCCTCCGGCAGTGTCGGAAACTGTATAGAAAGCCAGTTGGTTATTCTGAGCATCAGGAGTTAAATCAGTCTTTGTTCGTAAAGATACAGAGTCTTTAAGCCAGAGGGGTTATTCTGATGACAAGGTCAGCCTGAGTTGTCTGTTTAGAAATCCCAGGGTGACTTCACCAGCTTTGTCTGACTGTGTTTCTTAGAAATCACAGCTTCACTACTTGAATCATTTTGAACTGCTTGGCATAACAAGTTTGGGGAATTGGCTTTTTCCAGTGAATTCGACTTGGCAGCTTACAATGGGGCTTTATTCGCCAGCGTCCAGTTCCTTGGAAATAAAAATAGGTTTAAGTTCCAAGTTAAAATAGATCAGTACGTTGCAGAATTCCAGAGGCACAAACATTTACTGGGAGGGAAGAAGGGTCCATCACACTATTAGTAAATTGATCTTTAATAAGGTTATTCAGCCTTCTGGTTTGCTTATAATTGTGATTACAAATCAGACCTGAATTGGCACCCATCATTCAAGGGCCACGTTATCTGGCTTTGTTGTTGTCCTATATCTAGGAGACTTTTAAGAGCCCAGAATGTGCCAGGTATGGGCTGTGATGAGAGCAGATATGTGTGAACATAAAAGCTTCCAAAGATTAGAGCACTGCAGGAAAAAGCGACAGACCTTCCTTAGTTTTCTAGTGGCGGCATGAAGGTATAATTTGGATAGCTCGGACTTAGTTTAGTGTTCACGTTTGCAATGAATGAAGTGGGATGCAGGACCTAGTATCAGTCAGCCATTTTCATGATTCCTCGAGTTTGATACAAAAGATCCATAATATTTGGTAGTGTTACTGGATGGCATTATATGGAGCGGGTAAGCACATGGTTCTGTTAGTAAGAAACACTAATTTGCATTTGTATGCAGCATTAAAATTTATTCCTGGGTTTGCAACATACAACAATTTTTCACATCTGAACTGGCAAGGTATGGTTTGTGCTTTTCCCAAAGAGCCCATTTAGAGCTTTAAAGGTCACACCCATGACTTTTGTATTGAGCCCAAAACAATTTAGAAGCCAACGTAGATGGTATGTCACTGGGTTAACATTAACACTGCAGCAAGTGCTTGTAAAGATATTACCCGGCGGCTACATTTTGAGCCTATTCAAGTTTCTGAACCATCTTCAAGGGCAGCCCCATGTACAATGTGTTACAGTCATCAAGATTGACTGTTATGAAGACATGTGACCCTGCAGCCAGGTCAGTTTTCTACAGGGAAGGTCATAGCTGGTGAACTAGCTTCAGTTGGTAAATGGTGTCCTAGGCAAGTTGTGACACAGTATTGTTTTTCTAGTCAATGGGCTCAGACTATTCCACAAGCTTTACAACATGGTTGGCCAAATGAAGCCCTATTATTGTTTGATCGTTAACACAGAACGAAAACTTTTGTCCCTTTCGGATCTCATTTGGCAGGCCAGATTGTTCATAAATAATTCTGACTGATTGAGTTTGAGTCTGTGATCCAATGGAGACTTATATTCATTAGAGAATTAAGAGAAAATATAGGGGCAAGGACAGCACTAGGGACCATTGGGGAAAATATGAATTTGTTCCCAGAGACATTAATAAAAAAGTTTGGTAACCAAATGTGCCCATTCCAAAAATAATTCCACCCAAGACCCATAGTATTCACTGGATTTTAAAAGAGGTGCATGACCTAAGGGGGTCTTTTTGTATCCAGAAAAAATAAATCTGTTCAAATTAGTTTTTTTGATAAAATGAATGGGGTTGATAATTATTCTGATCGTCCAGCTGCTTCCCATTATAAATCCTGTTGGATCAACATCCTGCAAGATTGGGCTAATTCATTGCTAAATTATAATAACATTTCCATTGTAGCGGCATCAGTGCTGGGGCTTCATGAAGTTGCAGAGCATCCATTGGCTTTGTTACCTCGCAAAAGAAATAAAAGATCATTCGCCAATGCTGAAGTTCTTTGTTGAGGAATTTTTCTTTCACCTTCCTGTCTGTCTACTCAAGGTTATCAAGCCTACAGAAAGTGTCAAAATCCTGCAAGTCTCCACTTCTGTTCCCTGATCTTTGTCCCCAAATGAATACTCCGAAAAAGGATCCATTATCTGAAGTTTAATAATCTAATTCAGGTTTGTCCTTTGCAATATCTGGATATTGCTTCTTGGGAAAGTATTGTCAAGGTTATAAAGGTTTTGTCTTCCTTTCAAGCAAAGGAATTTTTTTACTGAGGCTATCGCTAGAGTGCAGTGGAAGAGAAAACTTATCAGGAATTGGTTAGAAACCTCGATCATTGCACATGTATTAATTGCAAGCGACTGGGAACAACAGAATGCTCTCATCTATTCAACAATGAATAAGGAATGACAAAATGCAAGTTTTAAAAGACCACTGTGTCCATGGACTTATCAACAGGCATTATTAAAATAACAAACCATTTATTATCTAGGAATAAAATGAAATGCACTGAAAATATGACCAAAAGTCGAAGCTGTTGGAAATACTAAGCTTTGTCCTGAATTAACATTGTGCTTCTATTTTCAATTTGCATATGACATGCTTAATAAAAGGAGCTTAGAAAAAAGGCATTCCCAGCATCATTTGTCTTCAATTGCCTCTGGACACCTCTATTCATTATGTTGCTTTTGGATGACGGGTCATTCCCAATGATATTTAGGGTGGGGCCACAGTTCAGTGAAAAAAAGATCTGTTGACCTGCAGCATGTCCTAGATTCAATTCTTTCTTGCTAAAAGAATGGAGTAGTAGGGGATGTCAAAGGCCTCTTCCTCTCATAGAAAACCCCAAGTCTGGTTAGGCACGTCGCAGGAAGTATGCCTGTCTTTCCCGCAGTTTCTATCCCCAGCCTCTAACGCAGTTGTTCTCAACCTGGGGTCAGGTCAACTTTGGGGGTCGAACGACCATTTCACAGGTCGTGGCAGGGCAAGTAGCTTGTCCAGGGGGGCGCCATCTACACAACAGCATAGTGGGGAAGATCGCGATAGAGCATTAGTCTGTCTGGAGCAGTGGAAAAAAGTGAGATTGGCATGGTGGGACAAGAGGCAGAACTGAACTCAGAAACCCCGGGAAAAACCCGATTTATATACAATCATGAACACTGGATCTTCACGCCATTGGTCAGTTTTGGTTTAATTTCTGTGAAAGAACACTTGAATAATTTTATGGTTGGGGGTCACCACAACACAAGGAGCTGAATTAAAGGGTCCTGGCATTAGGAAGGTTGAGAACCACTGCTCTAATGTCACTAGACCCATTTCATAAGAGTTCCTCCTAGTGCAAGGTTTCACTTACATGGCTCTTAACACTTGGTTGGTCTCAAAGGTATCACTGGGCTGCACCTTGGTTTTGCTGCTCCAGACTAACATGGCAGCCCACCTGAATCTGTCTTCCTGGATAGAACTGACACCTTTCAAAACAGGAAGTTCAGATACCTGGGTTTTGCCTAAGTGCAGACCCGAAAGCAAACAGGTGGAGCCAGGGGCTGACTGGGCAGTCCAGGCACAAAACCTGTCACGTTTATTTTAGGAGTATAACTCTTTTTTTTCTTTTTTTTTAATAGAATGAGGTTTGAGTCCAGCAGGACCTTGAAGGCCAACAAAGTTATTTCCAAAGTCTTAAAAATACCACAGGACTCAGACTTTGTTCTGCTGCTTCAGACCAACACAGCCACCCATCTGAATTAAATTTTTGAACGGGTGGGGGAGTCAATGCCTCAAGCTGCAACTTATCCAAAAACAACCCCCCCCCAAAAAAAAAACCCTGGCCAGATCTCCTGGTGGTGTGTTTGTTGTCGTTATGTTTTGTTGTTGCCCTTAAGAAAATAAAAATGGGAAATGACTAGCAAGGGAAGGATTAAGCATTCTCTCTCTCTCTCTCCCCCTCCCCCCAGTGTAATACAAATTGCTCCTCTCCAGGATGGAGAAGGAAGTGTGGTGGTTTTGAGGTTGTTCTGATAATGTGTGGTGTATCCATCAAACACAGGGGAATGGATTGCCCAATGCACTTTGCCCAGTCAGAGTTGCGATTTTCCACTATGTTGACAAAGAGCTCCTGAGGGCTATTTTCATCCCATTAATTGGCTCACCAGTACGCATCAGCCACTTGCTGAGTCACGAGGTAAAAAATAGGCCAAAGTCTGTGTGTGTGTGTGTGTGGTTAGACAGTTAAGAGAGAGGATTAGCAGGGAATTAGATACCCCAGTAAATTGCCCCACTGAAAAGAACGGGCAAGGGTCATCAGCACACTCACCCCCTGAAAACAAAGGCGTGGGAAAGCAGCGCTACAGTACTGATGCCAGGAGCCACGTCACGCCACTTCTTGTGGGCAGGCTCCCGATCTGTGGTGTGTCCCTGAAAATGAAGTAGGATTTCCAGATCCAGGCTGGGGGACTCCTGGAGATTTGGGCATGGAGCCCAGGCAGGCCAGGAACCTCATCAGGGTTCAGTGTCACAGAATCCAACCTCCATTACCTCCTCCAGGGGAACTGATCTCTGTAATCTGAAGATGAGCTGTTAATTCCAGAGGATCCCCAGGCCCCACTTAGAGGCTGGCATCCCTAAAATAAAGGTCTCACCGGAAAGCTGTGCCATGCCTCGGTGGGGGAGAGGGGTTCCTGAAGAAGCAGCACTGCATCTTTTCGATATCATGAGCCTTTCTCTTCACATGGAGTAAGCAACTACTCCTTGGAGGGAGGAAAAGCTGGCAGAGCAGATGCCACACACCTGCATATAACCAGTATGCCCTCAGATGATTGTAGGCATCTGTCTCGGGCCTGTGTAAACAAGTGCTCAAGCTGTCCAGCGATCTTAACATCTTTCCAGGATGCTCATTTCTAGCTGAGAATTTTGTGTTTTTCCCCCTTTGTGCAAAAATAGAAGTTGTAAAACAACACTGAAAGCAAGCCATTGGGTTCACTGGGGGAAGGGAACAGATAATTATTTGCTTTTAAGTACTCCCCAAAGGAACCTATGGACCTGAATGCAATTAATCCTGACTCATTCAAACGATTCATTAACAATTTTGTAACCTAGAGTAAGTCAAATAGTTTGTAGGCTGAGGTTTTTGCTTTTTCTCATTCTTTCAGGCCATCCAAGTGCGGGAACATAATGATTAATGTCCTTGTCATATTGGGCAAGATCCAATATGATTGGTTTCTTCACAGGGAAAATGTATGGATATCAACAACACATCCAAAGGCTATTAATTAAATGCAGACTTCTGCTGTGTGCCAGATTCCTCAAAGCACACCAAGAATTCATCTGGAAACCTTTTCAATTCCCCTGTAGAAAACATCCCGTCTTCTGCCACATCACTCATTTAGGGGTAATGATGAAATGCCACTTTGTCGAGTCTTCTTGCTAAACACCCAAACTACAAGCTGTCAGGATAGTTGTGCACACTGCCAGGTTTTTTTTTTTTAGCTTCTCCTTGACATATTTACACTTCAGCTTTCCTGAGCCTCAAATCTAGAAATTGAAGGTGTAGGTTAAATGACAAGTTCTAGGCCTTGCTGATAGCATTGCACCACAAATGCATGTCTGGCCATGAACTCCTCTTAAAATAAGTGGGTTTTATACCCCATTTTTAACTACCCAAAGGAGTGTCACAGAAGCCTTTCCTTCCTCTCCCTGCAATAGACACCCTGTGAGGTAGGCGAGGCTGAGAGAGCTCTGAGAGAACTGTACCACCCCAAGGTCACCCAGCTGGCTATATGTGAAGGGGTGGGGAATCAAACCCGGTTCTCCAGAATTGAGGCCACCGGCCTTAACCACTACACTGCCTCTTCAGTTTGAAGGGGACAGATCTCTATCGTCTCAAGATCAGCTGTAACTCCGTGAGATCTCCAGACCCTGCCTGGAAGCTGGCAGCCCTAGAGCTTCAGCCAAGCAGTTGTTTTGCTGGCTGCAGGCAGATTCTATATCTTAGAAGTATAACGAAGGTAAGTTCTAAACAGAACCCTCATGTATTTAAGGCTTGGCATTGTAATAGTGCTTTAAAATGTTCAGAGTGCTTCATTATCTTAAAACAAAAGTATCAGGATAGCGTTCAGGAAAATCAATCAAGCTAGCACCAAACAGTGTGCAAGGCCAGCTGGAATGAGTCATTGAGATGTGCTGAGAAAAACTTGGCTGTATTCAGCCAGGCTGTTCCCCAGTTAGCACACAAGGAGGTGGGCTGCTTCTGAATTCTTTTGTTGCCCTCATCAGCATTTCACTTTTCCAAGAAGCACGAGGGATACATCTGTCTTTGACCAGGGTGAGGGCGCAGGACCCATTCGAAAATGCCATTTGAGGGCAACACAGTTGGCATAGCCTGAGACCTCTGCCTCTTGCTCCAAGGCCTGCAGCAGGGCTGAAAGGGAAAAAATGACCTTACTGAGGAAAGCAAAGGCTTGAAGGCATCAGTGCCCAAATGGAAGAGACATGAAGTTTGACTAGAACTTCCTTACGGCACATCAGGAAACAGAAATAAATTCTGCCAGACTTGGAGGGGAAGGAAAGGGCCTGGGTTGTCACTGAGAGCAAAGGACAGCACACAGCTTCAGAGAACAAGATGGAAGCGAATATGCCTTAAATCAGTCTCTCTCCGAAACGCTGCTTGTCAAGATTCTGCCTCTTGTGAGTAGACCAGGGGGAGTCAAACTGCAGCCCTCCAGATGACTAAGGGCTACAATTCCCAGGAGCCCCTGCCAGCGAATGGACATCTGGAGGGCCGCAGTTTGACTACCCCTAAGAGCCCTGCCGTTCAGAGCAGAGAGCAAAACAGACAGAGCCATCTCTTTTTCTCCATGGTGCTCAGAAAACTAAAAACACAGGCAGTATTTTGCTACCCATTACTTAGCAATCAGCAGAAGAAATCAAACCCTTTCAAAATCACTTAATATGGGATTATTCTTAATACCAGCTAATCATTCAGCACTTGTAGCAAGTAAAGCAATTAAGCAGTCACAGAAGTGCTTGACACAAGTTTGCATAAAACAGGGGAATCCTGACACAAAGGGACTGTGAGCTTAGATTCAAGGCCAATTGTACTTCCTGGGTAACCAACACAGAAAGTCAAGGCTGCAGAACTTGGGCAATACAACTGATAAACTCCAAGGCAGATACGTATATTTTGTGAAGTAGCCAGGCTGGCTTAAAGGCGGTCTAGCGCCTGTTTGCTGCATACCTAGTCTGGGGCCCTTCCCTGTTTTCATCATAGACCTCGGAGGCCACCAATGTAGTGGTTTCAAAAGGAGTTTTGTGCAACTCTTCTTGTGTCGGTTGCAGGAAATGACAAAGACTTTGTAGGTCATAGAAACCACATCCCTAGCCATTAGAAGTCTTATTCAACATCTCTTTTCTTAAAAGGATTTTGCTACAAACTTTCAGTCATGCCTTCACAACCATAAAGACTATCTTCTTAATGTAGGGTAGGGGGCAGCCTCTGGAAGGGGTGCACAACTCAAAACAGTGCAATGGGATGTAATGGATCCTGGGATGAAGCCCGGCCTTAGAGACGGTGGTCTTCTAACTTTTCCTTCACCACCTCCACTGGAAACTTTTCCATTGTAGGCCAGGAGTTTCTTCAGTCAAAAGCTCCATGTCAGGATCTGAACACTTCTGCACCCATCAGTGCAAAAGGGAAGGCCGTTTAAAATGGCTGAACTGGTAAAGGGAGATCAGAATAAGACTTTAAGGAGCACCAGTGATGGTGGTGGAAAGCGCCTTCAAGTCACAGTTGACATATGATAACCCCGTAGGGTTTCCAATGCAAAAGACGTTCAGTAGGGTTGTGCACTGCGGCCGATGAAGCGGCCGTTCCAGACTGAAGCAGCCTGCGGGGCGGCGTGGGGCAGTGGTGTGCCACCACCACCTCTGCCCCTCCCCCCCATGCCGCTGGCTGCTTCGGGCTGGAACGGACGCTTCAGCAGCCGAAGCACACAACCCTAGTACAGAGGTGGTTCGCTATTGCCTGCTTTTGCATAGCAATCCTGGTCTTCCCTGGTGGTCTACCCATCCAGTTACTAACCAGGGCCCACCCTGCTTAGTTTCTGAGATCTGACAAGATCAGTTTCCTTAATTCTATCACTGTGAAGACAGGCACCGCATAATTCTTGATGTTCTTGTAAATCCACGGCTTTCTGAGATCTCATGCTAAAAAAAAGGTCAGCAGACACCCAGTCATGATCGAAAATGTCCTTCAAAAGATTTATTAACATATCCTGGTACATATTTTACACAAATGGAATGTTAAAACATACAACCTAGTTCAGTAAAAAAAGAAGAAAAAAATATATATATATATATTGTATGATTGTGTACTGGTAAACCAAACACAACGTACCATAAAAAACCTCAAGTCATATTCTTGGTCATGTAATTCTATTTTTTAAAAATGTACAAGCGTGTTTTACATTAAATCTTGCTAATTACATTCTCGTGTATCAGCAGGGGAACAAAGGAAGACATCTTGCCCGTTACTACTGGCTCTGATAGCATTTCCTACAAACTGATTTATGCTCAGAGTTCTGTGCACCATGTTTCGGAAATGGGCACTGCTATCTAGCGGAAGGGTATTGAATGGTCGACACAGTCTTGGACAGTACTCCCATATAACTGCTTATTAATAAAAGCTAAGCCTAGCAACTTAAAAATTAGCTTTGTCCAAAACAATTTCCTTAAAAAATCCCAACTGTGTCTATCCATTTCTCAAATGATTACGGTATTTTATTAAGGCAGTGAAAAATATTAAGATGTAGCTGAAATAATTTGATTTAGCACATAAGAACATATATCAGACCAGTGTTTTTTCAGGCTGCTGAAGTTTCCTTCCACTTCAGAAGCCTATTGAAGTTTCTTCAGTTAGAACATCAACAGTGGCTATTGCCTCTCTTTCCCTTCAGGGGAATTCTCACAAGCAAGCACTCTGTCCACTCAAAAGGTGTCCCAAAACCGTTCCATGGAACCTGAGTTTCCCATAATACTCACTGAGATCTTCTAACACCCAGTGGCTCTTCATCCAAAAAGCCAATATGAAAAGGATTCTTTGACTATAAGAAATCTGAAAACCACTGCAGTAGATTAATCTCTCTGTGTGCGTGTAACAATCAGTATATCATTTGTCTAAGAATCAGGGAGGAGATACTCTGCTACTGCTGAGACCTAAGAGAATGGACCATTGGAAACTTACCATAAAGGGTCCTTCCCCCCTAGGGAAAGGAGGACATCGTGAAAGTGAGATTCCCACCATCCATTTCAACATATAGGAATTAATTTCTTCACTTCCCATATTCTGCGTGTGAGAGTCACCCTCTCAGTTTAGCAAATCAACTGGTAGTCTACAATATGAAATTGGTAGAATAAAACAGTTGAGAGAAGAAATGACAGAAGAGGTAGAGACACAAAAGAAAAAAATTCTGTTTGATACCTTCTCATGATGAATTTGGGAGAGAGATGTCCTTTCCTCAGAGGAGACGGTCCCTTCATGGTATCCAGTGGTCTGTTCTCCCCTTGAGTCAGAGGACATCTTGAAAGGGACCTCCCAGAGCAGCTTCCTCAGTTAGTTGGATATTTTTGAGTTGTCGCCCAAGATATTTTGTAACAGTCATCTTCTGAACGCATCTGCAGAACTACCTTCTAATATTTGATAAATTTAGATATAGATAACCAGATTGCTGCTTTGCAGATTTCTTCAACAGTTACTTGTCTAATGAGAGCTGTGTTTGTTGCAGCACTCCTAATGGAACGAGCTGCGATGCCAGATGGAGGAGAAATTTTAAGCGCCCTGTAGGCCCCCACAACACAAGCTTTAATGGTGCTGTTTATCGCTGATTTAGACATTCTTTGTCCCTTGTTCAGAGGGGCTAAGGTATAAAAAGAGCATGATTGCTTCTAAAGGGACTTGACCTTTGTATGTAAATCTTCTAAGCCCTTCTGGCGTCCAATGCATGCCATGATTTTTCCCTTGGGTGCTTCAGATTTGGACAGAAGGTGAAGTTCCCATGCCCTATGAAAAAATTAATTAACTTTGGGAATAAAAGTAGGAATGGTTCTAAGAACCTTTATGGAAAATACAAAGTTATTCGCTTACTGACAATACTCCCAATCATGAAATCTTTCTGGCTAAAGTAATGGCCATAAGAAAAAGAGTCTTCACTCTCAAACACTTGAAAGCAATATATCATAGCCGTTCAAATGGAAATTTGGTCACAGCAGATAGGACAGTATGAAACTTCCACATAGAGAATCTCTGAACCTGAAGTGAATTTCTCTGTAACATATAGGTTGTACCCAAGACATAGGAAGTGTCTCCTCTCAATCTACAAGTGGTCAGCCAATCTACAAGTGGTAAGGAAGGGGCGCCGGCACACCAGTTGACGCACACGCACAGGCACTGGGTCGTGTGCTGCCATCGGCACTGCCCCTCCCCCCTGCGCCAGTGGCCGCTTCAGTGGCCAAAGCACATTGGCCTACTCTTGAATGGTTTGCCTGCTGTCAGTCTGCTTTGCTGTTGGCAGATTCCTTGATATGGTTTGTAGTGGCTGACAGAAGATTTTTCTCTGCCCAGATTAGAATTCTTAGAACCTCTTTGTGAAGCATGGAGAACTCTGACATCCACTGCTTGTTGATATATGCCTTTGCTGATATGTTGTCCATTCTTATAAGAAAATGTTTGTTAATAAAGAACAGATGAAAATTACTTAGTCCTAGCCATACAGTTTTTAGCTTCAGGATATTGATATTTAACTTGGATTCTGCCTTAGTCCAGGTCCCCTGGTTAGGTCTGTTGTCCAACTTTGATCCCTACGCTGAAAGGCTGGCATGCATGAATATTTATAATGGCTCTTGTTTCTAATATGTTTTGCCTTGTCACACATTGAATGGTTTGGTATACCATAGAAGGCTAGTTTTCACACAGAGAGATGGCTGAATGGTTGCCTCAGATGAACAATGGGAGTTATTTATTATTTTTCTCTGGTGCTCTCCCATGAGGTTCAGGGTGGTTTACACAAAACTTGAAGAATATACATTGAACCATAATAACAATAACAACAATAACAACTATCAATGGGAGTTGGAAATACTCTTGGAGCTGTGACCAGACTGAATGGGAAGTGCCCCAAACTGAAAGTGATGTTCCCTTGGACAGAAATTGAGATATTTCTTGTGTCCCGGGAATGTGTTAGTACGCATCACCCAAGTTGATCAAAGTGAGAAACTCTCCTGGTCGCGGAGATTCCATGTTGGAACATAGGATTTTCATTCTGAAGTGTCTTGATTAATCTGTTTATGAACTTCAGATCCAGACTGACCCACCAGTTGCTGTTGTTCTTTGGAACTGTAAAAAAATATAGAGTAGATTCCTGATCTTTTTTTCTGATGACACTGGCTTGATCGCTGCCATGGAAAGAAGGTGTTGAATGGCCTGATTGGTCCTTTGCAATTTTTCTGGTCTTTTGGAGATTGGAGGCTGGATTAAAACTCCTGGTGGAAGGTTGGAGAGCTCAATTACAAAGCCCTGGGAGACCACTTTGACAGTCCAAAGAACTATTTGGGGATGAAGCCAAGTTTCCTTGAAGTGAAGTAGAATTCCCTCTACCAAGAAGTCAGTGGCATTGTAATTTGGTTTGCTTGCCTGTTCTGTCAGACCTTTCTGATCTAGGTTGGAAGCGGAGTGACTCAAACGGGCTAAATGCCTCAATGCCATTGAATGCTTCCTGTTTCCCATGTTTTTTTCTAGGTGACAAGAGCTTGGCCATGGTTGAAGGATCAGATCATATTTGGACCATGCCGAGCTTGGCAGTCTTGCTTGAGCCATCCAGTGTTCCCCCATCAGTGAGAGAAGGGTCTGCCTCTCTCACTGAGAGAAATCCATCCTCTTCAGACTGGCGCACCATTTCAAAATAGCTGCCATTTTGTTGTTTCTTTTCCTATGCCTAATCACCTCAGGCACTTGCTGCTTGTTACTCCTGCTCTCTTTTCTCTGAGACTCAGATTACAGAGTGGAAAGAAGAGGGAAGATTATGAAGATAAAGCAGCAATTAGTTATAATGGTAATTTAGATAAGGAGTGAAGGACTGAGAAAGGGAGAAGGAGCTTTGTCTCCAAAGCTGTTCTCCCTTTAGAGGTTTTGTGAAATCCTGGGGTTTCTTGACAGCCCTGGAAGGGTTTCCTGAATGAGTGGGAGTTAACTAATTTTTATATTTTTTTTATATGGTCACGTTGACCCCTCAAAAAAAGGACCAATGATGGGCCTGGGGGGAGTGGGAAGGGGAGGGGCCCTGTGTGTGTGTGCACAGCTATGCTTCCCAACCATATTCTGCACAAATATGCTACTTCTGGGGGGTTCTCAAAGCCTAAAGAATGTTTTCAGGGGTTTCTCAGTGGTAAAAAAAAAAGTCGAGAAGGGCTGCTTTAGAGGTAGGAAATTGAGAGGATGACTCCTACAGGCGGAATACAGGAAATGAAGAAAGTAGCTCCTGCTTCCCTGAAATGGGAGGGTGGGAATTACTCAAGATATCCTCCCGCCTCAGAGGGTTCTAAGGAAAAGCGAGGTTTCATGATTGACTGTATAAGTTGCAATGTAAAAGATTTACAGCTATCAACTGACTAGTCAATCGTATGGCTTTTAACAGATTTCTACATTGGAATATTTCTATATTATAAAAGCTTCAGTATGGGTTTTAAAGATATACAATGTAATTTACCATTTAACAAAGCCAACATTCATCCACAGGGAAAAAAAATCTTTGTTTCCTATTACAGAATCCCCCAGAAATCAAAAATGCCTTAAAACAACAGTGTACCCAACAATTAAAGATTCACCAATTAAAACTGAGAGGCCATGTGGTGCAGTAGGTCAAGTGCTGAAAACTTAGGTTCAAATACCCATTCAGCCATGGAACTCACGGGTTGACCGTGGGCCCCTCCCTCCCTCTCAGCTCAAGCTATTTCAGAGGTGTTAACAGGGGTGACTAGGAAGAAAGAATCACCTATGCATCCTTGAGCTCCTTTGAAAGGACAGTAGGATGAAAATACACTGATAGAAAAAAAACGTCCTTTGAAGGATAATATTGGCCCCTACTGATCTGTCAGCTATCACAGTCCATTAACCAATCAATTAAAAGCCTTTCAAGCCATAAGACAGGAAGTAAAAATTCTGGATAAGCAACATCCAATGAACTGTTACAGGTGCATAAAAACTCAGACTGAAGTATGGTGAAGACAACCACTGCAGCGACACATGCATGTAGCCTTAAAAAACAGAGAGGCTTTCTGGAAATTCACCATAGACATGAAGGAGCCACTGAAACCACTTGTTTCATATTACACTTGAATGACTGTGGCACTAGCAAAGATTCCCTCTGTAAAACACCACTGGGCAGCCTGAGCAATTTTGAGGATCATCATCTTAAACCCTTCCTATTTTGCTTCTGCACACCAAGGGGTTTGCCTCTTTGCACACCCGCTGCTTTTCTTTTTTTCTGCACAGGCTTCCTGCTGGCTGGTTTTCCGAAGCCTTTCTTAGACTAACTTAGAGCTTGACTTCATCATTGAGCTATTTTAGCACAAAGCACTTCTATCTTTTCAATTTATCCAGCAGTACACAGCGCAAGCACTGTACTTAAATATAATAAATAATTTAAAAAGACAACCTGCCAGTTTTGAGCATTTAGTTCTGTATTTCACTGCCCAGGGCTGGATCAGAAGCCAGAGTCACTTGTGGCAATTAGAGATGAAGAAAGAGTCACGCTAAAGTTACAGGGGAAAAAGCTCCTCCTTTGGCTGAGCCTGGGTAACTAAGGCTGAGTTAAACAAGAGAATTGCTCAGAAAGGAAAAATAGGAAGAGTTCAGACTGTGTCATGACTTGGGCGAGGAGGTGGAGGAGGAAGTAAAGCGGAAAGAGATTTGAGCTTAAAGTCCAAGATGAGGAAGTATACATAGTAAGGTATTCTCTTTGAGAAGATCAGCACTGAGATTAATTTGTTGGCACTGGTGCAGTGGGGAATTTCCAGACCAGCAGTTCTGCATTATAAAGCAAAACACAAGACACTGTTGGGAAATTCCCACTCTGGCTCAAAAGCAGATAAGGAAATAAAAGATGGGGGAGAGGGTAGATATTAGATACAAGCTTCTGATTTGATTTGATTTTTTTAAGAATCCAAAACAAGCAAATATATTAAGACTTAAAAGCATCTGCTTTTGCTAGCAGATGGACATAAATGTGGGAGGGGGGAAGCTTTTGGCGCTTCTAATGAATTAGTGATTTGCGATTCCTTGGGAAAAAATTGAATTGGCGGACACAATTAAAAGGATCTAACTATTTCTATTTTTTCACATTACTTGGGATCAAAACCAGGTAGAGATTGACTGTACACTTGACAGAGAGCTGTAACCAGTTCTAGCATGCTGTGCTGCTATAATTCATTTATTAAGCCTCTTTATACCCTCTTCTTCGAGGAAGCTAACTGCCTTCTGTTTCCATGTTGCATTTCTCACATTAACATTTCATATTCCCTAGGTGTTTGTGTAAGGTATTAGGACAGGTCTTTGAGAAAGGTCAACTCTGAAAAGTTAATGGTATAGAGTCAGGCACACTTGTGTTTTATGTTTGCTCAGCACAAAATTCCAAACTAGCTCATCCCATAAAGTTATGGAATCCCATAAAGTTATGGAATCCGAGCCGATGTGGCAGGTGGTCATATCGCAGGAAAGTATGTGTGTAATGTTTTGAGGTATAACCCCAAGAGATAAAGCCAGTGTTATTGCTGGCAGCAAAAGAATTTGAATCATAGCAGGAGAAAATATCGTACTATACTGCTGCCCCGCACTACCTTTAGGCTTGGACTTTGAGAAGCAGAAAGACAGCGCTTGCCTGCTAGAAACCACTATGCCACTAGCACAAAATCTAGCTGTTTAGGAATCCTATGCTTGCTGTCCCATTTTCAGCTTCTATAGCAGAGAAAGGAGGTTTGCCTCTTTGCACACCCGCTGCTTTTCTTTTTTCTGCACAGGCTTCCTGCTGGCTGGTTTTCCAAAGCCTTTCTTAGACTAACTCT
Source organism: Paroedura picta (assembly GCF_049243985.1). Classification (NCBI taxonomy): domain Eukaryota; kingdom Metazoa; phylum Chordata; class Lepidosauria; order Squamata; family Gekkonidae; genus Paroedura; species Paroedura picta. The sequence goes on from NC_135379.1 coordinate 39,177,548, forward strand.
CATGTCAATCTACTAAGAAAAAAATAGCAAGGCTGGGGGTGGGGGGAGGGGAATACAGGAAAACTGGCAGAAGGAAACTGTCCCTTCTTGCTTCTTCCTTGCATATATCCATTCTATCTTTTGTGACAAATGGAAACTGGTTTTCCAAACCTGAGTCTTCCAAACTTCTATATCTGTCCACAAGAGTGTTGAACACACATAAACACAGAAAGTGCCTATGTTCCCTCTTCCTGCAGTCAGCAATGATTCATGGCTACAGCACTTTGGTGCATAGCCAGCCTGGTGTAGTGGTTAGGAGTGTGGACTTCTAATCTGGCGAGCCGGGTTTGATTCCCAGCTCCTCCCCGAAATGCAGCCAGCTGGGTGACCTTGGGCTTGCCACAGCACTGATAAAGCTGTTCTGACCGAGCAGTGATATCAGGGCTCTCTCAGCCTCACCCACCTCACAGGGTGTCTGTTGTGGGGAGAGGAAAGGGAAGGCGACTGTAAGCTGCTTTGAGCCTCTGTCTGGTAGAGAAAAGCAGCATATAAGAACCAACTCTTCTTCTACTACTACTACTACTACTACAGGCCAGTGATGTGGAACAGACATTTATTTCCAAAATTGGAAAATTTCCAGCAAATTTTCTGGTGCTATATTTTTCCATTGAAAATGTCCTGACCCAGATAGCCTATTTATAGTTGTCAGGGCTGCAAATCAATTTTGTTAGATAGGCTAAACGTGGGATAGGAAGCAAGGGCACATCCCAGTCCTTGGCCATGATCCATGCTGGTACATGACTTCTTCTGCATACACCATTTAAATTCTGCTAGTGCTGTTGAAGTATCTAAATCATTTATTTAAGCTTGAATCAGAACATTGGCTGCAAAGTTTCCCCAGAAGGCCTAGATCATTGCTAAAGATGCAGACCAGTTTAGCTACCATTCAAGTGATCAGTGGGTGGTAACCTGGGATTCTTGCGGGATGGAGATGAGACTGGGCACCCAGTACCGAGTAGATCAGGGGTAGTCAAACCTGTGGTCCTCCAGATGTCCATGGACTACAATTCCCATGAGCCCCTGCCAGCGTTTGCTGGCAGGGGCTCACGGGAATTGTAGTCCATGGACATCTGGAGGACCACAGGTTGACTACCCCTGCAGTAGATGCATACATTTATGAAAGACGTAAGTACTGAAAGCCTCTCTGCCTGTTTCACTGCAAGTTAACACCAGATAACCAATGAGGAGGTGGTGGTGGGGAACAGACTGAAGTCAAATCAACGGAAGTAAAGAATAATGAAATAATGTGACGTAGCACTTATTTCTTCTATTTAAACATTTTAAAAAATTTCAGTTACCTTTATTCAATACTTTTTCACCTTCGTACAAACTTCACAAGGTACTGTTATAAATTCCAAACAGGTCCCCTTTCCTTGTGCAAACAAATATATTAAATTCAATTTTTCTTTATGAGCGCCTTCCCCACCCAGCCCCAATACCTCCATTTACAATTCATAGTAAGCCACAACAGCATAGTAACAAATTAAAGGACAGAAGACAGAGTCAAAATCCTCTGTCCAGCTATAGATGCTTAAACCCATAGCAGCATGAATTATGAGCCACTGGACATAGAATTATCACCTGGCCAACTGTGTCAGGTGCAAGTTACTATGATCGATCATTGAAACCACCTCTGATTTAAAAACAGTACACATAAGGAGTCAAACCAGGTCCCACCGTCCCCAGGAAAACTTCAGGAATTGTATCGCTTTGCCCATCTTTGTGGCTGCACAGCCAAGAGTGTAAAGTATTACAAGAAAATAACTACCTGAAACATTAAAAAAAATACCCGTTAAAATTACCTTAACTGGCAGCACTTGAGATGGTAACTCTTATTTCCCCATGTTCTTATTTTAAAAAATTGCATAGCTGCTAAATTAGGCCCCCCCCCCCATTTTTGCTGCTGCTGCATTGACACCCACAAGCAGTAAAAGTGGACTTTTGTATACTTATATAGGAATGAACACAGTATGCAGATTTCAACAACTCTTTAGCTTGTCAATTAACTATCTGCCCAGGTCACATTTTGCTCTTTGGGCTGCCTTCTGACACGGAGATACTTGCAAAAAAATTGCTGAAGTCAAGGAATGTTGCATTCTTTTCACGGAAAAAGTGTGAATGGCATTATTGACAACAAAGTGGGGGATTTCGTGAGCTAGGTCGCATCACTCGACTGTACTTCACTGTTTGCCGCTTACTTTTCTTCAGTGGAGGGGGGAGGGGAAGGCAGAGCGATCTAACCCAAGAATGGCATGTTCCTTGTGCAAATGTTCCAGAGTGTTGATCTAGACCACACAGCTTCCATTCAAGAAAGGATGCGACAATATCCTGCTTCTGTAGACAGCGTTTAAAAAATTAAACTGAAAATTAGTAACTTTGGCCTGTAGATACAAAATGTTGTCCGTAAAGTCCGTAAAGGAAAAGGATTGTTCCTGAATGTGCAGCATTTTCAGAGTCCCTGTGTCTCCTTTAGGCAAGCTCTTGGTACACTGCAGGACGTGCTCCGTGCAATGCGCTCTCTCCGCCTTTCCGGTCCCAAATGAATGCGAGTCCAGTTTCAAATCAACTTCTGAAGACATAACTTCAAATCCTTTACATTTGTTGATCAGTGTAAGAGACTACAAGGAAAACCAAAGAGAAGGGTTTTTTTTCCCTTTAAAGCCCAGTAAAACCTGTAAACTACAAATTATAATTTGTCTTTTATGCAGATAGCTGACTTATCTCACAAGATATGAGTAAGAGAGATGCCATTTAATGGTTTAGCGAAGAGTTAAAGAGCATGAAGCAGAAAGCAGGCAGTTCCAACAACACAGATGGAAAGCAGCAAAAGGGTCCATTCCCCAGAAATCTGTTTTATGACTGGCACTATTTAAATATATTTATAAATGACCTGGAACAGGTACAATGCAGCAACATGAGTTAACATATCATTATTTACCCCAAAGGATGCTGCTGATTGTAAGACAATCTCCCAATAAAGGGGGATACACATACATAACTTGTATGTGAATTTAAGACACCCTCCCCCCTCTTTTTCTTAGCAGCACACATGGAAAATTTAGTCTTCTTTTCAGGTATACAGGTATTCCTTATGGCCTGATGCCTCTAGTAGTAAGCATTCCATGAAAAGGAAGAGGGCAACACATTTACAGTCAAAGGATTAAGAGGATCAAAAAGCTATGGAAGTAACTGACATCATCCACTGAAATTAGGCAACTTTTCAAATTACAAACAGTACAAATTTTGGGCAGCTACACTTTTTACCAAGTTAGACTTAATACGAAAAAGCAGCAACAGTTACCTACAAAACAGAAACCTCCACCATTAATCTGAAGGATGCTCAGGACAAGACCGGTTTACTTCAAACCATTCATCTATGCATCTATTGGAATGAAAGACAAGAAAAAATATTACTAAGGCTGTGAGATAAAGAACAGTTCCTTGGCAGTTTTCTCCAGTGAAGTCAAGGATTTGATATCACTTGCAATATCAGAATGTAGGATCAGGTTAGAGTTGTTACTTTTAATGATCTCTTCCTCAATTCATTGTCTTAGTAAATTTACTTATTAGTAAATTTACTTTAATACAATACAGGCTAGGTCCTGTGGAACCAGATACTCTTTCTTCTCACTGTCAAGTGGCAGCAAATGAAAAGAATCACAGTTAGTAAGAGAGGTCATTGCCCTCTTTTCGTTCTCATTCTAATTTTTCATAAAATATGTGAATACCAAGTGCTCTGACCTAAGTAATATCTCACAACCAAAATATCTTCAAATATAGGTTGCCATTTTAACACTTTGAAATTTTCCTCTTACTCAGTGGTCCCCAACCCCTGGTCCTGTTACCGGTCCCATTTCATGGATCAGTCGGTACCGGGCCACGGCTCCTCCCCAGCTGCTGCCCTGCCATTCTGCCGCTGGCTCACCTTTGGTGCTCTCCAGCGGCCACCATGGCTGGGGCTCCCCCTCAGCCTGGCACTGCACAGCTGCTGCTGGCAGCGCCCCCCAGCAGGTGGCAGGAAGTCAGGGGTGCCAGAGGGAAAGCAATCAGAGCAGGGGCTCAGGCGGCGGTGGTGACGTCCCTTGACAAAAGACTACCCCCCTCCCGGGCTTCAGTAAAATTGTCAAGCGTTGACCGGTGCCCAGTGATAAAAAGGTTGGGGACCACTGCTCTTACTAGTCAAGTTTCCTATTAGTTTAGGGCATAAACTAGAGAGAGAACCAAGGGTTTCCCTTATTAAAACAATGGCACAGGGAGGGACAAGACAGTGGACTGCGATCAGCCCTTTCAAGAGTCTGAAGCCCTGGAGCCTTGGCTGGGCATCAGCATCACTCATGCTCCATTCAGGGGCCATATATATGGCTCTATCTTGGTGCACAGTCCTATGATCACAGAGGAAATCCCCATCCCTATCTATGAACAGACTTGCTTATCTTGAGTAGCTTTACATTAAGGGATCACTAATATGCCCAATTTAGAGTGAGCTTCCTCAGAAGTTTACTAGCTTTGCAGCTGCCACTGAATTCAGCTCAGCATTGTCTGCAGATACCAAAAGGGGAAGAGAAAGATCTTACCGTGGGGAGGGGGAGTTTACAAAAAGCCCCAAATCACCCATATTAGTTGGAAGGAAGTGGGTTAGCAAGAACTCAGCTTAATACAGCCTGCATTAGCAAATTTTAAACATCCATCTGCTCTACCGCTCCAAGTCAGATCAGTCACCGAAGCCAGTTTCACTTGCGACTAGGTTATCCCCAGTATTTCTACAAAAGTGCTCTCGCTCCACAGAGGACATGGATAAAAAGAAATCCCTGCCACAGAAAAAATACAGGTCAATGCCATAATGATTGCTGTGTCTGCTGTCCTCAGGATAATTTTAGAGATATGCTGCTGCTGCTTGATCCCACTTTAGTTTTAGGCTATTTGGGTTTTTTAGTTGTATTTTATTATTTATTTATATTTATTCAGATATAGGGAAGCTGCCACAATGATGTTATTATGGAGCTCTCAAGGAATATTCTAAGAACTTGAAGCAAAGGCTTCCTGTATAAGTGCCTGAACTAATGTGATAGCCAGAAGACAACAGAGCTTGAAGACACTCAGTGTACCTTTAACAGGGATCCAACAAGGCTAGTCAAAATCTGCCTTTGTGAGGATTAGAACATGACCAGTGGCTCCTGGAGAGAGATCTAAAATATTTCGTAAATAGGCCACACCCAGTCCAAGACCCTTCTTATGGGAGCCCAGAGTTCTCAAATCATCATAAAAGAATTCTTCTATTTTTATCCCAAGAGTTGAACAATTCTTGTACCTGGCTTCTTTATCGTATGCCCCCAATCGCTTCTTGTGTCTTGGAAGTTTTAACATAGAATTAGGACAACAGGGGACAAATAGAAGATGTTGTGTCAGGTCAGTTGCCAAGAGGGGTGGAAGACAAAAATAATGCTGAAATAAAAGCTGACTTACAAAAATCTGTTTTACAGGCTCGGTTTCAGTGACCTTGTCGGATGCTGCCTGTACCTACCCTTTATGGTATATGCATAGACAAGGCAATCGTGCTATCGTGTCCCCTTGCTGTAGCTCTTCCAAGCATATTGCACACTCCCCAGCATCCTTACTCAGCACATCCTCTGCAGAAAACAGACCAAAAAAAATTAAGACAGCTGTATTTTGATTTCTAAAGTTAATAATATACTATAGACAAACATGCAACAAGGCAAGGTCCATCAACAAATCCTTTAAGCCCTTTGTGGTTAAAGGAGTTTAAAAGGCAGGTTACAATGCTTTTTCAAAACCATGACGCAAACCATACCGTGGGTTTGGTTTAATCCCAATGGAAATGTACATGAACACAAGCTATTAATGAGCAGAGCCTGTAACTATACCATTCATGCTTGCAAAGATAAGGCAAGAGTTTATTGATCTTTTAGTTAGAAAAGAGTTTCAGCTTTTTTCTTAGTTACAGGATCAGGTTTTATACTGTGCACAACTTTACTTCGGTATTTATTGCGTGTAAATTCTACCCTGCTTCCATCAGGGGCGTCACAAGGATGTGTGAAAATCGTTCCCTGAAGCTGCATACGTCAACAAGATGTGTACCACCAAGTAAGTCAAATCCTATAGATCAGGGGTAGTCAAACTGTGGCCCTCCAGATGTCCATGGACTTCAATTCCCATGAGCCCCTGCCAGAATTTTATATCCCATTTTTCACTTCCAAAGTAGTCTCAAACTGGCTTACAATTGCCATCCTCTCCCCACAACAGGCACCCTGTGAGATACGTGAGACTGAGAGAGCTCTGACAGAACTCTTATGCGAGAACAGCTCTAACCACTGCACTCTAATGCAGCCTTTTCAACCTCTTTACCATTGAGAAATCCCTGAAACATTCTTCAGGCTTTGAGAAACCCCGGAAGTGGTGCCATTGTACAGAACATGGCTGGGAAGCATAGTTGTGGACACGTCCACCCGGAGCCCCTCCCCTTCCCATCTCCTCCAAGGCTCATCATTGGCCATTTGAGGGAGTCAACATGACCATATATGGTTATGGTTTTATATGGATATGGTTATATCACCCAATAAATGCTTAACAAATTGTTAAAAATGAATGAATTCCCTCCCATTCAGGAAACCCTTCCAGGGCCGTCAAGAAACCCTAGGGCTGTCAAGAATACCCTGGTTACGAAAGCCTGTTCTAGTGGAAACACACAGTGCTTCTGCTGGCCCACTGTACTGTTCAAGGAACTCTGAACCCATTCCTCCCCCTGGCACACACAATACATATAAACGAACAGTCGATAACTGTTTAGAAACAAAGATAGGTTGCCAAAACAGCAGGTGTGATAATGTACAGTTTCCTCCTATGTTTAGCCATAAAAAAAGATACCACTGTACCAAGAAAAGCAGAACTATGTAGATCTACAAAAGAATTACACAAAATAAGCAAAATGCAATTGTGCTAATTTTTCTCAGACTTCTGTTACCCACAGAGAGCAAGAATATAGAACACCAGAGCCCTGCCTAGCAGTCCGCCTCCAACTGTGACCTCTCAGCAGCACACATACATTTTAACCATAATTCTTTTCAATATATATATATACACACACACACACACACATACATACATATACATACATACATATATATATATTTACAATAAAATGGAATTCTTGGGGCCCAACAAAACATGCATGCACAGAGTCTCTTCTTCCTCATTTCCTGGAACATCTACTCTGCATAATGCAAGACCAGCATTCTGCACTACTGCCCTGCCCAGATTACTGACAATCAACAAAAGAGGCTGGGCGATGCACAGCATGGCAACATCCCATGTTGTGTTTAACTAGAGATTTCAACAAACAGTAAAGGGAAGGGGGGAATGAAGCATTAGCTAGGAGGTGTCTCTCATAATATCTGCTGCTACTACCTTCTAGGTGTGTGGGAATTCTAGATTATGCAACGTCTTGAGTTTTTCTGAATATAGAAGAACATTTCACCCTTTATGAACTTGAGAAACAATGGATTCCCTTGCCTTCACAAAGGACTTAGCACATTAGAGACAGCCAGGCTACAACTCTCCTCAATATTTTTTTCTGTGCAGGAAGCTTTCTATATGCAAGAGCATCTGGTGACTTTTCATGGGCAATATAAGGCAAGGAGCCCTGAAATGGCACATGTTTTCACCAAATATTGTACAGCAGATTTTCTCTACAAGTGGAAGTGGTATTTATATGCTCTGGGACAATGTTCTTCAACCCATTGGCTAGGACTATCAGGACGCCCTAGAAAGGTGAGTTATCAGCCTTTCTGGAGATGCTTTTCAGAAGAACTGGATGGTAGTGTGTGTGTGGAAAGTAAGGGTATGACACATCCTTCCTCACTTTGAACACATGCACAGAGGAGCAGCAAGATGGTGGCTTACTCAACAGTGGAAAGGGACGTTTTAGCAGTGGCAGATGCTGAGAGCCTTCCTTCTTTGAAGGTCTTTAGTTGGCATTGGCCTTCCCCATCAACCTGGCTTAGCCATCCTGTCATCCAATGCTCTATGCATGAACTTGCAGCAGCAAACCCACCCCACCCCACAAAAGGTCTCTTTTGCTTTCTTCCCCTCCACTAGCTGACACAGCTTGCCAGTAAGGCTTCCAAAGCTCCATACATACATTTGTGGCACAGACTACACCAGAGTAGTAGAAATTAATCAGGATCAGAATCAGATAACCAATCAAAAAGAGTTATCATTAGCTATCTCATACAGGTCCTTCTGATAAAAATAGGAATAAATCTTTAGCTAGTCCTTTCGACACCTTCCTCTTGGCTTGTTAAGAATCCATGCAAACTAAGCCTGACAAGAGAGAAAATTCCTATTCTTCTTGAGCCAAGAATTATAATTAATCTAGGAAATAATCCCAGACTGTCAAGTACCAGACTCCCCCAGCAGCCAAAAAATGACTATCTGGGATTCGTGGACTCCATATAGCTGGCTGGTTCTCAAGTGTTCATTGCAAGGATATTGGCCTGTTTCGGTGCTTTATTTCTTCAGGAGAGTTGGTTAATGTATGAATTTATTTTTCCAGGTTACTTAATTTTTTCTCAGAGAGTATCCATCTATTCATTCAGGGGAGTAGGCCACAAGAAGGCCTTGTTTTTTAAATTTTAATTCAGTTTGAATACTGGATCTTGTGATCTCTTGATGGCAGATGATCTGCCTTTTCATTAAAGATGGATGACTTGACAGTTATCCTCTCCTCAGTTCACGTTCTCCCATCCACATTTAGTATAACAATTCAAAGATGGACTTCTTGGGGAAAATGGTTGATGACTTGCGTGTTCGATTTCTGGGAATCCCTCTAATATCAGCAGGTGATTTCAATGCATGGATTGGTAGTAATGAGAATTATTAGGTCCTGATAATGAGTAATTTCTCAACTCAACAGAAAATCTCAGGGTGCTGTTGTGGTTTAGAGTTGGTTAAACTTGTGATACACAGAAATTTTATCCCATTGAATGGTTATTGGTGATTTTACTTATGAGTTCCCTGAAGAGACAGCATAACAGATTATATTCTGGATCCATAAATATCTTTCCTATTTTAAATATATAAAATGTGGCTTTTTTAATAGGAAGTGATCATCTCCCGGTCCGTTTTCCCTACAGATTTCTCTGTAGAACAATCCTCTGTTCCAGCACAAAGCTTTTCTCTCCCCCAAATTAAAACAATGTTGGAGCACTAACTAAAATGGGTTCCATTCTTTGTAACATCTCGGTTTCTGCAGTCCGACTCCGTTTCCAGATGGTAGTATAACTTGCATGAAATATTAGATCTCTTAGACCTTGTTAGGACATCTTTTGAAACCAAGTGCAGTAGCTGGTTTAATAGTGACTGTAGAATAATGAAGAGACATATCCAACAGCAGCCATGTAATTTTAAAGTAACTCTACCATATCACTTCTTTGAGAGATACTGGATCTGAAGAAAATGTACAGATGATGAGATGGATGGTACTGAGTAAAGAATGGGGATGTCTCATTTTAGCTATCAACAGCAATGACAGTAAGCCTGGTCCATTATTAACACTGTAATCAATCCAGATTTCAAAATCCCTTATTGTTTGCTCCCTCAATGTGGGAAAACCATTTCAAGGGACTACTTTTTTGATGCTAATGTACTTAATACATCTTCAACTATTATTTCTCTCAATTTAAACAGTCCTTTGCCCTGAGATGTCAATCAAGGAAGTTATATGCCATATTAAGAGATGAAAATGAGGGAAAGCCTCTGGCTCTGATCTAATTCCTAATGAGCTATTCAAGTCTTATCCACAATGGTGGGCCACCGTCCTGGCCCCAATTTTGAATCAAATTAATTCCAATAGGCAGATGCATGATTAATGGAGACATTCAATTACTGTCACAGTTATTTTTAAAGAGGTCTAGACTGGACCCATACTGCCATCATCCAATTAGCCTCCTTGCTTCTATGGGAAAGTGATATTCTTCTTATCAACAACTTAAGAAGCTTTTGGATTGGATGGAAATAGAAGCCATATTGGGACATGAAAAGAAAGGCTTTCTGATATTTAAAAAGACCGGCTTTGGTGAGGTTCTTCAACATATGGACATTATTATTTATAATAATCATTATATTGGATTTGTTCCCCACCACTCTCAGCACGCCGGCTCACAGCAGGTTACAGAATAAAACCCCATAATACAATAAAACTCCTATTAAAAGCAATTAAAAATTAACATTAACAAATACACGCATAAATGGCAATAAAACAACTCCCCCTGCCAGGGGGGGGAGGGAAACATCTGCTGACCACTACTGATGGAACACAGAATGGTAGACTGTCTTCCTTGTCTATTTCTCTACCACTTGCCTAAGAAATATTCATCTTTTAAGGGGGGAGGGGGTTATATGCTGGCTTTATTGAGCTTAAGAAAGTCTTTGATTCTCTAACTTGCCCTAGACTGTGGAGTAAACTTAATTAATCTACTACAAAAAAAAGGGCTATTAGGACTTATCCAGTGACTATACTCAGCTTTGGCTGCCCAAATACACTATGGATATGATGGTCATGTAAATTTATTTAACTTGAAAAGGGAGGTAGAACAGGGATATTTATTGGCTCTTCCTTTATTCAATATATATCTCAATGATTTAGCATCAATCTTTGACGACTGCTGCCAAATTCCAAAACTAGCTGAATCTTGTGTCCCTTTTCAGCTTTATGTGGATCATGCTGTCATTCTGTCTTGAACCAGGACTGATCTGCAAAGGCTTGCCACACAGGGTCAGTTACTGTTTCCAAGAAGGCCTGATGATTAATTATGTGAAGTCAAAGATCACAGTTTTCACCAAGACCAGGAAATGGAACCTGCTTTAATGGTCAGTCAATGGGTCCAATATTGAGGAAGTAAAAATCTTCACCTATTTGGGGATTCTGTTCTCAGCAAATTTATCTTGGACCCTCTGCCCCCAACTTAGAGCAGCAGTCAACAAAACAGAACCATATGCAAACCATATAAAAATAGGTGTTTCCATAATAAAGAGGGGGCTAGATTCCCAGGACTTTAATTTGAAAGTGCCCCCCCCCTATTTTTTATGGCTCAGCTATCTCTCTGACAGTACTGATCAGCCTTGAGCCCAGTTTTTAACAAAAATCCTGAATGTCCCCTGTTGTGTATTGAAAGTTATAATGTGGGCAGAATTTGTATGAATATCCTTGGAAACAAGACCATGGCTCTATGCCTTCAAACTGAGACTACAATTGTTCTCTGCTGAAGATGGCTTGCTGGCCGCTCTGAAATGGGATACCCACAAATCAATTTGGATGAAGGCCTAAAATGAGAAATTAACATTAGTTGAAATATCAACTAATCAGATCTCTGATATGGGCAAATCCAATGCATTTTCTTGATTACAGTAGTTTGATCTTAGGAGCCCACTGCGTTCACTCACCCATCTTTTGGTCTTTCCCCTCAAAATCATTACCCCTCATAAGTACTATCTTACTGTCCCATGATTCTGCAGAACTATCTTATTTGCATGATTGAATACTATACCCTTAGTGGTTCTACAGGGGAGATTTCTGAATAGGACTTATTCTGAACAGAATAATAGGATTGATATATCTTCATCTTTTGCTTCAGTGCAGTTTTTTTTTTTGAGAATATAAGGGATCATTATATTAAGCCATTAATTGATCAGTCATCCTCCTACACCCTGGGAACTTTGTCTCCTCTGCTTAGTGATAAGGATCCTGAGATCACTTTGGCAACAGCAAAATTCATTTCAGTCCTTTTAGCACTTGCATACAAAAAATGAGGAATGAGAATCTTCTACTGCTCAAAATTTGTTAATCAATGAGCTTCCAAGGGAATAAAAGTAAAGGAAAGGCCATCAATCAAAAGCTGTTTGCATTCTCAGTGAGTCAATTCTGAATAATTCAATACACTATGTGCTTCTACAGACAGCTAGGTCAAGTATAGAAGCATCACCTTCCGTTCAGCCAAAATGCAGAACAAAATTAGCTTTTATATGACACAGCAGTGCAAACAAAGCAAAGAGCAAAAACAAAAGTCTGTCTTCAATACTGATTTGAAGAAAGGATCCAACAAGATTCCATGCTCTACTTCATAACAGGAATAGTTGCCATTCAGGCCAATCATTCAATACAAAACAATCTCTTTCTGCAAGGCGGGGGAGGGGATTCATTGGGTTGGAGGGAGGGAGGGAGGGAGAGAGAGAGAGAGAGAAGCACTACAAATTGATGGATTAAATCTCAGGCATTTTACCTGAATACTTTTTTTTTGTTCCTGAACCCATAATGATACCAGAAGTCCACAAAAGGAACTTCCCTAAAAATCAAGAGTGATAATAGTTTTACATAAGCAACAATAAAGATGCAACAATGCATTAAATGCTATAGCCTGAAAATACCTTTAATTTGTGCTGGTACTCAAAAATATTCTTGAATGGAGACATTTTATTTTAATTACTAATATGTTGTGTGCTTTGATCTCTAACTTTGTCTTCCTTGCATTAATGTCACAAGGCCCTTAAAGCCCTCGAATTATAGCTCTATTCCAAAGCAGTTCCAAAAAGGTCATGAGTAATCTTGTGTATAATCTTTTTGCAATTATAGATTATAGCCCCATTTTTTTCGAGTCTACGGAAAGTGGTGGGATAGAAATTGAATGAATGAATGACCTGGAAAAGTCTCAAATATCAGGGTATGTACTTGTACTGTTTTAGTTTTCAAATGAAAATCAAACTCTACTTGGAAGCTAACATATAGCAAACATTTAAACACACGCACTCCAAAGCAAGAGCACAAGCAGATCTAATGTGGATATGCTTTGAACTTCTCTCCCACTGCAAGCCATTTTTATGATCAAACAGATGAAATGGGTAGCTTAATTCAATCTTCAGACTTTTTACATTTTCCTCCCCCTCCCCCAAAATCCAGATTACAATATAGTTGTATCTCATTAGACTCCCACAACCTCCTCCCTGGAATTTAATTTTCACTGCTGACCTTTAAATAGCACTCACTGAATCTTAGTCTTTGCTTCAAAGTAACAAAGATAGACCTGAACTTCAGGAGTCTTACTTGGGAAACCCCAGTACAAGTAGCATGAGCTGCAAACCACATTTGAATGAAGTTTGGTCCCATAAGGACCAACCAACCTGAGGCCAACTTTCAGATTTATATGAGGCCAACACTATCCTCATTAGCTTTCTCTTTCTCTCCGTGTGTGCATATATTAGTATTTGATTTGATCTGTTATCCCTTTGTAAAGTTTAAATATTTACAAGATGTGCACAATGACAGCTGCAAGAACCAGACAAAAAAGCATAACTTTGCTGTTAATTTTACAGCTGTAGCAGGATAAAGTGCTACAAGAAGAAGCAGGATGAAGAACATGGTCTCTATTATGTTCTGGGGTAATAGCGTTAAATTTGCCAGTAAATCCTAATCCATTCATTTCTTGCTAGATTCTTCATTTGAAGATTTTTGGTTGACAAATGGCAACTGATAAAAGGATAGTCAAGCTTTCAGTTTTTTCAGTGTTTTGTTCTGGCTTTCTTTGGCAAAATCAGCATGACATCCGACATCAGGGAATTATTCTACTTTACTTACCTTGTAACAAAAGCTGTTTAGACAAGCATTCTACCAGTATTATGGATAGCCAGTCTTATATTTCACCCAGTCATGTCATGTCACCTCAGCAAAATGCACCTAACTAACAAAAGTTATGCAAATTTTCCAAAGATAAAAACAATATATCAGTTCAAAGTCCTGGTTTATTTATTGGATTTCTATCCTGCAGCACCTGGCATGGCACCTCACAACCACAAAACCAGTACAGTTCCAATAAAACAACAATTTACATTAAGCAATAACAGAATTGGTTGCTTATACTAATAAAATATATATCAAGCTCTCCAGCATCGTCATCTGATTTTTGTAATAGGGAGTTGCTGTTGTATAGATCAGGGATAGTCAACCTGTGGTCGTTCAGATGTCCATGGACTACAATTCCCATGAGCCCTTGCCCAGCGTTTGTAGTCCATGGACATCTGGACGGCCACAGGTTGACTACCCCTGATATAGATGGTTACCATTAGATGGTAACCACAACCTGGCCACAACCGAACGCCCACAGAGGAGCTCCATCTTGCAGGCCCCTGAAGAGTTGAGATAGTTCTGTCAGGACCCTTTGCTCTTAGTTTGGAAACCACACACATTTTTCAGATGATACAACTGAGAAGAGAACATGGAGCTCTCAGCATCCTCTATGACAGGACTGGTCAAACTGTGGCTCTCCAGATGTCCATGGACTACAATTACCATGAGCCCCAGGTCTATGACGTGCTGGTGGTCTGTTCTGCAACCCCGGCAGATTTTACCTTCTTGGACTGCAGCCTGCAGGCATCACTGACAGCACAAGAGCATCTGGCATGCAGAGACAGAAGGGCCATCTTGAAGAGGCAGGGACAGTGGGTGGGAGACAGCAGAAAGTGGAGACTGTTAAAAAAATGTGAATAGGATGGATAGGAGAGACACACAGTTGTCTAAGAGGGTTGGAAAACATGGAAAGAGAGGAGCGAGAGATACCTGATGGCGAAAGACTGACTGGTGATGCAGAGGGTCGTGGCTGGAATGGAGGAGGGTGCTGACTAGGTGTGCATATAATTACCATCCTGTGCTGCTTCAGTTCTCATGGCTGTGGCTTCAGTAGCATGGGGGGTGGGGTTGTTTTACTTGACCCATCAGGGGTGCTAATTGGCTACTCTAATAGGCTATTTTTACTGGTGCAATTTCACACCTTTTTTGGGGGGCGGGCAGAGAATTCCCATTCTGAAAACACTTTGAGAGACACCTCATAGGAATCATACCCCCTGGAGCATC